>NC_141697.1:27308487-27982237 GCF_964263255.1 Lissotriton vulgaris
TACAGCAATTAATGTGTAACTCTTTAATGCTTGCTTAGGATGATGGGGTAATACTGTGTCGCCGTAACGCTTGCATTGGTGCATTAACTGTTTTTGTGGCCGGCCGGAAGGTTGTAGGCCCGTATTTGTCCTTCTTTCAAGCACAATAAAGGTTTTCAAAAATGTAAAAAAAAAAAAAGAAATGGGGTAGGATCTGGGGTCAATGGAACGCATACCGTGGAAAGATTTGCACCCCACCATTCACTGACCTTCCGGATCCGCTTCTTCTCCCTTGACCGAGCGTTCCCTGTACTTAGTTTTTGTTGACTACACTGTATTGTTTTGCTCCCGGGCCTCCCCCCCCCTGCCCTCCCCGATATTTCTCCTCTCTTATATTGTAACACGTCTCTCACCCTTCTCCCACTGCCATAAGGGACAGCGTGTTTTTCCATAGCCATGCCTCGATTTTTTTTTTTTCTTTGTTTGTGTTTTGTTTGTGTTTTCATTTATATAAAAGAAAAAATGTGAAACCTTTCACTGCTCCTAGTTATACCACCTGCTTCTACATAATCACGAAATATCGCTGCCGGACCCCCGGGTTGTCGGCTGAAAAGCTGTGTACTTTGATGTTGATGTTGTCGTGTTTGACTGACCAGCCTCCGTGGTTGTGGGTCTGTAACTGTATCATTCTTTACATAATAAAGGTTTAAAAAAAAAAAAAAAGCAACACTAGCCTGGGACTACAGTCCCACCGATCAACTTACTTTCCCTTCTTGCGCTGCCAAATCCACACAGCAACTTGATCATCTAGCTCACCTTCCTGTCGGAGGCCCTCCACCAGCAAAACTAGATACCGTGCTACAAGCCATAGCGGCCCACCATGAAGAAACTGCACAATATGGGCGCAAAGCGCAAGCAGCATTGCGCAAGGTACAAGGGGTTGTATGCAAGCTAACAAAGACTTGCAGCTCTTCTGGTGAGAGAATGACAGAGATCGAATCCAGGGTGCTCTCTAACGAATCTGAACTCGCCATGAATCAGGAACGAATTGATTCCCATGAATCCGAGCTGGCGGACGTTAGGTGGAAACTAGAGGACTTCTAAAACCGCCAATGAAGGAACAATCTTCACCTGTTGGGGGTTCCCGAGGCGGCAGAAGGGGATGATATCCGCTCTTTCGTGGTTAATCTATGACTCTATGCCTGAACTATCAAATTGGGACTGGGATGCTGAAATCCAACGAGTACACCGTACCAAGCCTTTTAAACTCCCCAAAAAACCCGGGACCTACCCCCAAGCCATTTTGGTATACTTTGGTAATTTTCTGCTCCGACAGGCAATTTTCGAAAAAGGATAGGCCTGAATCCAAGCGTACTAGCAAAGGTGTTTCCTATTTTGTCCGCCCCGACTTCTGTCACACCACAGTTGAAAGAAGGTCCTCGAAGCTGCGCATGCTAATTAAGCCATTTCAAGAAAAAAAGCACAAGCATACTTAAATAACCCTGCACGGCTTAAAGTTATTTATGGAGGACAAACGTTTTTTCTCTCGGAGATCAAAGCTAAAGAGTACTTGGATGAGTTAAAATGAGCTAGCCACATTTGAGTATACGCTCTTAATTGTTTATTTTGATACATACCCAATAGCCATTCGTATACGCGGCATATATGCATGATTTGAAATGATTGGTTGAGTCTCTAACTGGCTGGGGGGTGGGTTCACCAAGGGGTTTGGACGATAGGTTTTTAAATATTTTTGTTTTTTGCCCGCAATGACTAAAGGTCGGTATCCTTTCAAGCTTACAATGAGAGATTTATTGTTTTAGCTCTGTTACTGTGTTGCATTTTCATCAATTCCAGACTCTCATTGAGTCTGTATGCCTTATTTTGGGTCTGAACTGGGAGGGGGAAGGGGGACGCGGCACGGGGAGGGCTGGGTGGGGGGAGGGGGAGAAGCATCAAAAAAAGAAAAAAACAAATCCAGGCGTTAAACAGGAAGCACCAGTGCTATAACTATTTTTACACTAACCTTAGGAAGTACATTAACAGAACTTGTGATATATCAGGAAATACATTGAATATTGCCAGCACAGATATTTAGAGAAATAAGAAACAAGCACGTATGGGGAGACTAACCCTATGTACTTGGAATGTTGCTGGGCTTCATGATAGAGACGAGCACTTGCGACTGAATGAGATAATTTATCAAAACCCCACAGATATAGTATGTCTCCAAGACACTCACCTGCCTTGGGACAAAAGGGATTGATTAAAAATCAGGGGGTAGAACCTACTTTCTTGTACCACTCAAACATCTAATACGTGTGGGGTAGCGATACTCGCTAAAACCTTCTTAGGCCAAGCTATCCGTAAGATAACAGATGCTCAGGGCAGATGGGTTGTCATCGAACTGGCTCTGGGCATAACTGTCTGCTCGGTCTATGGATCAAATCAAGATGATCCTTCTATCTTTGAGAAACTAGAACTTGAGCTCGCTTTGTAGCCAGGCCCACTTGTCTTTTGCGGCGGCTTGAACATCTTGCTTAGACCCGCATACAACAATCAGAGGCTGCAAAAACATCTGGGCCGCAAACCGCGAGTATTCAATGCAATTAGCCGGCTCAGAGATAGCTTCGAACTGATTGATATATGGGATGCAAAAAATCAGTCAGACCCGGGGTTTACATACTTCACATACCCCGACAACAAATACGTTAGAATTGACTATATATTTACAACAAGGGATCTCTCCAATCAAGCTACAATTATCAAACATCCCAAAACAATCTCTGACCACAATGCATTAACACTTACAATTAACTTAACAACATTTAGCAGACAATGTAGGAGCTGGACCTTTGATAGGAAGCTGCTGGCGTACATTAAATACATTACCTATTGGACTCAAGGATTTTTTTAATATAAACCGCTTTAGTGCCCCAAGGTGTGTGGTCTGGGATTGTTTTAAATCAGCTCTTAGGGGGGAAACGGTTAGTTATGTAGCTAGAACCAAAAAGCAACGTAATAGGGAGTACAATCAGAATATACATGAGTTAGCTAGGGCAGAGGGAGAACACACTGCACGAATAGCTCGTGGGGAGGATGGGAAGCACACTATGTATTGTATGCTGCTATTAAAAACAGACAAACTCTGGGTTGACCCAGAAAGCCGCAGAAATGTATGAAGCGCACCAGAGAAACGTATATGAGAATTGGGAAAAAGTCGTCAGACAGCTCGCATTGCGCACATGCCAGAAAACCTCCTATAATGCGATCTTAGCTATACAATCAGGAGGACACACATATACACAAACAACTGACACAATAAATGCATTCCAATGTTACTATCAGAAGCTCTATCAGAAGGATAGCATAGCTAACAGGGAAGAATCTGACATATTCCTAAGGGATTTCCTAAGTGACCCAGATATGAGCAAGAGCATAGATGCCACAACTCGGGAGGACCTCGAGAAAGAAATCACTCTTACAGAATTTTAAACAGCCCTCTCCTCTGTTGCCTCAGGGAAGGCAGCCGACCCGGACAAAATCCCTTTTGAGTTATATAAAGCTTTGAGTAAATATATAGGGCCTCTCATACTCGATTTATTTCTGGGTATACAATGGGGTGGGACTCATCCGGAGTCTTGGAAGGAAATTTTTTTTTATAATTTTTCCCAAAAAGGGAAAAGCCCCTTACCAACTGTCATCATATCGCCCAATCTCATTAATTAATTCCGATTCAAAATTGTACGCTAAAATCATGGCCAATCGGCTCGGGAGGATTTTCGAACATCTGGTCTACCCTTGGCAGCATGGATTCATCCCTGGAAAAAGGCACGACTGACCAATCTCGTAGGGCTATTTCTCTTTTTGACATCATGTCCGGGACGAGGGCCAAATGTCGATGATCCTCCTGGACGCTGAGAAGGCCTTCAACCGCGTGTCGTGGGATTTCCTTTGGGCAATATTGTCGCACAACAACTTCGGACCCAACTTTGTAAAATCAATTAGGGCGATTGTAGCGGGGAGACCAGGCAGACAGAGGAAATAACCACCCCTGTTGAATGGTGGGTCATTGACATGAATACCCTCCCCTCTTTCCATCCGAAACAGAATGAATGGGGTACGGACTCCGAAGCGCTGTGGAGAGAGCAAACCACCGGAATAGAGGAAGGTTCCTTTAATTGGGCGTACATTGAGGAGGAGAACACCCCCCCAGATGACGTAAGCCTCACTGCATTGGTCAAAAGAGAGGAAGCAAGGAGAGCGGCGTGTGACATCACCGAGGAACGTTTTGTTGTTAGCGGAGATCGTGTGGAATACGGAGGAGTAGGAGAGGAGCCCAGCGGAAAGGAGACGAGAGACGATAGCCAAGAAGCGCCAACCACAGAGGTTGCAGTACCTGGAGGCCACCGTCATCACGATTCGCCAAGCCACACTCGCAGAGGAGGCGTGTGGCTCAGCCAGGTAAGGCAGCGTGTGTCGGGCTGGATAGGGAGGCGGGGAGACGCAGAGAAAAGGTCCCGATTGAGCCAGATACTGTTTGTGGCTATAACCTGTAAATACTCCTTCCCTGTTGCCCCGCTTCCCAAACCTTATCCTCGCACTTTTTCCCCACGTTCTCTACCGCACTTAGTGTATAATACTGTATATATATACACGACTTCACCGGTGTCCCCTCACTCCCCGGGTTCCTTTTGGTGTATGACGGTGATAGGACAAACAACCTGACCACCGTGTTTTCTTTTCTGCATGTTCTACGGTGGAGTAACCGGTGGAGAGGAACATGTAGGAGATGCCTCACCTATTTCCAGGAACCCAAGAAGTTCACAGGCCGTGACAGCATTAACGGATCCTGCGATATTGGTCCGTGAAAGACTCGCGCTGAGAAAGAAGAAAACCTTAATAAAAATAAAACCTTATATCCCTAGATTTAGTCTCCGGGCCCTCCCTTCAACTCCGCCTCAGCGATGTATCAGGATCCTAAAGCTAAACTGCAGATAATGGGCTCCGAATCAAGCATAATCCAAATCTTAAGAGGTACAAGGCAAGGGTGCCTCTGCTCCCCGATATTATTCACACTATACATAAACCCCCTGATATTGAAACTTTTAGAAAATTATACCTGTGGCGACCGGCCAATATGAAACTAAAATATTGGCCTATGCCGATGACATTGCTGTGTTAACACCCAATCCACCTGAGGCTATAATTGAAATAGAGGCGGTCACACAAACATATGGGCGTTACTCCGGATATTCCCTCAAAGATAAAACAATCGTACTCTGTACTGACAACATCGAATTTATTGACCCCAGAAAAGCTGAAAAAGCTAAATATCTAGGTGTATGCATAAGTCCAGATGTCAAATCTATCCCCAAATTTAATTATGAGCCATTAATGAATACAATTGGAAGGGACTTAGAACGAGTCAATAGCTTGCATCTGTCAATTATTGGCAGGGGAAACTTCTTGAAAATGAACATACTCCCCAGGGCATTATATCTATTTCGAGCAATTCCCCTGATCTTTGAAGACAACATTTTAAAGTCTCTTGAATCTCAAATGTCTAAATTTGTCTGGCAGCACGGTAAAATCAGGAGATCTTTAAAATTCCTCTCTCTGCCACAGCACAGAGGTGGATTAGCAATCCCCACCATGTTATTCTACTTCTGGGTGGCTTTTCTTCAACAAATGGCCCCACTTCTTAGCACCACCCCTTCTACCTGTAATACAGAGGACATAGCAATACCATCTATTTATGAGTTGTCAATAGGGACGAAAGCTAAAGGCCTTTTTCTAAGACAACTAGAACCGAGCTATTTAAAATTTTATAATTTAAGGTCATTTCTAATGCCTGGAAAATCTGGTCAAGACGGTTAAATACATGCAGATCCCAAAGATAAATCAATACACTCCCCTGTGGCATTCTGCTGTGCTCCCTACATTAGCCAACAATGATATTGCCAAAAAATGGGAAAACCTAGGAATTATTACAGTTGGTGATTTCTTGGGCAAGGATATATATATACCACCTTTATGAATCTACAGAGAAAATTGTATTTATCTAATGGCGACTGTTTCAAGTTTATTCAGGTCTATACCATCCTAAAGCTTAAAACACCCAACATTAATTTAGAAAGAATCCAAAATATAGAAACCATTACTAAAAATGCTACCAGAATCGGTTCAATATACGGGCGTCTTTTAGAAAATTTGCAGGATGACATGGAGCAAACCAAAACAGTTTGGGCTGGCAAGTTAGCTAACCCAAATGTAGATATCGATATGAGCTTATCCTTATCATCACGCCTGCTCATATCGTCTAGCTTAAAAGCCTGACATACAAAACTATCTACAATCTGTATTTTACTCCGGCGAGACTACATGCCTGGGAAAAAAGGATAAACGACGAATGTCCCAGATGCGCCTCAGGTCCAGCTACGCTTATACACATGTTTTGTGAATGTGATAAACTAACGCGGATCAAAACAATGATGCTCGAATTTTGTGAGGAGGAGTTTGGACATAAAGTAGCGGATTCCCCCACCCTTTACATGCTTAGGTATGATAGCACACTTGAACTCAATGTGGAGGAAGAAGCAATGTTATTTATCGGCACCGCTGTGTACAGAATAATACTCGCAGCCTGCTGGAAAGACTCAGACCCGACGAGCTTCCAAATGTGGTTGGCTAGCTTTCTGGGGGTATTCAATCAAGAAAGTGCTATCTATGCTACCAGGGGAAGACAATCTAATAGGTGGGGCAACAAGATCTGGTCACCCATAACAACATGGAGTATAGGGTGTAGGTCTCTCTCACCTTAGACGGATGTATTCTTTTGTGTATTTAAGTATTGTTATATATTCTATGTATAAAATTAGATGCATAATGTAACTTATTTAGTATGATTTTTTAAATTCCTGAAATCTCCTAAAACTACCTGTTTTGTGTATATATGTACTTCTTTTGCTATTGTACAATCATGTATTTTCTATTTTCTGAATGACTTCTGTATTACCTGGATTTTATAATTAAAAAAAACGGAAAAAGAGGAAGCTAAAGATGGCAAAACCGTCACAAAGGGAGAAAGCAGGAACCAGCACGTGTAAAATAAAGGAGCAGCCAGTGTCTGGTAGTGGATTAAAAGATTCAGAGCCAGATTATGGGCTACCAGCCATTGTATTCGGAACACCAGCATTTGATTGCTCCGGGCGTGGACTTCTGAGCTACGCTACAGGCACTGGCATGCAGTCTTTTAGAAATAAAGCAGCGGCAGAGGGAATAGAAGGAGTGATCTTTTACCCGTGAGTCTGAACATCATGTACGCCCACTCCACAAATTTCATTTGAATTCCTTTAAACAATGTTGCTGGTTCCCCATTCAAGTGACCTGATCTGTCTGCCAGTTGTGATGGTACATGTTCAATAACACAACTAAGACATTTGCAGGCTCTACTCGTGGCCATCAGAAGATTAGGGCTGCCACCAACTGCTTATCCAGCACCTCCACTCATCGATGTTACTATCTCAATGTGTTTGAAAAACCCCATGTGCCACTGCAGTACTCATCCAAAGGGGTATCTATTAGCTACAAAATGTCAACAAAATCAAAATCCAATGAGTAAGGGGTGACGCTAGATCTTACAATGTTTACACCAATGTTACTGGCCTCTGGTGCAACCTCCCAATTGGCCATTAAATTCCCTAAAATGACTTGGAGCGAAACCTGCCACCCCACTATAGACAAATATATTTATAATGCAACGGGATATGGACTCCGCAAATAAATTAAACAGGATAAAATACATTTACAGACTTAAGTCAACTTCAAATTAAAACGCATTGCAATTAGAGGTAATTACACTCAATTACTTATTTTTAATAAGATCATTAGTGACATAATTCATGTTGATATTATTTCACAAACACCTGTACAGTAGTGGCTTTGTGAATGTCCAGCGACTGCTCGCCTTTTACCTCGATATGCAATAGTTGCCCTTTATCGAAGAAAGGTTGGAGACCCCAGGATCAGGGAAAACATGTGAGAAGATGGACAACCACAACAGTATAAGGCCCTCGATAGAAAATGGAGGTGCAGATGGAAGGCAGAGCAGGAGAACCATGCTCACAAAAGGGGAGGACTTTCAAGTGGCACTGCCTAGCGGGAATGCGAAGTACACGTTCACAAGGCCCAGGGACACTCCCACCAGTCATCAAGAGCCGTCCTTCCAGGACGGGGACAAGATACGCTTCTTGATGTTCTCCTTTAGACCACTTCTTAAGGACCATGAAATATATGGCTTTCTACCCCTTTCCTCACTGGCCTACAGCAATACTGCAATAGCTTCTTCAGAAGAGTTCACCTCTTGGAGGAAGGTAACAGAGTAAGCACAGAAGGAAGAGGGACCAAGGGGGATAGCTGGGGCAACGGGAGTGAGTACCCTCAGCGTTTTAATCTGTAGGGTTAGACGTCCATGATCCTGTGTCCAATAGGCCCCTCATTTTAGCGTTCTGACAGACCCAGCAGAGTTGCGTGGTGTGCATCCTGACAAGTGTTTTACATGATTATCTGCCTTTCATCAACAGAATATTTGGCTGAAGAAGGTTCATCTAAAGTGGTACTCCTTTTCACCTGGGTGTCCATCAACAACAATACTAGGTCATGACCTTACTGTAAGGAAATGCCTCTTTTTGTATGGTCACCCCAACAAGTTTTTTTACTGATGCTGATGGTTTTACAACTCTGAGTGCGCCAAAACCTGCTAAGCAGACCCTCAGTGCCAGTGCCCTGACCGCAAAACATGTATGTTACATTGGCTGTACCCAATTGGCATAGGCTAATTTACCTGAATGTCCCTAGCATATGTTTTCAAGGGCCTGTAAGTTAGAGTCACTCCAAAGATTGCAGCACTGATTGTGACAACCTGGGTGTGACAAATGTAAAACAAGTCACCCAGTGCGCCATCGCAGACTGGAAGAGCAGTTCTGAACTGCTAGCCAGACGTTGCAATTCAAAGCCATGGCAGGGTGGAGCATGTTTCATTGACAGAGCATGTATTTGACATGTTCTGGCAGTAAAAACGCAAAACTGTTTTTACTGTGAGAAGACTTGGCCACCCCATAGGCGAGTACAGGGTTACATGCTGACCCTTCAGTTGCGCTAAGACTTGAATGGTGCTTACAACTATGGTACTCCATGGTATCAAACAACTTGTAGTATTAAGCCAGAGTTGCTTCTCAAGGCAAGATTAATTAAACAAGTTGCCAGACAGTGTGTGCAAGACAGTATTTCATCATGGCACCTGCTTTTTTCTGCAACAGACACCAATGCAAGGCCTACGTGTCAAACCGCACCTAATCCTTTGCGCCATGTGACAGTCTCTTGTTGCTATGTCCCGCCCGGCATAGCATTTATTAATGGTGCCTTGTGTAGGGCATGCGCCTGCAAGTAACTCCTGCTACAGTGTGCCCTCAGTTTAAAGGAAGCCTGAGTGCCCATGGGTCTCGATCACAACTTCCTCTCTTCACACCCTTGTCAGCTTCATTAACCCCTTCCATGCGGCAGCGATTCCCCTGGTGTGCTGTAAACAACACGAACAGGGGTGGGCCGTGACGAACCCCAGCCGTCATCAGCATACGAGCACCGTAGTGCATGACGGCTGGGGTTCGTCATCAGCATGGAAGGGGTTAAGGACTACATTTGCTCCTCAAGGTACTTTAGCGATACGCACCTTACACTACCTGGAAGAAAGGGACAGCCCTAAAACGCCATGAGCTTTTCAAGGTGATGAGCCCCGTATTGTTCATCTACGACAAAACTGACCCGTCTGGGCCTAGAAAAGCGCCTCCTCCAATCCTGAGAACGAGCAGCTGATGGGGACGAAGTGGAGGCTTTCTGACGTGGGTGGGGCGCGGCCCACATTCTATTAATCTTATTAGATCACCAACTTTAAACTTGTTTCTCTTCAAGGTTTTTATAATAGTTTTTATTCTTTTAAAACTTTATTTCTTTGTGTACGGCCTCTGAGGCTTTATGGCCCTGTTTTGTAATGATATAATTAATCATGCAATAAAGTCTATCCATCTATCTTGCGCCATGTATATTCTTAGGCGACTGGAGTCCATGTAATCCTTTGTCCCTCACTCTCACACTTACCGCAGGCGAGCCCACATGCAGGTCAGTGTACCTACACCACCACTGCTCATCGTTCCATCAGGTCTGAAGTGCAACCATCGTCTCTTAAGTTGAACAGCAAGCTGTGACCAAGTACCAGAGAAGTGCAGTCCCTGTGAGCCACTCTGTGTAAAGCTACAAAGATGTTTGAAGAGACCTGCATCAGATATTGAATGAGCCACCAAGGCAATCTACAAGGCGAAGCTGCGCCTAGCACTTCTGCAGAGGATTATCCCGTGGAGGTCTTCCTTCAGCAGTGCAGGTAAGAGCGAGACAGCTAAATTACAGTCTAACCTAAGTACTTATTCACAGCAAAACGGTGGCCACTGAACATATTACCCTCATGATTAGTAAAGACTTCATTTTTAGGTCTCGCCTGTCGATGCGCATGCGCATCGAGCAAGCAAGAGTATTGGGACTTATCCACTCTTTCCCCAACTTGCAAGGAATCGTGGCGATTCCTTGCAGTGCCCGTGACTTTTAAGCTCAATGCGCATGCGCATTGAGCTTAAAAGCGCGTGCACGTCCGTCTTGGTTTACCCGCTCCGCCCCCTCCCCTTCCCGCCGTCTCGCATTTCCCCTGCCGCATCAAAGGCTTTCACGGCCGGCCGGCCATGCTTTCAGTTTCACGACCGGCCGGCCGTGTGAATTACATTCCAAAGCCCGCTCTCCCTGCTCCGCCCCCTGCTCCGGCCGAGACGCATTTCTCCTCCCTCCTCCCCCCTCCTGGGTCAGGTTACCCTGCTTTCTCTTTCGTTTTTTTTTTCACTTGGCACCCCTACAGCCAGCACACACTTGTTGCCCCTTCTCCTTGTGAATATCCTCTTGTATTTACATCATTTTACACCTTTGTCATTACTCGCTTGTTCTATCCTCTCTGTGTATCAATGTCCCCGATCTGCCACTACTTCTCTTCCACACTCTGCTAGTATTCTCATTTTACTTCTTCTCTTAACCCCTTCCTTTTCCTCCCTGTGGTGATTACCCTTATTTTACACCAGTGTACGTGAGTACCCTAAACTTACACCCTCACTTTGCCTGTCACCCATTACTCACTTTCTGTGAGTAACCTATTCTCTCCCCTGTGTAATTTACAGTTTATTTCTCCCTCCGAGAGTGTACTCGCATTTCACTCTTCTAGTCACCCCTATCTGCTTGTACCCATCTTTTAAACACGTCTGAGCAGCCTTAGACCACACTTCTCTGTGAAACTCCCGCTTGCACTCTCCAAGTACACACTTTTCGCCGCTCCGGAGAGTGCACCGGTTTTGCGCGTTTCTTGTTCTGGTTCTCACAGTCCTTTTGAGTCCTAGTGTGTTAACTTCTTTGTTTTGCACCTTATCTGCTGAAATCTTTCCCCATTTCCACCCTCTGTAAGTAGCATGTTCTGCGTATAGTACTGTCGCTTTTTGTACTCTTTTTTTTGGTACTTTTTAAAGATACACGAAGGCTGTCGTCGCCCCCCCCCACACCCCCCCAAATGTCCTGCTTTCAACTTCGTCATGTGTATGTGTATGTGTGTGTGTGTGTGTGGGGGGGGGGGGGGTCGAAAGGTGTAGTGAGTGGAGCGCCCCCACACCGAACTCACAATTCGCATTCTTCCAGGGCTTATTTTGTTCATGTCTCAGCTCTGAGCTTTTTTCCCTTCAAAAGGCTTTGCTGAGCTAAGCAAAAAAAAATCCCTCTCTCCCAGTGCGGGCAAACCCCCGAGATGGCTTTAATAAAGAACGGGGCAGGTCTTTGCTCTCCTCGGCGGGGTGGGGGGTGCTTTAGAAGTTACTTTAAGCAATACTCAGAGCATGGTAGGAGAACACATTTAATAATGAACTGGTTCCTATGGTTCTGTCCGGCTGTAGGACTGTTCTCAGCCTGTTGATAGCTGCTGTTCATTTTAGGAACGGTGGGTTGTGATTAGCTTTTCCCCCAAAAAACATTTAAATCCGGTTTCTCTCCCCAGCCCTTTGTTGTAGCTGGAGCCATCTTCGTCTGTTTATTGAGACCTGCACTGATTTCGAAAGTTTGCAGTCTGTGTTTGGAGAGGAATATGAGTGAAGTAGAAAGGCAGGAGGAGGTTTTTTCCTCTCCTTTCAATGTTTGGATTAATGTTTTACTAAAAGGAAGTGGCCGTTTCCTCGCAGCCCGCCCCTGGATCAGTGCAGCGTACTCTCTTGGAGTGATTTAAATGTTCTGTATACGCTCTTGTTTGTTGTGTTTAAAAGGCGTAAATGCGACTTTTGTATACACTTGGTGGTTGGCAGCAGCAGGCGGGAGAGTCCGTGTAAAATGGCAAAGGGGGGTGAAGGGTGGAGGATGGAGAATTCGAGATAAGGAGGGAAGCAAGCTATGAAAGTTGGTTTTCTTTGTCCACTTCTGGTAAACCAACCAAGCCGCACAGCCCGGCATTCCACTCTTGTGCCAACCTCTTTTCTGTCTTCATCCTACACTTCTGCGAGCTCAGTGCGGACGAGAGCCCCTCGTCCTTAATTTTTTATGTTCTTTTCCGCCTCCCCGCGTTGTAAATAAACTTCTGGAAGGCTCTGATTCCAGGAAACTCGGGGGTTGAGGGGTTGTTGAGTCACCCCCCTCCTCCTCCTCTCCCAGTCTGCCGCGGGCCTTTTGTGTGAACAAAGGTTAAAGTTCTCTTCACGAGCCTGCTCCCTCCCACCCGGAGTGTGGGGCGCAAAGAGGGTGGCGGTAGTTTCTTACTTTAATCTGATGTTTTGGGTACATTACACCACACCCAGCGCCACTAACTCTGGAAACACTCGTTTTCTTGGAGGGAAAATCGGATCTGTTGTTTCTTTTGAGATTGTTCAGTGCACAGTGGCGCTCTGCGGTTGGTTTGATAATCAAAGTGTGATTATCACCCTCACTCACACTCACCCTCACCCTCACTCACCCTCACTCACACTCACCCTCACCCTCACACAGTGCAATAGTTCTCAGACCATTTCAGTTAGAGCTTTTAGAAATGTTTATGGCTTTTTTTATTTGTAATACTTTAGCATTGGCTACAGGAAACAAAAATGCTAAACATTTACAAAAAAAACCATAAACAATTCTAAAAGCACTAACTCTAATGGTGCGAGACCTATTGCATTTCCAATGCTTGTTTAAATAAAAGAAGAAGACATTTTATGAACTGTAGGTGATACTTTCCTGTCTTGACCCCACATCGGCTTCTAAGAGCATAATGCACAAAGAAATAACAAGGAGGTGGCACTAGGGAGCTGTGTGTGCTTCAGGAGTAGCCGGTTCCTATGTGAGCAACAGCAACGCCAGGCACAAGTATTGCTCCACTCTCATTGAGACACCTAGAACTGTAATCTGGGATGCTCCCACTCGCTGCCCCAACAGGCTCATAGCCCCGCCCTTCCGCCAGCAGAGAATAGTAGAGTGGATGAAACACATTACATTTTGTAAAAGTATATGTGAAAGTGAGCTGACACTATTTGACCAAGTCCTTGAAAAGCACAAAACAATGGATGCAGCCGATCGGAGCTTATTGATTCTGAATTGCAGCTTGGATGTTAACCTTGTTTGAAGGCTTTCTTAGCAAGCCTACTTTGGTTTAATCTTTCAAGGGATACCTTTGCGTTGTATTAGAAAAAAGTTCTGTTCGTTCGCACATACATTTTAGAGATGTTAATGAAAGTTTTGGTTTCCTTTCTCTCAAAAACTTCCCGGTCCTTTAACAGAGCCTTTTCAAAGGTTACAAACTCTAAAAGTAATGTAGGAAAGTAGACTTTTTCTTCAAGCCTACCTTTGCCTAAATGTCGAAAATAGAGACACAAGTGATATCTTCTCTGCCACTAACAGGTAGTGCTAATAGGAGAATGCATTCGGCTTCTAGGAAATGAAAACCATTTCAGAAGATTGCGTGGAACTCCAGTGAGGAATTGAAAACTGCTTTTCAGAAGCAGTTGCAGCAGGGTGGCTGGCTAAACAAGAAATTGACAGTTAAAATCACAGAAAACCCAGGATTCCATATTTCAATATTTTACCAAAGATCTACAAAGGAATCATACTGCACTGGAAAGACCAAGATTCTCGGGGATTGGGTCACTGCTGGAACCGCTTTCACAATTTTTGACTTTCTCCTAGGACCGATTGTAAAAACCACAGTTGCATACCGTAAAGACATGCTGATACACGATTTAGAGTTCGATCCTAAAAAGAAGGCTACTGATTAGCCTTGAAGTCAAACCCCTTTATACCAGGCTTCTCCAACGAGTAGCTCTCCAGGTACCTGCAAGTAGCTCGCCCGTCTGAAGCCCAGCCTGCTAAAATAGCAGGTTGAACTAATGTATGTATACCACACTTGAAATGCATGTATTCGAGACAAAAATGTGTAATTTTAAAACTTATGAGCTAAGGTTTGGATAATATTCAAACTCATTTTAAATCTTATATTTGAGTGATAAATCATGAGGCTTTGGGGAGACCTGTTAATATGTTATTACCATGGTGCCAGAGGCATTGTAGTTATGACTGCTTTGTATTATCCACGTAAAGTTATCCCAAATTGATAAAGCCTTTTACATTACTGATGGCAACCCTACTGAGGTGTCACTGCTGGTAATCTTGCATGTTGTGACCAATAACGTAACACTGTCCGATGGGGTCACTGTTACAATACATACTAATAGCAGTAGCCCAGATTGATTTTTAGTGTGCATAAGTAGCTCCTACTACAGAAAAGCTTGGAGGCCCCGGTTTTATACTAATATCCCACACAAGAAGATTCAAAGGATTATTGCCAAGATTCTGTGGGAATGACATTGGGAATACCAAATCCATATTGGTTTGTGACGACGAGGCCAAAATAATTGCAACCAATAACTTCATTCAGTAGCATAGGAAAGTAGGGGTTTACTCCTATGGGCAGTACATTCATCCTAAGTGTAACCTGTCTATACGTCCACAATTTCAAAAGAACATGGATTTAGGATGCGAGGTTCAATTAACAAAATAAAATAGGGAGACAATGTATTTATGATGTATTCATAATCTGGCATGGGAAAATGGAACGGCCTTCGTAGCACGACTGAAGGGACAAAATCCACTTCTTAGATTTACACAACACATTTATAATGATCAAAATACTTTCATGGACCATTTAATCAAGGCGAAGGATGGAAGGCTTCCTAGAGGTGTACATTAAAAACCTGCTGACAGAAACTCCCTCTTACTGTATAATAGTCAGCATCCACATGCCATGCAAGAAAACCGAATACGGCCAATTCCTCTGGATACGGAGGAACAGCACACTGTTATAATAATATAATAATAAATCACATTTGTAAAGCGCACACTCACCCGTAAGGGTCTCTAGGCGCTGGGGGCAGTTGGGAAGATTAAGCAAGCTAGTGCCCAGAGTCACATGGTGCTGGGCTAATCTGCCGCTGGTGCCGGGGATCGAACCGTGATCCCCAGATTCCGGAGTCAGTCGCCCTAGCCGTGGTGCCACACCTCTTCCACTGTTGGAAGGACAATCACAGAAACTAACTAGAAAATACAAGCCCAGAAACTATTTTAATAACATTGCACACCAATACAGAAAGAGAGCAAAAAAAATAATCATAGTGTGCACAGCTCGAAAGTGTGGCCAAATAGAAAACAGATAGACAAACTTTGGTCACCACTTTTTCTACAATGCCTAAGAAAATTAAAGAAGGCCATAAGCAAGCATTGGAAGATCCTTAACGAAGGAAAACGAACCCTTGAGAAACCCCTCTTCTCTTACAGAAGAGGAAAGAGAATAAGATACTACTTTGTAAATACCTTCTCCAAACCAACTAAGAGAAATGACGATCAAAATACCCAATGGCCTATCCCTAAATTAGCGGGGGCACCAACCTTGTAATAGATCTAGCGCCTGTAGACTTTCCACACAAATTACATCTCCAAACCAGAGTCTCCAGTATCCATGGACCCAAAAACGACACCCGAACTGCAGTACAGTGTAAAATACATGGTAACATGCACGTGACTATGGTATATAGGGGTGACAACACGGAAGGGCAAAGGATAATGTTACTTACCCAGTAAGCATCTGTTCTTGGCATGTACAGCTGTAAATCTACATGCTTTGCATACTCCTGCCAACACCTGGGATCTAGTGTTGGGTCAGAATATTTGCAAGATGTTTTTCTTCGAAGAAGCCTTTCCAGTCATGAGGTAAGGCGACTCCTCCTTTTGGCGATAGTGCGCATGGGCATTGACTCCATTGTTAGATTGTTTCCCCGTTGGAGGGTGAGAATGGATCAAGTGAGTGTAGTAAAGAGATGTCCATGTGTATGTAACATAAATAAGGAGAACTGCAACAAGTACAGGTGACCGGGGAGGTGGGAGGGCACATGTGAATCTACAGCTCTACATGCCAAGAACAGATGCTTACTGGGTAAGTAGCATTATCTGTTTGAAGCATGTGTGCTGTAGATACACATGCTTTGCATAGACTATATAGCAGTATTCTCCCAAAGCGGTGGCTAACTAGTAGATGTTGCAGTTGATTGAAAGTGTTTTAGCACTGCTAGGCCTACATTTGCTTGTTGTCATTCGAACACATTCACACAATAGTGCTGGTTAAATGTGTGTGGTGTAGACCATGTTGCTGCTTTACAGATGTCAGCCATAGGAATTTCACCTAAAAAGGCCATAGATGACCCTATTTTGCGGGTGGAATGCACTATAGGGGTTATAAAGTTTTTTGTTTTTACATAGCAATTTTAAATGCATTTAACAATCCATCTTGAAATGCTAGATTTAGAGATAGGATTGCCCTTGTGAGGTAGTGTAGATGCAACAAACAGTTGCTTTGTTTTACGAAAATCTTTTGTTCTTTCATAATAATACAGTAACGCTCTCCTGACATCAAATATGTGAAGAGATCGTACTGCTATAGAATCAGGTTGAAGGAAGAACACGGGTAACTCAACTGATTGGTTAAGATGAAAAGTAGACACCATTTTAGGGATGAATTTTGTGTTAGTGCGAAGAACTACTCTATCTTTATGAAGCTGAAAGAAGGGTTCTTCTAACGTTAATGCCTGTAGCTCACCAACTATCTTTAATGAAGTGATTGCAAAGAGGAAGGCAACCTTCCATGAAAGGAACTGTAAGAAACATGTGTGTAATGGCGCAAAGGGTGGACCCATGATTCTTCTAAGTACAATGCTGAGATTCCATACCAGTGCTGGTCATATTATGGGTGGTATTACTCTTTTTAAGCCTTCTATAAAGGCTTTAATCACAGGGACTTTGAACGAAGAGAAATGCTGTCTGTTCTGCAAAAATGCAGCCACTGCTGCAAGGTGCAATCGAATAGATATGCAAGCTAAATTTGATTGCTGTAGGTGCAGAAGAGAACAATGTTTTGTACAGAAGCATCTAAAGGATTCATTTTGTTGTAATTACAATAAATACATTGTTTCTAGTTTGCTGCAACCCAACCTCTGGTTGTGGGCTTTCTTGCTTCTTTTAGAATAGTCATACAGTCTGGTGGCAAATTAAAGTATCCAAATTCATGGAGCCCAATAACTAGGTTGAGCTCCTTGGGGTTTGGGTGTCTGATTTCTCCACGGTTCTGAGTGAGAAGGATGGAAATGAGTGTAGCTTTTGATGTGGAACTACTGAGATTTTGAGAAATGTGGTGTACCATGGCTGAAGGGCCCATGTGGGAGCTACTAAAATCAGTATGAGTAATGCTTGTCTGAACTTTTAAACCAGAAATGGAAGGAGTGGGAGAGGCGGAAAAGCATAGGCAAATATCTTTGACCTATTGCTACATAGCGCACTGCCTTTGGATCGAGGGAGTGGGAACCTGGAGGCAAAGTTTGGGCATTTTGTGTTACAACTGTGGCAAAGAGATCTATTTGTGGAAATCCCCATCTTTGAAAGTATGGAAGGTGAACTTGGGGATGAAGTTCCCACTTGTGTATTTGCTGTCTCCTTCTGCATCGGAAATTTGATTGTTGATTCCTGGAAGGTGTTCTGCCAGAAGATGAATTTTTTGATGAATTGCCCAGTTCCAGATGGTTTGAAAGAGGCGTGACAGCTGGAGAGTGTCCCCCTCCCCCCTGTTTTTGTATATAGCTCAGGGCTGTCATGTTGTCCGTGCGGACAAAGACAACCTTGTGTATGAAATGACACTGAAAAGATTTGAGTGCTAGAAATACGGCTAGAAGCTCTAGATAGTTGATGTGGAGATATTTGTGTTTGTTGTTCCAGAGACCGTGAATTGTGTAATTGTGGAGATAGGCACCCAGCCTGTGAGAGATGTGTCTGCTGTTAGCACGACCTGTGGAACAGGGTGATGAAAGGTCGCCCATTTGATACATTTTGAGAGTTCCACCCCAGCAGATAGCGATGGGTGCGGCTGTCCACCAACAATATATCAGTTTATTGACCCTGTGATGATTCCACTGACGTGCTAAGCATTCCTGTGGAGCCGCATGTGTAGTATTGCGTGAGGCACTATTGCGATGCATGACACCATCATTCCTAACAGTTGCATAAAAGTTTTGGCTGTTGAGGTTTGATACTACAATACGAGTTTGAAGATTGCTAATTTTGGCTGCAGTGGGAGAGGCTAGAGCTGTGTGAGTGTTTAGAGTTGCTCCCAGATAAGACTGTATTTGTAAAGACTAGCTGAGACTGTCGCACGTTCACTGTTAAACCCAATAGGTAGAGTAAGTTTAGGGTGGTAGGACACTTGATGTGTGCTAGCTTTGATGAGCCAGTCGTTTAAGTAGGATAAGACGTGAATTTGTTGTCTTCGGAGACGAGCTGCTACTACTGCTAGACATTTGGTAAACACTCTGGGAGCAGTAGTAACTCCGAATGGATGGGAGTACCTTGAACTGATAGTGTTTGCCTGCTATCTGGTTTCGGAGATATTTCCGATGAGCTGGATGGACAGGAATGTGAAAGTATGAGTCTGTATAGCCTAGTGTGGACATAAAATTGCCTTGTTGTAGAAATGGAAGCACCTGTTGTAGCGTTACCATGTGGAAGTGTTCTGACAGTATGTATAGGTTTAACGTTCTGAGATCCCAAATGGGTCTCAAGGAGGCATCCTTTTTGGGGATTAGAAAGTACAGAGAGTAGACCCTTGAACCTTGGTACTGCAATGGAACTGGTTCTATTGCTCCTTTATCTAAGAGATTGCACTTCTTTTGAAGTAACTGTATGTGATCTGACGACAGTTTGTGAATGTGAGGTGGTATGTTTGGAGGATTGGTGGTAAACTCCAGGCAATAACCAGGTTAGATAATGTCGATCACCCATTTGTCAGTTGTTATGGATCGCCAAATGGGAAGAAATTGAAGACGTCTTACAGGTGTTACGTGATCGGGGGTAGGGTGGGTAAGTCACTGTTTGTTAGGGGAAGGTGTGTTATACGGTGTGGCGCCTTTACCCCTACCCTTGGAATTATTTCCTCTATAGCCTCCTCTATAGAAACCTCTAGAGGGAGTGAATTGGGTATTACTTTTGTAAGAGGAAGCATTTGTGTCTGAGGATATTGTTTTAGACCCTGCTCTGTAAAAAGAGCAATGAAAGGAGCCTCGATTAGACGGGGACTGGAGTGCTCCCATGAACTTTGCCACCACTGTATCTTTTTTCATTTTTTCTAGGGATTAGTCAACTACAGGACCAAACAGGTGTTCTTTGTAAACGGGGGCATTTAAAATGGACTGTTGGAACTCCGGCTTAAACCCGGAAATCCTAAGCCAAGCCTGCTTTCTAAGGAGAATGCTGGTATTGAGCTCCCTGGATCTAGTGTCAGCTGCATCTAAAGCACATCTGATTGATGAGTCAGAGATTCGTTTTTTCTCTTCCACTAACTGTTGCGCTTTCGCTTTCTGTTCTTCCGGAAGGTGTTGGAGCAGCTGCTCCATTTCATCCCAGTGTGCCCCGTCATAACTGACTAGTAGGCCCTGTGTGTTTGCAATGCGCTAGTGGTTAGCAGCTTGGACAGCTACTCGTTTTCCTGATGCATCAAAGAGCTTAGATTCTTTGCCTGGGGGAGGTCCATCACCGGAGGTTTGTGAATTAGCTCTTTTGCAAGCACTGGACAGTCCTTGGGAGTCAAGAGGTAACTGTCCCTTGATTAAACACAGTATCTGATGCGGAGGGTTTGTATTTTTTATCTACTCTTATAGTTAAACTACGTGCTCATACAGGGTCTTTAAAGATATTGTCTGCATGACTCATCCTGCCTTTAGGCATAGGGAGCGATTGACTGGATCGGTGTGTGGACTCAAGTGTTTCAAATGAAAAAAGTCTTCTTCTAATGACTGCAAGGCCACCCCATGAGATTCTGCTGCCCTAGCAATAAGTTGTTGGTAAGCCATATTATCGTCTAGAGGTGATGCTTTGCAGGATAAAGGTCTGGGTCATTATCTACTGGAGGGTCTATGGTGCAGTCATTCCATGGGTCTACAGGCAAATCGGTGTACTCATCATATGATGATCCCTATCTGGATCTGTATGAGGAGATCCCTGAGGTGTTACATGGATCCTCAATTATTAAATGTGGAGAGGGATGTGGGGCAGAATAAACTCTGCTAGTAGCCATGCCCTCCTCCTTTTTAAGAGGAATCTTATAGGCAGGGTCCTCGGAAGGAAGTTTACGTTTTGATGGTGTTTTGGCAGAAATATATCCTGTATCAGGATGAATATACATTTTTTTCTGCTTAGGGCCGGATTTGGCTTTAACAAGGTCTAAAACTGGTTATGGAGGCTCAGGGACGCTGTCCTTGGATGTGTAGGCCGAAATTAACTTCTCTTTGGGAGTTGTAGATTTCGGCTCAGAGGTGTGTTTTTGTTTTTGAACAGAGGGTTTCGGTTTTGGCTCCGAACTAGCGTTGTCCTTCAATCCTGATGGTTTCAGATTCAACGACAATTTTCGACTCTGTCCCAAGCCGGAAGGCTTGACGGTCTGTTTCGGTGCTGAGTCGGTAGGCGGGGCGTCGGAAACAATGTCTCGGTGCCGCCCTTGGCCAGAAGGCAGAGGTGGTGCTGAAGCCTTATGTGTTTTGGAAGAGGTTTTAGGGGGCAAGGAATCATCGTTACTAACAGGACCTTGACACTGAGGCACATCTTCAGACTCCAGATCGATCTCGAACTCCGGATCAGACTCTTAAACAGAGAAGGCCTGTTCTTTGCAGAGGATCCTTCAATCTCCTATTGCTCAGATTCTTCACCGAAGATATCCGGAGAGGGTTGAATACTTTGACGTATTTCTCGGCGTCAAGCGCAAGAGTCTTCTTGGCCGAAACGATTTACAGCGTCATAGTCAAGTCAAAGTCAAAAATTTTATTTGTATTGGTACTCAACCGAGGACCACAAATATAACATGGGATAAAAAAAGTAAACTTTACATAAGATAAGTACAACAATGATCAGTATAAAACTAACATGGATTTAAAAAATTTGTACAAATTATAACATACAAATTCATTTGGGGGATTTATGGCCATTGTTAAAAATTCTTTTTCCTTTGTTAGCCTGCAGGATCTATAAATCGGTAAAATATACTGGGCGCGAGCTGCTACCACCTTAGAATTAGGGCAAATGAACATTAAGTGCTCCACAGTCTGCTCACCCCCTAGACATAACAAGCATAGGTTGGAGTGATCTCCGGGTAACCATTTTGTTTTATAGACTTGAACAGGTAAAATCCCCACTCGATACATGAAAATTACCCTCCTTGCACTATGAGAGAGACAAAAGGAGATATATGGCTGTATGTGTTTATACCCAATAGCTGCAGTGAATGGTTGGAATGTTTTTAGCTTATAGCTATGAGCATAGTCCAAATCATAACTTAACCTAGGTGTAAAACATTTGAGAAATAGTTTTAATTGTGAAGTGGACCAAGTCTGCAGGATTTCACTCGAAATTTCAGCCATTTGGAACGCCGCAGACATATTCACTAAGAAAGTTTGTTTAATGATATCTGTGCCAAAAGTCTCTTTTTGTAGCAGAAACCGAAGAGTTCCCTCCGTAGCATGAAGTAGCTGGTAGGCCCATCTAATTATGTTTGCCACGGCCGTGGCAAAGGCGCTAGTAATTCCGAATTCCAGCCGTAGAACCTGAACTGGAGTAGCTGTTGGGACCTTCATTATTTTTTTCAGGATTTTTCCCTCCTGACGGTCCATGAAGCCCCATTGTTGGATTGGAATACATTCCGTGGCATAAGACAAGACCGCCGGTATTTTAGCTTTGTAAATTTTTATTAATGAGGAAAAATGTCTGCTCCCCGTGGCGTTATATAGTCTTGTTAGTGCACCTGCATGTATTTCAGATTTTTTCGTTAACTTTCCAATATGATGTATATTTGTTAGATTCTTAGATAGAATCCTGCCGAGGTAAGTATATTCTTTCTCTTCATCGACCGTTTCCTCACCTAGCTTCCAGTTGTATTTGACACTTTTCTTCCTCCCGGAAAAGGCTACGACTTTTGTTTTTCTTACGTTCGGAATTAAATAGTTGTCATTTGAGTATTTGAACAGAATATCCAGAGATTTTTGGAGACCGTATGGAGTAAGATCGAAAAGGACTATATCGTCCGCATAGAGCAACAAGTGAACTCTTTGTTGGTTAATTTTTGGGGGCAGACTTGAGCCCTTTTGTAGTTGGTTTGGCAGATCGCTGAGATATAACGAAAACAACATGGGTGCTAGTAGACAACCCTGTTTAAGGCCATTTTCGGTGTCTATTATTTTCGTTAGTCCTTTTTGGCCCCCCATTTGAACACGGCACCATGTCGTTGTATGGAGACTTATTATTGCCTGTAGCAGGTGGTCGTTGATTCCCAGGCTCCTCAATTTTTTCCATAGGGTAGGGCGATCCACGCGGTCAAATGCGGTCGAATAATCTATAAAAGCCATGTAGACCGTCTGTTTCCTTAGTGTGACGTATTTGTCCAGAAAAAACTGGATTATTGCGATGTTGTCCGTGACAGAATGTTTGGGTCTGAAACCTGCCTGGAACATGGGGATCAGACCCTTCGAGAAGGCCCAGTTTTTTAATTGCAATAATACCTCTGCCGCGAAGATTTTTCCGGTGGCGTCCATCAGGGCTATTTGGCGGTAGTTGGCTGCTACCGTTTTACAATCTTTTTTGTGGATAGGAATTATAGTGCTCCCTTGCCATGACTTGGGAACCTGACCAGTGGAAAAAATGTGGTTGAAAAGTGGGGTTAGAAAAAGGCTCCATTCCCTGGAGTTTATTTGTAGGGCCTTTATAGGGATTTGGTCGGGACCAAAGGCTCCTGAGCTTCTTGCTCTCCGAATATGTGTTTCGACCATTATAGTTGTAGTTTTCGGTATTATTTTTTCCTTAGATTTTTCCTTTACCTTATCTGGGCAGTTTGTTTGTGATTTATCCACGTTTTTCTTATACAGTTCTGCCAGGTAAATTTCCCACTCTTTCGGAGGAACAGGTACTGCTTGTAATTTCTTTTTTGTCCCAGATATCTTGGCTATTATGGACCAATATGTTCTTTGGTTTGGTTCTTTGGCAGCGTTTTGTAATTCTACCCAGTTTCGGTCTTCAAAGGATTTTCTCTCGCTTGTTTTTTCTCTCTTGAGTTGGTTTTTCAATTTATTTATTTCTTTCTTTTTAGTGGGAGAGAAATGTAAGTATTGCGCACGTATCAATTTGTTTAGGGTTTTCTTTGTCAGTGAATTCCCTGTTTTATTATTATTTTTTCTTTTTGGGATTATATCAATTCTTTGAAGGTTCCTTTCAATTATTACCTCCTTGAGCTCAATGAGCATGGTCTCGAAGTTTTCTATAGGGTCTTCAGAGTATAGATTCCTTAAAAACTGTTGTTGATCGACCAGATTTGTCATTTTACTCAACGAGGTGGGATTCCAGAAGATTCGTCTCTGATCGCTGCTTACTAAAGTTTCCTTTCTGTCAAAGGTCATCAAGCCTTCTTCATCAGACGGAACCGACCAATTGGTTTCAAGTTGCATGACGGCATGATCGCTCTCTGGAGTAAAATTGGAGCACAGGTGGAACATTGTTTCAAGTTGGTCTTTACCACAAATGATATAGTCTATTATGGATGGTCTCCCATTTCCCTGTCTTGTGTATACTGCTGGGATATCGCCTTCCACATTCCCGTTTAGAATTGTTCCATTTATGGAGAGCAGTACTGATAACAGTGTTTTCCCTCTTTTATTAGATCGAATATCATTGGGGAATTGGGGGATTACATGATCCAGGCTTTCTTCTTCCAGGATTTTTCCCCATTTTTTTATTTCTGTATTAGAAATTTTCCCATTAAAATCTCCCATGATTATATAGGGGAAAGATGTGTGGGCTTCAATTATTTGTATGATAATTTGCAAGGTCTCGTCATATAAGCTGTCGTGGTTTTTTCCTGGAGGAGCATATACATTGAAAAGCAATGTTGGTTTGGTTGTAGTCAGATTGGAGGTTTTCAGAGACAGTTTCATACATTGCACATTCGCGCTGTTGGTTTCCTCTATCTCTTGGGCCCACGAGTAATCCTCTCTCATTAAAAAAGCCAGTCCCCCTTTGGCGTGGCCCCGGTTAGCGGCTTTCGCATTTATATTATACACATAGTATCCTTTTTGAAAAAAGGGCTCTGTTGCCCAGGTTTCTTGCAGGGTCAGTATGTCGGGCTGGTTTCTGAGGACTTCCTTCATTTTTTTCTTTGTTCTTCCAGCGATGTTCCACGATATGATCTTTAGGCCTTGGTTAAACGGGGTGCTTTAGGTGGTTAAAACCTTTATTATAGTTTAGAATCCCTGGAAGCCAGGTCCATGAGTTTTCCATATTATTTTCTGCGTATTCTTCCTTTGGTTCCATATGCCACACTTCTCTTTCCCCTTTTTTTACTCGAATTCTCAGTATCTCTTCTCCCTGTTCTGTATCTCTATTTTGCATACACTCAAGATGTCTTAAGGTCCCCGAGGATCTTTGTCCCTCATTCGATTGCAATGTCGAAAAGAGAGTCGTGTTACTATTAAAGGTTAGTTGTTTTTTGTTTCCTTTAAGCTCAGTTTTCTCTATAATGTCGTAACCGAATCGGTATATTATCTCTTTTTCCTTCAAAATGATACTTGGTATCACTGGAGACCAAAATGAGACTATTGCAATTTTACTTTGACCTCGCGTTGGGAGTGTTACAAGGTCAATGTCACTGCTAGTCATAGATTGAAGAGGTTTTATATTCTGTAAGAGGTGTAGAATCCTGCTTCTGTTAAGAGAGATTTTGTCAGTGGGAAATAGTTCTTCAAATTGAAGTACCTTAGATTGTGTGGCGTTCCTGCAGTAATTTTCCTTTTCAGAAAAGAGTTTCACAGTGTTTTCATTTGTTGTCGTAGTAGCCGAGTTTACTGGGAGATATACATCCGCCTTTGGGTTCAAGGATTTCTTTCTATCTGTTGTTGTTCTTTTAGGGGATTCTTCTTTTTTACTCCTTCGCGGAGTACTTTTCTCGTCGTCTTTCACTTGTAGTTCTTTATGTGGTATTATATTTTTTTGAAATTTTAATTTACGTGCTTGCTTTTTATGAATCCTTCTCATAGGTTTTTTCTTCCTTTTATTATTTTCCTTTAACGTAACATCCTTAGTAGAGTTTGGTGTCATTTCTCCTGAAGATTTTTCTGATTTGAATTCTACATTTGATTCCTCGCCTTCATTTGCAGGTTCTTTGTCAAATCTTTCCCTTCCCGTTTTTTTATTGAATATCGGGTATTGTTTTTCCTTTTTTGGGGGATTTTCTCTAAACAGACGTTTCAGGGAGAATAAGGTGGATTCATTGAGATGATCATTCTTTTTCCTATTATCGGTTGATTTGGAATTATCATCTGATGTCTGGGTAGATGAGTGGCAGATGGTTTGCTTGTTTCCATTTACTTGTTGGTTAGTATCCTCTAGTCTTCCTTCTATGTTTTTTGAGGACTCCTTTTTTCTTTTCTCTTCAACTAAAAATTTCAGAATGCCAATTTGGACATCCAAAGTTTGATCAGAATTTTCAAGGATGTTACCAAGGAAGGAGAGAACTGATTCAAGAATTTCTTGTAGTGTGAAGAAAGCCTTAGATAATGGATTAGACGATTTTTCAAGGTTATTGCTTTCTATTAAAAAAGGATCTAAAAAGGAATCTTGTTCATGTATAGAAGGTTTTTTTGCGTCTGTGTTTGTTGACTTTAGCTCTGGGCTGTGTTCTCCATCTTTTTGGTTGAGTAAACATGAGTCTTTTATTGTTTGAGGGCTCCCATTGCCCTTTATCAGGAAAATTTCAGAGATCAGACTTTTTTGTTCTGCTGTATAGTTTAAGATACTCAGGTCGTCTGATTTGGGTACACCATCATGGTTTTTTATAGGCGTTGATGATTTCACCGCACTAATGTTGGAATTTTCAGGTTGTTGTTCTCTTGTTGTGTATGTAGACTTATTATTATTATTAAACACAGTGTCGCTGACATTATGAGACAGATGGGGGGATGCCGATAAGCAGGATCTATCTTCCAAGCTTCCTGGTGTTTTATTTCCAGGAGCAGACAATGTTTTTTCCGGTTTCTTTTTTGCCGATAATGACGAGAAATATTCACTGATTGCTGGGGTCAGGCTATTGCGACCAGCTTTAATTCCGTTGTCAGTGGATTTTCTAACGGCTTCCTCGGTTCCCATTCGCTTCATAAAAATTGTTCGCGAACGTAGTTTCTTGAGACCCATTTTTTGAAGAGACAACCACTAGAATCGCAACTCTGGACGTAGAAATAGGCCGTTATCTTTCTTTAAAGGTGTGACTCTACGTTGATCTCTGTTTGATGTTTACTGGAGCGTGGATGTCAAAGGGTTGGCCCGTCCCGTCCTCGGTCGTCCCCGGACGGCCACAGACGGCCCGCCCTTTGCCCGGGCTTCGCCCGGCGCCCTCCCGCGCGCTCCCGCGCAGCGGGGTTGTTGCTTTAACTTTATAGAAGTGCTATATCCGGCGTTGGGGGCGGAACCGGCAGGGAGAGGAGCCCAGCTGGTAATGGGCGCGCGGGGACTCCTGGTCTCTGGAGTCCTCCGCTCTACCCTCGCAGCCCTGCCGGTGAAGACACGCCCCTTACAGGTAACTGCCGCTGTGTTTCCGCGAAGCGGGACCCGCGAAGCGGGTCCGGCGAGCAGGGGCGGCACACAGCGGTCAAAGAGCAGCGTTGGTGAAGACGAAATGCCCAGTGTTCTCCAACAAGGTGAGGTAAAGGAAGAATCCGCTGTGTCAAGGCTCAGCTGCCTTTTCTGATTTCTTGGCGTTGGGGGCGGAGCCGGCAGGGAGAGGAGCCCAGCTGGTAATGGGCGCGCGGGGACTCCTGGTCTCTGGAGTCCTCCGCTCTACCCTCGCAGCCCTGCCGGTGAAGACACGCCCCTTACAGGTAACTGCCGCTGTGTTTCCGCGAAGCGGGACCCGCGAAGCGGGTCCGGCGAGCAGGGGCGGCACACAGCGGTCAAAGAGCAGCGTTGGTGAAGACGAAATGCCCAGTGTTCTCCAACAAGGTGAGGTAAAGGAAGAATCCGCTGTGTCAAGGCTCAGCTGCCTTTTCTGATTTCTTGGCGTTGGGGGCGGAGCCGGCAGGGAGAGGAGCCCAGCTGGTAATGGGCGCGCGGGGACTCCTGGTCTCTGGAGTCCTCCGCTCTACCCTCGCAGCCCTGCCGGTGAAGACACGCCCCTTACAGGTAACTGCCGCTGTGTTTCCGCGAAGCGGGACCCGCGAAGCGGGTCCGGCGAGCAGGGGCGGCACACAGCGGTCAAAGAGCAGCGTTGGTGAAGACGAAATGCCCAGTGTTCTCCAACAAGGTGGAGTCCTTTTCCTTGTGCTCTGGGGACCCTCTAATCGAGTACCTGCTGTCCGTTTGTGGTGTTGCAGCTTTCTCTTCGTGGACCCTTCAACTCCTCGCCGGACCCGCTCCGCGGGTCCCGCATCGCTGTTTGGCCTCAGAAGAACTTCAGGGGAGTTTGTGCAGTATCCAAGGGCGCTGGTAAGACTTGCAGGGCTGCGAGCAGTGTGGTCAGGGACTCCATATCCCAGGAGTCCCTGATAGTCCGGCAGCAAACACCTGGGCCGCTCTCCCTGCAAGCCCCGCCCCTTCACCAATTACACTTTCTATATACAAACGCTTGCTCCACCGCTGCGCGGGAGCGCGCTGGAGCTCGCCGGGAGAAGCCCGGGACAAGGGCGGGACCGTCTGTGGCCGTCAGGGGCCGAAGGAGGCCGGGCTGGGCCATTCCCCTGATATTTGTCTACTGGCGCACTCCATAGTAAGTGATATCTAACTATTGTACTTTGTTGGCGCATATCAGTGCAATGTCTGCCTCCACAAGTAGTGTCAGTCCGCCAACTCCACCGGTTGAGACTGGCCCATTGGCAATTGGTCCACTGGATACAAATTTTTTCAATCGTTCATCTCTATCCATTGACAAAGAGATATCACTGGCTGAGAAGCGCGCTGAGCGCAGACTATCGATTGAACTACTCAAAAACATTCCGGACAAGCACTCTACTCAAACATATCCCACCTTGGTAACACCATTATCCTCGGTAAATCTCCCAGTCGTAAACGAGCAATTTGAGGTACTCACAAATGTTGTGGATAAAGATAATGCTACTGAACTGATCCTATCCAGTGGGAGTGATATTAACCCTACGCTGCTTCTTGGTTCAGGTGCCCAGGCTGTCTTGGCACAACCCAAGCACGGATCTAAAAGGAAAAGAACTACTGTACCGAGAAAATGTAAATTTGTTGTGAAACCCCCACAAAAGCATAGGAAGTTACATAAAACTATGTGTACTAGAGAGGCTGCCATTGAAGCAAGTTGTAGCACAGAAAGTGTATTGAATGGGAATGTTGTTTTATTGGATAGCCCTGTCCCTGCTAAGAATATTGCTTCTGAGCCAGGCCCCCCAACTGAGGATAAGCCTTCATTGCTTACAAACCTGATCCCTGAGCTAGAAAAGCTGCTCAGATCAATTCTTTCCCCGATAGAGGATAGAATTGCTAAGCTCTCTGATCGCCTAGACCACTTTGAGCAGGCAACGTTAGACAACTTCTTTTCCACAAAATCATTGATTAAAACAAACGCTAGGATGGACGCAAGTGTCAAGCACCAGGGCAATACCAACCATACAACCCAAGACAAGGGAAAAAGGCCACAAACTAATCCCCTATTACCATCTAAGTCAGGTAGTGCATCTGTAAACAGAACTTCCAATCCCACTGAATTAGTACATCTAGGTTCTGCTCCAAATCCCCCTAATACTGTGAATCCAGTCCAGTCTGTGGTGCTCCAACCAACAATAATACCAGTTCCTCCTTCTGTAGTTGGGTCAGGGGTTAATGTATGTGTCACAGTGGGTAAAGCTAATGCACCTACCCAACCAACCAACAACCAGATGGTGTCAAACAAACCTGTAGTAGGGCTAGGGGTTAATGCATGTTCCTTAGCGGGTAAAGCTACAGCACCTACCCAACCTACTAACAACCAGTTGCTACTAAACAAACCTGTACCCCGCCCTGTTTCTACAGTTCCCAAACCGATCCCACCACCCTTGATAAAGCCACCACATAGGAAACCCCCAGTGAACCTTACTCCAGACTCTTTCCCCTACGTAGCTGTTCTCATAGATGTTCCACCTCTATCTGTAGGACATAGAGAAACCTTCCAGATGCTTAAAAATAAGATCATGCACTGGTTAAGGGAGAATCGTCCTCTCCCTGGAGACGTCGATGGGCTAATCTTAGGGGTTAGGAGAATAGATTGGATAGGGTACACAACTAAAAGTCTGGGAGGGGATTGTATTGTGGTTAACTTTCAAGATCCAAGGGTGGCTGGATGGATAACTAGACAGGGATGGGGTACAAACAAGGGAGGTATTGGAATTGTTGATCTCACCTTTTTTTACCCCCGCCCAACCAATGTATTGACTAGCCTGCTTAATGAACCCATAAATCACCCCACCCTACCTTTGCCAATTATTCCTACATCAGCTCCCCCTCCACTGTTCCAAAACTATACTACATGTATGAATTATAACCCTCCTGTCGGATGGCAGGATCAGAGTTGGGGTTGTTGACAAACTGTGCACGATTCGTGCAGTAGTATCGGAGGGTGTACCAATGAATCTATAGGGAGCTGTGATGATTATGATGATATTGAGAGTATAAATACAACTGTTGAGAAAACTGGAAATGGGAGTTTCACTGTGGCGGGAGGCAATGGGATAGCAAATATAAATGCTAGTGCTGGGGAATTATCCATACCAACAGCAAACGCCATCTGTTGTGTGAAGGTCGCCAATACTGCTGAAAACCCAATGGCTCCCCAACCACGTTCCAAAACTAGCAATTCCGGTGGGATCGAGCCCAGCTCTAGTATGTTTCTATCCTGGAATGTTGCTGGGTTGGGTAGTAAGCTAGTCTCCCAATCTTCGGTAGAATTCATTAATGGGTTCGATGTATGTTGTTTCCAAGAAACTTGGGCTTGTGAACCCGTCTTTCTCTGTGGCTATTTAAACTTTTTTATACCAGCCACCAAAGGAGGAAGAGGTCGACCAATGGGAGGTCTTACTGTCTGGATAAGGCAGAACTTGCGCATCTCTATTAAAATGCTGGATCTGGGGGGCGTGGCCAAGATGGCGGGCTGAGAGGTCGCACTTGCCGAGAGCTCCCGGGCCCCTGAAACCCTGCACCGCTCGGAACCGCTGATTCCCCCCCCGGATCAAGCGGTGACCGAGCCTGGGGACCCCGGTGGTGGTGTGGAGTGATCGTTGAGCCTTGATTGCCCCGCCGGAGGTGCGATTCTGACCGAGATAGCCTGGAGCGGAGCCCGCTGGGCGGCTTGTGTGTGATCCGGAGGCCGCAAGACCTCCAGGCTTTGGGTCTTGGCGGTGTGCTCTGCTGCCTGTGAGTGACCCGCTGGAGTGCCTGCACCGCGGTGCCCGAGTGGGTGCCGAAGGGGACTTCGCCAGCGGAGCGGAGCCGACCGGAGGAGGTCGACGAGAGCGGAGCTGACCGGAGGTGGTCGACGGAGGCGGAGCCGGCATCCGGCTGCTACGCAAGTCCGGGGCTTGAGAGTACTCGCCTCGTGCGGCCGTTCCGGCCCAATCCCAGTTGTGGAGGAGTGGTGTTGCGCCCCCGGAGCAGATATTCCCCTAGGAGTGCCGGCCCCGGCTGCCCACGCCCCGCGAGCCTGCCCTCCGGCTGTGTTTCTCGCCATTGGACTCGCGACGGGGGTAGGCCTCACTCCCTGGGCGTTGGCCCATTGACTGTAAAGGGCGGCCATTTTGTGAACTCCGGCCCGGCTGCCCGGCCTTGCTCGGGGTCTCTGTGTGGCGGTGCTTCCTGGCCGGTGTATAGCTGCCCTGGCCCTGGTGACCTCTTCGCCGAGCGACGGCCATCGTTGACTCCCGTGCCGCCAGGATGTCGAACGCCAGGGGACAAAGGAGGGGCGATCGGACTTTGCCGGACATGTTGGGGCGCGGTGCCCTACGCAGCGGAGTGAGCCAAACCGCCACGACCTCCCCGGCCTCTTCCAGGGGCGCTTATGGCGGAGAGCCCCCGGTGACACGATCGTTCCTTGAGTCGCTGTTCAGCTCCCTGCGGGAGGATTTTCAGACTTTGAAGCAGGAGGTGGCCGGGGAGGTCCGCGAGGTACGGAGAGAGGTGGACTCCCTGGGGGAGCGGGTCAACACCGTGGAGGAAGCTGGTCACTCCAGGGACGAGGAGATCACCCACCTGCAGCAGGAGGTCCTGCGGCTGCGGGAGCAACAGATCGAGCTGCAGGCCCACGCCGAGGACCTCGAAAATCGGTCCAGGCGGAATAACATCAGGGTCAGAGGTGTCCCGTCCGGCGAGGAGGGTGAAGACGTGACCGCATACCTGGAGGCCCTCTTCCGTGCCATTTTAGGGGAGTCAGAAGACTTTCAGGTTCGCATCGACAGGGCGCACCGGGTGGGCCGCCCCCGCAGGGCTACGGCGCCCCCCCCCGGACATCCTGGCCTTCCTGCCGGACTTCCCCCTGAAGGAGCGGATCCTCCGCGAGGCGCGGCGGCAGCAGCCTTTCCGATTTCGAGACCACCCGGTGGCCCTCTATCAGGATTTATCTACGGTCACACTGCAGAAGAGAAAATCCTTTAAAATCGCAACGGATTTCCTCCGGGAGCAGGGGACGCAGTACTCTTGGGGGCACCCTTTCCGCCTGATTTTTCGGTGGAACGGAACATTGCACCAGCTCCGGTCCCTCCAGGATGTCTGCGCGGTTTTGGGCATCACAGCATCGGATACAGACACCCCGGCGCCGCGCCGCAGACGGAGCACTCGGGACGGTTGGCAGCAGGCTGGGGAGAGACGCTCCCCACCACCGGAGCGACCAGACTCGCCCACGATTCGGGCGGACATGTCGGCCGCCATTCAGGAGGCCTCCAGAGCGACGGCGACCGGTGAAGTGGCCCTGACAGCCTGAACTTACTCCGGGGGGAGTCTGCACTAGCCTTTTCTTATCGCAGGTGCGGGGGTTCTGGGGGCGGGTGGGGCAGGATGGCGAGTGCAGGTGGTGGTGGCTGGACGTCCACTAGATTGACTTTCCACGGTCTTGTCCGATAAGGACCGGACTGGGACAATGACTTCTTTGCATAGTTTGAGAAGCGGGGAGCGGGAATGGGAATTGCAGGGGGGTGTTTTGAGTTGGGGGGTTTGCAAGGGAGCTGGGAGTTGGGAGTGGTGTGGGGTTGGGTGTGTGGGGTTCCAAGGGGAGGGGGGGGTTCCTCTAGTTATGGGGTTTTGGGGTTCGGGGACTGTACTGTGCCGTAGGGATGCCTGTGTTTGCTGTACGCTGAGGTTTCGTGAGGTGGCCTCCATGTTCGCTTGCTGGGCCTTGCCCACCTATGTGCGTTTCAATGATTCCCCTCCTTGATGGCCCTTAAAGTTGTTATTCTGAATGTGAAAGGGCTGAATAATCCGGTTAAAAGGCGGGCGGTGTTGTCTCTGTTGGAGAACTCCCAGGCTGATATTTGCCTGCTACAGGAGACCCATCTGCTGGCCAAAGACTGTCCCAGAATGCGTACCCCCAAGTTCCCCACGCAGCTTTTCTCCTCCAGCACTTCCAAAACGGCGGGGGTGGCACTTCTGTTCTCCAGGGAGTTCAGGGGGGAGATCTTACACAAAGTGACAGAACAGAAAGGGAGGCTCTTGGCATACAGGATTCGGGTGGGAGGCTTGGTGCTGACTGTAGGCTCCATCTACAGCCCCAATGATCGCCAGGATCAATTCTTGCACAGGGGGCTGGAAGACGTGGCGTCCACCTCTGATAGGCACATAGTGTTGGGGGGAGATCTGAATCTGGTTTTCGACGCGGCTCTGGACAGGTCTGTGCAACGGCGCCACCAGTTGGGAGAGCTCTCGGGCTCGGTTTGCACCCGACTTGAGGAGCTGGACTTGCATGACATGTGGCGCCACCTCCACCCTACTACCCGCGCGTACTCTTACTTCTCACACGCACACAAGTCCTATGCGCGACTGGACCATCTGCTTGTGTCGGGTCCGATGCTCGTTTTAGCCTCGAACGCCGACATGGGGGTCCTCTCTCTTTCTGATCATGCGCCGGTGGAGGGTACTTTCAATCTGCCCCCGGTGGCTCGGCCGAGAGGGGTCTGGCGACTCCGGGACACGCTATAGCACAGACGGTCGACGGTGGAACAGATTCGCGCGGCCATTGCGGAATTCCAGCGCGTAAACGATAATGACGACACCTCACACGCGACGCAGTGGGCAGCCCTGAAGGCTGTGCTCCGGGGCGAATTTATCGCTATCTCCTCGGCGGAGAACAAGGACCGACAGCTCAAAAGGGACGAGCTTACCCGGCAGGTGCGGGAGTTGGAGCAGGTTCATCATAGAACGGGAGCCCCCAGAGTCTGGAGGCAGCTGAAAGCCGCCAGGAAACTCTTGTCTGCCCTGGACACGGACCGGGCGGAGTACGCGATGCTTCGTCTGAAGCACAAGTATTATACCGGTGGCGACCGTTGCGGACGGCTCCTGGCCAACAAGCTCAGGGTGCAACACCAACAGCACCGAGTGAAGGAGCTGGTTAACCCGGCCGGAGGTTCTGTCACGGAAGATGAGCAAATAGCGGACGTTTTCCGTGGTTTTTACGCAGACCTCTACACTGGCGAGGCCCCCTCCGCCCAGGCGGAGACGGACTATCTGGAGTCGGTGCCGCTCCCGCCGTTAACGCCGGATCAGGCTCTGTATCTGGAACGGGAGATCCGTATCGAGGAGGTGGTCACGGCGATCTCCCGGCTCAAACCGGGCAAGGCCCCGGGACCGGATGGCTTCATCCCTCTGTTTTATAAGACCTTCTGTCAGGAGCTGGCGCCTCTGCTGACCCGCCTTTTCAACACGTTCGGAGCTGGGTGCCATTCCCCCCGAATTTCTTCAGGCCACGGTCTCCGTGATCCCGAAACCGGGCAAGGACAGGACCGCCTGTGGGTCCTATCGTCCTATCTCGCTGCTGAACACGGATTTGAAAGTGTTCACCAGCATATTGGCAGCACGCTTGGCACTTCATCTCCCGGGCATGGTTGATTCGGATCAAGCGGGCTTTGTGCCTGGCAGGCAGACAGTGGACAACACGAAGAGGGTGACTCATATTCTTGAGAAGGCCTCCAGGATCCCCGGGGAAAGGATGCTCCTTTCCATAGACGCGGAGAAGGCGTTTGACAGGGTGCACTGGCCCTACCTGGAGAGGGTCTTGGGCAAATTCGGGATAGGCGAGAAGTTCCGGCATTTGATCTTCAACTGCTACCGGTTCCCGTCCGCGGTGGTCCGAGTGAATGGGGGCAGTTCCCGGCCCTTTCCCATAGAACGGGGTACGCGACAAGGATGCCCACTGTCCCCTTTGCTTTTTGCTCTTTATATGGAGCCATTTGCTCAAAGGGTTCGGCAGAACCCCGATATCGTCGGAGTCAAGATGGGCGAATTTCATCACGCGATCAGCCTCTATGCAGATGACGTCATTTTGACGCTCGATGACCCACGGAGGTCGCTGCCGGCTTGCATTGCGGAATTGGACCTCTTCGCCGCGGTGGCGGGCTTTAAGGTGAACCTCGGGAAATCAGCTGCCCTTGACATTTCACTCACCAGCGCCACCAGGGCGGAACTACAGAGGCTTTACCCTCTGAGCTGGTCCGGGGACCGGATTCCGTATTTAGGGATCCTGTTGGCGCCCTCCCTCCGGGCGATGGTCACGGCCAATTATGCGGCTTTGAGCACGAAAATCAGAGAGGAACTGGGGCGGTGGGATAAGAGCACGTTGTCGCTGCTAGGTAGGGTGGCAGCGGTGAAGATGACCCTTCTGCCTCAGGTACTATACCTGTTTAGGGCGTTGCCGCTCCAGCCCCCCACAGGGTGGCTGGCGGAGACTCAATCGGCCATTGCGCGGTTTGTGTGGCAGGGCCGTAGACCACGAATTAAGAGGAACATTGCTACGCTGGCGCCTGAATCTGGGGGGCTAGGGATACCAGATTTACGGAAATACTTCTAGGCCGCCCAACTTCGCTATCTGGTGGAATGGAGCCGGTGGGAGTCAGACAAACACTGGCTGTTCCAGGACCAAGCGGTAGCCGGCAGGACGCTACAGGAGGTCCCATTCTTGAGGCGGGCTCATCGACCCCCTAACCTTTACGCATCTCTTGTGACGCGTGTCCCGCTTCGGGCGTGGGACTCAGTGGCCACTAGGCATGAACTTACTACTTTTCCTTCTCCCTTCACACCGTTGATTGGCAATCCGGACTTCGGTCCGGGAACTGAGCCTGGTGCTTACGAGCGCTGGCGGGCGGCCCGCTGTTGTACTTTGTATCACCTATACGGCCCTGAGGGTGTCATCCCCTTCCAGGACTTGCAGCGGGACTATGACTTCCCTGAGACGGAGCGCATGAGGTATATGCAGGCGCGCCACTGGGCACTACAACCCCAAGTGCGCGAAACGGCGGACCGGGAGATCACAATGTACGAGCGCTGGTTAATCACTCGCACGTCGGACGCTAAACTAATCTCCGATTTGTATAAGATGCTGCAGCCCCCTCCCTTTCACATTCACAACCCCAAACGGGAGCGTTGGGAACGGGAGCTCGGACGAGTGTTGAGCCACACAGAATGGGACCATATCTCCTACCGCTCACGCCACTCGGCCTATCACACGGGGCTCACGGAGACTTTCACCAAAATTTCGACCTACTGGTACCGCACTCCTGAGAAATTACATGAGATGGATAGGTCAATACCGGGGACGTGCTGGCGTAACTGTGGCCAAATTGGCACGCTTACACACATACTGTGGGACTGTCACCTTTTGGCTTCTTATTGGGAGGAAGTTCTGGGTGAGGTGGACAAATGTTTTGAGATAGAGCTGCCGCGGTTCCCTGCCTACGTCCTGCTGGGTTTGCCGAATGGGTTGATGTACCCCCTCAGGTCTAGAAGGGGTAGACAGATTGCGATAGCTTTAGGGTCAGCGGTGCAAAACATTCTCATACACTGGCGCTCCACCACACTCCCCACTGTTGTCGGCTGGTTGCATAGATTGTGGCATGTCCTTGGCATGGAAAAGATGTCCTTAGTGGCCCTGGGGGATACAGATGCTTTTGAGGAGCTGTGGGCGCCTTTCCATAGCCTGTTGTGTTCTGAGTTCAGGGAGATCACCTGCCCTAGATATCTCAGGTTGTTACGGCTGACGCCGCCACCGGATCCGCCTGTTTGATTGGTCGAGTTGGGATTGAGTAGCGGAGTCAACCGGAGGGTAGATACGAGGGGAGAGAAGATGGTCCATGGCACAGTACAGGGGGTGGGTTGGGGTGCGGTAGTTGGGGGGTTTTGTTGGTTGGGTAGGTTGTGGAGCAGGGTTGTTTCCCCACCCCTTTCCCCGCCCCCCCTTTTTCTTTTCTCCCCTCTCTTCCCCCCTTCCCTCTTCCCCTTCCCCCCCCCCTTTTTTCTTCTTTTTTTATCATTAACCACAGGCGCACAAGCTGTGTTTCCATGCCGGATGGTACCTACTGAAGGGACAGAACTGCTTTGAAGTATCTACTGTATTGTACGCATTGAAACTGCTTTGATGTATCTACTGTATTGTACGCACCGATTGTGGGGCACCTGTGTTTTTTCTTTTTCTTGCCCGGTTGTTTCCTTCCTTACCCTGCTTCAATAAAATACTTTAAACCTAAAATGCTGGATCTGGGAATTAGCGATCTGCAACTGCTAAGAATCTCATCAGAAAAGGGGGTTTTAATGGACTTGTATAATGTTTATGCAAGAGGGAGTAATTCAGCTAACTCTTCCACTCTAGAGGCGCTGTCTGCTGCCTTAGAAACCAAGTCGCAAGATAGCAGGGTAATAGTAGCTGGGGATCTTAATAGGACTTTTGAACCCCTTGACTGTACAAATGACCCCCTAGGGAAGGAGGAGGATAATCTTTGGGGAGTACCACCTTTAACTCTAAATTCCATCACAAGGTGGACAAAGGATATCCTGTTATTAAATGCTATTTGTATGGAGCACGGTTTAAGAGCCCTGAATGGGAGAACCCCAGGGGACAAAGAGGGTAGTTGTACTTTTGATAACGGCAACAGTAGGAGCAGAATCGATTACGTAATATGTAGTCTCCAGCTGTGGCAGGGGGTTATTGATATGGCAATTAATCCTAGAATTAAAAGTGATCACAACCCCCTTTGTGTGACCCATAGGTGGTGGAATGTTGGACCTGAAAACTTGCATTTAAGGAATGACCAGATCCCAGTTATGACTAATGATGGACGTAGGCTAAAATGGCCAAGGGTACTGGCAAATAACGAAACAATGACCTACATTAACCTTGTGGTGGATAATGCAATTTCTGCCATGGAGGTGGTAGATTCCACAACTCCAGGGGTTAGGGACATCACTGACATCCATAATAAGCTATTTTCCCTCCTAAAACCATGTTTTCTGACCAAGACCAATAAAGGGAGGAAAAACTCGGATGTTGGTAGATGGTACAATTGCCAGTGTAGATCCGCACGATTGGAATTGGGCCAAGCCATTAGAAATAGGGACATTGTTGCAATTAGAGTGGCAAGGAAAGCGTATAAATTAGCCATTTCTCGGGCAAAGAGGAAATGGGACGAAGATCATTGGGCTGAGTTAAAAGGGGCTTCTAGTAGCAAGGATTCCAGGCTCTTTTGGAAAATTATCAAGTGGGGTAGAGGAGGTAGCCCCGCAAGACCCGATAACAACGTAGCCGAAGAAGCCTGGGTTGAGTACTTCAGACCACAATATGCTGAAGTTATGCAACCCGGGGTAGGGGAGGACATACTGCCAGTCTTTTCAGCTGACAATTTGTTCACCCACAAAGAAGTTGAGAATGCTATTAGTTCGGTAAAATGCGGGAGAGCACCAGGGTTAGACGGGATTCCCCCGGATATTTTCAAACATGACATGAAGAGGTGGGTGAAATATATTTTTCTGTTAGGAAATGCCCTAGCCAAGGGGGGGGTGGTTCCCGAGTTATGGAAAGGAGCAATTATTATTCCCATTTATAAAAAGGGAGATCGTTCACTCCCCGCCAACTACAGGCCCATAAGTTTGATAGCAACCGTGCAAAAAGTAATGGGGAGAATGGTTACAAATCAACTTATGGACTGGGTGGATGACAATAACGCTCTCTCGCCATTCCAGGCAGGATTCAGGCGAGCGACCAGCACTATTGACCAGGTCTTCCGCTTTACTATATTGCGGTGGAAGACGGTCTTACTTGGTAGGGGCTGCCTGTATGTCGCATTTGTCGACCTACGGGCGGCGTTTGACTTGGTCCCCAGGTTCAAGTTATGGCTGGTCCTGCAAAAACTGGGGATTCCTCCTGAACTTCTCACCTTGATCATGCGTCTGCATGAATCTAACTTTTCAAGAGTACAGTGGGGTGGGAATGGCGAGTCAACTCCGGACTTCCCGGTGGAAAGGGGGGTCCGACAAGGCTGTGCCATGGCACCCTTACTATTCTCATTATTTATTAATGGGATTGTTGAGCGAATGTTGGAAGCAAGCGTAGATGCTCCATCGTTAGCGGACGTCAGGGTCCCGATCCTGATGTTCGCTGACGACACCCTGATCATGTCAAAAACCCCTGTGGGGCTACAACGTGCATTAAATATATTTGATGCTTTCTGCAAAGAGCATGGCCTAGAAGTAAATGTGGGGAAGACAAAACTAATGGCCTTTTCCCCACGTCGTAAAACTTATCCTAAGGTATCCCTGAATAATAGCAAGCTAGAGACTGTCAAAGAGTTTGTATATTTAGGGGTACAGATAGCAGAGGGCTCTGGTTGGTCACATCACTTGGAAAAAACGGCTCTAAAACATCAACAACTATCAGGAGCATTGCGGGGGGAACATCGAAAATCTAAGACAAAACCGATCAAACCTGTTCTTATGGTTTATGACGCCAAGGTCTTAGGCGCGACCTTATACGGTGCAGAGTTATGGGCTTGGGACAATCTCTCGACTTTACAGACATCTGAGAACAAGTTTCTCAGAGGGATCACAGGCCTCCCACAGAGCACCCCCCTATTGCCACTGTTTCTGGAGTTGGGTACACGTCCCATTAGTGATAGAGCGCGATTGCGCCCTGTCCTCTATTGGAGACGTCTATGGACAACCCCTGAGATTAGGCAATATGCTGAGGATTTCCTTTCGATAATCAAGGAAGATAACTTACACAAGATAAAGTGGCTAAAAAACTTAAGGTCCATGTTATTTAATCTTGGGTTCTCCAACCTTTGGACCAATCCACTTGGGGAGGTCTTCCCTAGTAAGGAAGCCCTCAAATTACAATACTGGGACTGGGTGGGCAGTAATTTGTTGAGAGGTGTCAGGTCTGACTCTATGGCGGGTCGCTTCCTGGAGACTAAAATCTATCCTATTTTAGAAAATTATTGGGATACTATTACGGTCCCAATGGATAGGAAGCTAGTCTTTCAGGTTAGATCTGGTTCTATTCCCCTAAAAAAACTAACCGCAGGTTGGCAGAGGTCGACCAACACGTTATGCCCAGTATGCGAAACAGCTGAGGAAAGCCTAGGCCACTTTCTATTTGCCTGCAAAGCCTATTCTTCACCTAGGAGGGTATGGCTTACACCAGTATGTAAGAACCTCGGGACACGAGATAGTGCTGTGGCACTGAGAATTTTATGCACTTCAACTCAGGAGTCAATAGTTATTGGGGTAGCTAAATATCTGGGGTGGGCCTGGGCAATCAGGCGGCGATTTCTGGGAGGGTCCAGTTAATCATTTTTTTAGATTGTTTTATACAATCCAAATTTATTGTGACATATATGTAAATCTTTTTATATAGGTATTGTATGAGCTTGCACAAATGTTTACATGAATTTGTATTTGTCAATTGATATGTTTTTATTTTTGTCATGTTCAATTTTATGCTGTGCTTTTATGAGAATTTTTCTCGAATAAAGCTTGTACAAAACGCCCGTTGTTGGTGTCCGCTCCAGATTTGCCTGCTACCCCGGAGAAGCCGGCCTCCGGGGGTCTGCATCCTGATCTGTTGCTTGCGAGAGGAGATGGAGGCACAAAAGACACGCCACCGCTCCACGCCGTAATGGCGGCCATTAGAGCGCTCCACTCACAGATCATCGTCAACTACCGGGCACTGTCGGTAACGATGGACGATCTTTGCCAGAGACCGGACAGTGGCTTTTTTCCATCATCGCAGCCAGCGGTGCTACCAACGGAACATCGTATATCCGACTTCGAGGTCCCTGTGCAGGAGCCGGATTCCTTTGGCGCTGCGGATTCCTATAATACAGATCGCGCGCCCGTGAACATCGTCAGCATTCCCTGCTTGAGCCCTATCTCGCCGAACATCACTATGGACAACCTTGACTGCCACAACAAGATCACCTGTGACTATTGGAGAGTTTTATCATCCTGTCACGCTTTTCCTCGCTTGCTTTGTGTAGACTGTGAACTTTTATCCTTTAATTGGCTTGTTCGTACGGACTTGAATTTCCATGAAAGCTTTACCGCTCTCACTGCTGCTGTGGCCTGGGTTACAATTGCTCCAGTGAACACTCGTACTGGCCAGGGTTAACTTGTGGGGCTTTTCAGGACACGGGACAATAATGCAATCGGTTGCTGGGATTGTGACCTGTGAACTGCGGGAGTCGGGTGGTATGTTTTCTACTTTCCCGGATTGATTGTGTAATTGCTGCCTCTTCTTTTGAACTTGATTCCGGGGGGTCGCATCTGGCGGGGGGAGGGGAGTCCGGGAGTGTGTGCTTTTGTTTCTCCTCCTCCGCTGCATCCTTCTTTTAGGGATGCTTCTGGGCGACAGGCACGCTGCTAGTGGGTTAGGCCGTAGCCATTGCAGGGGTGCAGGGTGGTGGGGGGGTTCGTTATTTTGCCTTTGTTTTGTTCTATGGCCCCTTTTTAGGTTTTGCCTGGGGCACTGAGCTCCTAGCTCCGCACCCAGGAGAAATCTTTAGTTTTGCAGTATGGGGGACTTGAATCCGCCCTCTGTTCCATTGGCTAGCTCCATAAATGGAGGCTAGCCATTGGAACAGAGATCTGTCCGTCATTCACGGACCAGATTCGTGGGCGTTCCCGCGATTTTTTCCCTGGGCGTTCCCTCTGTGTAGTCATGCGGCGGTGGGCGGAGTTGTTTTTTTAATTTTTTTTGTCTCGGCATCCAGATCATTCTGCGGCCGACCGCCGCAAGTCCAGTTCCAGGTGAGTGCTTTTGATTCTGCCCCCATCCTCCCGCTGTCCGTGTGCCCCCTATCCCGCCCCCACTCCCGCTGTCCATTTGCCCGTTACCGCCCCCCCCCCCCCTTCCGCTGTCCGTGTCTTCCCCGCCCCCCTCCCGCTGTGGTTTCCAGGCTCGGCGGCAATTTTGGAGACTGTGGAGAAGTAAACAGGCCAGTCTCTGTAGGTTAACTGATGGCATCTTCGAACCCAAGGGACCCTACGCAGCCGTCGGCCGCTGCATTATATCAGCTCAGGAGTCCTGAGTCAGGTGAGCAACTGCCGCGATAACCGACCTTCGTCCAGTCAGTGTAATGTAACATACAGGATTAAATTGGCGAATCCCCTTCCCGCCCCCCCCCCCCGCTGTCCATTTGCCCGTTACCGCCCCCCCTCCCGCTGTCCGTGTCTTCCCCGCCCCCTCCCGCTGCGGTTTCCAGGCTCGGCGGCAATTTTGGAGACTGTGGAGAAGTAAACAGGCCAGTCTCTGTAGGTTTACTGATGGCGTCTTCGAACCCAAGGGACCCTACGCAGCCGTCGGCCGCTGCATTATATCAGTCAGGAGTCCTGAGTCAGGTGAGAAACTGCCGCGATAACCGACCTTTGTGCAGTCAGTGTAATGTAGCATACAGGATTAAATTGGCAAATCCTCATCAACGCAGAGGATGGGCTGTGTCCAAGGTCCGATGCTGCTTTCTTTGGATGTGGAGACCAAGGTTCTATTCCCGGCGTTGTTCAACATCCTGTGATTCTGGGCAAATCACTTAATCTTTCAGTGCGGAAAGCAACATGAGTCTGCCTCTGTAGAAAGTGGTCACGTAAATCGCCACAATGCTTTTGGGTTGAGTTTGTGCCATCTAGAACTTCAAAAAGTAAAAAAAGAAAATATTGTTTATGACAGCTCCCTTACAGTTCCATTCTGTGCACTACTGTTTAGAAACCAATTGTTAACATTTATTTTCCTGATGTAGATCACTAACTGGCAGCCTGCATTGCCCCCTCATCTAACACGCCACATCCTGTCAGACACATTTTACATTTTTTGTGTTTTTATGTACTCATTCTATGGATAGCACAAACATCGGAAGTTGTATGTCTTCAAAGTCAACATGCATGTATTGTTAATGGTACCGTAGAAAAAGGAAACCTTTCTTCTCGAGCTATGGCTTTCACCTGCATAGAAAGGATGTAGAATTTTACTAAAGATCTACATGTCCCAGTGATGACATGCTCAAGGAAATATTGTCAAAGCCAATAGGCCTCGTCTATGGGTACTATTGGTTCTGTAAAGGGTTCAAGACATGCTGAACAGAATAACCGACGCTGTGCCGCATGGCTTGTAAAAAAGAAGACAGATGGTATATTTTATTGTGAAGCAGGCAGTAATGTCATTATTCTGAAAAGTAGTTCATATTACAGGCAATATTAAATAATGCGTCTGTAAGTAACAGAATTATGGGCAGGAACTGAAGGAAGGGGGTTAACCTGATGTCATGTAAATAACAGTGAGAGAATGTTTTACTCACTTCTATAGTGATTGTTTATACAGGGCACATCACAAAAGGATTTGTACATTGGTGCTTAAAAAGTGTAATTATTAGCAATTGAGGCAGTATTCATTGTGGTCTACTGTGTCACAACAATTATTATTTTTTATTTTTGTATTTTAGAGGTTTTATATAGCGCTGGCTGGACCCAGAGTATCAGAGCGCTTTACAATTGTAACAGAAAGGAGTTTAAATACAAGTACTGTGTGTATAAGTACAGAAAGTTGATTCATAAATGAGCAGTCCACATAGGATAAAGGTTAAACTAGATGAAAAAGTAAAAAACAATTGCTAAACACAATGAGATATACAATATAGAGGTCGCAGTTTGGTGGGAAGGTTCGATATAGTATACCTAGGAGCAGGAAGGACAAAAACGTGAAAGAAAACTGAAAGTCATAAAGTGTAGTAAGGAACAGGAGGTAAAGGAGATGCAAGGAGGGGAGGTAAGGTGATCAGATTGAAGGGGAAGGGAAGGAGAGGGGGGCAGGAGGGGGGTCACTAGCCGTAGGCGAAGCAGCTGGGTGGGGGGATGCTGAGAGGGCGAGGCCACTCGGGAGGGATTAGAAGCCCCCAAGGAGAAGAAGTTGGAGTTCTTTTTTGACGCTGGGGTAGGACGGGTTACAACGGAGGTCTGTTGGGAGGGCATTCCAAATAAGTAGGGCATTGCCTGAAAAGGAGCGTGACTGAGTGGAATTCTTTTTCTGAAGGGGGGGGATAAGTAGGAGGGTGTTAGAGCTTCTCAGGAATTGCGTGCAGCCTGCTTTGGTCAATTTGATATCAAGGTATGTCGGTGTCTTTTGGTGGAGGATTTTGTGCGTAATGCAGGCGGTTTTATAAGTGGATCTGCCTTCAATGGGGAGCCATTTGAGGGTTTTGAGGGCGTTGAGAGCTGTGTGGGCTGTGAGAGCTGTGTGGGTTGAAAGAGCTGTTGGCAATGTAAATAACAATGCCATTTATTTATAAGTAAAAAAAAAAATAAATGTCATGAGCAATGCCAATAGCTCTAACTTTTCCAAAGGCGAAACCATTGCATTGTAAATGCTTGTTTCTTCTCTTCTCTCTTTTGGGTATTCCTCTGGGCGACAGGGTCCGGTCGCGATAACTTTCGGTTTCATCCTGATGTATATGGGTGGGCGGGGTATGGAGTGGGTGGCTGTGATGATAGATAGGCAGCTTAGTTCTTTACCCTTAGTGAACTTACTGGCGCTCGCGTTTTTACTGTTGGCCTATTTTGATCCACGACTGCTTTTACCACCTACCCGCATATTTTATACCTCCGAATGTGTAGCTCGGGCTATCCTGTATCTTCTTCTTTATCTCGTTCTGGGGGGGGGGTTAAATATAAAATGAAACCTTATTCATATCCTTGATTCGAAATGTTTCCGATACATCGTCTATCCTTTACCGCTGCCGGACCCATGGAGAGCTGTGTGATTTGCATTACTGATCCATGTTACATACATGTGGTACCGGCCCCTGCAGGGTTACTTTTGTATCTTGTGTTAAACGATATAATAAAGGTTTTCAAAAAAAATAAAAAAAACAATAACATTGATGGGACACCTTCCCTTAGCCCATTGTCACAACCGCTTGCATTCCATGTTGATAAATTCTCTGCTGCATGTCCATTCTTGCTTTCCCCTAACACACCGAATAATATTGTGGGTCTTGATATGCTCAAACATTTTAGTGCGACGATACGATGTTCCCCAGAAAGTGTGCGTGTTATTTTAAATGATAATTTCTCACTTGTTGAAAGATCTTGTCTCCTTAAAGAAGATATTGCTTTGGCATCACTATCTGGTAACTTGTGGACTACGTCCGATACCGATGTGGGGCAATTGGTCATCCCACCAGTGCACATTCAAGAAAAGGAAGGTGCTTCATTGCCTCAACTGCCTCAATATAAAATATCTCGAGAAGGTGAAGAGGCACAAATACGTATTGTTCAAGATTTGATGGTAGTAGGTGTTGCAGAAGAAGTCCCTTACAATATTTGTAATAGTCCTATCCTTCCGATTTTGATAAGACACTGATACTAAAATATACAGGTTTATCATTGATTTGCGAGACGTTAACGAGATTGTAGTGCCCCAATATCCAGTAGTCTCTGACATGACGACACTTCTTACTATGGTTCCTCCGACCGCTACTACATTCAGTGTGATCGATTTGAAGAACGCTTTCTTCTCGATACCTATTCATCCTGAGAGCAGTTATTTGTTTGGCTTCACTTTGAATATTCGAACCTTCAGATTCTGTAGAGCTCCACAAGGGTATACAGAGAGTCCTAGCATTTACAGCCAAGAATTGAAAAGACAGCTGGATTATTTTCCTGTGCCAAAAGTGGTTGCTGTCATACAATATGTCGATGATGTTTTGTTGGGTGCAGATACCCCTGAACAGTGTGAAGAAGGAACGCTGTCATTGCTCTCCTTTCTTGCATCTCACAATCACAAGGTTTCCCAGAAGAGATTGCAATATTGTAGACAGCAGGTTACCCATTTAGATCACCACCTGTCTAAGGAGGGACGTGCACTCACACCAGACCGCATTCAAGCTATTTTATACACACCTGTGCCCCGTACTCATACGGATGTTCGTGCACTAATTAGTCCTACTTCTTTCTGTAGACAGCGGATCCCTAGCTTTTCCCACCTTGTTAAACCCTTGTTGGCCCTTTTGACCAAAGATACTCCAATGCCCCTACCATGGACTACTGAATGCCTGAGTGCTTTCCAACAGTTGCGTCAACCTCTATGTTCTGCACCAGTATAAGTCACTCCAGACTACACGAAGGCCTTACCACTCTATGTACACGAGAGGGATGGTTGTGCACTCTGGGTCTTAACCCAGGCACATGGTGATAAGCAGCGTCCTTGTGCATATTTTTCAGCTGTCCTTGATCCAATCGCTAGTGCACTGCCTGGGTGTTTCCGTTCTGTGGCAGCTGCAGCTGTGTCCATACGTCAGAGTGAGGGAATAGTTTTGTCACATACACTGCTTGTGTTAGTGCTCCATGCAGTTGATGCCCCTTTGAACCAAACCAAAACGCAGCATTTAACTAGTGCTTGCTTGACAGGATATAAATTAACACTTTCGGCACCTTATATCACCTTGAAAAGATGTTTGACTCTTAATACGGCTACTCTATTGCCATTCCCAGCTACTCAGTCCCAGGATGTACTCTAAACCATCATCCCAGCATATATGGTAAATACAAATACCAATAGTACCCAGAGTCTTAATCCTTGTTCTATATTTTTCAGACAACTCCACAGGTCTCAGCCAAGTGGCCATATTTAAACTCACACTCTGTGAGCATTTTGGGAATCAAAGAAAGTACTTACGAGTGTGACTACACATTTTATTAATGCTGAGGAGACAGATTATGTGTGTGGCACAACAACTGCTTGGTGTAAGGTGCTGAGTCATCGCCATTTTCACAAATCATATTCAAAGAAGCGGCCGTCATTGTCCTGGTACCTCGGAAAGTGAAAGAACGTATGGCGCGCTGAATGTTGCAGGAAAGTAGGTTGTGCCTGCAGTAGGAGAAAAAAATTGTGCCTATAGACTAAAAAAGACGTACAGTGTAACAACTAAAGTAAAAGGGACAGACCTCATGGGAGGTTACAAATGAAGACAAGGTGGTACTAAGGAGGGGCTAACAAGCCTATTAACGAATCAGAAGCCAGTATTTACGAAGGACATGCCACAAGCCAATGACAAATATGGGCAGAGTGGGTGGGGTTCTGTTCCATACTCCAATGCAGCATGCCGCAGAGAAGCACATACACTGCCCAGGCGCAAACAAAAAAAAGGGTTCACTGTAGGGACTCAACGTGGGGACGTTTGCTCTGATGAATTTCCCAGACCCACTCAGGTCCTAGACGGGGCAGAAACAGGTTGGCATCATACTTGGGTACAGTTTTCTTGGACTTGCTGTTTTAAAGCATGTGATTGGGAAAGAGCAATAAAAACTACACAATATCACCTCTCTATGTTTTTACCATTCTAATCCTGGTCGCGGAGGAGGACTACAAATAGCAGATTGGGTATACTTTACTTACTTTTCAAACTCAAGATGTCTATAGAGCCCACTGTGGATAGCAATGTCATATCTACGGTAAAGGAAGAACATGGTCATGTGCATTCAACAGGTGGACATTCACTGGGATCTGCTTACTAGTAAACATAGTAAAATGTTCCTGCATTAGCACTAGGGGCAGGAAAAAAACAGATGCCTACTTATACATGCATTGTTGAGCCTCTACACTGCTAACCCTGAATGACACCAAGAACATGACCAGCACTTCCAGGACAAATAAATACATTTGGTATTTGTAAGAGCGCAAACTAATCACTCCCTTAAGGGTTTCAAGGCACTGGGAGGCTGTCAGGGAGATTAAGTGAGCTATTCCCCAGTCACATGATGCTGCGCTGCTGCCGGCGATCAAACCGCGAGCCCCACGCTACGGAGCCAGCCGCTCTGGCCGCTGCGCCACACCTCTCCCTACCTAGGTCTAAAGTAAAGAAGGATGTGCAGGTCCAGTTAGGGTTTGCCAATTTCTGTCGGTGCTTTATCTCGCATTTTTCTGATGTAGTGGCTCCGATGACAGCTTTATTGAAAAAGGGGGTTCTATTTGTTTGGTCACCAGAGGCACATGCCGCTTTCAGCCAATTGATTAGCAGATTTACATCCGCCCCAGTTCTGGTGCATCCAGACCCTGTTTTTGTCTTATTATGTAGAGACTGATGCCTCCCTGTGCGCTGTAGGGGGGGTGCTCTCTCAGAGAGATCAAGAAACTGGGTTTATGCACCTTATTGCATTCTTTTCCAAGACCTTGTTGCCAGCTGAACGTAATTACACTGTGGCAGAGAGAGGATTGCTTACTATTAAGCTATCATTTGAGGAATGGAGACATCACTTATGGGGAGCTCGGCAATAAATAACAATATATACAGACCATATGAATTTAGAGTTTTTTCACTCTGCGAGAGCATTGACACCTCGGCAGATGCGTTGGGTGTTTTTTAACGAATATGATTTCGTTATTACATATAGACCTGCAGCCCAACAAGTAAAATCAGGTGCCTTGTCCCGTATACATGTGGAACAGGCTGAGGCAGGACCAGAGAAGGACATAAGGCCTATGATAGCTGGTGAAAGAATAGTGGGGGGGGGGGGTGTCTGCAGATGATTTCATGACTACAGTAAAGAGAAAAATAAAGGACGTTGATCTTGTTCCCTGGTTGTCTCACTCACTATTTGTGGTTCGAGATGGGTTATTGTATCGTCAGAACCGTCTGTTTATACCCCTTGAGTTGAGGGATTCAGTTCTTCACTGGTGCCATTCATCATCTTTGGTTGCACACCCTGGTATCCACAGGACTAAGGAGTTTTGTTTGCGTTGGTTTGGGTGGGATACGTTGGCGCATTATGTTCAGGTGTTTGTTTCATCCTGTCCAGTTTGTGCTATTAGTAAGCCTTCGCATTCAGGTCCTTCTGGTATGTTAAGACCATTGCCTGCTCCCCCTGCCCCTTGGCATACTATAAGTATGGACTTTGTGACAGATCTTCCCTCAATTGCTGGGTATACTGCGATAATGGTAGTTGTGGACTTGTTTACAAAGATGGCGCATTTCATCCCATTGCCTAAGATACCAACAGTGAGGGAAATGGCAGTAGTCTTTATGAACTCAGTAATGAAGCTCCATGGATTACCCTCAGCCATAGAAACAGATAGAGGGGCGCAGTTTGTTTCCCATTTCTGGACAGTTATGTTCTCTCTTGCAGATGGAGATTCGATTATCCTCTGCGTACCATCCGCAAACTGATGGACAGACGGAACGTACCAACCAAACAATGGAGCAGTACCTCCGTTGTCTTTTGTCTTCTTTGTCATGTGCGAGGGTGGAAGCTCTCCCTTTGGCGGAATTTGCCTACAACAACAGTGTGCATTCAGCGTTGGTGATGACTCCTTTTTTTGTTCTATGGGATACTATCCTAGAGCTATACCTATGGAGCCTTCTGGGCATGTACCTGCCATAGACATCTTAAGCAAGTCATTGTCACACATCTGGGAAATAGCACAGACACAATTGCAAAAAGCAAAGGTAGCAATGAAGGAGCAGGCTGATAAGCATAACGTTCCAGCTCCGTCGTATACCGTAGGTGATCAAGTGTGGTTGGCCACGAAGAATCTACGTATAAAGGGGACTAGGAAGTTGCAGCCCCGTTATGTGGGTCCCTTTTCCATCTGTTAAGTGGTCAATCGTGTGGCCATGAAGTTAGATCTCCCAGATGACTATGGGGTTCATCCTGTTTTCCACATTTCCCTTCTTAAGCCCTATGTTAAGACCACGCAGATTCTGCCTCCCCACCTCCTTTAGTAGGAGTTTGAGGTGCAAGCCATCTTAGATTCTAGGCGAAGTAGAGGGAGGTTGTATTATCTGGTTGACTGGAAAGGCTATGCGCCAGAAGACAGAACCTGTGAATTGGAGAGCAGTGTTCATGCTCCTAGATTGGTGCGTAAGTTCCATGCGAGTCATCCTTCCAAACCCCGTCCAGTGGAGAGACCTTTGGGGGGGATACCGTTAGGGATTAGTAGATTCCCTAGTCCTGTTTCGCTGGCCATATACATACAGGTCACTTGATTACAAGTGGGCGTCTGTACTTATATAAAAAGACGCACCTACCTCTTTACGTTGCTTGGTTTTGTTCCTTTTGCCCGAAGTCAAGTTGGACGTTTTTTCTGCTGCTGGTGATTTCCCGGATCTTTGGTGTCCCGTGCCTTGCTTCGGCGGCTATTCTTGGTCGGGGTTCGGCAGCTGTCGGATCCTGGTGGCATGCATCGGCATTGAAGAGGCCTGCCGTCTTCGCGTGTCATCTCCACACGGCATTTGGGGTGTTGCGGGGTTGTTGCTGTCTGATTCCCTGAAAACCCCAAGCCCCTGAACATTGCGGGGATTGGATTGGCAATACGCGGCTGCGTATTGGATAAGGACCTGCTATTTCCTGGATTAATATATCCGCTCGATATCGTTTTGCATTTTCGGGTGCAATTACGAACAACCTTCTTGTTTGTTCTATTTCGTTATAGTTAGTTTGTTTTTTCCTATCAGTGGCCACTTGACATGCGTGTTAGGGGGAAGACTTTATCCTTCATCGTTTATGTGAGGAAGGTTTTTTTATGTCTACGGACTTTTTCCCCTCATATCCATTTTTTCTTGTTTATTTTATTTATTTATTTATTTGCGAGTTTATACCGCGCTGGACTCGACTCCCGAAGGAGTATCTCCGCGCCTTTGGCAGCTACAGCATAAAAGAGGGGATAGACCACTGAGTGGCAATCAGATATTTTTTAATTTTAGAATAGGAAAGTTTTAAGCTGTCTTCTGAAGGGAAGGTGCTCTCTGCATTTTCTGAGAGATTGAGGGAGGCTATTCCATAAGGAGGGTCCTGCCACAGATAGAGCTCTGGTACCATGTCTGTCTTTCTTAGCCCTGGGTACACATAATAGGCTTTGCTCACTTGACCTGAGAGAGCGAGTGGGGACATAGGGGATGAATTTATTTGCCAGATATACAGGCCCTAGTCCATTTATGCTTTTGTGTATTATACAGCATATTTTAAATTTGGCTCTGTTTGACTGATAGCCAGTGTAGTTTCACCAGCAGGGGTTTGGATGGAGTTTGTGGGGGGGCATTCAACTTAGAACTACTGAGTGTTTTTTGGACTATCTGGACCAGTATAACATATCATCTTTATGGATGTATGAGCATATCGGAATTGGGACTCTTTCCTGTCGACATACCTGTGGACTATCTCTGGTAAGAGAAAATCCTGTAGTACAAAGGGGGTGTCTCTTTTGTACATGGTCATATAAAATACTGCTAATATGTGGTGAGGATTGTTTCTTTTTGTCTCTTACTCCAGGTATCTCTCCAGTGTGCTAGAGCCATCTGAGCCATCATTAAGAAGGAGCGTAGCCTTCCGTTTTTGTTTTGCCTCCCACCCTCTCCCGGCGCCCTGGTGAACCGTGCTCTGTGTTTGTGTTCAACGCACGACATAAGGGTGTGGGTAGGGGACTGGGATTATCTTCGCCGCTGCAGTGTTGGGCATAGTCAGATGGTGAAAGTTGACAAAGTCCACCACCCAGCTTGAACCCCCCAACCCTCATGGCTCGAGAGATGTTGTCTATCTCACCACCATGGTCCAAAAGACGGTGGACTGTGGTTTGAGAGAAATAATGAAGGACTGGAGGGGCAGTGTGGTCAAGGAATGCAAATCTCAGTTTGCTTGATTATAATTTAAATCATAAATCTACCACAAATGTTTGCACAGGAGGCACACAGGAAAAAACGGAGAGCAATTTTTTCAACACCGGCCTGATTAATTTTTGTGATGTAAAAGTCGTCAATTGTGTAAGACTGAACTGCTTTTGTCGCTTCGCCTGGTTAACAGGATTAGATTCATCTGTTATAAGTGACAGGATTATTACAACCTGATGCAATTGCCACATCGTTCTACCATCGCCAATACCTGCCTTTTAATTTATTTCCTTTCGAGGGAGAAATGGAAGACATCACAGGAAGGAGGCTACAAACAACTCTGTCGAAACACACAGACACAGGCACTCCTTGCGCAGTTATATAACAGTGCACAAATTACCCTGTTAACAGAATCAATAATTCTAGCCCCAATCCTATCGATGTCTTGGGTCCTGTCACTGCCACATAGTATAGATTACTGACAGCATCGAAACTGTTTCAAGACTCAGGACCAAGAAAGACGTAATTTCAGATGGAGAACGATGACAGCCTGGAACCTTGCAGCAAGACATTTCAGATTCCCAGACAGAAACTTTAACCAATAATCCAGAATGTCACACAAATAAAACCCAGAACTGGGGGAGGAGCCTAGCCTGCAACCATGATGGCCGCTTAAACCCTCGGCTCCGCCGACCCTCTCGCTTTCCTCCCGTATTGCAATTTATCCTGTAATCTATCTTGTACTTGAGCCGAGTCATCGGAACCGGGAGGTGACTCCGATTCCAACGGTGTGTTCCCCGGCACGCTTCTGGCGGTAGAGGTGATGGGGCGTCCTCGCTTCTTCCCCGGCGCTTCATGGCGGTGAGACCGGGTCTTTGTTCCTCAGGGACGGCCGGCTCCGACCACAACAACAGCGGCCATTGAAGACGGGGCGGAGTCAATCGGCCGGAGAGAAGTTGCCGCACTGCGCTTCCCGCTGCAGTGATCCACTCAGCTCTGCTATTCTACACGCTTGGAGGATATCGCAGTTGCGAGAGATACATTGTATCATCTCCCCAGCCCGTAGACGGCCCGGATAGCTCTTCGTCTCTCCCTGCGCTGTGGTGGGTGCCATTTTGGAGATCGCGCACTCGGCACTTGCAACTGACGACCCTGGGCTGTTATTGAGGGTACAGACGACTGCCGGCACTGCATTAGCACCGTGTGTGGTGTCGGAATGGAGCATGCTGCCCTTGTGCCTCCGGCCCGGTTGTGCTATGCAGTGCATCAACGGGATGATCGGCTGTTTGCAAGGGATGTTGGCGGCCAGTTTCAAGGACTATGACATGCCCGTGAGCCCCGTGTGCAGGGAACTGCTGCATCCTTTCTTCCTGAAGCACCATTGGTGACTAGTGATATTCTGGGCGCTCTAGGTGCTTTGCGTGCTGCCCTGCATAATAATGCCCAGGATCTGGGGGGCCAGCTGGATGCCATTTCATCTGATGTGCCCTCGACTGGCCGAGTTTGCTCTCGAGTGCGGGGCACTGCGCCACACCCTCTATCCAACCGCTGTGGACTGCCTACCCAGATGTACGTGGAGGCGTTAGAGGAACGGTATCCTGATACCGCTGAGGTACTGACCACAATGGTCGTGAAGCTGGCTGGTGTTCGTGGACTCGTGCAGTGGCTGGGGAATTGTCTCCGGACGCCATGTCCGGCACCTCCTTTGTGGCCTGATGGCGTGAATCACCATCCTCTCCTGGAGCTGATGCTGCTGCTTTGGCCAGCCGGCCTTGGGGGATTGCTGCTATTCGTTGTTTCTTTTTGTACCATTGTTGAACACACAGCTTTGAGTTGGACAGACTTTGGTGGACAGCATCCTATTCTGTTGTGGTCATCCTGTCCGTTTATCTCATCCAAGATGGCGACTGTACAGCTGGACTCCGTCGATACACCAGATCGCAAGGGGCAAGGTTGAGGATGTTTTCTTGAATGCTGTTGCTCGCACTGCTGGGACTATGAAGGACAGACGGGACATTGCCTAAGTTGAACGTTGGTTTTACATTGGTTCGGGGTCTGGGGATGGGTGGCCACTTGACATGCGTGTTAGGGGGAAGACTTTATCCTTCATCGTTTATGTGAGGAAGGTTTTTTTATGTCTACGGACTTTTTCCCCTCATATCCATTTTTTCTTGTTTATTTTATTTATTTATTTATTTGCGAGTTTATACCGCGCTGGACTCGACTCCCGAAGGAGTATCTCCGCGCCTTTGGCAGCTACAGCATAAAAGAGGGGATAGACCACTGAGTGGCAATCAGATATTTTTTAATTTTAGAATAGGAAAGTTTTAAGCTGTCTTCTGAAGGGAAGGTGCTCTCTGCATTTTCTGAGAGATTGAGGGAGGCTATTCCATAAGGAGGGTCCTGCCACAGATAGAGCTCTGGTACCATGTCTGTCTTTCTTAGCCCTGGGTACACATAATAGGCTTTGCTCACTTGACCTGAGAGAGCGAGTGGGGACATAGGGGATGAATTTATTTGCCAGATATACAGGCCCTAGTCCATTTATGCTTTTGTGTATTATACAGCATATTTTAAATTTGGCTCTGTTTGACTGATAGCCAGTGTAGTTTCACCAGCAGGGGTTTGGATGGAGTTCGTGGGGGGGCATTCAACTTAGAACTACTGAGTGTTTTTTGGACTATCTGGACCAGTATAACATATCATCTTTATGGATGTATGAGCATATCGGAATTGGGACTCTTTCCTGTCGACATACCTGTGGACTATCTCTGGTAAGAGAAAATCCTGTAGTACAAAGGGGGTGTCTCTTTTGTACATGGTCATATAAAATACTGCTAATATGTGGTGAGGATTGTTTCTTTTTGTCTCTTACTCCAGGTATCTCTCCAGTGTGCTAGAGCCATCTGAGCCATCATTAAGAAGGAGCGTAGCCTTCCGTTTTTGTTTTGCCTCCCACCCTCTCCCGGCGCCCTGGTGAACCGTGCTCTGTGTTTGTGTTCAACGCACGACATAAGGGTGTGGGTAGGGGACTGGGATTATCTTCGCCGCTGCAGTGTTGGGCATAGTCAGATGGTGAAAGTTGACAAAGTCCACCACCCAGCTTGAACCCCCCAACCCTCATGGCTCGAGAGATGTTGTCTATCTCACCACCATGGTCCAAAAGACGGTGGACTGTGGTTTGAGAGAAATAATGAAGGACTGGAGGGGCAGTGTGGTCAAGGAATGCAAATCTCAGTTTGCTTGATTATAATTTAAATCATAAATCTACCACAAATGTTTGCACAGGAGGCACACAGGAAAAAACGGAGAGCAATTTTTTCAACACCGGCCTGATTAATTTTTGTGATGTAAAAGTCGTCAATTGTGTAAGACTGAACTGCTTTTGTCGCTTCGCCTGGTTAACAGGATTAGATTCATCTGTTATAAGTGACAGGATTATTACAACCTGATGCAATTGCCACATCGTTCTACCATCGCCAATACCTGCCTTTTAATTTATTTCCTTTCGAGGGAGAAATGGAAGACATCACAGGAAGGAGGCTACAAACAACTCTGTCGAAACACACAGACACAGGCACTCCTTGCGCAGTTATATAACAGTGCACAAATTACCCTGTTAACAGAATCAATAATTCTAGCCCCAATCCTATCGATGTCTTGGGTCCTGTCACTGCCACATAGTATAGATTACTGACAGCATCGAAACTGTTTCAAGACTCAGGACCAAGAAAGACGTAATTTCAGATGGAGAACGATGACAGCCTGGAACCTTGCAGCAAGACATTTCAGATTCCCAGACAGAAACTTTAACCAATAATCCAGAATGTCACACAAATAAAACCCAGAACTGGGGGAGGAGCCTAGCCTGCAACCATGATGGCCGCTTAAACCCTCGGCTCCGCCGACCCTCTCGCTTTCCTCCCGTATTGCAATTTATCCTGTAATCTATCTTGTACTTGAGCCGAGTCATCGGAACCGGGAGGTGACTCCGATTCCAACGGTGTGTTCCCCGGCACGCTTCTGGCGGTAGAGGTGATGGGGCGTCCTCGCTTCTTCCCCGGCGCTTCATGGCGGTGAGACCGGGTCTTTGTTCCTCAGGGACGGCCGGCTCCGACCACAACAACAGCGGCCATTGAAGACGGGGCGGAGTCAATCGGCCGGAGAGAAGTTGCCGCACTGCGCTTCCCGCTGCAGTGATCCACTCAGCTCTGCTATTCTACACGCTTGGAGGATATCGCAGTTGCGAGAGATACATTGTATCATCTCCCCAGCCCGTAGACGGCCCGGATAGCTCTTCGTCTCTCCCTGCGCTGTGGTGGGTGCCATTTTGGAGATCGCGCACTCGGCACTTGCAACTGACGACCCTGGGCTGTTATTGAGGGTACAGACGACTGCCGGCACTGCATTAGCACCGTGTGTGGTGTCGGAATGGAGCATGCTGCCCTTGTGCCTCCGGCCCGGTTGTGCTATGCAGTGCATCAACGGGATGATCGGCTGTTTGCAAGGGATGTTGGCGGCCAGTTTCAAGGACTATGACATGCCCGTGAGCCCCGTGTGCAGGGAACTGCTGCATCCTTTCTTCCTGAAGCACCATTGGTGACTAGTGATATTCTGGGCGCTCTAGGTGCTTTGCGTGCTGCCCTGCATAATAATGCCCAGGATCTGGGGGGCCAGCTGGATGCCATTTCATCTGATGTGCCCTCGACTGGCCGAGTTTGCTCTCGAGTGCGGGGCACTGCGCCACACCCTCTATCCAACCGCTGTGGACTGCCTACCCAGATGTACGTGGAGGCGTTAGAGGAACGGTATCCTGATACCGCTGAGGTACTGACCACAATGGTCGTGAAGCTGGCTGGTGTTCGTGGACTCGTGCAGTGGCTGGGGAATTGTCTCCGGACGCCATGTCCGGCACCTCCTTTGTGGCCTGATGGCGTGAATCACCATCCTCTCCTGGAGCTGATGCTGCTGCTTTGGCCAGCCGGCCTTGGGGGATTGCTGCTATTCGTTGTTTCTTTTTGTACCATTGTTGAACACACAGCTTTGAGTTGGACAGACTTTGGTGGACAGCATCCTATTCTGTTGTGGTCATCCTGTCCGTTTATCTCATCCAAGATGGCGACTGTACAGCTGGACTCCGTCGATACACCAGATCGCAAGGGGCAAGGTTGAGGATGTTTTCTTGAATGCTGTTGCTCGCACTGCTGGGACTATGAAGGACAGACGGGACATTGCCTAAGTTGAACGTTGGTTTTACATTGGTTCGGGGTCTGGGGATGGGCGGCTGAGAATATACTTGTTAGTTGTCTTGAGCACATACGTTTGGCCCTCCTCCGGTTTTATATGATTCCTTTCTTTTCTTCCTTTTCTTTCTGTGTCTGTATTTCGGGTACTCTTTTTTGGGCGACAGGCACACTGCTGGGGGGGGGGGGGGGGGGGGGGGGGGGGGGGGTAGGCCGTAGCCTCTGCATGCGTGTAGGGTGGGAGGTACGGGGGGGTTTATTTTGTCAGTTTCAGTTTCTATGGGCCTTATTTTTCTCTCTATTCTTAAATTCCTTTTCTTTTCCTATTTCTGTCTTTGGGTCAGTGGGTGGTTCGGTATGAGGTGGGTAGCGACCGGCATGCAACATAATTTGTGATTGTTTATCCTTTTGTATGTATCCTTGTGCCGCTACTCTGATTATGTTTTTCTGCTTGTTGGATTTCTTCTGGTATACGTTGCCCACTCATGTCTTCGGTGGATTGTATGGACTCTGATCCTTCTTAGTTCCTATATTTTAAAACATACTTTAAAAAAATTTTTTTTAAATGAACCTTAAATTCTCCTGTTTCTCGGTAGTACGAAGATATCCAGTGTAACCCAGACTGATTGTTATTTTGTATTTTGGTGCTACTGTGTCGCCGCATAATTTGCTAAAGTGCTTTAAAAGATGTCGAGGCCGGCCGGATGGTTGTGGGCCCGTATTTGTTTGCTGATACTGCGCAATAAAGGTTTTAAAAAATTTAAAAAATAAATAAATAAAACCCAGAACTGCAATACAAGTTTACATTAAAGCACTGTACGGTCAAACAACAATCCCATCATAAGCTTAACTTGTTGGGTAATGTTTCAGCCTTTGTAACCTTTTCAGACTGTGGAGCAAGGCCCAGAACCTGCAGAAAGAACTTCAGTACCTCGGAGCATGGTTCAGAAGCTGCAGAAAGACCTTCAAAACTGCAGAGCATGATTCAGAGACTAAAGAAACACCTCCAATACCACGGAGCATGGTCCAGAGCCTGCAGAAACACCTTCAATACCGCGGAGCATGGCGCAGAACCTGCAGAAAGACATTCAATACCACGAAGCATGGTCGAGAACCTGCAGAAAGACTTTCAATACCACGGAGCATGGTCGAGAACCTGCAAAAACACCTTCAATACCGCGGAGCATGATCCAGAGCCTGCAGAAAGACATTCAATACCACGGAGCATGGTCAAGAACCTGCAGAAACACCTTTAATACCGCAGAGCATGGTCGAGAACCTGCAAAAACACCTTCAATACCGCGGAGCATGATCCAGAGCCTGCAGAAAGACATTCAATACCACGGAGCATGGTCAAGAACCTGCAGAAACACCTTTAATACCGCGGAGCATGGTCGAGAACCTGCAGAACCACCTTCAATACCGCGGAGCATTGTCGAGAACCTGAAAAAACACCTTCAATACCGCGGAGCAGGATCCAGAGCCTGCAAAAAGACATTCAATACTGTGGAGCACGGTCGAGAAGCTGCAGAAACACCTTCAATACCGCCGAGCATGGTCGAGAACCTGCAGAAAGACATTCAATACTGCGGAGCATGGTCGAGAACCTGCAGAAACACCTTCAATACCGCGGAGCATGGTCTAGAACCTGCAGAAACACCTTCAATACCGCAGAGCATGGTCGAGAACCTGCTGAAACACCTTCAATACTACGGAGCATTGTCAAGAACCTGCAGAAACACCTTCAATACCGCGGAGCATGGTCCAGAGCCTGAAGAAACACCTTCAATACTGCGGAGCATGGTCGAGAACCTGCAGAAACACCTTCAATACCGCGGAGCATGGTCTAGAACCTGCAGAAACACCTTCAATACCGCAGAGCATGGTCGAGAACCTGCTGAAACACCTTCAATGCTGCGGAGCATTGTCAAGAACCTGCAGAAACACCTTCAATACCGCGGAGCATGGTCCAGAGCCTGAAGAAACACCTTCAATACCGCGGAGCATGGTCGAGAACCTGCAGAAAGACTTTCAGTACCCAGGAGCATGTTTCAGAACCTGCAGAAAGACGTTCAATAGTGTGGAGCATGGTTCGGAAGCTCCAGAAAAGACCTTCTAGACTAAAGAGCATGGAAAACAATCTGCAGGGACGTTACTTTCTGCAGTAAATGACAAAGCAGGGACACTCTCTACAGGGTCTAGTGGGCCCTTGCAGCCCTCCTCACCTGTTGAAAAACAGCCATGGTGTAATGTTTCCTTGACTAAGCACTGTTTAGAAAGATGTTAAACTGTCGAGCATTTATTCAGATGTTCACTGAAGTAAAACAAAAACATCATCTAGGGTATCCTGGACAGTCTATCGTTAGGAACACGTTCATGTTTTAAGACACATGATACAGGCTCTTCAAATTTCTAAATGCACTTTTCTAACATGTGGAAATGTTTCACCGCAGTGCATCAGATTATATCACTGCACGGACTGCCATTTATTAGAATTGACAGTTCACAAACATGAACTTCGAAACAGTCGTGCCTTCCCCATCACTTACAACAATTCCATTAATGGACCAAGAGTCAAGTTAGCCGTCATGTGCACCCTATATGTGGCCTAGGGCTGCTGTTCATTATAGAACAACATTATAGTCTATGAAATGAAACGCAAGAGAAGTTTCAAACAGCTCAGATCCTGAACTCGTACATTTCATGGTGCTCTCACACATGATCATGAATGCAAAGGAGTCAAGCGTTGAGGCTGGGATTGATCCCAGATTCCTGGTTTCACACTGTGCAATTCAACCACTAGTTGGGCAGCTTTTTTGCTCTTTCATTTTTCTATTAAAAGTTAATGGTTGGTTTTTAATTCCTGGCCCATGAGGTTAGAAGCCACATGCAGGCATGGCTCGTTTTTGGCTCAAGGATCCAAGAGAACTTGAGCAGAGCCAAGCATCTGGCTCTAGCTTGGCTCGAGCCTTCAGGGGATCGCCCTCCTCTATCACAGACAATTAAGGGGGGAAAAGCACAGGAAGGATCCAATTTGACCACGATCGGGCAATATGACGAAGCAGAAGCACCGGCACCACATTGTATAACTCTTTGTTTCCAGGTCCAGACCATTCTCACTACTTCACATTTCCGCAAGTGGAGCAGGAGTCAGAGTGCTCTCCCTCCTTGTTACAATCACGTGACTGCTGGGCTACAGTCCAGTGTTTAGGTCTCACCTGGCGATAGCAGCGCATGCCTGCTCTCGCCATGCGAGTGCCGTTTGCAATCAATTCTCTCAAAGCCGTACATGCATGCGTAGGGATGGACATTGATGGCTGCTCTCGCCATTTGTCCAAACCTAACAGCATGCGCGTGTACTTACTGACTGTGGACTGTCCAACGCCAACTTGTGCCAATAGCTTCCCGTTGTCCATGGCAACCAAGCTTCTTATGAGAAGCTTTGTCACGTTAGTTTCCTGTTCCCACCCCCCTCCCATTGGCCGTGTTCTCCATCCCCCTTCCCCCCCTCCCACTGTCCGTGGTCTTGCAGTTTGTAGCGGACATAAACCCAATCTGAGGCAGACCCGCAGGGATCGGGCATCGGAGAAGGGTCAGCGGGGGCCCCAGAGCCTTCACAGCACCAGCCGGGATAGGAGGTGAGCAGAACCTGCCGGTGTTTTTATTCCACCTTCTAGGAAATGCTTATGCTCCTCTTGGGCTATTTAGGCTGAGCTTTGCTTTCCCGCGCTGCGGTAGGGGGACAGTGGCAGTGTTTCCCGGACCCGCTGGCCTGCTTGGGACGATCAGCCTGTGTTACCAGCTTTTGCGTGTTGCGTATTAATAAGATTTTAACTTGCTGAAATCGTGAAGATTGTTTTTAAAAATTTACACATCTGTGACACTAGAAATGTAAAAGTGCACACACTCGCACACACACGCCGAAATTTCACCTGAGGATTAGCTTCCTGAGCGCTCGCTTCCCCGTGATTGTGTTCCGGGGAGGGAGGACACCACTTCCGGTTTCGCTGAGCGGTTAGCGCTCTAGCGGCCAGGGCTGACGGGGCTATTTAGCCCTCGCCCCCTCCTGAGCGCGCAGCGATCGCGTGCAGGAGAGCCGAAGACAACGCTGAAGACTAGCCAAAGAGTGGCCCGTCTGCGCCCGTCCGCGACAGGACGGGGCCAGGGGCCAAGTACTCTGCCCCTTGTTACTATGAACTGCTCTATGATCGCCCCTTGTATCAGGTACTCACCTCATGCTCTTCTGGCGCTACAACCCCAGGGGAAACATAGTTGCACTAATAGAACGCCAATATGTCCCGAGGGTCCCTTTTCCTGCATTAAATGCGGATTCCAAGCTACTCACTCCAACATCATTGTTGGACAGCCCAGAGACAGTATAGACACCCAGGGAGGCTGGAAAAGCTTTCTGTTAAATGTTAGATCACTCCCTAAACATCATATGCAATTATGGGACACTATTCACAGCATTCAGCCTGAGATATGTTTCCTGACAGAAACATGGCTGAAACCCCATACTATCCCCACTATCACCTTAGGGATACCTATGGGATATAAAATCCTTCGTCAAGACCGCCCTGAGAAGGTAGGAGGCGGGACTGCCATAATATATAGAGATGCATTGAATATTAGAGTTTTAGAACAAGTAATGCTACCTACCATGGAAGTAATAATTTTTCATCTGAAAATCAGCCCCAAGGTACACTGGAAAGGAGCATTAGTCTATCGCCCGCCTGGACCCAACGCTGGGTTCTCCCTTGCCCTTACTGAACTGCTAGCCCCCTACATGAAAGCTAACGAAAATTTTATCTTACTTGGAGATTTTAATTTTCACACTGACATTGCTGATCACCTTGATACGAATGTATTTTTGACAGATCTTGCTCTTCTAGGTCTGCATCTCCGAAATAGTGGACCTACTCATTCAGGTGGTCACACCCTGGATTTGATTTTTACTACCCATCCCAATGTTCACTGTCACCCTCCTAAGCACATTTATTGGTCTGACCATAAAATGGTAGATTTCTCCTTGTTACATTTACCTAATCCCACAAATCACCCTGCCACACAGTCCACTAAACGTAGATCATGGCATAAAGTCACTCCTGCCAGGTTCACACAAACCTGGAAACAGCCTATATTCTCAAACTCAGATAACATCGATACTGCTCTCTCAAAGTTTAACTCCACACTGACGGCAGCCATTGACACCCTGGCTCCTCAGAAAAATGTAAAAAAAATCTACCATAGCTAAAAGGGAAGCATGGTGCACTGAGGCCCTTAAAATAGAAAAGCAGGGATGTAGAAAGTTGGAGAAACTTTGGAGACGGACAGGCAATAGGGAAGATAAGAATCGATACTTGGAGGCTATGACCACTTATTACAAAAATATAAAAAAAGCAAGAAAAATAAGCCTCACCTCCCAAATTGCAGAGGCGGGCAACTCTACAAGAGAACTATTTAAAATCATTCAGACCTTCACTAATCCTGTGGTGTGTGAGAGCCCAGATTCTTTCACTCAAGATCTTTGTAATGAAATATCTCAGTTCTTCGAGGATAAAATAGAAGGGATATACAAGAAAATTATCGCAGTCTCAGGTCCCTTGGATACCGAGGCCCCTGAAATCTCCCCAATGGTGACTTCTGGGAAAACCCTTCATGTAATCCCTGAAATAACTATCAAAGATCTGACTGCACTTATCAACCAAATGAAGACCGGCTCTCCTACTGATCTGATACCCGCCAAACTAATCTCCCCTCTGAACGAGATATTAGGACCCTCTATTCAGAAATTGCTGAACCTCTCCTTTGCCGAGGGACAACTCCCACAATCCTGGAAGGAAGCGGTAGTGAACCCTATACGCAAAAATTCCACCTTGCCCTGGTCAGAACTCTCCAACCTCCGCCCAATTTCTCTCCTCCCTTTCATCAGCAAACTGGCAGAGAAACACGTTAACACCATCCTCTCCAGCTTTATCGAGGCGACAGGGGGCCTGACCAATCTCAATCTGGGTTGAGGCCCAACCACAGCACTGAATCGGCCCTTCTTTCTGTGACAGATAAGATCAAAATGTCACAGGATAGAGGCAGTTCCATGATCCTGGTGCTGTTGGACCTGTCCGCAGCCTTTGATACCGTGTCCCATAACATCCTTCTCAGCCGTTTGCAGGGAGTAGGAATTGGAGGCTTAGCGTTATCATGGTTGGAGAGCTTCCTCTCCGGGAGATCACAATCTATCAGCTTGGGCCCCTTTCGTTCCATCTCATGGGTGCTCACGAAGGGGGTGCCACAGGGCTCATGCCTTAGCCCTACATTGTTTAATGTATATGTGGCCCCCCTTGCTGAGATTGTGCGGAAATATGGGTTCATACCGGTTTCCTATGCTGATATCACCCAGCTCCTCTACCCTTTCAGCTCCCTTGGCCCCAAAGTCAAGGAGAACTTTGCTGAGGGTATGAGGGCAGTGTCACATTGGATGGCTGTGAATTGCCTCCAATGTAACGTGGGAAAAACAGAGGTCATGCTCTTTGGCAAGGCGAGTCTCCTCTGGTCCCCAGACTGGTGGCCAATAGATCTGGGCCCAGTACCCACATCCAAACCTCATGTTAAGAATCTAGGGGTGAAGTTGGACCAAAAGTTGACCTTAAAGGAACACACCAATTACATCGCAGGGTTGTGTTTCCATACCATCGGCCTTCTCAGACGTGTCTTCCCGTATCTCCCTGCCACCTATAGGAAGACACTTGTACAGGCCTTGGTCACCAGCCGCCTGGACTACTGCAACGGCCTGCTGACATTAGCAAATGCAGATGCAGTAGGTCGTTTGCAGGTAGTCCAGAACACAGCAGCGAGATTGGTCATGAGTGTACCGGCCAGGACTCCCTCTAGGCCCTTGTTGGAAGAATTACATTGGCTCCCCATACGGCAGCGCATCAACTTTAAGATATGCTGCACGGTCCACAAGTGCCTATATGGAACAAGTCCTAAATACCCGTCACAATCCCTTGAGCTGTACCAGCCTAGCAGGTCTCTCCGCTCAAGCTATCAAGCCCTTCTAAAACCCCCTGCTACAAAGAAATCCAGACAAGGAGACCGTGCTTTCTCCTCGGTTGGACCTGCCTTATGGAACAAGCTCCCCACCGATGTAAGAATGACCACCAACCACCTGTCTTTTAGAAAGACATTAAAGACCCTTCTTTATCAGGAAGCATTTCTGTCCTCTTAACCTCTTGTGTCACACTACCTGATGATCCTATGGCTGGCAAAGCGCAGAGATACCCTTACGGGATTGATTCCAGCGCTATATAAGAAATTAAATAAATTGGATTGAACGAGGGACTATTACGCCTCAAAGTATACCCAATTTTCATGTTGTTTCAATAGCCACATTAATTTGTGTCCCCAACTTGCATTTTGGTAAGCTATTTTTTTTTTTTTTTTTTTTACAAATCACCCATTTTCCTTCTCGCCCCTGCCCCGCCACCCCCAATCGGTGTGACCGCTACTGCAGCCCAGACAGAGGTTTTGAGTTTAGGACCTGACCTGAGCTTTGAATATCCCAATAGGTGGCTGCACGGCCCAGGACCACAGAGACACAGACAACGCTAAAATTCTATGCACAAAAGGATCATCAACGGCAAAGGCCGTATCTCTGAGAACAGCACTTTTAATGTAAACAGCTCTCTGTGCAAACAGCCATTTCCAAGCCATTTTATTTATGTAAAATTGTTCAAGTGCAACAGCAATGCATAAGCCCTGTTTGTAAAAGCAGCAGCCAAAAAATTTAAAACCATATACGAGTTCGGTAACCAAACAAACATGCCTTGGATATGCACATTAAACTAATGTTTGGTCTTGGAAATCACTGGGTTTGAGTCATTCTTCTAAAAGCAACAAAGGCCAGTTCCGCTCACGTACCACAATCGACATGTTCTGCTTCTGGAAACGGGCCGTTCGGCTGGAATTAGGAGTGGCACAAGGGCTTGATTTTAGACACAGAGATGGAAAATATAAAAGTATGCACAAATCTGTACAGTTGCAGTGCACTGCACTTGGCTGCTTAAACAGGCTGCATCACTAAAATTCTATCACAGGGTTACTTCACAAAAGAAATGCGTTACTTACCTGTAACTGCAGTAAACCAGTATTGGTATCTTTCATAGATTCACATGCCTGAATCATTCCCCGTCGTCGGGATGGGAGTCCCCGGTACATAAATAAAGTAGATGTCCCATTAGACATATAGAGTAATAGGCCCAAAGGCCTCACATTAGTAACATATCCATGTCCTTTTGTAAAAAGGACCAAACTCTAGAGAAGAGCCAATCAGCTATCACCTCCTTCTAGAAACCTCCTGAAGGAGCTCCTGTCCCTCAGATTTTCGTAAGCACTGTACTAAGTAGGCGTACTACTGAGAGAATTAGATGAGTCCTTCCAGGGGAGGCAGGAGGGTTGCATGTGAATCTATGAAAGATACCAATACTGGATAACTGCAGTTACAGGTAAGTAACGCATTTCTTATCCAGTATTAGGGTATCTTTCATAGATTCACATGCCTGAATCAGAATAGCAAGCAATGATAAGCACATTTCGGATGGTACAGTATATACAAATTAACTAGATAACATATCAAAGTGACTAATAGAAAGCATCAAAATGTAAGCAAAGATACCATCAAGAAATACAATAGAGAAATGTGCGTACGCGAGAAAGGATGGTGGGATGAAAAGAAGGCTCACCTCTATCGCAATAAATGACGAAGTACTGCTTGTCCCACTGCAGCATCCTTCATGAGTTCTGTATCCAGGCAGTAATGCTTGGTGAATGTATGCGGCGTCTTCCACGTTGCCACTCTGCAAATGTCTATGATAGGCACACCTGTGAAGAGCGCCATGAATGTAGAAATCGCTCTAGTGGAATGGGCCCGTACTTTAGATTGCAGGGGTTGCCCTGCATACTCAAGACAGAATTAAATAGCTGCAGAGATCCAGCGAGAAATACTTTGCTTAGTGAGTGGAAGGTCTTTTCTAGGCCTACTGTAGGCCACAAAGAGCTGGTTGGATTTACGGAAGGTTTTGGTCTTCTCAATAAAAAACTTTAGGCAGCGTTTAAGATCCATAGAATGTAAAGTCCTCTCTGCCGTAGTATGAGGATTTGGAAAGAAAGAGCGCAAGACTACAGGCTCGTTGAGATGGAAGTCCGACGGGACCTTTGGTACAAATTTTGGGTTTGTTCGTAATATCACTCTGTCTTGTTTGAATTGCAGAAAGGGTTCTTGAATTGAGAAAGCCTGGAGCTCACTTACTCGTCTTGTTGAAGTAAGTGCGAGAAGGAGTGCCGTTTTCCAAGAGAGAGACTTAAGATCATCGGCCCTGTGTATCGGCTCAAAGGGATGTTTCATGAGCTGATTAAGGACTGTGTTGAGCTGCCAAGTAGGCGGTAAAGTCTTCACAGGAGGAAAAGTCCTGAAGAGGCCTCTAAGAAATTGTTTGATCAATCTGTGAGACCAGAGAAAAGGGCCAGCAGAAGATCTTCTGGAACGGGATATTGCTGACAAGTGAAACCTGATGGAGGCATGAGCAAGACCCGAGTTCGCCGAATGGAGAAGGTAAGGCAATATTTGTACTGGAGAAGAAAAAGGATGTATTTTCTGAGTTTTACACCAAATCCAAAACCTCTTCCACTTTAAAGAGTGTGTCTTGTTAGTACCGTCTGCTCGAGCCCGAGCTAGAATGGCCCAACAGTCCGGCGGAATATTTAGATTCTGAAATTCTCTGAACTCAGGAGCCAAGCAGATAACCTGAGAGATGCCGGATCCGGATGCTGGACTTGCTGGTGGTTCATAGGGAGGAGAGAAGGAAACTGCTTCAACCGTATTGGCGGTTCCACAGAAAGAAGGTGAAGCTCTGTGAACCAATGTTGGCGTGGCCAAGCTGGGGCTATTAGAATGAGTGTGCAAGGCTCAGCTTTCAATTTCCTGAGGACTCTGGGAATCATTGGAAACGGTGGAAAAGCGTATGCAAACACGTTGCACGATGCGATCAAAAATTCATTCCCTAGAGATCCCTTCTGAGGATGCCAGCTGGCGAAGTGTTGGCATTTGGCGTTCTGCCTTGTAGTGAATAGATCTATTAGAGGAGTGCCCCATTGTGAGAATATTTGGTTGAGGATCCCCTGGTCCAATTCCCACTTGTGACACGTTGTGTGTTGCCTGCTTAGTGAATCGGCCAGAACGCTGTCCGTTCCTGGGATATACTCCGCCCGAAGGGAGATATTGTGCAGGATCAACCAGTTCCAGATTTTTTGCGACTCACGAGACAGTGTTAGAGAGTCTCCCTCCTTGTTGAGATAGTGCATTGTTGTGGTATTGTCCGTCCGCACAAGCACTAGAGAATTCTTGGAAGGAAAGCCCTTCAGGGCGAGGAAGACCGCTCGTAGTTCGAGGAGATTTATATGAAGCTCTTTTTCGAAGGGGGACCACTTCCCACTTATCTGCAGTTCTTGGAGGAAAGCTCCCCAACCTCCCAGTAAGGCGTCTGTTGTGATGATATGCAGCGAAGCTGGAAGCAAGAAAGGCAAGCCTTGAGAAAGGTTCTGAGGACAAATCCACCATTGCAGAGCCTTGACCATCTGAGGGGTCATTCGTATATCATCGTCGAATGAACCTGTGCATTGGACCCATTGCGCTGAGAGCGCCTCTTGGAGAGGGCGCATGCGAAGACAGCAGTGTGGAACCAGTAAGATACATGATGACATCATTCCGAGTAGGGACTTGAAGAGGCGAACTGTCAAGGACCTCTGGGAAATTATGAGAATAGTCAGCGACAGAAGCTTGTCCTTTCTTTCCTGTGATGGAAAAGCTTTCTCCTGTTTTGTGTAGAGTGTAGCGCCTAGGAAATGTATACATTGAGAAGGCAGAAGGACTGACTTGTCCTGATTGAGTGTGAGTCCCAAATGATTGAAAAGATGTAGACAAGCGTTGGAAGACCTGGGCGCGCCTTCTAAGGTTGGTGCCTTGATTAGCCAGTCGTCCAGATATGGAAAAACTTGATGGTGTTGTTGTCTGAGATATGCAGCCACTGGAGAAAGGCATTTCGTAAAGATGCGTAGTGCAGACTTGAGACCGTAAGGTAGGACGCGGAATTGAAAGTGTCTGCCCGCTACTGCAAACCTTAAGAATTTTTTGTGATTCCGGTGAATAGGGATATGAAAATAAGCATCCTGCAGATCCAGAGATACCATATAATCTCCCGCATCTAGAAGTTGTAGAACCTCCTGGATCGTCACCATATGAAACAACTGCTTTTTCAAGAATTGTTGAGGGATCTGAGGTCTAAAATTGGTCTCCATTTCTTCTCCTTTTTCTATATCAGGACAAAACGGGAGTAATATCCTTTCCCCAGTTGATGAAGAGGAACTCTTTCTATCGCTCCCTTCTAGAGTATAAGAGAAGTCTCCCTGAGAAGTATTTGTAGATTTTTGTGAAGCATAGGTCGGGGAGGGGTTAGGGGAGGGATGTGAATAAATTCCAATGAATAACCGAATTGAACTAATTGTAGAACCCAACGGTCCGTTGTAATTTGCTTCCAATTTGTTAGAAAATGGGAAATTCTTCCTCCAATTTTTGAGGGCAGAGATGAACTGGAGACTGGCTGAAGTGAAGGGTCATTGTCATCGAGCAGTGCCTTTTTGTTGACCTTTACCACGAAAGGATGATTTACCATAAGATTGCTGCTGCTGCTGACGTTGCTGATACTGTGGTCGATGTTGTTGACCCGAAGAGTAGGACGACCGATATTGGTAATCACCTCTAGAAGAGGATTGCCCTCTCCCTCTTGATCCACGAAAGGAAGGATTTTTTAATTTGAGTGTTACCAAAGCTCTGGCTGTGTCCGTATCTTTCTTTATACTTTGGAGATCCTCATCAATTTGTGGCCCAAAATGAAACTGGCCATCAAAGGGCATATCCAAAATCTTCGTTTGTATTTCAGGTCGAAAAGAAGTTGCCTTCAACCAACCTTGTTGTCTTAATACTGCTGCGCCAGCCAGCTGACGAAATCCAGTTGACGCGATATCCATCGCGTAGTCTATTATTTCCGATGCTGAGCGTTCACCTTCAAGCAATATCTTCTTTGCCTCCTCTTTTAAGTCTTCAGGCAAGGCTGCCAGATATGGAGCTATGTCTGCCCATAACTGCCTATTGTATCGCCCCAGTAGTGCTAACGATTTGGATGCTCTTACTGTCAACGCAGACATTGAAGAAAAATGCTTTCCCATGTTATCCAAACTTCGGCCTTCCTTATCCGGCTGAGCTGTTAACGAGGCAGAAGGATTTTTGGACTTTCTTTGCACCGCCTGTGTTATAACCGAGTCCAGCTTGGGATATCCTATCAAGCAAGCTGGGGCATTATCGGGCGCCTTGAATTTTTTATCCAGGCGAGGTTAAGACTGGAGGCACCGAGGAAGGATTTTGCATGATCTTCACACCCTGACCCCATAGGTATTCTATTAGGGGTATAGATCTTACTAACTTATTGACAGGCTCCTTAAAATTATACAAGAAGCAATCCTGTTGTTGGGAAGACATGGGTATTTGAATACGTTGAGCTGCTCTCTCAACAAAGTTATGGAACCCCCCGGATGTCTTCAGTTGGCGAGTCAGCCTACGCAGGCACTGGAGAATCAGGACCGGGATTAACGTAGTCGACCCATTCATCATGGTTAGACTGGGTGTCTTGAAGTTCCCCCTCTTCCTGCTGATCTTCCTCCTCGTCATCATCAGTAGATGGAGGATGCAGGAAAATGACAGGTTCCGGCTGTAAATTTAAGGGTGGAGGCCGTGGTCTTGGTGGTGGGGACACCGCCGGGGGTTGAGGTTTAGGATATGTTGGAAACCTCAATTTGTAGTCTGTAATGAGGTATTGTAAGTCCGAAACCAAGGAGGCTGGAAGACAAACAATTGGTGGAGGAGGTGGTTGATATTCTTCCTCCTGGTCTTCCTCATCTGAACTTTCTTGATATTTTACATTAAGTTCAGAGGGGTTTGTCGCCGTTTGAAACATGCTACCCTCATCCGAATCCTCCTCCTCCAGAAGACATGCTGGAGGCAGTGGTTAGATCCTACTTGGAGATGTTAGGGCCGGCGTCAACGTCTGCTTCGAAGTTTTTAGATGCACATATGTGCTTTTCAGATTTGGATCCGTCGTCGACGGTGTGGATGTCGACGGTGTGGTGGTCGACGGTGAAACGTCGACAGGTGTTGTAGTCGATGGAGTTAACGTCGATGGAGCAGTCGTCGACACGGTCTACATCACAGGTGGAGATCTCGTCGACGGTATGGCCTTAGTCGACGGAGCTTTCGTCGACGATGGCATGGATGTCGACAGGGCTGTCTTCGTCGTCGAGCTCGTCGACGACCCAGTCGTCGGAGTACGCAGCGTCGACGGTTGCTCTGACGTCGATGATGTCTTTTTGATCTTTATTGTCGACGACACAGTCTTATATGCCGTCGACGATGGAGTCATTGTCGTCGACGAGGTTAATGACGACCTAGCGCACCGACGTGGAGACAGTTGTCATCGACGAAGTGACACATAAGGCTGTAGACACAGATCTCGTCGACGACGACATCGTCGACGGAGTGGAAGAAGGCTTTTTGAAGGTGGGAACTTCCTGAGAGGACAACTTCAATGGTAGAGCCTTAGAATGGACCTCTTAAGACTTTTTAAGTGTCTTCTTTTGAGGAGGCTGTGACGAAGGGCCCGGAGAAGCCACCCTTGGTCTTTTTTGGGAGGATTTAGAGGATAATGAAGAGCCCTCACTCTCCTCAGACTACAGTTGGCCCCTGTCTTTCAGCCTTTGTAGCCATATTAAAAGGCATCCCTCTCGATCTTTGAGGGTTTTAGTGGAGAAGGTACGACATACCTTGCAATCTTTAGAAGAATGGTCTGGATAAAGATAGTAGAGACAATCTTGATGTTAGTCATCTACATGTAGTCTCTTTTTCCGCAGGAACCACAGGGCCTAAAAAGCCCCTTCTTAGGCGTCTTAGCCATGAGGATACCAAGGAACTTCAGTCAGAAGATGAAATATAAAGTCAGAAAAACAATAGAAAACCAGATGAGAAGTAAACTGAGCAGAGCTCAGAGGAAACTTCCTTAGCACGACGTGTGGAAGAAAATTTGAGGGACAGGAGCTCCTTCCAGGAGGGTTCTAGAGGGAGGTGATAGCTGATTGGCTCTTCTCTATAGTTTGGTCCTTTTTACAAAAGGACATGGATATGTTACTAATGTGAGGCCTTTGGGCCAATTACTCTATATGTCTAATGGGACATTACTTTATTTATGTACTGGGGACTCCCATCCCGACGACGGGAAATGATTCAGGTATGTGAATCTATAAAAGATACCCTAATACTGGATAACGATGGGTTATGTTTTCTTTCTGCTGCAGGGGGCATTTTATATTACCCCATTAATTAAGAGGTGGCAAATCTCAGACACCATCTCTTAGACTCATCTGCCTTGCTCTAGAACTATCCCACTTCTGTGTCCTGGCCCTCCTGACCTCCAGATTTTCCCTTCAAGGGCAGACTCGGCGGCTGGAAGAAGGTGGAGTAAGCCAGCGAGATATTGTTCTAAGAGCTTTAATAGATATGCAAGGTACAGAAAAAGAAATGCTTTTGAAAGTAATCGATCCGTCCAAAGGTCCCTTCGGAAGGCAGGAGCACCCCAAATCAATAAATATTATTCTCAACATCCCAAATGGCCCTCAGTAATCTCTTTTCAGGCACAAAGTATTTTTTACGTCGGTAACAAGATAATAATTTGGGTGAAAACTGCATTTTGTGGAATGGGGCAAACCATGCACTATTGGTATGGTATTTCCCATTTCAAGGTATCAGACATAATCAGGTGCAAGCAAACATTACACGCACTAATGTGCAATCACATCCGAAGACTAGCTGTTCAGTTGTGATCAGGCCTAGGTCGAACTTATCACTGAGGCCTCTGTGGTCCATGCTACTGGTACAACCAGTGTGCTACACACCTATCGGTCAATGAGGCAGTGCCCGACATGTCAGCTTTTGGCACTTTTCTTTGCAGGTCTACTTTTTACTGATGATTTCCCTGGTATTAAAACAACCACTGCCTGCAGCAAGTTCGTAACAATGCAGTATTCCATGTCTTGAAAAACACTCATACAGTGTTTTTTACAAGTTCAGAACTGCACCAAACTTGCAAACATAGGCTTCTTTTTAAGCTTTCTAATTCACTAACAGGGCCACTTTTATTTTGCCACCGAGGCCTATTTTCTGTCCCAGTCCAACCCTGGGCACAACCGTCAAGTAAGTGTATGTTTGAAATCCACAATCTGCAGAAAAAAACAGAACAGTTCAGGCATTCTGTAAGGTGTGGAGATGTAGAGAGAGGGAGACACACACGGCTGTTGGAGTTTGAGAGAGTTCTACAAAACCAAATCAAAATATTCTTTATTCGATCAGTTACAAGAAAGATCATAAAAGATTACATATACAAGTCAAGTCAAATAATCTTTATTCGATTTAGCAAGCAAATTATAAAATCACTAAGTTTATTTCCAGTCGAATAGTGTATTTTTATTCATGTTTTCATAATAAGAATTTTTCAAATAAAAAGTTCCACAGTCCTTGCCTGTCTTTCCTCAGAGGCTGCAAGGGGAGGCGCCAGAATGGTCTATTATTATGAAACTCGATGGACAACAGCCAATCTCTTTACACATCACACATTCAGCGAGTGCTTTGCAAACAGCCCACTGTGTTCTCACTTTAAAGTCTTTATTTATTACATCATTTATAAAGCGGAAACCATCCCCTGCAGCATGACATCTAGGCGCTCAAAACAGAGGACCACAGGGATGTAAAATGGCTAAGACCTAATATTTCCAAGAAAAAACTGAAACAAGCATTGAAAATGCAATAGGTCTCGCCTTTAATTAAGTTAACCCCTTCCATGCTGGGCCGATTTTGCTCGTGTGCTAGGCTTTTAAGGAATCAATGGCTTTATGACGGCCCCCAGCCGTCATGAGCACACGAGCACCGTAATGCATGACGGATGGGGGCCGTCATCAGCATGGAAGGGGTTAAAGCAATTTACTTTGCTAATGGTATTGTATAGCAAAGCAAATGGCTTTAACTTAAAGGCGAGACCAATTGCATTTTTAATGATTGTTTCACATACTTGCTTGATAACTTTTATTTCGATCAAAAGACCATAAAAAGTGCACATAATAATACATCAGCACAAACGATAAAACAATAAATATTCATAAAATCTTAAAAAGAGAATTAAACTAGAAGTTATCATAAGACAAAGCATTTAGGCAGAATTGTATATACAACAATCAAGTTAAAAAGGTATATCTCCTACGCCACATATTAAACAAATAACGGGAGACTGCGAACACAATGGGTGGATGTGTATCATATATCATTATCCTACATGCCTGTGTAAAGTGCAAAAGACTCAAGTTCTTACAAATGGGTATTAGCCAACGTTTTCTGATTGCGGAATAAGCGGGGCAAAAAAACAGTACGTGGATTACGTTCTCGGTTTTGTGGCTGCAAGCTGGGCAAGCTTCCCTATTAGAGTTTAACCATTTGGATGTAAAGGACCTAACTGGAAGGGTGCCATGTCTAAACTGTAAATAAAGCTTTCGGGCAGCTGGGGGTTCGATTAAGTCCATAAATTCCTCTAGTTTAGATTCCGATTTGACTAGGAGGAATTCAGATGTCAGCTTACCCAATGATGCAGAGCTCATTAATAATTGATAATTTAACGTATGTATCTGAGAGGAGTTCTTTCTTCGATATCCCCGGGCAAAAGATCTCAGGAGTTTCCCCACAGTTCAGGAAAACCTAGACGGGTACTAACAGCACGAATATGCTGGAGCCAGGGAATCTTTTTGTTCTTTAGAAGAGGCAAAATCTCAGAAAGTTCCATTCTATACGCATCCAATTCAGGGACTGACCATAACCTCTTCCAGTACATTATAGGTCTAGCAGTAGTGACCTCCTCTATTGGCAACATGCCAAGGTCAAATCTGAGAGGGATCAAAGGCGTGCTAGGTGGTAACCCAACTAAGTTTCTAACAAAAGAGTGCTCCACCCTTTTGAGACTCATAATCTGCTGTGCCCCCAAAGTTCAGCCCCATAGGTCGCTGCCGGTCTAGCCTGCCGGCAGTATATCTCAAGGGCTGGGGATGCCGGCCTGAAAGTAGATGCCCTGGAAACTTTATCTTCTACAATTGTTAGGTTGGTTTAAGTTTTCCTCCCCATGTTAAAATAAAGCACAGAAATATGTTCAAATGAGAGATTGCCCAAAAACAGACAATTAGTCACTAAGGAAGGTTGGGATAATTAAAAACGGAGTCTTCGGTTCCAGTTTGCCTCTTGCTCATTATACATCACCTGGCGTGAGTGGTTCCGAAGGTGAGAGTCACAGACTACTCCCACCAAAGAAACCTCATTGTGTTGTGGGGCCTGTCCAGAATTTTAATACCGAGTTGACAACCAGCATATTTAGGTAAAGTAGTAAAGCCAGGATTAAATGTCATTGTTTCACATTCAAAGGTGCAGCATGCCCACACCTTGTTGATGGGAGGTTATATATAGCACACTCTACCTTAACTGAGCCGGTTTCTAAGCACTCCTCATGTTTACAGATAAAGACTCGAGGCATAAGGATATGTGGAGGCCAAGATTCGGGTTCATTCCAATCCAGTAATCACGTTACTTCCTTTGTACACTTGACTCAACAGCAAGCCGAGAAGGCCCACTTCAAGGTGGAGGACTGGGGTACCCAATCTAAGTATTGCTCCGACTCACAGACCACACCACGTACACACCACGCTCCCCCTACGCCCATCTTCAACCCGCCTCCCCCCTCCTCTTGCTGACATCAATGGGGCCCGCGGTCACACCACAGTCCATACTATTTGGCCCTGGAAAAAGATTTGGCAGGGCTTCCAGGGAAGCCTTTCAGCCTGCAGAGCATGGCCCAGACTGGGTGGAGAGAGAGGACGGGTCCAGTCCGGCAGGAGCTCTCCGCAGGCACACCCCCAGAGCTGGAAGGTACAGGGGGAGCCATCACTGGGGCGAGGCGCGATCCATCTTTGCTCTGTAAAGGAAGGCAGGGCGCGCAGAAGAGGGCCCAGGGGGGAGCTGCGGTCCAAACACAATTAAATCAACAAGTGTGCGATAAAAGGAAAGGCGAGCAGAGGCTCTCGGAATAACTGCAGCAGCTGCACAACGCCTCCGTGGGGGGAGAACAGCTGGCGCAAGTCTGCTAAAGCCACTTCTAGGAGGGAGAAGAGAGGGGAATGTCCTCGAGGGAGACTTCAGTGCATCATGCTCACCGGAAGCACAGCGAGCAAGGGGGGCACAGATCCGGCCGCCGGGGCGGCGGGGAGTGTCAGGGTCACACATTCCATCGAGGGCTTCCAACATCTGGAAGGACCTACACGTGAGCCTAGTCCTACCTCCATGTCTACACAGCTCGTCCCAGAGCCTAGTCCTACCTCCATGTCTAGTCCGAGGGCCACAGCTCGTCCCAGAGCCCAGTCCTACCTCCATGTCTAGTCCGAGGGCCACAGCTCGCCCCAGAGACTAGTCCTCCCTCCATGTCTACTCCGAGGGCCACAGCTCGCCCCAGAGCTTAAAGCCACTTCTAGGAGGGAGAAGAGAGGGGAATGTCCTCGAGGGAGACTTCAGTGCATCATGCTCACCGGAAGCACAGCGAGCAAGGGGGGCACAGATTCGGCCGCCGGGGCGGCGGGGAGTGTCAGGGTCACACATTCCATCGAGGGCTTCCAACATCTGGAAGGACCTACACGTGAGCCTAGTCCTACCTCCATGTCTACACAGCTCGTCCCAGAGCCTAGTCCTACCTCCATGTCTAGTCCGAGGGCCACAGCTCGTCCCAGAGCCCAGTCCTACCTCCATGTCTAGTCCGAGGGCCACAGCTCGCCCCAGAGACTAGTCCTCCCTCCATGTCTACTCCGAGGGCCACAGCTCGCCCCAGAGCTTAAAGCCACTTCTAGGAGGGAGAAGAGAGGGGAATGTCCTCGAGGGAGACTTCAGTGCATCATGCTCACCGGAAGCACAGCGAGCAAGGGGGGCACAGATCCGGCCGCCGGGGCGGCGGGGAGTGTCAGGGTCACACATTCCATCGAGGGCTTCCAACATCTGGAAGGACCTACACGTGAGCCTAGTCCTACCTCCATGTCTACACAGCTCGTCCCAGAGCCTAGTCCTACCTCCATGTCTAGTCCGAGGGCCACAGCTCGTCCCAGAGCCCAGTCCTACCTCCATGTCTAGTCCGAGGGCCACAGCTCGCCCCAGAGACTAGTCCTCCCTCCATGTCTACTCCGAGGGCCACAGCTCGCCCCAGAGACTAGTCCTCCCTCCATGTCTACTCCGAGGGCCACAGCTCGCCCCAGAGACTAGTCCTCCCTCCATGTCTACTCCGAGGGCCACAGCTCGCCCCAGAGCCCTGTGCTACCTCCATGTCTAGTCCGAGGGCCACAGCTCGTCCCAGAGCCTAGTCCTACCTCCATGTCTACACCGAGGGCCACAGCTCGTCCCAGAGCCTAGTCCTACCTCCATGTCTACACCGAGGGCCACAGCTCGTCCCAGAGCCTAGTCCTCCCTCCATGTCTACTCGAGGGTCACAGCTCGGCCCAGAGCCTGGTCCTCCCTCCATGTCTACACAGAGGGCCACAGCTCGCCCCAGAGACTAGTCCTCCCTCCATGCCTACACCGAGGGCCACAGCTGACCCCAGAGCCTTGTCCTAACTCCAGGTCTACACAGAGGGCCACAGCTCGGCCAAGAGCCTTGTCCTACCTCCATGTCTATACCGAGGGCCACAGCTCGCCCCAGAGACTAGTCCTACCTCCAGGCAGTGCTTGAAATGGAAAAATAGAAGTGCAGGTACTCTATAGCAGAGTACCTGCTTGTTTCTGAGAAGTGCCGGTACTCTCCAATTAAAAGTATTGCATTTCTCTTGAGAAGTGCCAGTACTCTCCCTCCCAAAATAAAAAAGTGCCGGTACTCCGTACCGGATAGTACCGGCCCATTTAAAGCACTGCCTCCAGGTCTACACCGAGGGCCACAGCTCGCCCCAGAGCCTATTCCTACCTCCATGTCCACACCGAGGGCCATAGCTCGCCCCAGAGCCTACTCCTACCTCCATGTCTACTCCGAGGATCACAGCCCGCCGCAGAGCCTTGTCCTACCTCCATGTCTACTCTGAGGCTCGCCCCAGATAAAATGCATATAACTCTGGCATTCCCATGCATGAGCTTAGTCCTAACTCTATGTCTACACCGAGGACTACAGCTCACCCCAGAGCCTTGTCCTACCTCCATGTCTACTCTGAGGCTCACAGCTCGCCGCAGAGCCTTGTCCTACCTTCATGTCTAGATGAAGGCCACAGCTCGCCCCTGACAAAATGCATATACCTCTAGTGCTCCTATGCATGAGCCAAGTCCTACCTCTATGTCTACTCCTAGGGATACAGCTCTCCCCAGACAAAATGCTAGGCCTGGGCTGTAAATTCCGGTCCACTCGCTGAATTTGCGGAATTGGGTATTTCTGGCAGCCATCTTGTTTGCCATGTGCTACCACGTGCATGCCATGTGCTCTGTCCTACCTTGCTGTTGTCTGCCCTTGAAATCTGCCAAGAGACAGGTTATATTTAGCCTCTTCTGCTTCGCACATGCTCAGTTGAGCTTGCATCTGTCCTTGCAGCTGTTCCTAGTCCGTAACTGTCAGGATGTGTTCACCTGAATTAGCAACTGTTAGCTCCTCCCACTTGTTGACTTTGCATTTTCTTTATGACCTTATATGTACCTAAAACCTTCTTGTACCTCCTTCTTTTGAGCCCCTGTGTGGGTATAAAAGGACCAAGCTCCTTCCATTCAGTGTGCTACTTCATACATTACCAAAGGGTGTTGTGTGAATGTAGTTCCACCTCATGAGGTTTAATAAATCTTGTATTTTCTATTCCAGTTTCTGTGGCAATTTCTATTCTATGGTCTGAGGACTCTGTGCAGAGAAGGGCGAATCCCTAGCACTGGTAGGCCTTGCTGAGGCCCACTACTACACTAGGGCCACAGCTCGCCCCACTCAAAATGCATTAGACTCTTCGACTATAGGGCTCCTGTGATTGGGCCTAGTCCTACCTCCATGTCTAGTCCGAGGGCCATAGCTCGCCCCAGGCACAATGCATATACCTCTGTCGCTCCTATGGAGGAGCCTAGTCCTACCTACAGATCTACTCTTAGGGACACAACTCACCCCAGACAAAGGAATATGCTACTTACCCGTATGCATCTGTTCTTGGCATGTAGGGCTGCTGACATTCATATCTTGTGCATAGATCACCGCCTAGTGTAGTGTCCGGATGACTGCACTTTGTAGTCTTGGAAGAGTCTTCGAAGTATCACGAGATAGGTGACTCCTCCCCTGGACTGCAGTGCGCATGGGCATCTTCTCCATCCTCAGATTGTTTTTCGCCATTGTGGCAAAGATGGAGATAGTAAAGTAAGAGATGGCCATGCCAGAGATAATGCTGCAGCTGCTACAGGCACTGGGGAGGAGGGCGGGCGATATGAATGTCAGCAGCCCTACATGCCAAGAACAGATGCATACTGGTAAGTAGCATATTCCGTTCGAGGCATGTGGGCTGCTGAATTCATATCTTGTGCATAGACTGTATAGCAGTATCTCCTCTAGCGGTGGCTACCTGTGCCAGCTGCAGCAGTTTGAAAAAGAGTTTTGAGGACAGCCTGGGCTACAGCAGCTTGCTGTTTTGTTTGCACATCTACACAGTAGTGTTTTGTGAAAGTGTGTATGGTGGTCCATGTGGCTGCCTTATAGATATCTTCTAGAGGAATATTTCCTAGGAAAGCCATGGATGCCCCCATTTTCCTTGTGGAGTGTGCTCTTGGGGGGACGATTAAAGTGTGTTTTGCCTTTTGATAGCATATTTGAATGCATTTAACTATCCATCTGGCTATTCTTGATTTTGAAATTGCATTCCCTTTGTGTTGTGGTGCAAAGGCAACAAACAGTTGTTTTGTTTTCCTAAAGGATTTAGTTCTGTCCACATGATAAAGTAGAGCTCTCTTTACATCTAGTGTGTGCAGGGCTCTCAGCTACGGACTGTGGATTTCGAAAGAACACTGGCAGTTCTATTGATTAGTTGATATGGAAATTGGATACAACCTTAGGCATGAATTTAGGGTTTGTTCTACGAACCACCCTGTTGGCATGTACCTGCATGAAAGGTTCCTGAATTGTTACTGCTTGTAATTCGCTCACTCTACTGAGTGAGGTGATGGCAACCAAGAATGCAACTTTCCACGTTAGGAATTGTAGTTCGCATGAATGTAAAGGTTCGAAAGGAGGGCCCATGAGTCTGGTAAGTACTATATTGAGATTCCAGACTGGGGAAGGGGGGTGCCTAAGAGGAATCACCCTTTTCAAACCCTCCATGAAGGCTTTAATTGCTGGTATTTTAAACAGTGAAAAGTGTTGCCTGTTTTGAAGGTATGCTGCTATAGCAGCGAAGTGTAGTCGTATTAAAGAGCATGCTAAGTTACATCTTTGTAGATGCAGCAGGTAACATATAATGTTTTGTATTGAAGTGTCTAAGGGGTTGATTTGATTATTGTTGCAGTAAATAACAAATCTCTTCCATTTAGCTGCATAGCACGCTTGTGTGGTTGGTCTTCTTGCCTCCCTAATGATGTTCATGCAATCTGGGGGAAAGATAAGGTATCCAAACTCTAAGACCTCAGGAGCCAGATCGCTAGGTTCATTTGATTGGGATCGGAGTATCTGATTTCTCCATGGTTCTAAGTTAGAAGATGAGGTGCAAGGCACAGTCTTTGATGGGGAACTACTGAGAGTTCCAGGAACGTTGTGTACCACGGTTGTCTCGCCCATGTGGGAGTGACTAGGATTAGTGTGAGGGAGTGTTGCTGCAGTTTGCGTGCCACCAGCAGAATCAGTGGTGCTGGGGAAAAAGCGTACGCAAATCTGCCTGACCAGTTCGTCCATATCGCATTGCCCTGTGACAATGGATGTGGGAACCTGGCGGCAAAGTATTGGCATTTCATGGTTTTTTTTGTGGCGAACAGGTCTATTTCTGGGTGACCCCACTCCTCGAAGAATGGCTGGAGAACCTGGGGGTGAATCTCCCATTCGTGTAGTTGTTGGCTGTGCCTGCTGAGAAGGTCAGAAACCTGATTGTCCTTCCCTGGAAGGTGTTCTGCTAGGAGAAAAATGTTTTTGGGATTCGCCCACTTCCATATGCTTTGTGCCAGATGGGACAGCTGTGGAGAGTGCGTTCCTCCCTGTTTCTGGATATAGTACATCGCGCTCATGTTGTCCGTCCGGATCAACACCGTCGTGCTGTACAAGTATTTCTAAAATGCTTTTAGGGCTAGGAATATTGCTAGCAATTCCAGTTGGTTGATATGCAGCTTTTTCTGTTTGTTTGTCCAGAGCCCTTGTACTGTGTATTGAAGGAGATGGGCTCCCCAGCCAGTAAGTGATGCGTCCGCTGTTAGTACTAGTTGTGGAACCGGCTCTTGGAACAGTCGCCCCTTAGAAAGGTTTTTTAGGCTCCACCACTGCAGAGAGTTGCGAGTGCGACTTTCTACCAACACTAGGTCTTTTAGTTGTCCTTGAGCCTGGTTCCATTGCCGTGCTAGGCATTCCTGTAATGGGCGCATTTGAAGTCTGGCATGGGGGACAATGAATATGCAGGAGGCCATCATGCCTATGAGCTGCATGAAGACCTGAGCTGGCAAAGAGTGTTTTGGCAGGAATTTGCGAATGAGTGTTTGCATACTGGCTATCCTCGCTGAGTTTGGATATGCGTTTGCCACTGAGGTGTTTATGGTGGCTCCCAGGTACTGCTGTGTGTGGGACGGTTGCAGATGTGATTTTGTGTAGTTGATTGAAAAGCCTAAGCTGTGTAGCAACTGGATTGTCTGAGACGTGTGTGCTGCACATTGTTGGTACGATTTTGCTTGTATTAGCCAATCTTCCAGGTAAGGGTACACATGGACGTGCTGCCTCCTGAGATGTGCTGCCACTGTCACTAAGCATTTTGTAAACACTCTTGGAGCAGTGGTAACCCCGAAATGCAAAACCTTGAATTGGTAGTGTTGACCTTCTATTGTGAACCGGAGGTATTTTCTGTGGGCTGGATGGATGGGTATGTGGAAATACGCATCTTTGAGGTCCAGTGTTGCTAGGAAATCTCCTTGTTGTAGCAACAGGAGCACTTGTTGTAGTGTTATCATATAGAAGTGCTCCGACAGTATGTATTGATTTAGGGGTCTGAGGTCCAATATTGGTCTGAGAGAGCCGTCCTTCTTGGGATAAGGAAATATAGGGAGTACACTCCTGTCCCTTGCTGTTGGAGAGGGACTTGCTCTATGGGCCCCTTTTCTAGCATGCAGTTCACCTCTTGTTGGGCCCCTTTTCTAGCATGCAGTTCACCTCTTGTTGTAGCAGGGTGATGTGTTCTCTGGACATTGGACGATATCTGGTTGGTATGTTTGGTGGTGTAGAAGTCAGTTCTAGGCAGTAGCCAGACTGGATAATTTCTCTCACCCACCTGTCTGTGGTAATTGCGTTCCAGACAGGTAGGAACTGTTGGAGTCTGCCTCCGACCGGTGTTAAGTGGTCTGGAGGTAGCGTAATGGAGTTGCTGTTTTGAGGCAGTGGAGGCTCTGGTGTTATTGCCTCCACGTCCTCTCCCCGTGTTATTGTTACCTCTGTAACCTCCTCTGGTTGTGTTCTTGTTAAAGGAACCTTGTGTGTTACTTTTGTATTATGCCGTTGTTTGTGAGGTATTTCCTCGTGTAGTCGCTCTGTATGAGGAGCGACGAAAGGAGCCTCTAGGTTGCTGAAATTGCAATGCCCCGATTGATTTTGCAGTCTCTGTGTCCTTTTTCATTTTATCCAAAATGGTGTCGACAGCAGGGCCAAATAGAAAATCCTGATTGACAGGCTGGTTAAGAATGGTGGACTGCACCTCATTTTTAAAACCAGAAATACGCAGCCATGCAGGTCTGCGTAGTAGGACGCTAGTGTTGATTGACCTAGCTGCAGTGTCTGCTGCGTCAAGCGCGCATTTGATGGAGGCGTTTGTTAGGAATTTTCCCTCCTGTATGAGATCTTGGGCTTGTGCTTTGAAAGGCTCAGGTAGGGGTTGCATTAGGGTTTCTAGCTGGTCGTAATGCGCCCCGTCGTAATGAGCCAGTAGGGCTTGTGTATTAGCGATCCTCCATGAGTTGGAGGCTTGTGCTGCTACCCTTCTCTCTGATGCCTCTAGTATTTTTGACTCCTTGTCGGGGGGGAGGTGCTTTCCCAGTGGTTTGGGAGTTGGCTCTTTTACGTGCGTTGGCCACTACCAGGGAATCGAGTGGTAACTGCCCTCTGATGTAAGTAGGGTCTGTAGGAGCTGCCCTATACTTTTTTTTCTATTCTGGGGTTGATTACCCGTGCCCTGGCTGTATCTTTAAATATGTCAGGTGCATGTTTCAGAACTCCCTTTAACATGGGAAGTGTTTTAACACTTTGTTCTGATGTAGGGAAGGTGTCAAACAAGAAGTCTTCCTCAACAGGGTCGTTATGCATATCTACGTTGTGGAACTGTGCAACCCTGTCTATGATTTGATTAAAAACTACGGTGTCATCAGTAGGTGACGGCTTAGTAGGATAAGAGGATAGCTCAGGGATGGGATGGGTGTGGTAAGGGTCAGTTGGCTCTTCCCATGGTTCTTCTTGTGGTTCAGGATCCTGTGGGAAATCATATTGAGGCTGTAGCTCATCCCCTGTGTTACCTTCATTGTCCCTGTGTTGAGAAGGAGAATAAGGAGTGTATGGATTAAAAGGAGTAGTAGGCATGATAGGTTGAAAAGGAATGAAGGGTCTAGAGGGAAAAGTCCCAAAGTCCTTTTTCTTCGATGGAATAGGGGACTGAGGTTCAAAGTCCAAAGGCCTCTTTTTCCTATGCAGGATGGTAACTTTACCAGTTTCTGGATTGATGTATATTTTTGCTTGGTCGTCAGAGGGATCTGGGTGGAAGAGTTCTTCCTCTACAGTCCTGGGTTGAGTGTTCGACTTTGGTTTATCAACGACTTTTGGCTTAGTAACCGATTTTTTCGGCTCAGGGCCTTTTTTCCGGTTGTCCGTGACTTTTGGTTCGACGAGTTTTTTGTGCTCCGTAGGCTTCTTTGGAGGAGTGTCCTTTTCCGAGTCGATGTTCCTTTTCGGATCGACTAGTGACTTCGGATTTTTTGGATGAGTGTCCTTTCCAGAGTCTATTTTATTTTTTGGATCGACTGGTGTTTTCGGAGCCGGTGTCTTCGGGGCGCTAGGTTTTTCCGGCTTTGATGTGGGTTTAGGTACGGCGCCACTTGCCGGGTCGACGGATTTTGGTGCCGAAGGCTTGTTCGGGTCGGTGACCTTTTTTGGTTCGGCGCCCTTTGGTTGTGTACCCTTGTTCGGTTCGACAACCACTCTTGGCTCGACAAGTTTGGGCTGTGCGGTCTTCTTGGGGTCGACAGTCTTTCGGCTTGACGCTATTTGGCTGCGCGGTCGTTTTCGGATCGACGTCCTTCGGGTCGACGACCTTCTGTGGCTCTGGAACCTTCTTTGGGACGATGGTACTGGGCCCTGGTGTTTCGGAAGGTTTCGGTTTCGGAGCAGAGCCGGATGGCGGGGCAAGCAAAACTTTTTTTCTGATCTTGGCTAAGGCCCTTTGGCGATACCTTGACCGGAGCCTTTGGTAACGGGGTAGATTGTGTCGGGGGCAGGGTACTCACAGTATCCCCGGTGGGATGTCGTCATCGGAGTCCGATTAGTCCTCGACGTTGCCGATCTCTAGGTCTGAGTCTGGAGCTTCTTGTAGATCCTGGTCATCATCGAAGATGTTGTCCGGGTCCAGTGCCTGTCGCTGCATCTCTTGCCTGGCGGCACGTCTGTTTCAAATAGTTTTCTTCGATCGAAACTGTGCGCAGGCTGGACAGCTTTCTTCCTTATGGTCTGGGGAAAGTCACTTGTTGCATACTGAGTGCTTATCAGTGGGTGGGAACTTGGAGTGGCATTGTGGGCACCTTTTAAACAGGCTTCTTTCCATCGACGGTCGGCTCAGGTGGCGTCGAAAAGGCCCAACGGCCCGCATCGACAACCGCTTCGAGATGGAAGGCTGGATCGAGTAGAGAGGTACCGAGTGAGAACAATACCGACGAATCGAAGGCCTTTTGGCCTTTAGAAAAGTTTTGTTTTTGATTCCAAAGTTGGAGTATAGGTGTTTGCATCCGAACCCAATGGCGGAAAAAAACAATCTGAGGATGGAAAAGATGCCCATGCGCACTGTAGTCCAGGGGAGGAGTCACCTATCTTGTGATACTTCGAAGACTCTTCCAAGACAACAAAGTGCAATCATCCGGACCCAACACTAGGCGGTGATCTATGCACAAGATATGAATTCAGCAGCCCACATGCCTGGAACATGCATATACCTCTGGTGCTTCTATACAAAAGCCTAGTCCTACCTCCATGACTACTCCTAGTGCTAAAGCTCGAACCCAGTCTGTGACTACCACAAGGCATACATCTCTGGCGCTCCTATGCATGAGCCTCTTGTGAAGGCCTCCTCGGCTGCAAGGGGAAAGGGCTGCTCTATGGTATTCTCCTGTTCGCATGTTTTTGTTAAAAAAAACTCAAGAATGTTTTTTAAAAAGGCAATCGAAAAATCTACCAACTAAGCATTGGCAAGACCCAGGGCTTTAAATGGGCCAGTACTACCTGGTGCCGAGTACCAGCACTTTTTTTTGAAAGGGAGAGTACTTGCACTTCTCATCAGGGACGTAAAACTTTTAATTGGAGAGTACCGCACTTCTCAAAAACAAGCAGATACTCTAGTACAGAGTACCTGCACTTCTATTTTTCCATTTCAAGCACTGGCAAAACCTAGAGCATTGCACTGCCATGCATTACTTTCGGTCAGGTAGGTGTCTATGGCTGGTGCACGGGCCTTCCTGTGCATACACCTATGGATTTGGATGCACACCTAAATTTACAAAGAGTTGTAAACATGCATATGACCAAAAATGGTGTGCCTGCCTGCCTGCCGCTGGCGTAACAAGGAGAAATATCTTTATTTCTCCTCATTTTCTCTATATTCTACAGCACACATACAAAGAGGAAAATGCCTTCAAGGATAGTTTTTGTGCAGAAAGGTGAACAGGAGAAAAAGATTTTTAAAATCAGTGAAGAAGAATGTAACAGGTGGAAAATGCGTTAAGAAAGGAGAGTCCCAGTAAGCAAAGGACAATATACAATACAAAAACTATAATAAACAAATCACATACGAAGTCTATTCACATTGTTTTAATCACAATGTGAATGGTTATGACAAGTATATAACGTATATTGACATTTGGAAAATAATTCATGAGGTGCCCAAAGAAGTAGAAGAGCAAGGGATGGGGGAGTGTTCAAGTGAGGAAATAGTGGAGGGAGGAAAAAGGAGAATTTTCTCGTGACAATTAAATCAGACAATTGGCATTACTCGTCCATATTACACAATATGTGTAGGAATGAGGACCGCAAAGTTCTGATTATTATTTCAAATGAACAGCATACTCCAACAAGTTCAATAAATGAAAGGTCAGGGCGTGGAGTTGGTGATAAGGGTAGGTTGTCGACGTTTCGACCCTCTATGCGCAGGTAGGTTTATCCTTGCTGTAGGGTCTTCATCAGGACGGGGGAAAGGGGGGGACACACCTATTTAATGTAGAATATATGAATTAAAATACGGAAATGAATCCCAAACTAGTTTCAACACAGGGAAAGCACATCAGTAAACACATGAGGTGTAGGGAAAAGAACAATTCATGTGACATGAAATTCATAAGCCACATATATATATGTCCGTGACTTTATTTAACTCAATGCGTATTGGATTCATATTATACAGTTGGGTAAATATAAACTGACTAGAAGTACTATCTAAAAGTACTATGGAGGAAAGACGGAGTGTTGCCAGTCCGAAACCACAACAGCCGGACAGCAAAAACCAAGAATTCAAGAGTTCGACTTACAATATGGGAGACTCACCATAAAGAGGCATACAATCAGATCATAGTGCCATATCCAATTCGATCGTCGTTATAGTGAAAGAGCTGTAGATAGTCAAAAATGGCAAATCACTAAACACTTGCCCAAATACAATAAATTAACGATTACTAAACTGGGACTAACATATACTATACTCGGATACTAGAGTAACAAAGGGGCTTACCACAAATTAATAGGGTGACGACCCCAAATAGTGCGTGTTCTGCTGACCCAGTGGATAAAGTCGAGGCTGAGGAATGTAAATATAAAAAATATAAAAGACCCCCACGTTAGCAGGTGGAAAATTGCTAATGCTACCACCATGTATTGAAATTAATGTCCAACAAATAGAACTCACCAAAGGAACACGGTCCTGTGGCGATCGTGGCGGGGTCGGGCTGGTGCACAAAGATGCTACGTGAGTCATTCTGAAAAAGGGGTTAAAAGACCGGAGTCTTAGTAAAAGGGCGAGTGGTTTGTGCAGTGCTCATGCGATTAAACTAAAACGGATGGCGGGACTCACCAGATAGCAATGATCGGAAATCGATCTTGTGTGCTGGGGGTCGCGTCTCTGAGTCCGGATTAGTCGGAAACTGCTTCGTGGCAATAGCTGTAGTGACAATAAAGGAGATACTGTAACAGACCCGCCTCTTGCGGTGTACCTCATTAAGTAGATATCTACAATTACGAACGGGGCGCTTACCGAGTCGGTGTTAGTCCTGGCCCGCAACGAGCATGGATCGAAATGGCGATGCTTCGTTCCGGGTTGAGGTATATCCCCATGACAACGGAGTCACGTGGTGCGGAGCACCCATATGGATATAGAGAACAGACTACGGAGGGAAGGAATCACTATGGACAGTGTTTAATCTCTTAAAAATATTGTCAGTACACGCTGGTCCAGGGAGTATGTGAGAGATAACAATCTCATATTTACAACTCATAATTAAGACATAGGTACGCTGAAAAGGCACATAATTGACATGGAAAATGCATCAAACACTTTTGAGAGAGCAATCGGATGGTAGCATCTTGAAATTATTAACAATGCACGTTAGTGAGGGGATTTTTGTGAGAAAAGTAATAATCTCAAAATTTTTCAAAATTTTTGTCATTCACAATATGTAAAACCATAAGTGACATAGATGATACACGAAAACACTTATGAAAAAACAATTGGAAGGTGACGGCATATCTGTATACGTAGATAATGGCATACCTTATAGATGGGGGCAGAATACTTAGCCGAAGTCATGTCAATGGCAATGGATGTAACATGGCGTGGCGTACCTCTCACATGAGGGTAAAGGCCACCAGTCAATTATCGGAGATGTTACACAATAGCAATATTATAAACAAGGTAGAAGTTGAACGGCGTCACGCTCACATGAAGGTAAAAACCATCCAGATTCACCTGTTACGGAGCATTGGATAGAATTACATGCATTATATACCATATAGGGCTGATGTCATAAGATAGAATTACATGTATACCATATAGGGCCAATGTCATGACATTCAAGTAAGAGATAAGGTTGCCAATTGTGAGAAAGAACTATCTTGTTCATTGAGCCCATTCTCAATGGAGTCAAACCTCACCATCCACTTCAACTCCCGTATATTCAAGATATTCGCAATATTACCACCCCGGGGTCCCAAGGTGGCTTTCTCTAGAATTACCCACTTTAGACTCTCTGGTGTATGGCCGGCTGTTGAAAAATGTTCGACTAGAGGTGCACCAGCTGTTGAGCACCTTATCCTGCTCATATGTTGAAGAATTCTGGCCTTCGCCTTCTGCTGTGTCTGACCTACATATATCAGCAGGCATGGGCAAAGGATGGCATATATAATGTTCGATGAGTTACAGTTAGTGTGAGTTCTAAGTGGAACTCTTTGATCACGGTACGTAAATTCCTTGGTTTGGATGACGCTGTCACATGCCTTGCACTGCCCACATCTAAAATGGCCCACTATGGCCGGTAAATTCCAAAGTGTTGCAACTGTTGGGTCGTCTCTGGTCTTCAACAGGGAGCAAACCACATGATCCTTCACACTCCGTGCTTTTTTGAATGCGTGTAGTGGCGGGTTTGGTTGTTGGATATCATCAGAAATCAATTCCCAATGTCGATTAATGATGCGTTTAATTTTGTTGCTCTGTGTGCTGAAGGTAGTCACGCATACAATCCTTTCTTGATGATCTCCTCTGTCGGTTTTCGGAGTGAGTAACTCTTCCCGGGGATAAAACCAAGCTCTTTTCCTGGCTCGCTTGAGTAGTGTTTTAGGATATCCCCTGCTTAGAAGTCGTTGTTTTAGTTCTTCAGATTCGATGAAGTAGTGGTCCTTGTTGGAACAATTCCTGCGGATCCGCAGGAATTGTCCAAACGGTAAATTATCTCGTAGGGCTCTGGGGTGGTGGCTATTATAATGTAGCAGAGAGTTCCTCTCAGTGGGCTTTCGATAAAGTGTTGTTAACAGATGCCCCGAGCATTCATAGATAGTGAGATCAAGGAAGTTGATTTTGTGATTGTCTGATTCAATCGTGAATTTAAGGTGTCCAGATTGGTTATTCAACCAACCAAAGAACAACATCAATCCATTCAAATCTCCATTCCAGATTAGCAGGAGGTCGTCTATGTAGCGCATCCATAGACCCAACTGGTCTCTGAATGGGTTCACCAGACTAAGAATGGTATCCTGTTCGAAAGCCGCCATGTAAAGAATGGCCACATCAGGAGCAAAGGGCGCCCCCATTGCTACTCCTGATGTCTGCATGTAGAATTTTTCTCTAAATATGAAGAAATTTTTGGTCATCGCTATGCGTAATAGGGCAACAATGAACTCAGTTGGTACTTGAATTGGTGCAGGGCGTTGATCCAGGCAACGTGAAATGACCATTAGTGCCTCATCTTGGGGAATCGATGTGTAGAGGGATACTACATCACATGTGGCAAGGCGTTGTTTAGATGAATCAAACGTGGAATTCTCAACAATGTTAATGGTGTGCATCGTATCGCGAAGATATGCAGGAGTACCTTCAGCCAATGGTTTAAGGAAAAAATCGATATATTTCCCAAGTGGCTCAAGCATCGAGCCACACCCCGACACAATGGGGCGACCTGGGGGAGCTATCATAGATTTATGAATCTTAGGCAAAGTGTAGATAGTTGCCAGGCGTGGACACTTTTTGTTCAAGAAGCTGAATTCTAGTTCCGATAGGAAACCTTGTTCCAGACCAGCTTTGGTGAGCTCCAAAATTTCATTGGCGATAATCTTCGAGGGATCTGATCTAAGGAGCTGATAGCTTGTACCATCATTCAGTTGCCTCATGATTTCAGACTCATAGGCAGTAACGTCCTGTACCACAATGGCCCCGCCCTTGTCGGCAGGCTTGATTATTAATTGTTCATTCTTGGCAAGCGATTGCAGGGCCATTTTTTCTTTCTTGCTGGTGTTGTATTTGATGAATGGTTTAGTTTCCAATAGTCTTTGTACATCTCTAATGACAACAGATTCGTAAGCAAGAATCTTATGTGACATCGTGCTATTGAATGGGACAAATGTAGAGGGTGGTCTAAGACCCGTGACCGATGATGGTGATGAAGGTTCAGAGTTACGGAAGAAATATCTTAACCTAATCTTCCGAAAAAATTGAAAGAGTTCACTCCGAGTCAGGAATGCATCGGGAATATTCGTGGGGACATAAGATAGTCCTTTGCCCAGTACCTTAATCTCATCATCACTCAAGACTAGACTAGATATATTGACGACAGGGCTATCCGTCAAAGATGGAGCACCTCCGAGAAGTCTGAGTTTGGGGTAACCCTCATAGCTCGTTACCATCTGTAAGTTTTGTTGCGTGTCACTCGTTCTCCGTGTTGGGGTTCCGTCTGAAATTGGACCTGTTTTTGTGGTTGGCCACGACCTCCACTCCAAGTGTTGTTGCCCTGCTGGGTCCCGCGTTGCTGACCGCGCTGCCAGTTGTTGCTTCTGCCGCGTGGCGGTCGCCATGTCCATTGGCGTTGCCCTAAAAAAGGGTTGAATTGATGCGGCTGATATGATGCGTAGTCAGGATAGTATGGTTGGAAGCTTGGGCCAGGTTGTTCCTGTTCCCCCTCGGAGCTGAAGGAGGAGTCCGAAAATGTTTGGTAGTTTCTCCTTCCTCTGAAACCACCACGTCCCCGATTGGTAAATCTGCCTTGTTGGTCTTGGCGATAATAATCCTCCTGTAAGTAGGGGTATGTTTTTTTCTTGTCATACAGTCTGATATCCCTTGCCAATTTCTCAAGTTTCCGGTTCTGTGTTGTTAAATCAAAATCCTTAAGGGTTGCCTCAAGATTGGTCAAAGTTTCTTTGGCACTAGCAAAATTGGCGTCCGCCGCTATTTCCGCTTTTAAGGTCTTAATTTCAGCGGTGATTATCTGGATCTGGTCTGTAGCAGTTTCCACGCCCAGGACCATCCAGTGACGGGAACAGTTATTCGCCACGTGGCTGAACCCCTCTCTGAATTTAGGTACCTCGACAAAAATTGCCGGTTCAATCTTAATTTGCAGCCCAACGGGGATTATATTCTCTTTAAGATACTTGGTTAGAAGATGTCCATGCCACCGGGTACGGACCAGCTTCTTCTCCAATCTTTCCAACCTGGTGATTTTGTCTTTTAGTGTGAAGTCAATCGAGGAAATGTCGGATGAAATAAACCTATTAGTTGAGTCTTCAAGAAGTTTGTCTATGTAGTCTTCAGAAAAAGATAGAAGTTCCCTTTCTACCATGATGTGCAAAAGTCCAAATTAATTGGACAAATTAATCCGCCATCCGTTTTAGTTTAATCGCATGAGCACTGCACAAACCACTCGCCCTTTTACTAAGACTCCGGTCTTTTAACCCCTTTTTCAGAATGACTCACGTAGCATCTTTGTGCACCAGCCCGACCCCGCCACGATCGCCACAGGACCGTGTTCCTTTGGTGAGTTCTATTTGTTGGACATTAATTTCAATACATGGTGGTAGCATTAGCAATTTTCCACCTGCTAACGTGGGGGTCTTTTATATTTTTTATATTTACATTCCTCAGCCTCGACTTTATCCACTGGGTCAGCAGAACACGCACTATTTGGGGTCGTCACCCTATTAATTTGTGGTAAGCCCCTTTGTTACTCTAGTATCCGAGTATAGTATATGTTAGTCCCAGTTTAGTAATCGTTAATTTATTGTATTTGGGCAAGTGTTTAGTGATTTGCCATTTTTGACTATCTACAGCTCTTTCACTATAACGACGATCGAATTGGATATGGCACTATGATCTGATTGTATGCCTCTTTATGGTGAGTCTCCCATATTGTAAGTCGAACTCTTGAATTCTTGGTTTTTGCTGTCCGGCTGTTGTGGTTTCGGACTGGCAACACTCCGTCTTTCCTCCATAGTACTTTTAGATAGTACTTCTAGTCAGTTTATATTTACCCAACTGTATAATATGAATCCAATACGCATTGAGTTAAATAAAGTCACGGACATATATATATGTGGCTTATGAATTTCATGTCACATGAATTGTTCTTTTCCCTACACCTCATGTGTTTACTGATGTGCTTTCCCTGTGTTGAAACTAGTTTGGGATTCATTTCCGTATTTTAATTCATATATTCTACATTAAATAGGTGTGTCCCCCCCTTTCCCCCGTCCTGATGAAGACCCTACAGCAAGGATAAACCTACCTGCGCATAGAGGGTCGAAACGTCGACAACCTACCCTTATCACCAACTCCACGCCCTGACCTTTCATTTATTGAACTTGTTGGAGTATGCTGTTCATTTGAAATAATAATCAGAACTTTGCGGTCCTCATTCCTACACATATTGTGTAATATGGACGAGTAATGCCAATTGTCTGATTTAATTGTCACGAGAAAATTCTCCTTTTTCCTCCCTCCACTATTTCCTCACTTGAACACTCCCCCATCCCTTGCTCTTCTACTTCTTTGGGCACCTCATGAATTATTTTCCAAATGTCAATATACGTTATATACTTGTCATAACCATTCACATTGTGATTAAAACAATGTGAATAGACTTCGTATGTGATTTGTTTATTATAGTTTTTGTATTGTATATTGTCCTTTGCTTACTGGGACTCTCCTTTCTTAACGCATTGATCACCCAGGTCCCAGTGACATTTGATGGGTACAACCCCCTACTTATATCCCGTAACAGGTGGAAAAGCAGACAAGGTTAAACTAATTTTTCAAGGGAAAAACGGGTACAAAAATGCAAGAGTTAAGGGAGTAGAACCTGCTGAACAATACTACGGCTGCATTGCAATTCAGTGAAAAGGAAGAAGGACCATCCTTCAATAGTGTGCAGGCAGTAAAAAGAAATGGCAAAACAATTCACATGACCCCAGCCATAATAAATTGAGAAAAGAGGCATACAAAGGGGAGAGGAGTTGGCCTAACGGCTAGGGTGGTCTACCTCGAATCTAGGGAACTGAGTTCGAGTCTCAGCAACGACGCTGAACATCCTGTGATTCTGGGCAAATCACTTAATCTCCCTGTACCTAAAAAAAAATGAATGTGTCCTCACGCAACACTATGTAAAGCGCTCTGATACCCAATACCTTCGGGTCAAGATTGCGCTATATAAAACTCTGTAAAGATAAATTTTTTAAAAATTAAAATACATCTGTAGCACTGGTTTACACAAGCCTAATCCTACTATCATACCTACTCCTGCGGCCACAGCTGGAGCCCAGTCTATGACTACAACAAGGCATAAACCTCTGGCCCTTCTATTTTCCTATACTAATTCACCACTAATACTTTTTGGGTTCCAAAGTAGCGTGCTACTCATCGAAAAAGCACTTGAACCGCCCCATCAGGGGTAGCAAGAGCTATATAAATGAAAATCTTGTTCCCTTCTCTATCCTTCCATTAGCCTTCTCAATCCAAATAACCGACTAAAATATCTACCACACAAATTACTTTCATATTTTCACTATACTAATTCACCACAAATCCTACTCGCCAAAAAACTTCAAAGCCCCGTCAGGGGTAGTAAGTGCTATATAAATGCAATTATATGAGCAGAGTCTTACCTCCATGTATAACCCTATGGCGACAGCTCACTCCAAACAACAACTACCTCTGGCAAGCCTATACAAGAGCTTAGTGCTACCTTCATGTCTACTCCTAGGGTTACAGCTGGGATCTAGTCTTTGACTACCTTAATGAGAACACCTCGTTCAATCTTGTTTCTTCCTCTACAGGAGACTAGTAGAGAGTGCGCAGCGTGCAGCCCGTGAGTGCAGCAAGCAGAGCAGTTCTCAAATCCAATGCGAAAAATGCTATGGTCACATGCAGCGGCAACAAATAACAGACGGACTGCTGAATAAAACAAACATTCACCCCCAGTCAATGGAGCTGGTTAAAATCCCTCGTTCTTTTGCTCACCACACAACCCCAGTTTGGACCCAGCCATATGCAAATCAGTCGTGACCCTGCTCTTCATGGGAACAGTCCAGCAAGAAGTGCCAAGCTGGGTCCTCCCTGGACCGCAAACAAGCATCCTGGGACCGGTTATATGGTATCACCCCACATCAACCAGGCTAGTTTGAATCCAGTAGCACACTGAGCAAGGGACCCACGTCTGGGCTTACCCCTCCCACTTAGGGCAAAAAATGCTGTGGCACCAAATGATGGATGGAAAGCTGAATAAATCAAACATTCACCCACAGTCAAGAGATCTAAGTTAAATCCAGTGTTCTTTTGCTCACCAAGCCACCATAGATTGGAGCCAGCCATATTCAAATCAGTCTTGACCATGCTCATCATGGGAATAGTCCAGCATTGTGTCTTGAGGTATAGGCCACAGAAAGAGTATTGTGTGTCAAGAGGTTTAGGCCACAAAAAGAAAACTGACTAGATAGGTTTATGCCACCGAAATTGCACTGCGTATCAGGAGGTTTATGCCACAGAAAGAGCACTGCGTGTCAAGTGGTTTAGGCACAGAAAGAGTATTGTGTGTAAAGAGGTTTAGTCCACAAAAAGGCAACTGACAAGAGAGATTTATGCCACAGAAAGAGCACTGCATGTCAAGAGGTTTAGGCCACAGAAAGAGTATTGTGTCAAGAGGTTTAAGCCACAAAATGATGGATAGAAAGCTGCATAAATCAACCATTCACCCTCAGTCAAGAGATCGAAGTTAAATCCAGTGTTCTTTTTCTCCCAAGCCACCATAGATTGGACCCAGCCATATTCAAATCAGTCTTGACCATGCTCATCATGGGAATAGTCCAGCATTGTGTCTCGAGGTTTAGGCCACAGAAAGAGTATTGTGCGTCAAGACGTTTAGACCACAAAAAGGCAATTGACTTTGAGAGGATTATGCCACAGAAAGAGCACTGCGTGTCAAGACGATTAAGCCACAGAAAGAGTATTGTGTGTCAAGAGGTTTAGGCCACAAAAAGGCAACTGACTTGAGAGGTTTATGCCACAGAAAGAGCACTGCATGTCAAGAGGTTTAGGCCACAGAAAGAGCACTGCCTGTCAAGAGGTTTATGCCACAGAAAGAGCACTGCATGTCAAGAGGTTTAGGCCACAGAAAGAGCACTGCCTGTCAAGAGGTTTATGCCACAGAAAGAGCACTGCGTGTCAAGAGGTTTAGGCCACAGAAAGAGCACTGCATGTCAAGAGGTTTAGGCCACAGAAAGAGCACTGCCTGTCAAGAGGTTTAGGCCACAGAAAGAGCACTGCATGTCAAGAGGTTTAGGCCACAGAAAGAGCACTGCCTGTCAAGAGGTTTATGCCACAGAAAGAGCACTGCGTGTCAAGAGGTTTAGCCACAAAAAGGCAACTGACTGGAGAGGTTTATGCCACCAAAATTGCACTACGTATCAGGAGGTTTATGCCACAGAAACAGCACAGCGTGTCAAGAGGTTTAGCCACAAAAAGGCAACTGACTGGAGAGGTTTATGCCACCAAAATTGCACTACGTATCAGGAGGTTTATGCCACAGAAACAGCACGGCGTGTCAAGAGGTTTAGGCCACAGAAAGAGCACTGCATGTCAAGAGGTTTAGGCCACAGAAAGAGTATTGTGCGTCAAGAGGTTTAGGCCACAAAAAGGCAACTGACTTGAGAGGTTTATGCCACAGAAAGAGCACTGCATGTCAAGAGGTTTAAGGCACAAAAAGGCAACTGACTTGAGAGGTTTAGGCCACAGAAAGAGCACTGCATGTCAAGACGTTTAGGCCACAGAAAGAGTATTGTGCGTCAAGAGGTTTAGGCCACAAAAAGGCAACTGACTTGAGAGGTTTATGCCAAATAAAGAGCACTGCGGGTCAAGTGGTTTAGGCCACAGAAAGAGCACTGCATGTCAATAGGTTTACACCACAGGAAGAGCACTGCATGTCAAGTGGTTTAGGCCACAGAAAGAGCACTGCGTGTCAAGAGGTTTAGGCCACAGAAAGAGCACTGCGTGTCAAGAGGTTTAGGCCACAGAAAGAGCACTGCGTGTCAAGAGGTTCAGGCCACAGAAAGAGCACTGCGTGTCAGGAGGTTTAGGTCAAAGAAAGAGCACTGCATGTCAAGAGGTTTATGCCACAGAAAGACCCAAGCGCAATCGCCATCTGTCTGCCTCTGAGAGATCGTAGTGGGTAAGTCAGGGGATTGGGGAGACCCAGAAGGATATATGCTGGAAAGTGTGGGATCTCTGTCTCGAAATGTTTGTCCACCTCATAACACCCCCCGATTTAAACGCTCTCGGGCAGGTGGAAAAACTTTTGAGGTCTGTACCTCTCAGCGCTGGAACAAGCTCCCACTAGCCTTACGCACTTGTCAGACAGAATCAGCTTTCCGTAAATCCCTGAAAACACATCTATTCTCCTCTTAACAGTGGAAATCTGACCCCATGACCTCTATTTTTCAGAGTTCTCAGCGCCGGGACGCCCCGTTGGGGCCGCTGCGCGCTCTACAAAATTCTCAAATAAATAAATAAATAAACACCTGGGTCCAATAGGGTTGAACATAGTCGCACTCCCATAACAAGTGCACCAAGGTGCCTACTTGGCCGCCGCAACGCCAATCGATGTCGCCTCCCGAGTGCTGTCCATCGCATGTAAATGCTCCGAGTAAATACCAGTATGTTACAACCTTCGTGAGAGTTTCACTATGCCCCATGTGGTACGCAAAATGTTGGGCCCTGCAGTATATCCCTTCACACTTTTTATGGCGGAGTGTCCTGCCTAGTTCCCTCTCCCACCGCGCTTTGCTGGGATTGTATATGTGTTTATGCGTGACCTGTAGCATCTTGTATACATCAGAGATGAGCTTTTTATCTGTCGTACGTGTAATGAGCCATCTTTCGTAGGGGGAAAGGTGCCTATGTGCCTCGGAGCGGACCTGGGCTTGAAGCGCCCAATCCCTTACTTGTAGATATCTAAGCCTCTCCGTCTCCTGGAGCCCATACTCCTGCTTAAATTGGGAAAACGGAATGACCCCTTCGGCATCGTACATATGATACAGGAAGCGGCATCCAGCAGGCCTCCAACTTGCAAAGGCAACCGTATCCAAACCGGGAGTAAAATCAGGGTTGTCTATTAATGGGGTGAGCGGAGACGGGAAGGTTGTGAGGTCATGTTGGATATTAGTAGCATCCCACACCTCCAGAAGGGAATTTCCTGCAAGGGTCGTCCCGCCACAGCCTGGTCCTGAAACAGCCAGTGTTCTCAGATTCCCATCGGTTTCACTCAACCAGGGTTCGCAGTTGAGTCGCCTGGAAGAACGGCCGAAGATAAGGAATTCCAAGTGCTCCCCCCTCAGGAGCAAGCGTAGCCAGTGCCCGCCACAACCGTGGTTTCCGATCACTCCAGATGACTTGAGCAGTATCCGATTGAGTCTGCTGTATCCAGCCTGCGGGTGGTCGGAGAGGGATGGTGCGGAAGAGATAGAGGATCTGGGGTACAATGTTTTTTTGACCGCCGCAATTTTGCATAGCCATGAGAGGGGGTAATGCTTCAATTGGCAGAGTTCACAGTGGATTTTCCTACGCAAGAGTGCGTAGTTGGTAGAAACCACCGGAGGGAGGGGGCCAGCTGGATCCCTAGATATGGGATCGTGTCCGCCGCCCACTGAATGGGAAGCAGGTTTTGCAAATATTCCCGGGTGGGTCGTGATAGGGACAGGTCCAGGGCCATCGATTTATCTGTGTTCACCAAAAATGCTGCAGCCCGAGCAAAGGTATCCTAGTCCGCTAGGCATGCCGGCAATGCACTCCTCGGAGTAGCAAGTGATATTAACACATCGCCAGCATATAGGCTAATCGTATGGACATATCCGCCAAATTTAATCCCGGTAATCGCTGGGTTCTGCCGCATTCTCTGAGCCAGAGGTTCCATGTAGAGGGCGAAGAGAAGGGGTGACAAAGGACACCCCTTTCTGGTGCCTCTTTCAATGGGGAATCAGGAGGACATGAGTCCGTTCACTCGGACTGTAGCTGTCGGAAACTTATAGCAATTGAGGATGTATGTGCGAAATCTTTACCCCATCCCCACTCGTTCTAAAACCTGCTCCAGGTAGGGCCATTGAACGCGATCGAATGCCTTCTCGGCGTCGATAGCGAGCATCATGTACTCCCCCGGCATCCGTGTAGCCTTCTCGATGAGATGCAGAACCCGTTTGTTATTATCTGATATTTGCCGTATAGGAATGAATACCGCTTGGTCCGGGTGAATGAGACCGGGCATATGAGGGGCAAGACGAGCGGCTAGAATCCCTGTATACAATGTAAGATCTATGTTAAGGAGAGATATTGGCGAAATGCACCGCCCTTAGACTTTTCCTTCCCGGGCTTGGGAATTACCGCTATGGAGGCTTCCAAGAGATCACTCGGAATCGCCCCTGGGTTGGCAAAGAAGTTAAACAGCTAGGTGAGGAGAGGGGCGAGCAAGGCACAAAATTTCTTGTAAAACATAGCTGAAAAGCCATCCAGTCCGGGGGCTTTTGCTGGCTTAAGACGAGATATAGCGGCGAAGATTTCCTCCGTTTGAATGTTTGTCGAGATGGTCGGCCTGGACTTTGGTCAGAGTTGACAGGGTGACAGAATCTAGGAAGGCAGCTCTATCGGAGCTCTCTAATGGGGCACCGGCGTAAAGGGTGGCATAAAAATCGCAAAATGCTTCCGCTATGGCCACATCTTCCGTTACGCATGTACCATCCACCCGACTGATCTCTTGGACCCCCTATTTTTGTCGGATCTCTCTCAACCTGCGGGCGAGGAGGCGTCTGTACCTTCCCCCCCTCCCCGGTATAGTAGACGTGCCACAATCACACTGCTAGTTGGCGGCGCACGGCCTTAAGCTGTCGCAACACCCGAGCGACTCCCGTTCTCTGGTGCATCTGCTCCAGCTCCCTGGTTTGTTGCTAGAGTTCTTCCCTTTTAACGCCTGCACTCCACATTTTCTGTCGCCGCAATGGCGATGATCTCCCCCCTGACGACTGCCCTCAGCGCTACCCACTGCGTGGCAAGGGTTGTGTCCGAGTTGGCATTATGTGAGAGGTAATCAGTGATGGAGCACTGTTCCTCACGCTGCAAAAGAGTATCTCTAAGGCGCCATACCCTGGAGGGCCGTGAAATGGGTGAGAGCGGCAAGTACTGGTGCGTGGTCCGAAAGAGAGGCAACTCCTATGTCAACAGTAGTCGTAAGCACACGTACTGGTGTAGATACTTAAAAACGGTCCCGTCTCGCATAAGTCTTATGTGCATTGGAGTAGTAGGAGTACTCCCTATCATGTGGATGAAAGCTACGCCACAGTTCACATAACCCCAGGTTGTGTATTCGAGCAAGCCCCTCTGCAGAAAGTGCGCCTGTCTGATGAGTGCGTTGGCTAGATCTAGCTTCGTTGCTATCAAAAACTAGGTTCAGGTCGCTCCCCAGGATAACATTGCGGTCTGTCGTGGCTGTGGCTTTCGTTAGAGCGGTGTGCAGGAATCGTTCCTGGCCCTCGTTTGGGGCGCACATGGAGCCAATAGTGAATGTCAGTCTACCTAGGGTGAATCGTTAGTTAAGGAGTCTACCTTTAATCTCAGCTTCCTTATGGAGAACCTCCCCCTTAAACCGCTGGGCCACTAAGATCGCTACCCCAGCTGTTTTAGTAGGATCTGAAGAGAAGAATTGGGTAGGAAATTTCCGGGACCGAAGACAATGGCAGTCTGTCGCTAAGAGGCGAGTATGTGGTAGGAGGCCGAGATCTGCTTGAGTGGTTTCTAGGCATAACAAGGCTGCCCTGCGCTTCACTGAGTTATTGAGACCCCGCATATTGAGGGTTAAGATCTTAAGCGTGGTGGCAGGCATTACCGGTATCAAATATGACCAGAAGCTTAGATAAGGTGCCATACATGACACCACCGGAACGCATGGTGGTCAGGTAACCCAGGACCCTGCGAGTATGTGGAGCTACCCTAACTCTAAAAAGCAAGTGGACATGGAACACCGGATCCCCCGTAAAATCCCCAAGAAAAACCCAAATAAAGAACAATCGAAAAGGGCAAATAGTAACACATTGTCCATCATCCATCGGTAATCGGTAATAATGCAGTTTGGGGTAATCTACCAACAATGAAAAGGCCCCCCTCCTGCCCACGACCTGGACATAAACAAATCGGCCAGTCAGCTAGATATAGCTTCTAAAGTCAGCCAGGCTGGGAGTCGACCAGTTTCGCAGAGACTGCTTCCAGAGCAGACTTCTTGCCCTTTGTAATTTCTGCAGCAGGGGGCTTCCTGGAACGATGTCTGCGGCCCTGCTTGCGCCAACGGGGCCTGGAGTCGTCAAGAGTCTTCTTTAAGGCCCTCGTCCCCACTCTCCTCCTTTGGGGTTTCCACACCCTGCAGTCTACACGCCTCTGACAACGAGCGTAATTGGTACAGTTTGTTATCCATGCGTAACACCAATCGAAACGGATGGCCCCAGCTGTAAGAAATATTGCGCTGCTGGAGGTGCATAGTGGCAGGCTTGAAGGTTCTTCGTTTTTGCAGGGTGAGGGCGGATAAGTCTTGATACAGCATCTGGTCACGAAACTTCAGGGGATGCATCCAATGTGCTTTTTGGAGGATATCTTCTTTGGTACGTCGTGTGCACGGCTAGAAAACAATTTGCGAGCGATCAATATATCCCGACGCCGTCTCTGGATACGGTCAAGTTAAATTACAAGTTTGTGTTTGGACCGGTACGGCACGCACCCATGCGCTTTAGGTAAGAGCTAGCTATGATAAAAAAACATTTAGTTAATGCCTCTCCTGCCCCTCAGTTTAAATTGCTTATCCTTCTATTTATATAGATAAAAGTGATCAGAAAACTGAATATCTAGATATTCCAATGTCGAGTGCCGCGAAGCCTATACCCGTAGAATACCAATATTCTCATTTAAGGGTAAGATACGATCGTAATCCAGGTGCCTGGCATATAATTAATAAAAGACAATAAGAGGAACTAGTTATAAAAAGGTTTTTTTCTTATCTATAGGAAGTCGCCTCCCAGTGAACTTCAACCACTCCACGGACTTACAAATAAAATTGATATCTGGAGACGCACCGTAGCTATCCAGATAAGGTGAGAACTGCTTTATCAAACATCAGCATGTAGCTTAAGCCCAAATGTAGAGCTGAAACCTATCGGTATTGAGGATTAAAAATTAAAGTAAAACAAAAAATGTTTCAATTGCAGATAGCCGATTATTTGAAATTGGAATATTCAACTACATGTCAGGTTATATCAACTCACTATATTGAACTTGAAAGGTAAGACCATGAAATAACAATAAGGTTAATTTAACCTTTCGAAAATGGACTACTTTAATATGGTACATTCTTATTTTTAGACGTCAAACCATCTAGATCGAAGGCAGTATAAAATCGGCAGGGCAACTGGAAATTAAAATCTATTTGAACTTAAACAGGTACCGAATTATGAATTTCTTTATAAATGTTCAAACTTTAGCGGTATAGGAATCTTTATTTAGTTATTAGTAATAAAATCCCATAGAGCATAGAATAGCAACTCTGAATCACTTTTTTATTCTCTTCTATTCTCTTCTAATCTTTTTTCTATAGGTTCTCCTGCTTTCTAAAAATCTTTCTATCACTGATAAAATATTTGGAACTTATGATTTTGTATCGCAAATCGAAATTGAGATATATTCAATGCCAAGATTCATGTACTGACAAAAAACGGGTATATGATGATCATTGTGCGAAATAGTATAATTAATATTATGAACACGCAGGAAATGTCAACCTCACTCTATCGATAAAAGAATAATCTTACAATTGTTATTGTATTATTTGCGATTATAAGATAAAGACATTTGTGATCTGTTTATATCATTCCGAGAAAAGTAAGAGCACATAAGCTTAGATATTAGTATGTGTAATTAAACACTGAGCGGTATATCATGTTTTCTGAACAACCAACTGGCAATAGAAAGTTTTGGCAAACGGTAACAAATATTTCTAAATTGTTTTAATATTAAGAGACCAAATAGTAAAATAGCTTTACAATCTCTTTCACAGTATCATGATGGTAAAGTCCTGATGAAGACACAGTATTCGTGTCGAAAAGCGTTGACAGGAAACCATCCACTTTTTAAATATATTTCTTTTTAACTGTGAAAACATATGTAATAGTACAATGTTATTTTATCGAGTCTTATCAATAAACTAATGATTTTTATCATTTCTCTTTATTGTATTGAATTAAAATGTATTTCTTAAATTGAACTAGTTGTTTATTATTATTAACTATAGTTTGTTTGCCAACCATATTGTGCCAGTATCTTATTTGTGTGCCTGGGAGTGTTACTTTGCATACCTAGGTTGAATGTATGACATTGTTCCGCATTCTGTCCATCGATTGTTCTTTTTCCGTTTGTCACCCCGAGTGGGACGGATATGCCCAGACGCGGGTCTCGTGATCTCCATGCCACTGGAATCAAGCTATCCTGGCAGATGAGGGTTGAAAGCCCGAAACTGGTTCTAGGAAGCTTGTTTCCAGTCTAGGGAAGACCTGGCCTGGCAGTTCGGGCTGGACTGTTCTTTTGGGTGCCGGTCAAGACTGATTTGGTTGAAATGGGTTGAAAGTGGAATGGCACTGGGAGCTAAAAAAACGATTGATTTAGGCCCAGATCTCTGCACTGGGTTGAATGTATGACATTGTTCTGCATTCTGTCCATCAATTGTTCTTTTTGCAAGTGCAGCTACAGTGGCTCATTGGGTTTTCACGCATCCTGGGACTCCTGACTGGCTCAATGTCCTTGTAAATGTGTTGACCACCCAGCTAAGTGAATTTCTAAGGGCTATCCCTATTTAAAGGAACCCCATAATGTTGTGGTCACAGACAAAGTACAGTGTGGAACTACTAGAGTGGGCCTAGAAAATAAGGAAAACCCACATTGCAAGCATAAACAGAGGCAATATCGACTACAAAAAAGGCAAGGCTGTATTTAAATAATTATTACAGTCCTTTTAATGTTTGTTACAGTTATGTTATAGTTTATTGCTTGACGCATTGTTCCCAAAAGACCCTATGTCCTAAGGGCAATTTTAAGCCAGATTTTGGAACATGTACACCCAAACTTACATAAACAGGCACAAACCAACATGTCGAATAGTGCCCCTCAGCTGTACATATTTCACAAGTCCTAGTGTTATAGCCACGAGTAACAAGAATACTGCAAAGTGTGGCTTCAGTTTTCCATTGAAAACATGGGTTCTTAATGGTTACTGGTTTCAAGAATTGCCCTGGTCCTTTTCAAATTTGTCTATTAAGGATATTTTTCCAAGAAAAAAATGAGAGAGTTGAGGTTGGTAATTTGTGGCGCAATTATCAGTCATATAGCAGGGCTAAGTTTTTAAAGACAAATGCTATATGGTAAAATAAATGCAGTTAAACCCTGGGCAAGCTGTGAAAGAATATTATTGGGAAGCTGTCCATTAAGAACGTTTAAGTAAAGTGAAAACTAATCTCACAAAACATACCGTCACAAGGCACCACATACGTAAGAAAGTGGCTCACCCTTAGACCGCCCGCCTGTGGTTTATGAATTCTCACCTCTGAGTTTAAGAATGAAGTTGTAATTCAAAATGGAGGACGGCCATCTTGGACTGTTGTCCATTCCACTTGTAACTGGTGCATGGGTTCTTTGCTCACGAGCCCTCTGATTCATCTGCTCTTTTTACTGTATGCCTGGCACCCACATGTTGCAGACTGACTCTGCAGCACTACTTCACAGTGGTCACATGCAGACTTTAATCACTATGGCCACTGGGAAACTCGCCCTGTTTTCCCCAGCCTGCATTTACAGGTTTATTACCTTGAGACCTAAGCACACACACGTGTAGCGAATTCTGCATGCACTTAACCCCTTGCGCGCTAGCGGTTTTCCCGCTGTGTCTTGGGTTTTTCGAAAACCCGTGTTACATGACGAGCTCAGCTCGTCATCAGCATACGAGCGCCGTAGCTGATGACGAGCTGAGCTCGTCATCAGCATCGAAGGGCTTACAGAATCGCTTTACTGAAATTAACCAAAGACACCATGTCCATCTTCCTGCGTTCTTGTGCGGGCCCAGGCCAGAGTCCAAGTGGCTTCAAACACGGCAATGCACTTTCTACACTAACTGTGGTTATGCCCACTATCGGCACATTTTTTGAGAGATCATTGAGTTGAATACCTTGTGTGAAGCTGGTACCTTTGTGTTGTTTTTGGACTTCCACACTACTGTTCTAAGCTTAAACAAGATCATCTCAAAGGACACGCGAGTGATTAGAATAATTCTATGCTTTGTTGTTGTGTAAGAACAAATAATTGTTAGAGAAACCACTCTCTACATATATAATTTGCATTTAGTATTTATTTAGATAGTGTAGCATTTCAACAAGAATCCTTGTACGTTTGACATCATACTTAAGTGATGTGTTGTGGTCCGGATTATTTACCCAAAATGTGTGGATATCTTGACAAAGACAGGCAAACATATCCATACACATCTAATGATACTACAGTACATTACATAATTTATTTCAGCGGTTTGACTGCGTGGAAGGGATAATGGCGTGCTTCCTTCTAGCAGCAAGAACTTACATTTTAATGTTTGTCTGTTTTTTTTAACTCCTGGAGAGAGTGGCTAGCACAGGTCTGGTGATGGGCAGTTCCGGTGTCGTACAAGGCTAGAGGATCACAACCTAGAAGTGACTCTACTCCCTAGTGGCGGTAGGAGGTTGAGGTTAGCAGATCCTATGTTCCAGGTCGGATTCTACTGACAAGGGGCATTTGAGAGATAGTAGGACAATGTAAATAATAAAAGTAGCAATACGTCTGAAGCAGCCTCTACTATTACCATGGCAACTGCAACTTCTTCTACTGATGCAACTACCATTACTACTGCCACTGCTACTATTACTACAGCGGACATTACTACTACAACCACCGTAACTGCTACTTCCCCTCCTGCTGCCACCCTTACAACTACCATTGGAACTGCGGTCAATGCTAATCTCAGAACTACTGTTACTATTTCTATTGGTACCACGAGCGCAACTACTATTGCTACTATAACCACATTAGCATAACCACTAATACTGGGACTACTATTATTTTTACTACCATTGTCAGTATTACTACCAAAACAAGTTCCTCTACTGCTACTAAAACTATCACTACTACTGCCACTACTACAACTACCATTCCTGCTACTTCTACTCGTACTGTCACTACTACTACTGTTACAACTACAATCAATTCTGCCACTATTTCTTCGTGTTACTACTGCTATCACTATTACTCTCACAACCATCACTGCTACCACTACTGCCACTATAATAACCAAAACTCGCATTTCCACTATTACTGTGACTACTACCACATTTACTACGATTGCAACAAATTGGACTAATGTTACTAAAACTGCGATCACTACTACTGCTACCACCAAAGCTACAAACTACAGCTACCATTACTGCTACCTCCACTTGTACTGTCACTACTAAAACCACTGTTACTACAGTACTGCCACTACTATCACTACTGTTACTACTCCCATTACTAGTACACCCCCTACTACCACCACCACCACTACTGCCACTGTAAGCACTAATAGCATACTCAATAGGACTATTGTACTGCCAATGTCAGTATTACCGGTAAGAGCGGTTTGCCTTGAAATCACTTTGAACCACAGGTGATACAAGTGAACAATATATTGTTACTTATTATGTTCGCCTTTGGAACACGAAATGCTGAATCGTCCTTGCAGAAAGTGGATACTCAATCGGTGATTTGAGACAAGCGCTTAGAAACACTTTCACCATAAGCGACCCAACAGTCCAGTCGCAACAGTTCTTTTCGCATAGCATATGCCAGGGGGAGTGATACGATGCTCCCTGCCACCTGACCCCGCAGCCTGGTCATCCCTTTGTCCGAGTGGTTTATTGTCCTAGGAACCACTTTAAAGCGCTATATTAGGTATGGTCATATATGCAACAAGCACCTGGCACGAAAATATCTGCAGGGGAAATATCTCCATGGCTCCTTTTAGCACGTGACCATCACCTGCTGCATATAGGCAATGTACACAATAAAACACTTCGCACACTGTCCTGTCACCAAGAGCAGGAACACAGCACGTGAGTCGGTATGAGAAAGATTAAAGGCAGCGCGTCATTACACAAGGGCACTGTGCTTATTGGTTGACCCAAGAAGGCTGAAATGCTGCGCGTAATTACACAACGATATTTTGTGTTCATTGTATGACCCTGAGTAAAGATAGACTGGTGAGTTTCGAGCCTGCGTCCGTGAGTGTGTGTGTAAGGGGGTGCCTGGGCCCATGGACCCCCCTGTCTTTAACCCTTTTCGCTAGTGCATGTGAAGAGATAAATGAATAAATACCCACTTGGGCGAAAAAGGAGCTGTTTGCGAATGAATGCATGTCATATGAATGATCTGATACATTAGAGGCCTTGAGAGAGAGAAACAGGCAGCAGGGACTACACTGTGTGTCCTGTGAACAGTGAGGGCTCGACTGTGAACCGCGGGTGACACACAAACATCCAAGGACCAGAGGCAGCTGAGATGTGTGCGACCACCAGATGGGCCCGGCGGGCACGGAACTGAAAGCATGTGCAGAGGCGGTGTAAAGAGAACACAGAATAACGCTGGAACATCCACTGCCTATAGTATGCGGACGCCACCAAGGGAAGAGGGGTGTGCATAGATGCTGTTATATTTGTAGGGCGCAGGTACAGGGACAATGAATATTTCTTAGATATGGAAGATTGAGTGGTACTTCATAACATTCGGCAGTGGACCCCATGATTTTGTGTTGCAGCACTCCAGGATTGGGGCTCAGAGATATGTTGTGCACAGTCACACAACGTGTGCAAAAGTGGAAGCCAGGATCACATTCACATCAAAGCAATTCACCTCAGGGCCTACAAAAGAAACTCGAGTAGAAACGCCAGGTGTTCTCTCCTGTCAGGTTGTCACTAGCTGCAGTGAAGGCACTTTGTGCACACACACGTTTTACCTGCAACACAATCCGCCCCAGACCCCTGGGAGCTTGAAGTAAACAAGTCTGTTAAAGAAAGCACTCATTGCCCCAACCCTGACAAACGCCCCTTCATTCACTTGCACGGGGTGGGCTGTTCGCGTCACAGTGGCGAGTCTGACCATATTAACGAAATACTGCGAGGCAGCCCTCTGCCGGTGTGTGGGGGGGGGGGGGGTCTGTGAACACTTGGGCAAGCAACTCCGCTCCCGTGAGCTAAACACACTTATCTCCTATTGTATCCAAACGGCACGAACTACAAAAGGACTGCTCCCATAGCGCTTCACTGCGCCTTTCTAGCATTTCTAAGCACTGCAAAGTCTCAGCAAGGTTAAGCTTTAGAGACCACCACTGTTACTACGCTACATACATAGGAAACGTCAAAGAATAGCGTTGCAGGAATGTAGGGAGATGTATACTACATTATTGTTTTCATTTCAATTAAAGCAATTATTATGTACCATAACAAATTGTTAAGATCATGAATACTCTCAGAAAGAAGCTGTCGCCGTGAGAGTTGGTGGAGACGCCGTGCTCGTGCACATCTCCTGTCCGGGCAGGCACAGCAAACAGGAGACAGGGAGGGAACAAACATGCCTCCCTTCCAAACAAAAGTGCGCGTTTTGGACACGCGCCAATGCAAAGCATGGGTGGAGCTTCCACCCCGCTTCCGACAATAGATCTCGCAAGCGAGCAGCGCATGCGCTGCGTCGCAGGTGAGACCTAAAAAGGCAAGATGATCGCATCATGTGTTACGTTCACAAAATCTAGGCAGAATGGCCACCAAAGTTGTTAAAGGTTGAACTGGGACAAATACCCCTCAGTTCACGAGACACATTTGAGTCACGGGTTGTCTTTGAGGTAACATTAATACCAGATCAAGATCAAGATTCACAGCGTGGTAACCCAACTATAGTAAATGCAAGCTTCCCTAAAAGTAGTGTCATAATAATAGGCCTATTTATGGCCAACAAAGGTATACTGTGGTAGTGAGCTAGGAGATGAGAGACTTGCAACACCCATTAGATATACTGTAGGTGCGAGAGCTTGTGGGGAGGCCCTTAGGGAAACGAAGGAGATAGGACATCAGAGACTTGCAACATCTATTAGATATACTGACGTAGGTGCTTGAGGGGAGGCCCTTAGAACAACGAAGAAGTTAGGGAGAGAGACTTTGCTTTTATATGAAGGTATGCATTGTATAAAAACAAACGTGGTGTAAAAGCCAAACTGCATTTTCATTCATGTAGAAGCACACATTACAGCAATAATTCCTGGCACTGAAGCGGTCTACTTTTTGTATAGATGTGCACATTGTGCAAGAACTGAATGTTGCCACTCACAGTCCGCTCACCACTGACCTGGGCGCTATCGTTGGGGGAGCTGAGGCAGACCATAGCCTTCCACGCTGACCCTGTTGTTGCTGCCTCACTGTCTGCCGACTGCCTGCTGCCCCAGGACATCGCGGCGCGGCGGACCGGGGACTACATCCCCCAGCGGCCCTAGCGCCAGGAAGGCGCACACGCCCTGTCCCGCCCCCGGAGGTGCCTGCAAGTACGGCGAGAACTCCCGCGTCGCGGGCGGCGCCGGGCTAAGCCCGGGACAAGGGCGGGACCATCTGTGGCCGTCCGGGGCTGGAAGAGGTTGGGCTGGGCCACGGACCTTTATCCTTCTTGCTGGGATATAGGACTCAGCTCCTGTTAGTGAGTGTTTAATATACTGTGTTTAAATTGCCGGTCTATACTGCATAAATGGCTAAACAGCACTCTGTAAAAGCACCGACATTATCCTGCACCATGGATAACTATATGGTCAAGGTGGTCAGCAAGATCAACTCTGATCAACGCCTTTCACTTAGTAGGATCAGCCCCCCTGTTTCACCTACTAATGTACTTTCTACCTCAGATAACCTCGATGACAGTATTGGGGCCATTCAGGTTGCTTTGCCTTCAGTGGAGATGGACTTAGATACTGTTTCAACTTCTGCTAACTCCCCAGCCAATATGGATTTATTGGACAGTCCGCTGCCATCAACATCTCACATCCCCTTGTCTCCTACGGTGGTGCCATCAACGGCCCGCAGACCAGTGAGGGCATGCAGAAGGCTGATCAACAAGCGGGGAGGGCTTAGAAGAACTAAGAAAGTTATCTCTCCACCTAAACAACCTGAGCTTACTAATGCTACCATAAATGAGGCAGATATGAACACCTTAAATAGCGACCATATCCAGCTCCTTGCTAATATGTGGACCACCAAAATTGAGCTTTTGATTAAACCTTTAAAGGTAAAAGTTGATTTAGTATCAAAAGAGGTAGCTAGACTAAGTACTCTCCTATCCCCACCAGCTGCTGTAACTGTAAAGAAGAGCACTAACGTCAACATGAGCGATGCAACACAAAAAATCTTCCTGCTGTAGATAGTAAGGGGGTCGGGGATAAACTAGACCAGGTCTCTAAGGAGGTATCTAGACGTGGGGGTCTTCTATCCTCACATTTGTTCCAGGCTAAATTACCCGAGAACGCTAGCGCTGGAACATCTGCAACTAAAATGGCCCCAAGCTCTAATGGTAGGGGGGAGAAAGTGACACAACTGGTGTCATCCGTAAGATCAGCTCAGTCTGTGCCAAAGTCTGATACTACTGCTTTGGCTTTGAGGAACAATAGCTCAGCCAGCAGGGCAGTTGAAAATAACTCGGGCGGTTCTCTGGGAAAAAAAGACCAATAGTTAATTTACCCCCTGATTGTGCACCGTATACAGTGGTTTTGACTAATGTCCCAATAGTCGACCCAAACTCATATGAAGCACGGGAGGAAATGTCAAGTTCTTTAAGTAACAAAGTAATAGCATGGCTAAATAAATATTGTGGCTTCCCCACTGCCTTTTGTAATGACATAATGTCAGTGCGCAGAGTTGACTGGATTGGTACTTCGAGAAAAGCATGCAGAGGCGACTGCGTTATTGTAAACTTTAAGCACCCTCAGCACGTCGCCACTGTATTGTTAAGGGCTGCCTCCTTACCGGTCACGGAAGACAATATATGTGTGCGCCCGTTAGGATTCTTCTACAACCACCTTAGTATGACTACCAGTCCCCATGCTGGTCATCAGACTCCTTCATATCCCATACACAGGCAGGTTTTTTCCCTAGGGCACAACATGATTACCAACTTCCTATGCCTACGGATGCATATTGTTATAATTTGTGTAGGCCTAATCCACAACCTGAACCAATCTTGCCCTTGTTTAATCGGTTTTCCCCGTTATCATCATTAGGAGAAAATGATTGACTGTCTAAAAATCCAGGGACAACAGGCCACCCATGCCGCATCGTGACTTGGAATATTGCTGGCATTAGGGCCAAGGCTGGGAATGACTAATGGATTAAATTGTTGAAAACTTTTGGCATTCTCGCATTCCAGGAAACGTGGGACTTATCGAACAGTTTTTCCTTGGATGGGTACAGACACTTCTTTATCCCTGCTACTAGTGGTAGGGCAGGAAGACTAAAAGGGGGGCGTATTAACTTTGTTTAAAACTGACCTAAAAGGTGTGTTAACACAGTATAATGTAGGCTCCCCAAACTGTATGATTGTTGAATTGAATCCTCTTTCTTTTTCAAAAATGTTATTCATAAATTTTTATAATTCTAGTCCTAATGAATGTACTAGGCATAATTTGGATATAATTGAATCTTTTTTGTCAGACTATAGAACTAAAGTAAATGATTTTGAAATAATACTTTTGGGCGATTTCAATATCCATTCCTGTAACAAGCCATGCGCCAGTTTCTTAGAAGAGGGGCCACCTCACTCGATAGTAATGCACTTTGAGCATTCCAATAGGGGGGAGGCACTTGAAAATTACTTGGAAGCATGGAACTTACATGAGTCAAGCTGTGGGGAGGTTGGAAGTAGAATTCCTACTTTTAAGGGAATTGGCGACGGTACTGTAATTGATTATATTTTAATGACATATCAAATTTTAGCTAAGGTGGTTAGCTACAGCACCGTGGTCTCAGTATTTAGCAACCACAACCCAGTAGTAGCAGAGGTGCTGTCTACGGTTATTTTTAATCGCAGGGGGCTAAGGGTGATTGGAGGTCAAGATGTGGTCGTAAAAGATCAGGGCCGTAGATTGAAATGGTCAAGTGTTGTTCCAGAGGAAGTTTCGCAGGCTGTCATGGATGAGCTCATGGATAAGCTCCTTCAGTTTAGACGGGCTATCAAGACCTTTTTATTTGTTTAGTTCCTTTGCAGTGTCTCCTTTCCTTTCTGCCCGCTCTTAATGCTGTGTTGTGTTTACCTTTTCAAAGCGCCAGGACGCCCTTTTGCTGGGGCAGCTGTGCGCGGTATAACATAACATAACATAACATAACATAATATAACATAACATAACATAACGTAACATAACATAACATAAAACGCAGAAAGCGATGTGATTACCTGCTTAGAATTAAGGGCATTAAACCGCCAAGTAGTAACTGCCTTTGACAATATCTGTAAACATATTAACAGTAGCCTTACATCTAGCAAAAAACTGTCTAGGCCTACGGGGAGAAAATGGTTTGACCGTGCATGTTCTAGGGCGCATGCTGATCTGCTTAAGGCCCTTAAAGCCACCCCAAAAGATCGCCCACTAATATCTATATTAAGATCCACCTATAAGAAAGCCATATTAACCAGGAAAAAGGAGATAAAAGACAGTGCTTGGTTGCAACTACTTGATCCTGAGGTTATTAAAAATAGCGCTGAGTTTTGGAAGGTAGTTAATCAGCCATTTTTTTCAAACGAGGACATTTCTTCCCTCGAATCCAACATCCCGGATGATGATTGGATTAATCATTTTGAAAAGATATACTCTAGCGCACTCAATGAGGACTTGCCAAATTCATCCCTTTACACTCTGGAGGTCCCCGGTGTAGTTTTTGAGGTCTCTGAAGTCGAGAGGGCAATTGAAAAGACACTAAAAAACAAGGCCCCTGGCCCAGATGGGGTCCCAGCTGACTTCTTTAAAAGTGATCCAAAACTGTGATCTAGGGTTCTGTGCAGGGTCTTCAACATTCTGAGCCAGAATAGCATCCCTGCCTCCTGGAAAGAGTCTGTAATCATCCCAGTCTTTAAGAAGGGTAGTGAGGTTGACCCAGCGTGTTATCGCCCGATATCCCTTATTGATTCATCAGTGAAAATCTTGGGGCGGGTCATTCTCTATAGATTACAGACGTGGCTTGATGATAGAGGGGTTCTATCCAATATGCAATATGGCTTCAGATCTAAGCGTGGTACCTTTAATCAGTGCCTAAACATGCAGTTACTAGTGGACAAATACACCAGGGCCAAAGATGGTTCGATGTACTTGGGGTTTATGGACCCATCTTCGGCCTTCGACCTCGTGAACCGCACTAAACTATGGCACATTCTGGTTGATCTAGGGCTTGACCGTGCTCTTGTGAACCTGTTGGCGGACCTTCACTCAGGCCTTTTGGCTTCAGTTAGGGTTAGTTCAGACGGGCGACGCACCAGCCATTTTAAATCTAAAAGAGGGGTGAGGTAGGGGTGCATTCTGGCCCCTCTGCTGTTCACAGTTTACATTAATGCCCTTGAACCTGTGCTTAAGGAAGCGACACCTGATATACCGAGCATAGGGGAGACTAGTGTACCGGTCCTCCTGTACGCGGATGACGCTGTGCTTTTGTCACGTACAGGGGTCGGGCTCCAACGGTTATTAGACACCTTTGGTCTATTCATGAACTCCCTAGATCTTAAAATAAATGCTAAAAAATCACAAATAATGATCACGGGAGGTGGCTCACGGTGTAAGAGAGTGAAAACCTTTTATTGTTGTAAGGAAGAACTATGCAGAGTGTCCACATTTCCTTACTTGGGGATTCTTTTTGAGGATAAAGGAAGCTGGGGTCCACAAATAAAAAATAGAAACAGCGCCCTTGTAAGAACATCGTCGGCTATTATGGGCTTTAGCAGAAGATTGGGGGCAAGGCCAATCTCAGCCCTTATAAACATTTATAAAGCCAAATGCCTGTCTGTTGCCACCTATGGCGGCTCATTATGGGGCTACGGCCCGATAGACTGTCTTCAAGTCACAGAGAATACATTTTTTAGATCAGTCCTGTCTGTGCCCCATTCTACGCCATCTTACTCTATACATTCTGAGTTGGGGGCTGGTTTTATAACAGACATAATCAGAGTGGCCCCTTTAATTATGTGGCTTAAGACTTGGCTGAACGATGAACTGTCCCTTAATCAGTCTATCTTTAAAGATTGTCTCTCATTCGATAATGTACACAAAATTAAGTGGCTGACTTATGTAAAAAATGGGTTCAACGTACTAGGGAGACCTGAGCTCTTTTCCTCACCGGAAATAATTACACATAAAGACATTGCCATAATCAAAAGGGATATGCATACGAGGTTGACCTAAGTAAGAGAGGAAAAGGAGCTCATAAAACCAACCGTAAGAGCTAACCTTTTGGTTGCCAATCTCCCTGGACCAGAATTTTACCTTACCTTGGTTAACCGCCCCTTTCATAGGTTCCTTTTAACTCGCTTCCGTTTAAATATGATACATTTGATATTAGGCCAATATCCAACATGGTGTAAGACTGAACATTCATTACCTTGTTCCTGCGATAATTTTTCTTCGCAGGATACTATGCACTTCATGATGTTTTGTGGTCATTTCATAGAGGAGAGGAGAAAGTTTCTTGTCCCTGTTCTTAAAAAGGCAGGGTTTTTGCAAGTTAGGCCAGGACTCCTTTACCTGCAGCTACTAAATAACCCTAGTGTCATCTTCCATGTAGCCAGTTACTTGGTGGGTGCTGTGCGTTCAAAGAATAGGCTCCTGGGAAACGCGAGATTGACTATATCCTTATGAAGTTTGCATCTTGTTATAGAAAGGATACCGTGTATTGGGAGTAAGGACAACGGAGGAGAGATCAATTTATATTGTGATAAATGTTGATTTTATGAAATTAGTGATGTATTTTTAAAAATTTTACTCTTTTTCTTGCTTTTAACATGATTCTTTTCTTTAAAAAAAACACTGAAGTATATTTTAAATTTTGAATGATGTGTGTTTTGTTTTGTATGAATTATTGATATTGTATATTTATTGTACCGCGCCTTTTTTTTATATTTATTTATCGAAATAAAGTATTTTGACTGACTGACTGACAATGGCTGAAGAGGGCTGACCCTGTGTAGGGCACAGGGTCAGCCCACTTCAGCCATTGGTGAAGCCTTTATGCTTTGATGGATAGAAACAAAATTAGAAGAACAGTACAGGGGAACAACTGATAAACAGAGCTGACAGTCCCTGCAAGTACGTATCTATAGTAAACATATTTTAACTAGGAAAACAAAAAGATCGTGGCTTTTGCCAGACCTAAAAAAACTGGGAACTGCTTTGCTCAGAAAGCGAGGGTTCTGGTTTTCAATGGTGAGGCAGAATATGTTAGGGCAAGATAGCACCAACGAGTCAGCCATTTAAATTAGAACAGAAAGGCTGATACTTGGATGTATTCACTGCCATATTATCCTGTATTATGTGCCTGCCTCCTGCTTTGGTGATATTCTGCTCGAAATAAGCACTGCAAGAGCTGAGCTACGAAGCATCAACGGCAAGCTACACAGCATACCATGCCATTATTAGCAATTATTTTATTAAAATTAGGTACTGATACAGAGAAAACAAGTCCTATAGGATGTCAAGTCAAGTCAAGTCAAGTCAGAGAATTTATATAGCGCACTACATACCCAGAGGGTCCCAAGGCGCTTAAAGAGGAGGGGAGGATTATTTGTCAAATATCCACGTTTTAAGTTGCTTTCTGAATGCTAGGTGGTTCTGGGTGAGGCGAAGGTAAGCGGGGAGTGAGTTCCAAGTCTTAGCGGCCAGGTATGAGAAGGATCTGCCTCCCATGGTGGTCTTGTTGATGCGAGGTACAGTGGCGAGGGCTTGGCTGGAGGAACGTAGTTGGCGGGACGGGGTGTAGAAGGACAGTCGTGAGTTGAGGCATTCTGGTCCGATGTCGTAAAGTGATTTGTGTGCGTGGGTTAGCAGTCGGAAAGTGATCCTCTTATTGACGGGTAGCCAGTGGAGGTCTTTAAGGTGACCGGAGATGTGTTCGTTGCGAGGGATGTCTAATATGATCCTGGCTGAGGCGTTTTGGATACGTTGGAGTTTCTTCTGGAGTTTAGCGGTAGTACCTGCGTAGAGGGTGTTTCCGTAGTCCAGTCGGCTGGTGACCAGAGCATGGGTGACCGTTTTCCTTGTTTCGGTGGGGATCCAGTGAAATGTTTTTCTAAGCATGCGAAGAATGTTGAAGCAGGAAGATGATACGGCGCTGACTTGTTTTTTCATTGAGAGTGAGGAGTCCAGGATGATGCCCAGGTTTCGTGCGTGGTCTGTCGGGATGGGTGCCTTTCCGAGGGCTTCCGGCCACCATGAGTCGTCCCATGCAGAGGGGGAAGTACCTAAGATGAGGACTTCTGTTTTGTCTGAGTTCAGTTTCAGACGGCTTTGTTTCATCCATTCGGCAACTTCTTTCATTCCTTCGTGTAGGTTAGTTTTGGCTGTGCTGGGGTCGTTGGTGAGAGAGAGGATGAGTTGAGTGTCATCCGCGTAAGAGATGATGTTGAGGTTGTGTTGGCGTGCGATGGTCGCGAGGGGGCTCATGTATACGTTGAAGAGGGTGGGGCTGAGTGAAGAACCTTGAGGTACTCCACAGATGACTTCGGTGGCTTCGGACTTGAATGGTGGGAGGCGGACTTTCTGAGTTCTTCCTGTGAGGAATGAGGTGATCCATTCGAGTGCTTTTCCTTGGATTCCGATGTTATTGAGGCGTTGTAACAGGGTGTTGTGGCAGACCGTGTCAAATGCTGCTGAGAGGTCGAGGAGGATGAGGGCGACTGTGTCTCCATTGTCCAGTAAAGTTCGAATGTCGTCTGTTGCTGCGATGAGGGCGGTCTCAGTGCTGTGTTTTGCTCGGAAGCCAGATTGTGAGGAGTCGAGGGATTTGTTGGCTTCGAGGAAGGCGGCGAGCTGGTTGTTGACAGCTTTTTCGATGACTTTGGCCGGGAATGGGAGGAGCGAGATGGGGCGGTAATTTTTGAGTTCGGTGGGGTCCGCTGTGGGTTTCTTCAGGAGGGCGGTGAGTTCAGCGTGTTTCCAGTCTTCCGGGAAGGTGGCGGAGTTGAGGGAGCTGTTGATGACGTCTCGGAGGTGCGGTGCTATGATGGAGTCTGCTTTGTTGAAGATGTGGTGAGGACATGGGTCTGTGGGGGATCCTGAGTGGATGGAATTCATCAGGCGGATTGTGTCCTCAGTGGAGATTGGGTTCCAGTCGTTAAGGGTGTTCACGGGGAGAGAATGTTCAGCAGATGGTTGGGTGGGTTGGTCTCCGGGATGGTTGTCGAAGCTGTTGTGGATGTCTGCAATCTTGTTGTAGAAGAAAGAGGCTAGGGAGTCGCAGAGGGCTTGAGAGGGGGTGATGTCGTTGGAGTTGGCCGGGGGATTGGCAAATTCCTTGACGATGTTGAAAAGTTCCTTGCTGTTGTGGGCGTTGTTGTCGAGTCGATCTTTGAATGCTGTTTTCTTGGCCTTTCGGATTAGTTGGTGGTGAGTGCGGGTGGCGTTTTTGAAGGCGTCCTTGGTGCTGGTAGTTGGGTCTTTTTTCCAGGCCTTTTCGAGGGAGCGGCAGAGTTTCTTGGACTTCTTAAGGTCATCGTTAAACCATGAGGCCTTTTTGTTGGCAGGTTTGTTTTGACGTTTCTTCAGTGGTGCTAAGGTGTCGGCGGTGTTGGATAACCATAGGGTGAGGTTGGCGGCGGCTTCGTTTGCGTTAGAAGAGTGGGCTGGGGTGCTGAGAAGGAGTGATGTGGAGATCTGGTCCGTGGTGATTTTGTTCCAGTTTCTTTGCAGAGTTGGTTGGAGGTGGTTGGTGGGTTTTGGTTTGTTGTAGGTGAAGTGAACGCAGCTGTGGTCAGTCCAGAGGAGTTCCGTGGTGTGGCTGAAGGAGACATGATTGCTGGAGGTGAAGATGGGGTCGAGTGTGTGACCTGCGATGTGGGTGGGGGATGTGACCAGTTGGTTAAGTCCGAGGTTGGCGAGATTGTCCAAGAGGGTGGTGGTGTTGCGGTCGTTGATCTTTTCAAGGTGAAAATTGAGGTCTCCCAGAAGGATGTAGTCTTTGGAGGGGAGCGCGTGTGGAGTGATGAAGTCCGTGATGTCTTCGCTGAATTTTGCGCGGGGTCCTGGTGGTCTGTAGAGGAGGGTGCCTCTGAGTGTGGTCTTGGGGTCGATGTGGATCTGGAAGTGAAGGTGTTCTGAGTTGGTGAGATTGGCGTCAGAGCTGGTTGAGATGCGGATTGACTTCTTATGGACGATAGCGATTCCTCCTCCTGTGCCGGTACGGTCCTTGCGTATGATCTTATAATCTTCTGGGATGGCAATGGTGATGTCTGGGGCGGAAGAGGCGTTCATCCAAGTTTCTGTTAGGAAGGCGACGTCCGGAGAGATGGTGTCTAGTAGATTCCATAGTTCAATGGCGTGTCTGTGGACTGATCTGGTGTTGAGAAGGATGCATTGTAGGTGGTTGGGGTCAGGGGTCTGTATTGTGGTCGTAGCGGAGATGGTGACGGTACCGATGAATTTGCAGGAGTAGCAGGAGAATTGTCCATGGGTGTGGCCAGGAGCGGCTTGGACGCAGTTGGGGGCGCGACCGGGGTTAAGGGCTAGGAGGGTGGCGGCGTCGTAGGTGATGCGGGAGGGCTGGGGTGCGCGAGGGGCAGGGGGTCTGGCGCTGGGCGCGGTCCAGGCGCGGACGGGCGTAGACGGGCTTACCTTTGGCGCACCTTCGGCGCGGCCGTAGCGCGTGGACGCTGCACGTGGGGGCATTGGCCATAAATGGATGGTGGGGGGGGAGGGGCGAGGGCGTCTTAGCTGGGAGGCGGGGCGGGCTCAGGTCAGCGCACACGGAGGCACAACAACAACAGGGACAAAATGGAGGGGGGGGAGTAGAGCAAGGCGCCGAGGGAAGTCGCGCTGGTAATATTAAATCGGATCAGAAATGGTGCGAGCACTACACAGGTCAAAAACAATCATGCAAGCGCTACAGAGTTTAAACAATTCCACACGCGCTACAAAGTTAATCAATTATGAAGCGCTGCAAAGTTAAACAATTATGAAGCGCTGCAAAGTTAAACAATTACACACGCACTACAGAGTAAAACAATTAAGATCTGATGGACAATATAGGCACAGTCGAATGCAGGCAGCGCAGTGCTACAATACCGAGTCTCGGTGGGGAGACAAGGGAGCGACCACTCAGGGCAGGAGCGAAGAGAGATGTATATATCGGCAGACAGGATAACGATCACCTTTGTGACGGAGTAACTCATCCGCCAAGATCTAAATCAGGCACTATGTGAGTTTGTGAAGAAGATCCACAATGTGGCAGCCCGCAGTAGTCAGCCCTGCATCTCCACTCATCATTAAAGGGCACCTCTGTCTAGGAGTGTGCCAACTAAGATTTAAACCTATCACTTGATCCCCTTGTAGAGCTGTGCTGCCTATCACTTTCTTCTTCAGTAAGTATTTCACTGGCACACACAGACATTCATGGGGCCTCACAATGTATGCAAGTCTTGTACAGACTCTCTTCAGATAGCCACGGACCGGAGGACACTGCAATGGAAACAAACTGAGATCAAGATTGAAATGCTGCCATCCTAGTTTCTATGGCTTTGAAGCCGCTTGTTTCCCACCTACCCTTAGTAATAATGGGGTGGCTCTGTGACCCTCAGAACCTGGGTTCTAAGCTAGTGTATACAACAGTGGTTCTGTCGGGAGGAAAAAAATTACTTCATTTGTCCTAAGGACAGATTAATTTCATATGACATTTGTAATATTTTGAAAATACAAATATCCAGTTAAAAATTGAGCAAACACACCAGTTTTGGATTCAATCCTGTATATTCATTATTTCATAAACCATAAATTGTATAAAAAACCGTGCTATACATTTATCAGTGGTTGTCCTAAATACACCTTTTACAAAGACATACAATGGATTTACATAAAATATAGTGAATGGAAGTGAAACAATAACATATAAAACAATTCATACAAGGACATACATAATAACAATTAAAAGTCAGTCCAAGAAATCACAACACATTGGTTACAACTCTATTTAAATTTTCTGATTGTAGTTGGAACCTAGTAAGGACTAATATGCGACATTACGTCGACGTTTCGACCCTATATTACGGTGCTTGTTTGAAGCAACCAGCTCGGGTCTTCCTCAGGACTAAAAGTACTGTGGGACAACCTGTAAAAATGAGTTGTCTAAGTCAGTTTCAAAGACAAGGATTGGGAGGATCTGTCAGCTGACACTGTTCACTCCTCAGAGGTCATTCTCTTTGCAAGTTCTTTTGCAATTAATGCGTTTGATTCATCCACCAGCCAGCGGAGAATCCGATAATCAATTAGTCAAGCGCCGCAATGCGATCACTTTCTTTTGCGAAGTTAGAGGAACGCGTCTCTCTTCTCCCCCACACACAACCCCCCCCACACACACAACCCCACACACACACAAACAACCCCACACACACACACACAACCCCACACACACACACACACACAAACACACACACACACAAACACACAAACACACACACACACACACACAACCACACACAACCACACAACCACACACAACCACACACAACCACACACACACAACCCCCACCCCACAAACACAACCCCCACCCCACAAACACAACTCCCCCACCCACACATCCCCCCCACACACACACAACCCCCCCACACACACACAACCCCCCCACACACACAACCCCCCCACACACACACACAACCCCCCCCACACACACACAACCCCCCCCCCACACACACACAACCCCCCACACACACACACAACCCCCCCCCACACACACACACAACCCCCCCCACACACACAACACCCCCCCCACACACACAACCCCCCCACACACACAAACCCCCCACACACACACAACCCCCCCCACACACACACAACTCCCACACACACACACACACCCACACACACAACCCCCCCCCCACACACACAACTCCCACACACACACACAACCCCCCCGCACACACAACCCCCCCACACACACACACACACACACAACCCCCACAAACACACACAACCCCCTACACACACAACCCCCCCACACACACACAACCCCCCCCACACACACACAACCCCCCACACACACAACCCCCCCCCCCACACACACAACCCCCCCACACACACAACCCCCCCCACACACACAACCCCCCCCCCCACACACACAACCCCCCCACACACACACACAACCCCCCCAGACACACACAACCCCCCCCCCCACACACACACACACACACACACTACCCCCCCCACACACACACAACTCCCACACACACACACACACCCACACACACAACCCCCCCCCCACACACACAACTCCCACACACACACACAACCCCCCCGCACACACAACCCCCCCACACACACACACACACACACAACCCCCACAAACACACACAACCCCCTACACACACAACCCCCCCACACACACACAACCCCCCCCACACACACACAACCCCCCACACACACAACCCCCCCCCCCACACACACAACCCCCCCACACACACAACCCCCCCCACACACACAACCCCCCCCACACACACAACCCCCCCCCCCACACACACAACCCCCCCACACACACACACAACCCCCCCAGACACACACAACCCCCCCCCCCACACACACACACACACACACACTACCCCCCCCACACACAACCCCCCCCCCACACACACACACATCCAAGGCCACAATAAGCAGCCCAAAGCAGGACACCATGACCAAACAAGGAAGCCAAAGCTTGTGATCAATCTCTGCAGTGCCCGCCCCACAAAGAGGCAAAGCGGCCCTATCGCCGGGCTCACCAATAGCGGTCCAAGAGGTAATCCTCACCCCAAGGTGTCCCAGCACAGGACAGCACGTCATCTTGAACAGGAGCAATATACTCTGCCTCTTGAACATCTGGCCCCCCTAGAACAGATACAAACGGGTGACATAGAATGGGTGAAATTCCTGAGCATTAAGGGGGACACACACGGCGACTCAACAGTGGTGTGTTTGAATCACATAAAAATACAACAAGCCTTTGTGAAAAACTCTACACAACTGGCCAGAGGGGTATCGATGTTCAGAGGCTGCCGCATCCATTGGATTTATAGCACAGCCTTTCGATAAAGTTGTTCGTAGAAGACTATGGTGGAAGTTAGAAAACTGGGGCATTCCACCAAACCTACTGAAGGCAATCAGATCGCTATATGAAGACACTTGGGTACCGGTCAAAACCAGCACCAGCACAGTGTCCCCGACAATAACCACGGAGAACGGGCTGGGGCTGAAGAAAGGATGTGTCTGGGCACCCATCCTTTTTAACCTATTCACAGCAGATCTGGGGGATGCCCTAAAAGGAGCCTGCCTAGTAGCACCAAGACTAGAAAACATGAGGTTGCCGGTGCTCTAATACGCAGACGATACAGCCATAATGGACCACACGAAGTTGGGCCTACAAAGAGCCCTTAATGCACTAAATTGTTGCAATAACATCAACAACTTGACAGTAAATGAAGGAAAGACCAAGGTCGTTATTTTTGGGACTTACCACCTGAAAAAGAAAGCACAATGGCAAATGGGTAATTTGCAAATTAAGACGGCGGCGTCATACAATTACCTAGGGATTTGGCTGACGGAACGGGCTAAGGCGAACGCCCACTTGAAAAATCAGAGCATCAAGGCTAATAAGGTCACACACCTACTAAAGCAATTAAGCCATCATCTGATCAGTCCAACTGCTGGTCCAATACTGAAAGTTTTAAAAACTAAACTTCTTCCAGCAATAAGCTCTGGCCACCTGGCCTTCCCCGGGTCACAGCACGCCTTCCTCAACTCACCCCTAACTAAATCATACAAAACAGGGCTTCATATTCAGAGGTCAGCAAGGAAAGCAAAGCTAAGGCTGGAACTAGGGGTGGCGAGGCCGGACTTGATGTGCCATGGGGAGATTATAAAGCTCCATCTCAGGATATTAAGGGCCCCAGCTAACACACAAACACCAACTGAGATCTATTTTTGAAGAGCCATGTACGACCTGTCCCACCAGCCTTGAAAAAGCGATCGAAACATTGAAGATTGTGGAAGAGAGCATACTGCGGCCGGAAATCTCCCTGAATGCTTGGAAAAGAGCCATAAACAAACAAGTGCGTGAAACTTCATTCGATCTCGACCGCAAATCTCGCCGTTCAAGTTCACACTTCGATCCGCTGAACAGCTCTTATACGGCAGGCAAAGCTCAGCCTTACATAAACAAGGCTCTCACTCCATTGGCCCGAAGTAAAATTCTGTCTATGAGATTAATCACTCTAGGAATTGCGGATATCAACCCTGCATGGGCCCGAGGGGGGGAAGCCACAAACTGCAGACTGTGCCCCTACAAGAGGGAATTGTGGCTTCACCTCCCATGCTGTTGCCCCAATCTCATCGACGAACGTCGGCGACTACTGCGCCCGATTTGTACCTCCAACTGAATAAAATCTTGCAGTGAAGCATCAGCCATGTGCTTTTCTACTTCTAGCACAACGACCCTAGCGAGACTGGGGAATTGTATCCATTACATCAGGACTACCTTAAAAGCTGCTAACGAACACAATAAAACTCCGGAGAAGAGCACTGTAAATCCAGCAGAAGATAGCTGAGGGGGTCTTTATTGAGACCTGATGCCTTTTCGCACTTCCAGGACCCCCTCTAGGATAGTGCCTTATAGGGTAACTGACTAAAGGTTAAGCGGAATGAGTCACAGCTTTGTAATGCTACCCATTTTCACAAAACAATGTTGGATTCAGGACTGTGAATAAGGCTACACGTCTATGATCAAAAACCCTGGGGAAGGTTGATTGTGGAGGAACTGGGGAGGGGCGGCAAATCCCATTTATCAAAAAAATATTACTACAAGTTTTATCCTTGTTTTAGTTTTAATAGGTCAGTTGTTTTTACTGTAATGATTTTAATTAATTGTACAGTTAATAAATAAATTCAAAACAAATTCAGACCTCTGATGGAGGGTCGTGTTTATTTACCCGAAATGCATTGGGTTATTGAACTTGTGATGGAAGAATAATCTCCGACTAAATACATCACTGTGGAAGTTAATAATGTTGTTTTAAACTTTAAATTCATCATTTTAAACAATACGGCCACACATTCTCTGCACCCACCTGTGTCCTGCACTGGAGGGAGTTTGGAGTGCTGCTCCCTCGGTCTGCCGGGAGCAGAGTGCTCGATTGAAGCGGAGGGGGGCAGACATCTTGACTGACTTGCCTGACCCACTCACTTCCTATTCCGGGAGGAGGGGCCAGGTCTTACTCCACGGGCTGGTGCTCTCATTACGAGCACTATATAACTGCATGGAGCAGCGGGCGCGCCAAGCCTAAGGTAAGCCTGACTACGCCCGTACGCGGCCGACCAGGGCTAGGGGCCTGGCACCATGTCAAAACGGTCAGATACTCCTTGGGGGAATTACGTGCACTGGCTCATAGGGCTAACCAGAGTTAAGCTTGATGTGTTACACAAGTTAGAATATTATGGACTTCTGAATGATTATCGTATTGTCCCGCTGTCGTTCCCAGCTTTAGAAACCCCACCCTCCAAGCAGAATGTACATATCACTACCAGAGCAAAGACCCCTGACTTGAATGAGCTAAACAATCTATTGTAATACACGCTCCCTGGTTAAGCATCGGTTGGAAATTTTGAACCTCCTAGAAACTGACGCACCAGATCTGCTTGCTATTAGTAACTGAAACTTGGTTGACCCTGGAATCTATTCCGGATATCCTTGCGGCCCTCCCTAGCAACTACTACTTAATACAGGCTAATAGACCCCCTGGGAAAAGAGGAGGAGGAGCAGCAGCAATCATTAAAAAATAATTTTCGGCCACCGCCATCGCCCCATCGGAACTTACCTCAGTAGACAGCCTCACACTCAAACTAACATTCCCTAAATCGACACTAGTGTGCACATTGATCTATAGACCCCCTACTGCAATAGATTTAGTCACTAAATTAGCAAACTTCCTGACCCCTCTTACTATAGATTATGCAAACAATATTGTAATTGGAGACCTGAATTGTTGGTCGACATAAGAAGAGGGGAACCGGGGCTCCAAGGAGCTCACATGCTTACTACATCATTTAAACTTTGAAGGACACATAACGGTACCCACCCACATCAAAGGGCACGCTCTAGACAGCCTATGGACCTCTAACCTCATGGTTAGAAACGTAATGGTCAGGTCTTGCGTATGGTCAGATCACCACCTGATACACTTTACTATAAATGGCCTACCTATACCACAAATGTTGTGCAACACAAAACAACTAACTAGGAATTGGAATCGTGTTCGCCTATCAGAGTTCTTCAACTCCTTGATTTCAACAATCCCGCCAATAACGGACAATGTTAATGAGCTGGAAAGAGCTATCTCCAACTGGCAACTACGTGCATGCGAGATGCATGCCCCACTAAAATGGAAAGAGCGGGGCGCAAGGCCGCATGAAACCGCTTATTGGTTCACCGCAGAGCTAAAACTAGTAAAACTTAAAACCCGTCAGGCAGAACGAAAATGGAGGAGAAGTTACTCCCCAACGGAAAGGAAAAGCTATGATACAGCACTCATTGGTTACACTAACAGGGTACTGAGCTCTGAAAACAAATTGAAGGACATTTTTAAAATAGTTAGAGAACTATCCAGTGCAGACCATGTCACCCTAACCATCACCTACTCACAGGTCGTGTGTGACAACTTGAGCACCTATTTCGTCGATAAAATTAAGAATATCCAAAATTCTATTGCCTCCAAATCCCATGATGGAAATTCACACGAGCGATTTACAAACCCTATAACCGTGTCCCATTTTCAAAAGGTCACCCTGGACCGGCTGCTAGAATTGAGAAACAAGAAAATCCGGTTCTCCATATGAACCTTGTCCTGTCAGGGTACAAAAAGATCTTCTCACTCAATTCCCGGATACCTATCTTACTCTCCTCAACACTTCACTAGAACAAGGGGTGGTCCCATGCACTTTCAAAGAGGCAGTACTTGTCCCACTGCAAAAGAAAGCAGGAGTAGATCCTAGCGCAATGAGCAATTATAGACCAATATCGCTCCTTCACTATCCAGCAAAGATACTGGAGGCACATGTTGCAAAACTTCTGTTGCAAAAGGCTTCAAGCAAGCACACTCCACTGAAGCAGTCATTGTGAGTGTAGTGGATGATCTGAAAGAGGGTGCAGATAGGGGGTGTACACAAGCCCTGGTCTCATTAGACCTATGCGCTGCATTCGATACCATGGATCACACCATATAAGCAGATAGCATGGAAGCTGCAGGCTTGAGGGATAAGGCACTGGACTGGATGCTCTCATTTTTAGGGAAACGCATCCAATCCGTTAGTTTGCCCCCTTTCGCCTAGGCTTGGGTCAACAGCACATGTGGTGTCCCACAAGGCTTATCTCTTTCACCTCACCTGTTTAACATCTATATTAGCCCCCTGATCCATGCACTGCAAACCAGAGGAGTGAAGGTATGCAATTACGCTGACGACATGCAGCTGATCTTTCCATTGGAAAAAGATGGAGGAATCTAAGGAATTCTTCCAAACGCACTATGCTTTTCATCAAAGACTGGATGAGTCATAACTATCTCAAACTAAACTCGGATAAAATTGAGATAGTTGTTTCTAACAATAGACTCGATCAGTGGTCACCAGCTCACTGGCCAGCTGCACTGGGCCCCCCACCAACCCCTATAAATGTGGTTAAAAGTTTAGGGATCACAATCGATGCCAAGCTATCCATGCATGAACAGATCAACCTGGTCACCTCCTCTTGCGTGCACTATCTGAGGACATTCACGAAAATTAGGGAAAAAAATTCCAGGGAAGCAAGCACAACGGTTAGACTTGCCTTGATCATGTCCAGGCTAGATTATGCTACGCCATCTACTTAGAGCTCCCTGAAAATCAGACCCATAGACTGCAACTAATACAAAACCAAGCGGCCAGGCTAGTCCTTCAGCAACCAAGACATTGTTACATTAAACCACTTCTGAAGCAATTGCATTGGCTCCCGGTGACTCAGCGGTCCATGTTCAAGACAGGTTGCATGGTCTTCAATGCCCTCTGTGAGAAGGGCTCCAAATTCATCTCTGCGGAGATCTGAAGGTTTGTACCCAAACGGAATCTCAGATTGGCCACGATGGCTATGCTAATGATTCCAAGATTCAAGCACAAGAGAAGGGGGGCTCCTGTTTCTCTGTCCTTGGCCCCGCTCTCTGGAATTCCCTGCCAATAGATATTAGTCTTATACCAGAGTACACTAATTTCAGGAAAAAAAAATGGAAACATGGTTGTTCACTCTAGCTTACTGTTAGCAGCCCTCAGGAATTCTCTCCCTCCCTTTCAGCACCAAGAGACCTTTGGTATACGTGCGCTTAACAAATTCCCCAAACATGAACATAAGGATCAAGAATAAAAATTCCTCTTGGAACACGAGAGTTGTTTTGCATTAAATGTATGAACTTTATTACAACATGTTTTAAATAAGTGATAACAATTCATTTTGTTATTGGATTTGTGCTCCCGCCAGTGGGAAGGTTTATCCACCCACAGACTTGCATTCAAGTACTTTTGGGAATGCCTCTATTGCAAAGTTTGGCAAGATTAAGCCGCGCAAGGAAAATTACGACCTGGGCTAAATCGGTTTCCTCAGATACTTACTTCTCCATCCTCCCAGTACCATCCTGGGACCTCAAACAAGCCACCCAATCACTTGTGTTGTCCAGACTCGACTACGGGAACGCAGTCCTCTCCTCACCTAGCGCCACTCAAAACAACCCTCAACGCTGCTGCTAGAATGGTTACCGGAGTCAAAAAATATGACCACATTTCTCCCGCTCTCAGAGAACTAAAATGGCTCCCTGTGGAATTACGTGCCAGCTTCAGAACTGCATGCCTCAAGCACAAAGCCCTGCACACAGGGAAACCAGAATACCTAGCCTCCAAACTTAAGAAAGCCGGCCAGTCTAGAAGTCTCAGGAGTTCCAACTCCCTCCTACTCATCCCCCTGAAAACACGCAAACAAAAAAACTGCAGGCCGCTCCTTTGCAGGAAACGCACCCAAAATCTGGAACTCCATACCTGTGCCCATCAGACCTACCCCCTCCTTTGCAAAAGTCAAAAGTCTCCTCAAAGTCCTCTACCTCAACCGGGCCTCCCCAAACTGAAATCCATGACTCTCAAGCCCCCAAACATCAGACACCTGGGAATACACATCCACTACCTACCTCACCCCCTCTCTCTATCCCGCTCGGCTTGCTCCATCGTCGCTTAGAGATATCTTGCAGACCTACCCTGTGTCCATGTATCGAACTTACCTCTAACCGTCTCCACCCCAACGGCACACCGTGGATCCCCAGACCTCCTGTTCTCAAGGACGCACCCCGGTTGGTCATCACAATTGTTTTCTTTTGAACACTTATGGTCTCGCTTATCCTCCGCTCAAAATATTTCCATGTATCGAGACTACCTCTAACCCGCTCTACCTCAATGGTGCACCCTGGACCACTAGACTACTCTACCTCAATGGGGCACCTCGGACGCATCGCAATTGTTTTTGTTTTTCCGTGAACACTTATGAACACATTTATCCTACTCCCAAACTGTATATGTTTAGGTCTTCTTCCCCTCCTGTTGTAAAGCGCTCCGATGCCCCGGGTCTGGTCAGCGCTATAGGAAACTTCTAAAATTAAAAATATATATTTTTTTTAAATATAGACGGTCAGAAAGGCCTCATGACACAAACAGCGGTGGCTCCCCAAAGAGCCAAAGCCATCCATGAAAACAGCATGCTAGCCACACCCAACAGGAAACTTCTCGCCTGAGACCAGGACCAGTACCTGAAGGGTCCGGTACAGAGGACGGCAGCACACTTCCCTTGCCCCCTGTCACTTGTGGAGACGGTGGCTAGTGGGCTGGTAGTGCTGCCTGGCACCTACAGCAGAAGGAGAGGTCTGAAAAGGATTCTTGAGGGACACATTCTAGGACAAGAACTGCTTTGTAAAAATCTCACTTTACACTCAAACAAAACAATATTTGTTTACACACCGGGGAAACGTTATAAAACAAAGGGTGAATGCATGAAAGCTACAGCTACGAAATCTTGGCAGGTCCAGAGTGCCCAGAACCCGTCGCTTGTGCAAGGAGTGAGGCCGAAGAGGAAGAGCACAGATCAGGAATGTAAAATGGGGAGTTTGCTGGAGCAAAAGCTGGTCCAACCAATCACAAAGAAGAACGCCAAACATGCCTGGCATTCCGAGAAGGGCGTGGGACAAGAGCACACGGCGAGTAGCCAGGGATCCTCAACGGCCAACACACAGGCCCAATCCTGGCCTCAGCCGCCGACACCTTTATGGGCCCCCAGGCACGGCCCTGTCCCCATGTCACCTACGCTCACCCGTCAGCCCCCCGTACTGAGCCCTCTGGTGCTGCCTCCACTCCCCCTTCCTTTGCCACTCTTCCATAGTCTGGTACCTGCACATCTGTAAAGCTGGCTCCTCGCCCTCCCCAGCCCGAAGCTATTGATGCGAGCAGCCAGGAGCACTAAGCATGCTGGGACTTGTAGTTTGACATGCGCTGACACTTCCAAGCATATTCAGTGGGGTTGGATACAACCAGGCAGGCTGAGAGCCCCCAGGATGGCTTCGGGCGAGTTATCAGTCTATGCCCGAGGTGGGAGCCTGCAGTGCCATGCGTTGTAAGGGGCACCTCTGTAGCAAAGGGAGACCCCTGCTGCTCCCAGGCCTCTTTAGCAGCCCTGCAGGCAAGTATCCTGCTCATGCGCTGTACGTGAACGTGCTGGCCACTACAGACAAACAAGCACTGGTCCCAGCAGCGCACCTGGCTTCAGTTTATTATTCACAAGAGACTATGAGCTCTTGTGCAATCCGCACATCTGCTTGCATTTATTCCTCCTTCCGACACAGGCGCTGAACAGAGGAGAAACACGGATCTATGTGAGAGCTGCAAAGAAAGCTCGACCCCCTTCCCCCCACCCCCCTCCCCCTCGCCCAGGCACACCCGACGGCGAGCTGGCGACACAGCACAAGACGACATTTTAAAGCAAATCGGGGTCTACAGACCGGACACCAACGGGGTGACAGAAGACGAGCCCAGAGAGGCCGGGATCTCCAGATAAGTACATTTTAGCAGAGCTCGTCCCAAAAACTAGAACTAGGGGTCACTGACCCACAGCCGGATTGAAAACATCCTTCCCAAGGCCCTTCCCACAGAAACACAAGCATTTACAATGCAATAGGTCTCGCAGCATTAAAGTTTCAGTTACTGGCATTGTAATGACAATGCTTTGCATTAATTTTTTTTAAAATTTGCAATTGGTGTGTTTAGAGATAATTGGGGTGAGGGGCCACTGTTCAATAGCTGACTAGTAAAGAAATTAAGGTTTTTACAATGGCCAAGGGACAAAAACACCAGTGTGGGAAAGGCCGTGTCTAACACTTATACGTAAATATTCCCTGCAGTTCCTAAATATAAATACTTGCTAACTATGTCATACTAACAAAAGACATAGGTTGCTATAGTGTTTCCAGGTAAGTAAAAATACACGACGTCCACTACCCACACTATTCTAGCTTCTCTCATTACAGCCAGTCTCCGTTTCAACAAACTGATATTGCGGACGCACAACCCACCTTATAAAAAAACAAGCATTTACAATGCAACGGTTTCGCCTTCGGAAAAGTTAGAGCTATTGGCATTGTAAATGACAAACTTTTTATTTATGTGTTGGTTTTGAAAACAGATAAATATATGGCATTGTCATTTACAATGCCAATAGCTTACTCTGTCGCAAATGCGAGACGTATTGCATTTGCACACACACACACCCACACAAGAGCCCCACACACACACAAGAGCCCCCCACACACACACGAGGCCCACACACACACCACACAAGAGCCCCCTACACAGACCACACAAGAGCCCCCCCACACACCACACAAGAGCCCCCCCACACACACACGCAAGAGCCCCCCCACACACACGCAAGAGCCCCCCCACACACACACACGCAAGAGCCCCACACACACACACACAAGAGCCCCCCACACACACGCAAGAGCCCCCCACACATGCAATAGACCCCCACACACGCAAAAGCCCCCACACACGCAAGAGCCCCCACACACGCAAGAGCCCCCCACAGACACAAGAGACCCCCACGCACACGCAAGATTCCCCCACACGCAAGAGCCCCCCACACACACGCAAGAGCCCCCCACACACACAAGAGCCCCCCACACACAAGAGCCCCCCACACACACGCAAAGAGCTCCCCAAACACACGCACAGAGCCCTCCGCTCCATTTGCATCAGGTGTGAGGCTCCTGACTGCTGACAGCCAGGAGACTCCAACAAAAGGAGGCTTATGACCCCTAAGACTCGGCCTTTGTTATGGCCAGTATAGAAATAAGAGAGCCCTGTCCCCTCCTGCACTTTGTTGTGATCGGAAGCAGACAACAACGTGCAGGCGCTGCTGAGAGTGTCCCGGTGTTTGGAAATTACACCGGGACGAATTCAGTATCTTTTTCTGTGGGGACCAACTTCTTGGCAGGGTGGACGGCAGCCACCCTGTGAAAATAAATGGGGGGAATCCGTCCACCCGCGTGGACCCCTGACTCGTGCCCTGGTTGCAGCCACCCCTTCTGCACATTGCACCCACACAAAATCTGTGTTGCTCCTTCCGCGCCCCCCCCCCAAATGTTTAACTAGCGCTATGAGGTGGCCAGCGCCAACTGCATAATAGCACTTTTATCTCACTGCCTCATTGCCTGTTAACTCCCACCCCCTTGTTGTTCCTTCCCTCCCATTGTCCCTGTTGACACAGCCACCCTCCTTTTAAAACAAACGATGTGTCCCATCATTGTGCCTTTTTACTACCTTTACTTTTAGCATGCTGCACAGTCCCACTGCTCTACAATTTAGCTTAAAGATATTGTCAAACAGGCAAAGTCAATATCTTTCGCAAAAGCGTGGCCAATTGCCTTTTCCAATGCTTGTTATCCCTCAAGTTTCTTTTTCCTGTAAATCACGGCTTTCCATGAAATGAAGGGGATCCCAGGGCAGGGCAGGCAGAAAGTGAAAGCCTCTTCGGAGCCGCCCCTTCTCTGATCGGATGAAGGGGCCTCATAACTGCCCCACTTTCATCCGCCAATCAGCGGAAGGCACGAACTTAGGTTTATTCCAAGTTTAGAGCTATAAAAAGAGGTGCTGCGGGCTTTTATCTGGGACACTCGAGAGAAACCCGAGGCAACAACGAAGAGGACAGAAAACGAGCGAAAGAGGAGATTCCGTAAGGTGCATGCCTTGTTTACTGCACTTGATATCGATGCGGTGACGTTTCATGACAAGACAGACTCACCTGTGCCAGTCCTGGGGTTTAATTAGCGGCTCGGTGCATTCTGGGAGCCGTAGTCCCAGTCCTCGAATGAACGTTAGTCTGAGGCTGTTGGTTACAGGAATGAAAGAGTGGTCAATGCGAAGCAAACTAAAGATTAATGGCAAGGCCGGGTGGGGGCTTGGAGGAGGGGGGAGGGCGAACAAAGACACAGACAGCGTTAGGGGGGACGGACGGACAGCGGGATACAACCATGCGGGACCAGGACGATCGAATACCCGTCCGTCCCCCCACACGTGCTGTCACTATTTCCGCCTCCCTAGCCGTCTTCCGCGACTGCAGTCTTTTTCTTCCCACTCCTCCACATGCCCCCCTTCTCATTTCACTCTACACTCTCTCACCCCTCGTATCCATCAACCCCTGATGCGTATTTTTTCATCCCTCAAACTTCACCCCTTTATCCCTGGCCCTACATTTTGTACTTTATCTCCTCGCTGCGACGGTCCTCGCATACTATGGCCCTCTCCCCCTCTCTCCATCTCTGTCCCTCGCGCGCGCGCCTCCCTCCCGCCCTCCTCGCCTGCCCGGGTTTGGAACGATGACGCCGCTTGGCTGCTGGATTCCCCTTTGAAACTGGAGCCCGGATTACAGCCACACTTACCACATCTCCTTTTATCAAAGGATAAAACACAGCCGCGCTCAGGGAGGGGCCGCCCCATACCTTGCCAATCACTTTGAACAGTTTAAGGGGGCAGATGAGAGCACCGAGTAAGGACAGATACATTGGATTAAAAAACATTTCCAAAAACGTATTTGGCAGGGGAGAACATCCCAAAGAACAGCTTAACGTGATCTTTAAAGCATAGGATTTATAAATGATAACTATACACCAGTTCTCAACGTACCGATTTACTCCTCAGCAGATACGAAGCCAGCTCTTCCGCGGCTGCTTCCACCAGCGGCTCAGGAGCCCAGGCAGAGCTTCGGCTCACTCCCGGGCAGGGGGCGTGAGGGGGGAGGGGGGCGGGAGAGAACACGAACGGCGGGAGGGAGGCCTACGAGGACAGGGGGGGGGGGCGGGAGAGGAACGGACGGCGGGAGGGGGCGGGAGAGGACACAGGGGGCGTGAGGAGGGAGGGGGGCGGGAGAGAACACGAACGGCGGGAGGGAGGCGGGAAACGTGCCGGGGAAAAACATGCCCAGGACAGCAGCAATCACGGCCGGGCCGGACCAGACTCGGGGGCGTTCCCGGCGTCGCGTGACGTCGGCAAAAGCCAAAGAATCTCGGGAACGCCCCCGTGTCTGGTCCGGCATTGATGGACAGGCCCCTCGTCCAATGGCTAGGCTCCATTTATGGAGCTAGCCAATGGGACGGGGGGCGTGTTCCATAGTGCCTTACTGTACTCAATAGATTTCTCTGGAGGAGGAGCCTAACGGCTCCGCCCCCCAGCGAAACCTAAAAAGAATGGTTTCATCCTTTGGGCGTAAGGACTAAATCACTGGGACTAGGCTGGGGGCGGGCGGGGGCTGGCGTGGCTGGGTGCTGGGCCTGCCTGAGGCTGGGGGCTGGGCCTGGGCTCAGGACTGAGGCTGGGTGCTGGGCCTGCCTGGTGCTGAGACTTATTTCCCATATAAATACTAATATGTTTTGTCTGTCCTGCAAATGGTGGTAGGTAAATTAGTTAAACGTGCAGCTAGCTGCCAGACAACAGCCAACTGGTTCGCACCATCTACTAATGTGTTTTATAACTGTGAATATATTCAATTCTGCCCGAACTTGTTGCACTCAGAATGAACTAGTCTCTTACTTTCCTTGTCCGTTTAAATCATTGGTCTTCCTAATAACACAAGCCGTTTAATACGCATCACTCTCTCTCAAGTCCTGGCTTGTAAGTACTATCTCCAGCCAAATCTCACACTTCGAGCGACATAAAAATGAGCCAACACTTCCCCGAATGTGCCCCCGCATCTACATAGGACTTTATGCCCAGAGGAAATGCACTTTTTCATTCGATGGCATCATTTGGAGGTCAAGGTTAAATTGGGGGTAAAACGCTGCTGCAATTAGGTTCTGTGTAGGGTAACAAGCTCATTCTCTGTGTTTTTTTTGGTGTGGCCTTCCAGCAATCTTTTCACCTTCGATTAGCTGGAGACTGAAGCCCATCTGAATGCTTGCAAAAGCTGGTGCCTGTAGGAATGGGTGGGTGAGCGGGTGGTTCAAGAGTAGTCTAGATAAGAGGTGTGCGAGGTCATAGGTGAGGTTTTAAGAGGTGTTCAGAAAACTGCGGATTGGATGGACATTTGGGCATACTCCTGTCCAGAAGATTGCCAGAAGGACAGAACATACATTCATGTTTACCGAACATGCATACCATCCAGACGCTGTGATGGTTGCACTGGTATAAGCAGATGGAAAGACATTTTGAGTCCAATTTGGCTCCTGTCCATGGGCCCAACCAAGGTTTTAAGTGCATTCGCCCTAAAAGTGCTTTGTTCAGCCACTCATGGTAGCAAAAGGCTCCTTCACAAAGAACAGTGATGGCAGACCAAGATTTATTAAGGTAACTCAGTTACTAAACATGCTTTCCGAACAACCAGTTCTCACAAGCGCGAACAGGAAATAATGCACTGAAGAGCTTCAGAAAGTGATTGCTCTTTCACAGCACTGTAAACACAGACAACCTCTCCTTCCTCAATTGTGTTTAGATCAACACAAAACACTTCACTTAAAAAGAGATCAATCACACACACAGATAAGAAGCAGTCTACGATGGCTCACCTATTTACATCGCAGCAGCCAAACTGGAAAGGTGGTTGGCCACGTTCCCCGCAGGGGGGGACAATAGAGGGGACACCCCCAAGGCATTCCCCCTGCCCCGAAGGGGTGTGATAGTATTTCTTCCATGCCTACCGGCCGGAAGAGGGCCACTCACTGCCTCCCCCAGGGACAACGGGGCGTATATAGGGAGGACCCTCACCTGGCCGAACCCTCTTTGTCTTCCAGCGCGGGCTGCAGACCAGTTTGGGGCTCACTGCACGATCGGGGGCGCTGGCCAAGAAGTTTTCGGTTTCTTCGTGCGGGATCGCGCCACAATCGCTCAGGTGAGCCGCAGAGGTGCCCACAACACCCCTCCGGTGTCATTTCAGGAGCGCTGCCGCCCGCGTCGGGTGCCAGACATGCCAACAGGTGAGCAATGCCAGGGGGGAGTGGGGTGGTGTGTCTGGATCATGTTGCTTGTTCTCCGGCTCCAGGTACCCACTGCCAGGCCGCGAAGAGGAGACCGGTAGGTCGCGGGGTGAAGTTGTGCCTGCGAGGCCGGTGCGGCGCAGGCAGCAGGGGCCATAGCTTGGAGCAGCAATGGTTTGGGTTCGGGGTATTGCGGAGCCTGCAGCTCAGCGAGCAGGTTGGTATCACGAGGTATGGCCAGGCTAAAGCTCCAGGCAATAAGAAGCAGTCTACAATGGCTATCTTCTATTTACATGGCAGCAGCCAGACTACTCAAAAAAGAAAGTAAGATCAAGTCAAGCGAGGAAAGCTTGCTTACCTGCAGCGAGTCTGTAGTAAGACACACCTTGCATTATGCTACTCCAATACTGGCCAGATCTGAGATGAAAAGGGTAAATACACAAGTATTACCCCTTTCTCCAGCGCTTCCGCCGCCTCCATTGCTGCTCATCCTGGTTCCTCCGCGGGCGCCGACGCTCGTCCCCAACTCCCCGGGTTTCCAAGGTGAAAAGGAAAACGAAACTTAAGAAGCTCGCGCGCGACCAAATCCTAAAGCGCGCGTCATAATCCGACTCTGCCATGCTGTTTGAATGCTGCGCATGGTGCACGTGGCAAGCTCCGGTCTCCACTCCTTGTCAGGTCTCGGCGGCTGAACTGATCACTATAGTTCTCTGGCGAGAACGCATTTCTAGCCGAGACCTAAAAAACTTTCCCAGCTCACCTCCGTCGAGCCCTCACCTTCTCCACCCCAAACCCAAAGCCTAACTCCCCCCTAACACGCTCATCGTCACGCCTTTGAAGTCAAGATCTTGGGAGGTGGGGGGCACAGCAGGTGAATGGAGCAGATACTCCACCCCCCTCTCTGAGATCATCACAGCCACCAGCTGCCCACCCTGGGCGGTCCTGATGCTGGACGTTGTCCCAGGGTCCCAAGGAGAGCGGTGGAACCCCACTTTGGCCAAGAAAGAGCACCAGATCGGGGCAGAAAGAGGTTAAGGAGGCACATCGAGAAGGTGCAGCACCATGGTGGCGTCAGGAAGACCAACACTGGTGGTGAGTCCAAGTGCGGCCTCCACAGACCCGCAGATACTGGAAAACGCACCCTGGGTAGTAGTTGGGAGAGGAGGCCAGCATATGAGCCTAAGTGGTGCTTGAAGCCAAGATGGCCAGGCTGACTTCAGGCCAAGAGAGGGCAGAAGCAGGCACAGAGGACGCGGATTACCTGCAGGGGCTTAAGAATCGCAGATCACTTCACATTATTTGGGGCTGCCCCATTATACAGCACTGCTGGGTAGGAGTGGTTGGTGCATGAATGATCACTAGAGGGAGTCACATGCTGTTTCCGTGAACTGATGGCCTCTGATCGCCTGGGAGGCAAAGGATTGAAATCTATGGAGCAAACCTGGATGACTCTGGGACTAGCGATGGCCGGAGGCAATGTGGCCCGACTGTGGGGACGGCGCAAGCACCACAGTTGACCTGGACTGGTGAATGTTAGCAGAAAAGAGGTTCTATGAAAGCCGTGGCTGTCCGCGGCAATGGTACAAAATCTGGGGGGCATGAACTTGCTATAGAGGGGTTCTTGCTACTCATCTCTCTTGAGCAGCTTTTGAGTCATTGTTTCTCACACAACGGGCAGCAAGTTGGGCAGCAGAAGGGTGGGCAGATGGTGATGTGCCAAAGGTGTAACACTGTACGGCTATTACGGTCTCTTCTTCAACCAATGCCTCATGATGCGTGTGATGCAATGTTTATTTGCATATGGCTTGCTTTGATTTAAAAAAATAATATCTTATAGTATATCTACCACACCCGGAGGGTGGATAGGACCAGTTCTCCCCTCAAAGTGGAGGACGCGTGGCAACAGCGGAGTGAGTTTCCCATTACAGATGAAGAACCAAATAAGATACATGGGCGTGAGCACCCGCCAATAAGCCTAGATTGTACGCACAGAACGAATCCTGGAGGTCACTATAGAGAAGCACCCCAGACAACCTAATATGAATCTATTATGTTGAGGCAAAAAAACTAAACAAAAAAGATAATGGCCTGTGGCCGCATTACAGATTGCATCTTGTATGAGGGATATTATCTGACATACGACCACTAAGTGGCAGCTACACTCCAGCAAAGACGAAAAAAATATCACACACCATCTTCAAAAGGCGAATTTACCACTGGAACCACCATTTGCACCTACTTTTCGTGTGGGATGGCTAGAACCATCGTGCTAAAACGATCAGGTAGGCTGAACTCCAGAAGAGGATAGGGACAAGGGCGGCAGTCGCTTTGCTCCGAGGGGGGTAGACAATCCTTACTTCTGCAGTAAATGTAAAGAAGAATCAAATAAGAGCATTTCCAGCCCCTCCAGTCACCACCACCCCCAGAGAGATTGAGAAGGTGAAATGTGCGACCTTCAGAGAAGTGAAGATAAAAGGTGGCAGACCTTGCTCTTGAGGAAAGGGACGGTTCCTGGGGTGCAGAGGCCTCGATGAAGGATGGGGTCAGAAAACTGAACAGTGAGTCAAGTGGATGTTGGAGGGGCTGACCTTTAGATTTAGTGGGCAGAGAGGGGCATGGAGGCACAACGAACATAAAAAGACATGACCATGGAAAGCAGGGAAGTACGATCGCTACAATATGCCATGTTTGTTTTAAAATTTGTAATAGTCGGGTGAGGGGCTGAGGAGGCGGGGGATGGAGAGGGAGGCTCAGGCAGGGCCATTTTGTGGCTCTCAAAAGAATACAACACTCCAGGATAGAGAGGTGGCCCAGTTTACGAAGAGTTACTCAGGACTAGCAGTGAGAGGACAGAAAACAAAAGTTTTGCTCAGGCCCACCCAAGCCCATGATTGAAATAGTGAGTCTAGGTACAATGGGACTTAATTTCCCAGGCAACAGGCTAGCTGTTTCGAATTTCTTTTCTGAAGATCACTGGTCGGCTTTTTCTTCTGCAGGAGGCACACCTCCTGGTAAAAGATTGTAAGAGGGCAGGAGGGGTCATTTTATGTAAAATTGCACATTTGCCCACCGGGTGGTAAGGTCTTCCCAGATAAGCCGGTCAAAGGTCCTGGGCCTAGTGGTAAACTAGAAACAAAAAGAGTAGACAACATCATTGTCAGTTTATATTTGTCAGATGGACAGCAAGAAGTTTATTAAAGACAACTATCTCCACTGCCCTGAAATACACAGATGGGGATTTACCGATAAGGGGGCCTGAACATTGTGATGTTAATGCAATCGATGACACGCCTCAGTGCTCTGAGAGTAGAGGCTTCATTTCTGCCCCATTGAGGGAGTGGTTTGGAGAGATCAGCTGATAGAAGCATGGAGAGACACGCATAAAAAGGATTAAGACTACAGTCTACTTCCTGGCCCATACAACAGTTGCACGTTTGGGTGACTTCTTGGTGGGAGCTCGACTAAAAGAGGCATTAATAAGCACCGAAATAGTCCAGACTTCGTTCTGTCACCACGTGCCTATTACGATTATGCTCAAACCAAATTCTTCATCTGACAAAGCCGCAACCTGGCACCTCGATGAGTACTTACTGCATGACACAGCGAGTGGAGGTGGCAGAGGAAATGAATAGATTCCTACAGATGAATGACACACCAAAGATAGCTCCTCCCACTCTCTGGGATTCAGTTAAGGCTTACACTAGGGGAATCCTCATCACAATAATGACTTATTCCAAGAAAGCAAGAACACATACGACACATGCTTGGAAATCCTCAGTAGCACAGGCTGTGGTGAACCATAACAATCCCATCAAACAACTCTGGATCAGAACAGTATCACTTACAACCCAGCATAAAGATTAGAGGCTAAATTATTGGCCAACAAAGCGGGGGCACTTTTGGCAATGCAGTTAAAAGCTAAAGTAAATTCATACAGGGTCCATACGATAGCCAACAGCTCCGGTGATCTATTCTGCGAAGATTGAGCTACTGTAGAGTTCTATTAGCGATTATATGCCGAAAAGCAGTAAGCCCATGATGTGGTGTCAATACCTCCATGAGCATCTTAGCTGGTCAATCAGGACTGGCAAGAGACTCTGGATTAAGTCATTACAGCAATCTGTAGGGTTAGAATATGGAAATCCCCCAGCGGCGAAACGTACACAGCAAACTTTTTGAAGTTTTACTCAGGGCCACTGGAATTATGCGATGCAGCAGCATTTTTCGCATAATTATAACAAAACAAAAAAAATGTTTCTAGCCCAAATGGATCAAAAGTTACTAAAAACAGGGCAACAATTGTTCCTGCACACTGGAAAGCCCTTCGCAAGGGTTGACTGGTCATCTTTCAGTTGATTATTGCGTGATGTGGGTGTTAAATTGGTACTAATAAGGTGAAATAGTTTCCCTGGCAGTGTTCCCATGTGTGAAAAGTGTCAAAAAACGTAACCCTAAGACAAAAGTACTGCATCTCCCCTCTTAATTTGGCTTTTCTTGTCACATAATTTAGTCATGCCTGCCGCATTATTTGGTGGTCATCCGCTGCATAATTCCAGTGGCCATTGCTATACTGTGCCAAGTTCGCACCGGTGCTTGCACTGCTGTTTAATGGCATACGAGACAGGATAAATGGCAGACAGTGTGCGAAGCAGCAGTAACCATCATTCCCAAACCAGGGAAGAACTCTATACTGGGTCCCTCCCTCATACAGACCTATCTCTCTTCTAAACATGGATGTGAAACTTCTCACAGGGATTCTAGAGGTATGATTGGGACCTCTGCTTCCTGAGGTAACTGACACACAACAGTCGGGAATTATTCTGGGAATGCGTAGTGAACACTAAAAACGACTCCACATTCTATAGCATACCCAAGATAAAATATGCAATGCCCTTCTGCTCTCGTTACATGCCAAAAAGGCGTTCAACAAAATTGACAGGACCTACATTATAAGGGTCTGGCAGACATGAGGCCGGGATCCTGTGTCCTTAGCCGGATCATGACTAACTATCAGAGTTCTAGAGTCAGGACACCAGTGACTGACACTGTATCGCAAGCGATTATGAAAGAGAGATGCTAGACAGGGTTGTCCCCAGTCGTCCCTCATCTTTGCACTCATACTTAAGCCCTTTACAAAAGCAAAGCAGATGAAAGGACGGTCATGCTTTCATGGACCGACCACCTGACCTTTGTGCCCCTGGTGCTAGAGGAGTTGGGCTTATTCCAGGCGGTCTCCAACTTTCAAATCAATATTAATAAATTTGAAGCACTCTTGATCGACCTGCCACTACAAGCGCAACAACTTTAGCAAATTATACCCATTCCTTGGATCTCTAAGGGCATAAAATACTTCAGGCTCCCAATAGGTCGCCACACCACTCACGTTGTGACACAAAATTACTCCAAACTCATCAAGGACATGAGACAGAACTTCCAACAATGGTGCACTGTTGTGTAGCGTTTTAGAACCAGAGTGAAATTTACGGATTCATGCGCTTATATAGGTACAATTCTCATTGCCCTAATATAGGCATATAAATCAAACCAATATTTAGACACAGTCCATGCAGTCCAAACACAGGCATGGCTACTTCCACCAGTTCCAAAAAGCCACAACGATTTCTTGGAAAATCGGCTTAAGCTGCTAGGGTACCTCCCCTTGCTTGAATATTGATTTGTCCAAGAACTCATGGAGTTTTCAAAGAAATACCATACCCTTGGGCTTCTTTGATGACGTTATTATATCCGACTTTACGTCAAACTAGGCACCTTCAAGGTATAAATATGCCTTCACTTGCTCTAGAAAGACACGGTGGTTCAGATCAGTTTGCCCATCTACTTGCCCGACGCAGCTCGCTACAGAAAGTACCGAACGGCGAGAATCCAGCTCCAGTGTTTCCAAGCTCCCCTTGCAGGGTGTTGGGAAATCTAGTCCCAAGACAGAGACACCAGACCTCCTTCATTCTAAAACCAAGGTATGGAGCGGATTAGACACTAAGAGAAATCTTGGATAGATTCTTGGCAAAGAAAACTAAACCTATGCTACACCACACTTACCACTTCCCTTGTACTAGACTACGGTTAGGTACATTGGGGTAGGCGTATTTTAAAAGCACCAGTTGAGAATTTTAGTCTATGTTATTGATGTATGTTATTTTATATGGCTTAGAAACCATACAATGCTCTTACAGTATTATTTCATATTACTGTTTACGCTGTACGCATTATACTTTGCAAAACGATTGTAGCAGTTCACTTCTCTTGTATGAGAAAAAAGACTGTTCAATTAATCCTTTTCTTGAAAATGCCCGTCTTACTATTTCTCTACACCTCTGGTGAAACAAAGCATGCACGATTGACTGAGTGAAATACTTATCTATTGTTTCTGCAACTCTAGAGATACATTTCTTATTCTTGGGAAGAAAATGCTACTTACCAGTACGCATCTGTTCTTGGCATGTAGGGCTGCAGAACCACACACTTTTGCATTAGATCACCATCTGGTGGTGGGCCCGGATGATTACACTTTGTTGTTGTCTTGGAAGAGTCTTTGTCTGCTGGGTGACTCCTCCCTTAGACCGTAGTGCGCATGGGCATCGACTCCATACTCAGATTGTTTTCGCCATTTGGGCAAATGATGGAGTTGTATCATTACAGATAAGGATGAGCATGTATTGTGTATCTAAATAAGATAATACTGGAACAGATATAGGGAGCCGGGGAGGTGGGTGGGCTTGTGTGGTTCTGCAGCCCTACATGCCAAGAACAGATGCATACTGGTAAGTAGCATTTTCCGTTCGAGGCATATGGGCTGCAGACCACACACATTTGCATAGATTGCACAGCAGTTTCTCCCTTAGCGGCGGTCATCCACATCTGTTGCAGTAGTTTGAAATAATGTCTTTAGTACAGCCTGGCCCACACTTGCTTGTTGCTTTGCCTGCACATCTACACAATAGTGTTTTGTAAATGTATGTGTAGTAGACCATGTAGCTGCTTTACAGATATCATCTAATGGTATGTTCCCTAAGAATGCCATAGATGCTCCTATCTTACGGGTAGAATGAGCCCTAGGAGGAATGGCTAAAGTGTGTTTTGCTTTTTGGTAACAAATTTGAATACACTTAACAATCCAACTGGCAATACCTGATTTTGAAATCGGATTGCCCTTAAGTGGAGGTATAAAGGACACAAACAGTTGTTTAGTTTTACGAAAAGGTTTTGTCCTATCTATGTAGTATAGAACTGCTCTTTTTACGTCTAGTGTGTGTAGAGCTCTTTCTGCAACCTTTTGCGGCTGTGGAAAAAATACTGGCAACTCAATGGATTGGTTGAGATGGAATGGTAAAATGACCTTTGGCAGAAACTTTGGATTTGTTTTGAGAACCAATTTATTATGATGAAGTTGTATAAATGGTTCTTGAATTGTTAATGCCTGTATCTCACTCACTCTTCATAGTGATGTAACTGCTACTAAAAAGGCAACTTTCCATGTAAGAAACTGTAACTCACATTTATGCAATGGTTCAAATGGTGGATCCAGAAGTCTTGTGAGAACAACATTTAAATTCCATACTGGAGAAGGCGGTATTCTAGGAGGAATTATTCGTTTAAGTCCTTCCATAAACGCTTTGATTGCAGGTACAAATGTAACAAATGTTGTCTGTTTTGGAGATATGCCGCTATAGCTGCTAGATGCAGTCTAATTGAAGAGTATGCTGAATTAGATCTTTACTGATGTAATAGATAGCATATGATGTTTTGTATTGAAACATCCAAGGGGTTCACATTGTTGTTTGAACAATATACAGCAAATCTTTTCCATTTTGCTACATAACATGCCCTAGCGGTAGGACGTCTTGCCTCTTTAATGACATCCATGCACTCAGTAGGTAAATTTAGATATCCAAACTCTAGGACCTCAGGAGCCAAATCGCTAGATTGAGCTGCATTGGGTCTGGATGCATAATCTCTCCATGGTTCTGTGTTGGTAGATGTGGGGAGAGTTTTAGTTTGTGGTGTGGTACTACAGAGAGCTGCAGCAGCGTTGTGTACCATGGTTGTTTCGCCCACGTTGGTGCTATTAGAATCAATGTGAGAGAATGTTGTCTTAATTTGCGTACCACTAATGGAATTAGTGGGAGAGGTGGAAAAGCGTACGCAAGTTTGTTTGACCAGTTCATCCATACTGCATTGCCTTTGGATAATGGGTGTGGGTACCTGGCGGCGAAGCTTAGGCATTTGGAGTGGTTTTGTGTGGCAAACAGATCTATTTCTGGTTGTCCCCACATTTCAAAGAATGGTTGAAGAACTTGAGGATGAAGCTCCCACTCGTGTATCTGTTGTCTCTGACGACTTAACAGATCTGCCAATTGACTGTGAACTCCTGGTAGATGCTCTGCTAACAGGAAAATGTTTTGAGGAATGGCCCATCTCCAAATGCTCTGCGCCAGCCGGGAGAGCTCTAGGGAGTGTGTTCCTCCTTGCTTCTGAATGTAATACATTGCTGTTATATTGTCCGTCCGGACTAATACAGCCTTGTTTGATATGTAATGCTGAAACGATTTTAGAGCTTGAACTATTGCTAGTAACTCCAGATGATTTATGTGGAGTACTCTTTGTTTCATTGTCCATATTCCTTGTACTGTGTGATTTTGTAAGTGCGCTCCCCAGACAGTGAGAGATGCTTCTGTGGTCAGTATTATTTGTGGAACTGGCTCTATAAACTGCCGGCCCTTGGAAAGGTTTTTGTTGTTCCACCATTGCAGAGAGCCATGCGTCCGGTAGTCTACCACCACCAGATCTGTTATGTCTTGTTGAGCCTGATTCCACTAACGTGCCAAGCATTCTTGTATGGGGCGCATTTGTAGTCTTGCGTATGGCACTATGAAAATGCAAGATGCCATCATTCCTATTAGCTGCATGAACACTCGAGCTTGTAGTGAGTGTTGTGCTTGGAATTTTCGTATTATAAGATTCTGCATAACCTGTATTCTTATTAAGTTGGGGTACGCTACTGCCTCTATTGTGGCCCCTAGGTATTGCGGAGATCGGGACGGTTGTAGATGTGACTTGTTTTGATTTACTGTAAACCCCAGTTTGTGCAGCAGGCAGACTTTTTGATGCGTGTGCTGTACACATTGGTTGTATGACTTACATTTTATTAGCCAGTCGTCTAGATACGGGAATACATGAAAGTTGTCCCTTCTTAAGTGTGCTGCTACTACCGCTAGACACTTTGTGAATACTCGAGGTGCTGTTGTCACTCAGACGGGGAGCACCTTGAATTGGTAGTGCTGACCTTCTAGTAAGAATCTTAGATACTTTCTGTGAGACTGATGAATGGGAATGTGGAAGTAGGCGTCCTTGAGGTCTAATGTAGCAAGGAAGTCCCCTTTTTCAAGTAGCGGTAAACTTGTTGTAATGTGACCATATGAAAATGGTCTGAATGTATGTACTGGTTTAGGGGTCTTAGATCCAGAATTGGTCTGAGAGACCCGCCCTTTTTGGGTATGAGAAAATAAAGGGAGTAAACCTTGGTACTAGGTCTATTGCATTCTTTTGCAGTAGTGATTGTACCTCTTGCCTTAGTAATAAGAGGTGCTCTTGTGACATAGGACTTTGTCTGGGTGGTATTGTTGGAGGATTGGAAGTGAGCTCCAGGCAATAACCTGACTGAATTATTTGTCTCAACCACCTGTCTGTTGTGATGGAGTTCCAGACAGGTAGGAACTGTTGTAATCTTCCCCCGACCGGAGTGGAATGGTCTGGAGGGATGGAAGGGAAGTCACTGTTTGAGAGTAGAGGCGTTGCGATTGTTGTTGCCCCTGCCTCTCCCCTTATTATTATTTCCTCTATACCCTCCTCTATAGTATCCCTTATTGGGTGAGGTTGGGTTGATTTGTTTATAAGTAGAGGAGGTATTGTCAGCTTGGAAGCCTTTTGATGCCCCTCTATAGGAGGAGCAACAAAAGGAAGGTCTATGGGCTTGTGTTTGTAAAGCGCCCATTGATTTTGCAGTATCCATGTCTTTTTTTCATTTTTTCCAACGCACTGTCTACCTTTGGACCGAAAAGGTGCTGTTGGTCAAACGGCTGGTTTAGTATACTGGCTTGTACCTCTGGTTTGAATCCTGAGATTCTTAGCCATGCATGCCTACGCAACAGTACTCCTGTGTTTACCGCTCTAGATGCTGTATCTGCAGTGTCTAGTGCGCATCTTATGGAGGTATTGGTTATAACCTTGCCCTCTTGTATTAAATCAGCAGCTATAGTCTTATATTGTTCTGGCAGGTGCTGCATGAGAGACACTAGCTCATCATAATTAGCTCCATCATATCTTGCTAACAGAGCTTGAGTGTTAGCAATCCTCCATATGTTGGCAGCTTGTGATAGTGTGCGCTTCCCTGAGGCATCTAGAAGCTTTGATTCTTTGTCAGGAGGTGGAGCATCCCCTGTTGACTGCGAATTGGCTCTCTTTATCGCATTCGACACAACCAACAAATCTAGTGGCAACTGTCCCTTAATGTATGCAGGATGAGAGGGTGCCGCTTTATATTTCTTTTCCAGTCTGGGGTTAATTACCCTGGCCGTGACTGGATCCTTAAATATTTCTGGTGTGGATCTTACCACTCTATTTAGTATTGGCAGTATGGTAGTGGTTCTATGTGATGTTAACAGTGTATCCATAAGAAAATCCTCTTCTATTGGATCTGTATGCAGGTCTACTTCATGGAAAGTAGCTGCTCTATGGATGAGTTGTGTGAACCCAATGGTGTCATCTGGTGGAGATGGTCTAGACAGGTAGGTCTCGTCTTGTGGTAGATCTGGTGCATTGTAATCTTCCCATGGGTCATCACTGTCCTCTATTTGTTGATAACTGTGTTGAGAGTATATACCTCCATAATCCTCCTCCTGTGGAACTGTACTATGTGTACTAGCTGGTGACTGTGCAGGAGAAATACCTAGTATTTCTACTTGTGGTGAGGGAGGTCTTGTGAGTACAGTCTGAATATGCTTCTTTGGAGGAACAGGAGATGGTTTAGGACAATCTATTTTCCTCTTTTCAGGCACTGTATATATTTGTCCAGTTTGTCGTGAATTTTTAGAGTCTTTTGCCTTACATCAGGCTGGAAAAGCTCCTCCACTGGTAAATTTTCCTTCGTGTCGATTTTTGAGGTTTGGAGCCGTCCGGTTTATTTTTTATAGTGCCTACTATCTTTGGAACGGGTCTTGCTTTCGAATCCGAAGAATTATCTTGCCTTTTGCTAGGATTTATGCTTTTTGGATCCGAAGCTTTGGCTGCCGAGGATTTAGACTCGTCTGTTCTTGGTGCCGGAATGAGTTTCGTTATGGAAACCGTTTTCGGGTCCGACTTTTTAGGTACTAACGTAGTTCTTGTTTCGGTAACCTTCGGAACATCTTTCAGTGCCGAACTTGGTTTCGGAACTTCCTGTGGTGCCGAACTTGGTTTCAGTTTCAGTTCGGTAACCCTCGGTGTCGATGGGTGTCTTGGTGCCGGTGCTAACTTCGGCTTAAGCACTTTTTGTTTGTCGGGACCGACGGTCTGACTCGAGCCCGAGTCGACCTGAGGCTTTTTAACACTCTTCGCTGCCGAGCCCGAAGGCGGGACATCGGAAGTTTTTACTCGGTGTGCACCCGGACCCGAGGGTGGGGGTGGAAGCGAAGCCTGTCCCGAAATGGGGGGGTGAACAGGGTCGACGCTCTTACTCACGACCTGTTGACCAGCTGGAAGCAGATAATCATCTTCGGATCGATCCTCCTCTCCGGAAGCAGACTCTCCTGCCTCGGAAGCGGCGTCTTCTTGCTGCTCTTCGACGTCTACCTCGATTGGCGCCTCGTCTATGATGAGGTCTGGTGTCGACGACGAGGACTGCTCCATAGCTCTTAGAGCTCGACGGTCCCGGGTTGTCTTCTTGGACCGGAACGAAGCACAGGCCTCACAGTCTCGACTCTCGTGCTCTGGGGACAAGCACAGGTTGCAAACCTCATGAAGGTCGGTGTGGGGAAACTTGTGTCCACACAGAGGGCACTTCTTGAACGGTGTTCTTTCCATGAGCCAAATGCCCAAAGGCGCAGTTGGGCCCGACGGCTGCGACGAGCGCTGGAATGGAGAAGTGGGTCCTCTCTTCGACGCAGGTAACCGGAATCAGTATCGAAGACTAAGTTGATGTTGTTTTATGGATTCGAGAATAGATCGGCAACAGGACCGAACGATGAACACATCCGAGCCCGATGGCGGAAAAAAACTATCTGAGGATGGGGTCGATGCCCATGCGCACTACGGTCTAAGGGTGGAGTCACCCAGCAGACAAAGACTTTTCCAAGACAACAACAAAGTGTAATCACCTGGGCCCACCACCAGATGGTGATCTAATGCAAAAGTGTGTGGTCTGCAGCCCATATGTCTCGAAAACAATGTTGTCATGTTTATGCAGTTGTCAGAAACTAATCCATTCATGTAAATTTGAGAAAGCTTCTAGTGACCTCTGAGCTTGCTGGCACTCACTATTAAATTTAATATATTCAATAGAGACATAGTTGACCTCAGTCCTACGTCAATTCTATAGGATATATTAATCCAATGCGCAGAGCCTATTGGGAATATAGGAACTACACTACAGCACAAAGCAATTATCCCGGCTAGGAAGAATCTCAGTTGTTAAAATGAAGATACAATCCTGCCTCAGATCGATCCTTTCTTCTAAACAATTGCTCTTCCAGTCCCCCTCTCAATTCTAAATGAACTTAAGGGGGGTTGATAAGCTCCTCTATATGGCAGGGTAACATTCCATGGATTGCTAATAAGGATTATATATCGGCCACCAGTATGAGGGTGGATGGCCATTACTCACATTACATCTTACTTTCAGTCTGCCCAACATATATTTCTAGTAGAATGGAGTAAGAAAGACAGCCAAGCAATGGGGTTTTGTGGATCTTTTTACAGCTGGAACATCACTTTTGGCAGGTGTCTTGGAAGCGAAAATCTCAGAGAAGTTTGGGGTTATGCTCCTCACCATTTAGTGACAACAGCAATATGGGACAAGGTTGCCTCAAGACCAGGCTTCACATCCAGTCAGTCAGTCAGTCAGTCAAACGCTTGTTAAGCGCGACTATTCACCCGTAAGGGTCTCAAGGCGCTGGGGGGATGCAGGTACCAGTCCATTAAGGAGGGGTCCATCGAAGAGCCAGGTCTTACAAAGATGGGAAGCAATGTTGTCTGTGTGAGGTGGAGTGGAAGGGCTTTCCAGGGCGATCCACTGCCCCCCCACCCCCCACCCCGAATTCAAGCCCATCTCATAATTTAGATTTTATGCCAGCTAAAGGGACACAGAGTTTTTGCATCTGGAGAGAAAGGATATGCCTAGCGATAGGCTCCCTCTTCAAGAACAGATTAATTTCACTCTTGGTGGACCTCAGACAACAGTTTGGCCTCCCGGAGGCTGAACGGTTTGCCTCTACCCAAGTCTGGCATGGAAACCTCACACGGAGAGAAAGAAGATATCTCACGATCCCTCACAGAGTCTGCAAAATGGCTTAAAGATGATCCACAAGACAAAGCCTTGATCACCACATTCTGCAAGTTCTTCACAGATTTCACTCCACAGAATAAGACGCCTAGACAAAAGAGGCAGGAAAATGAACTTAGAATTGAACTTTAGCACAAAGAGTGAGAAAAACTACGATAGAGCACAAATGTTTGCACTAGGCGTTTGGCTACAACAGATACTGAAATGAGGTTTAGGATTATTGTGCTATTTCTCTTCTAGGTTCTCTCATTTAGGTTACAAATGTTTGTCAGTTAAAAATGAATGCATGGGACTAATTTAGAATGCACATTTGTTTCATGTCGTTTCATGTCATTTTTTCTTTGCAACGTGATAATCAAGTCTGCTCAAATGTGTTCACAGTCCTCCATCTAAAGCAGGCTGTTCCATTTTAAATAATTGACATTGAGTAGTCAACAAAGTTTCATGGAAAGCGGACAGACACGTATCTCGTTTATGGTTATTATTCAAAAACAGCTCTGCAGAATGAAAGCCGAACGGTGGGCAGGCACATGGTGCGAAGGTGCGAGAGAGGGACTTTGTACCAGGTGTCAACAGGTGAGAGGGGCCGTGCAGAATCACATCACCTCCTTTATCTGAAGGCAACCGGGGCAGCATTCAGCCTTCCCTTACTGCACAGCCCAGCTCTCAGCACATGACAGGAATACCAGGCACTGCTATTATACTAAATGTTGGACGTGGCCCTTTTTGCAGGGTCATCCCTGAACTTTTTGCCTCCCTCCTATATTCTTTTTCTGACCGGTTAGCTATTTTATATTTCTGGGCACTTTACCACTGCTGATCAGTGCTAAAGTGCATATGCTCTCCTTATTGTAAATTAATGTATTAATTGGTGATTCCATGATCGACTATTTGGTTTACTTGTCAGACCCTAGTACAGTGCACTGAGTGTGCCCAGGACGTGTAACTCCAAATGCTGCTGGTGGGCCTATAGCACTGGTTGTGCCACCCACAGAAACAGGCTTGTAAAATGTGTCTAAGGTCTGCCATTGCAGAACCTGCGTGCAGTCTAGTACTGTCATGCTAACTGGGCAAGTGCACCCACTAGCCAGTCCCTAAAACCTTCCCTTTTCTTCATATTAGTCACCCCTATGGTAGGCCCAAGGGCAGGGTGCATTGTAAGTATAAGGTAGGACAAGCCCTGATGTGGGTGGCATGTCCTAATAGTGAATTACAGCCATTTTCGTTTTTCACTATTGCAAGGCTAACTGTTCTCCATAGGCCAGAATGGGCTGTTAGAATTATTACATTTTATAATCCTAACAGACTCAGAGAACATGGTAGAAATTCGAGTTTAGTATGCCTGGACTCAGAATAATAAAATACATCTTGTAGTGAAGTTGGTTTTAATATTCTGTGTTTGCAAATACCTCTTTTAGAAAGTAGGTATTTGCTTGCCTAACCTTTCAAGCCTGCCTCTGCGAGGTTGTGTATTCCTTTATCTGGAGTTTGGGTGACAGGGCTGGGGGATTCCAGGAGACAGAATGAGTCAGCCCAGTGGTGAATAGAGAGATCTGCATCTTGATGGGTGGGAGGAGTTGCACCTCTGACCTGAATAGGACTGTGCCCGCCCCCCACAGTGCTGGCTCCACCCCCTGTGGTGTGGACGATGTCTCTGCCAGGCACACTGAAAGAAGAGAAGGAGTCCTGTCAACAAAGTGCTCCAGGACTGTACTTGCCTTCAAGAAAGCTGGCTCCACCTCCTGTGGGGCGTCTGATGTTTCTGCTCTGCACTGTGAAAGGAAAGGAGAAGTCTGGTAAAGAAAGTGCTCAAGAACTGGTTTGGACTAGGCACAGGCCCCTCTCCCCTCAGAGAACAAAGGATTTTGGGGTATAAATATTGGGACCTTGATCCCATGAAATTAGATCACTTTTGGACTAGAAGAAGAAACCTTTACTGAGGAGAGGAACCTGAAGAAACGGAGGAGAGACTATTCCCAAGCTGAAGTGCTGCTTGGGGGAATGGCCTGCAGTGGTTGCTTATCAGCCAAAGGAAGGAGAAAGAAACTTTGTGTACATTGCTTTCAACTTGTGAAAAATCTTCAAAGGCTTGGAAAAAAGCTTGCCTCCTGCTGAAGTATCAGGAACAACAGACTTCACCCCAGAGTTCTTGTGGAAGTGCCTGCTGCTGTTTTGAGGATTCTGAGGAACTGCGTGTCGCAAGGAGCTGGAAGCACGACTCAACGAGAAGAAGCGTGTCTTAGTCGCTGTGCCTGCCGTCGCAACTCCGAAGGAGGGTGTCGCTGCTGGAACTGTCGCACTGCACCGCATCGGAGAGAAGCGTGCCGCAACGAAGAAGAAGCGTGTCGCCGTCGCTGCTGCTGCCGTCGCAACTCCAAAGAAGGAGGGTGTCGCCACTGAAGCTGTCTCACTGCACCGCATCAGGAGAAGAATCTCGCAACTAGGTTGAAGCGTGTCGCCGTCGCTGTGCCTGTTGTCACAACTCCGAAGGAGGGTGTCGCAGCTGGAACTGTCACATTGCACCGCATTGACCAAGAGCACCTCACATCCCCGAGAAGCGCGCCGCCGTCGGAGCTGCTGCCGTCGCATCTTGGATGTCGCCGCTGTAGTTGTCATATCGAGCGGAAGCTTCACGCATCGTGGGAGAAGAGCGTCGCCGCTGGAGCTACTGCCGTCGCATCTTGGATGTCTCCGCTGTAGTCCAAGCATCGAACCGAGAAGCTTCTCGCATCCCCGAGAAGTGTGCCACATCTGGAAGATCTTCACGTCTTTATTTTTTTGCACCTGAACTTTGCCGCATTTCCATCGCTGCGACATTGCTTGTCGTGGAAGGGCAAAGCAACTTAACCCCTTTGGTGCTGCGGTAATTTTTGCCGTGTGCGGCAATTTTCAAAATACCGCGTTACATGACGAGCTCAGCTCGTCATCAGCACACGACACCCGTGGGTGATGACGAGCTGAGCTCGTCATCAGCATCGAAAGGGTTAAGGTACATTGACGCAGAGTGTCGCATCTAAGAACTGAACTGAACTAAGCTTAAATCTACCATCTTAAAGTATTCATAGTGTGTATTTTTGTTGGTTATGGTCTTGTGGTAACTCTATATAAAGTCTACTTATTTTTGATATAAAACCTGTGTGGTGTTCATTTGTAGTGTTGTCAATGGGTTACTGTATGTGGTCACACCTGCTTAACTTACAACGCCTCTGAAGTAAAGCCTTGACTGCTCTCGCTACACTACCTAGAGGGTGAGCAGGGGTTATTTTAGGAGTGTAATCTCCCTTTCCCGGACTAGAGGAGAGGGTCCCTATGTGTCACAAGTACCTACTTGTGCCAACTAGAGACCCCCAAATCTAACACTGAACATAAGCCTTATTATTCAAACAGATACATAGGTATCAACTAGTTCAAACTCAAATTAGGCTTTCCTTTTGCATGACAAGACTAGCCTTATTTGTAGAAGTACGACAAGCATTGGCAAAGGAAATAGGTCTTGCCTCTGCTAGATCTATTGACTTGGTTAATTTTCTTTTAGCCATGTTGTACAGCAGCAGGTCATACGGTGGTGTGAACACCTGAACCAGCGTTCCCCTGATGGACATCAGGAAGGCTTTGAATGTCAAGCAGATAGCTCTCCGCTCCAAAAGAAGGATGTGGAGCGGAGATTCCGCCGACGACCACAGTCCTCTGATGTCCACTTTTCCACCTCTCCCAGATGACCCTCCCCTCAGAAATGGGGGATGGCGCGGAGCCTAACCTGGCGCCCGAGAACCGTGCCTAAAGCATCGATGCTCCTTAACTGCCTCATCGACGGACAATAGACGAGGCAAAGTCAAAGTCAGTTTAGACTTCTTTTTGCGCCTCTTTCTAGAGCGTCCCGTGGACCCAGAGTGAGAAGAGGACTTAGGGCTCCTGGAGCAGTCCTGGGACCTTCTTTTCCTTGAACGGGACCATGATCTCCAACAGAGTCGACTGCCAGGTGACAAGAAGCTTCAAAGAGTTCTCCCGCAGGGCCTTTGGTGCCATGGCCGGGCAGTATGAGCACGACTTTGTATTGTGGTCAAGCTCGAGGCACCACAAGCAGATGCCGTGGGGGGTCGGTTACCAACATGGCGCAGTGACAATCGCCACACGGCTTGACCCCTGTTTGTCTAGATGACATCAACATACAAGAAAAAGGGTTTTGTCAACAAAATGTCGAAATAGCCTGTCAAAAACACAGAGGGGTAGCTCTTTTCAGCTCAGCGCATAACTAGCGCAGAAAGAAAACAATTGATGCCCACATGCCTGGGTGGCGCCTATATAAGTGACTGTGACATCATAACCGATGCTAATGATGCAGACAACATCATGTGGAGCCGAGCTACCCAATAGCACACAGGGGTACTGCTCACACAAATGTTTCTGCATCAAGCCTAACGTCTGGGAAAGTCAAAGGTACTGGATATGTAGCTAAAATTCTTTATTGGATAGGAAGGAGCCCTCGTATGGCATATCGACATGAATATCACCCGAAAACCCAGAAGAACGTAACCCAGTGTGGCTGCAAAGTGCCACCGAAGAGGCCATGGCACAGCCTAGGGAGCCCGTGGTGTGCAATCCATAGCCAACTTTGCTGAGTCTCGACCATCCTCCATTAAGGCTTGGTTGAGGATGGTTCTGCCCTCCTCAGGGAGCATGGGTAGCAGCTGAGTCCCATACAGCAAGGTAAAATTGGCAAAAGAGGCACGCGTTTACCGCCTGAAAGACCAAGCTGGTGGAAGAGAAAATTTTCTTTCCAAAAGGTACCCAGCCTTTTTGACTCCCTGTCAGGTGGGGAGCAAGGGAACTTTTAAGGGTTGACCTTAGTTTTGAAGATCTATACCACCAAACCCTCAGAAGGAGGATGCTGGGAGAGGAGGGCTGGGTCTCCTGGGGCAGGAGAGTGCAGATGGGGGGGCGCATATGGTGCACAGGATATGGTGCATGGGAGACTCCTGCATGGTTTAGCCCAGGCACCCGAAGAACATCGTTGAGGACTTCATTGAAACACCTCAGTCAAGACGTTGTTCTTGACCTCGACCGCTGGCAGTTGTAGGTCCAGGACCACTGCTCCCATGTGCATCACAGTGGCAAAGGATGCACCTTCCTACAAAACAGGGCCCAGTGGGGAAGCATGCCAGAGTCTGAACAGGTGTTGAAGCTGTTGGAGTCCCTTAGCTCCTCGTACCAGTTTTTAACCTGGTCACGTCACTGTCAGGAATTAAAGGCCTGTCCAAAGGCGGCAAACACAGAGGTGGGTACAATCTGGGCGGCGCCAGAGTCGACGCCGAGCGCCATCGACTCAGACTCTGGCATGGGATCATCATCCAGCGGCAATGGGGTCTTCGCCGAAGGAACTGGAGCCGGGATGGGGTTAGTCACCCGTGGAGGCATCAAGCCGATCCGGGGCGGATCCTCCAGAGGGTCTGGCTGACATCGGCAGCGACCCCAGCGGGGGCAACCCAGCTGAGGCAGCGCGGGTCTATGGGGTACAAAGGTGCGCCAGAGGGAGTAGGTGACCCAAAGATGATGTGCATGGCACTGTACAACTTTCAGCTGGGCAGATGTCGCTCCAGGGAACTCGGGATAGGGCAGAGATGGCCCAGACGCCGGCTCCACAGGTAGAGTTTGGGAGCGGTGCCTTGAAGTACGACGTTTGGATTAGAAAGCCGAAGAACACTTCAATGACCACTTCTTGTGCTTCTTGGACTTACCCCACCTGGAGGAAGAAGTCTTGGAGCGGGAAGATGATCATCCAAGATAACATCTCCAGGAACAACTCCCAGATCTACACAGGGAACGTGGTAGAGAAGAGTACACCACCAGGAGCTTCAATGCTGCTTGCAAATTACCTTGGAGCGTATCCACTTGCACTCAACGCAGGTCTTGCAGTCCTGCTCCAACATCAGACAGCAGAGACAGATCAAGTAGGGATCCGACACAGACATCTGTATCACATTCCCGCAAGGTTTAGCTGGGAAAATGTCCTTAGGACACCGGCTCGAAAATAGCCAACAAGAGTCAAAAAAGTTGGTCAAAAAATGAGAGCTGTAGCTCTAAGGATCTGCACTGTTGGAACAGAAAGAAAAGAACTGATGTCAGGGCACTGGGAGGTGCATACAAGGGCACCACACCATCACTTACGACATAAACGACGTCAATGCAGCAGATCAACGCGACCTATCAGCGCACAGAGGTGCTGGTCAAAATTGTCTGCTTCCAGTCTGACACCAGGGCAATATTTTAAGGTGGGGAATCTGCAGGTAGAAGTCTATCAGAAACACTCTTACAATCCTCTAACCGTGTCATCTGAACTTCCTCGAGTCTCTAACATACTTTTACATTCCTATTTCTACCTCATCTGTACTTTGATTCCTCCCTTCACTCCTAAATTCCTAGTTATCTTTCATAAATACTTCTGCTCCTTCCTGGGACTCCGTAATCCACTCTTACGTTTCTAGCATCATTTCATCTGTAATTTAATTCCTCACTTCTGCACTTTCATGCATCACAGCAACTCCTTGATCACATTTTTCAGTCTTTATTTCCATTCCTTCCTCTATACTGAGCACCTCACAAATCTTCCTTACTTCCATTCCTTTCACCATGACACATTCCTGGTTCTTCTCTTTACTTCCATTTATTTCACTGTGACACATTCCTGGTTCTTCTCTTTACTTCCATTCCTTTCACTGTGACACATTCCTGGTTCTTCTCTTTACTTCCAGTCCTTTCACTATGACACATTCCTGGTTCTTCCCTTTACTTCCATTCCTTTCACTGTGACACATTCCTGGTTCTTCTCTTTACTTCCATTCCCTTCTCTGTGACGTAAGTCACATTCTCCCATTCATTTAGCTGTGGTACACTTCTAGTATGTGTCTTCTTTACTTCGATTCCTTTCCCAGTGACGCGCTACTTGTTCTTCTCTTTACTTACTTTCATTACTCTCTGGTGAATGTCTTACTCTTCCATTTTTTGTTTACTTTTTACCTTTGGTACACTCCTTACCGGTCTCTTTACTTCCATTCATTTCACTGTGACACATTCCTGGTTCTTCTCTTTATTTCCATTCCTTCCTCCATACTGAACACCTCACAAATCTCTTCCTTACTTCCATTCCTTTCACCATGACACATTCCTGGCTCTTCTCTTTACTTCCATTCCTTTCACTGTGACACATTCCTGGTTCTTCTCTTTACTTCCATTCATTTCACTGTGACACATTCCTGGTTCTTCTCTTTACTTCCATTCCTTTCACTGTGACACATTCCTGGTTCTTCTCTTTACTTCCATTCATTTCACTGTGACACATTCCTGGTTCTTCTCTTTACTTCCATTCCTTTCACTGTGACACATTCCTGGTTCTTCTCTTTACTTCCATTCATTTCACTGTGACACGTTCCTGGTTCTTCTCTTTACTTCCATTCCTTTCACTGTGACACATTCCTGGTTCTTCTCTTTATTTCCATTCCTTCCTCTATACTGAACACCTAACAAATCTCTTCCTTACTTCCATTCCTTTCACCATGACACATTCCTGTTTTTTCTCTTTACTTCCATTCATTTCACTGTGACATTCCTGGTTCTTCTCTTTACTTCCATTCCTTTCACTGTGACACATTCCTGGTTCTTCTCTTTATTTCCATTCCTTCCTCTATACTGAACACCTCACAAATCTCTTCCTTACTTCCATTCCTTTCACCATGACACATTCCTGCTTTTTCTCTTTACTTCCATTCATTTCACTGTGACACATTCCTGGTTCTTCTCTTTACTTCCATTCCTTTCACTGTGACACATTCTTGGTTCTTCTCTTTATTTCCATTCCTTCCTCTATACTGAACACCTCCCAAATCTCCTCCTTACTTCCATTCCTTTCACCATGACACATTCCTGGTTCTTCTCTTTACTTCCATTTCTTTCACTGTGACACATTCCTGATTCTTCTCTCTACTTCCATTTCTTTCACTGTGACACATTCCTGGTTCTTCTCTTCACTTCCATTCATTTCACTGTGACGCATTCCTGGTTCTTCTCTTTACTTACATTCCGTTCACTGACATTCATGGCTCTTTTCTTTACTTCCATTCCTTTCACTGTGACACATTCCTGGTTCTTCTATTTACTTCCATTCCTTTCACTGTGACACATTCCTGGTTCTTCTCTTTACTTCCATTCCTTTCACTGTGACACATTCCTGGTTCTTCTCTTTACTTCGATTCCTTTCCCTGTGACGGAATACTTGGTCTTCTCTTTAGTTACTTTCATTACTCTCTGGTGAATGTCTTACTCTTCCATTTTTTGTTTACTTTTGACCTTTGGTACACTCCTTACCGGTCTCTTTACTTACATTCATTTCACTGTGACACATTCCTGGTTCTTCTCTTTACTTCCATTCCTTTCACTGTGACACATTCCTGGTTCTTCTCTTTACTTCCATTCATTTCACTGTGACACATTCCTGGTTCTTCTCTTTACTTACATTCATTTCACTGTCAAACATTCCTGGTTCTTCTCTTGACTTGCATTCCGTTCACTGACACAATCCTGGTTCATCTCTTCAATTACATTCCTTTCACTCTGGTGCACGTCTCGTTCTTCCATTTTTTTTAACCTATGGTAGACTCCTCATCTGTCTCTACTTTCATTACTCTCCCTGTGACATGCTTTCGGTCTTGTGCTTACTCATATTCCTTTCTCTATGAAGACCACCTTGTGCTTCCATTCCTTTACCTCTGGTTCACTCCTCGTCTGTCGCTTCTTTCCTTCCATTCCCTTCCCTGTGACATATGTCCCGTTCTCCCATTACTTATACCGGTGGTTTACTCCTGGTCTGTCTCTACTTTCATTACTCTCCCTGTGACTCATATTCCATTCTCTATGAAGACCACCTTGTGCTTCCATTCCTTTACCTCTTTTTTTGCAGAGTTTTATAGTGCAAACTTGACCCAAATCGGGTATCAGAGCGCTTTACATAGCACCAGTTGTGTTGCATGAGGACACAATCATTTTTGTTCGGCTCGGGAAGATTAAGTGATTTGCCCAGAATCACAGGATGTTTAGCGTCATTACCGAGACTCGAACCCAGTTCCCCATGTCCGAGGTCGAGCGCCCTAGCCGTTAGGCCAACTCCTCTCCCCTCTGGTTCCCTCCTGGTCTGTTGCATCTTTCCTTCCATTCCCTTCTCTGTGACATAAGTCACATTCTCCTATTCATGTAGCTGTGGTACATTCCTAGTATGTGTCTTCTTTACTTCGATTCCTTTCCCAGTGACGCGCTACTTGTTCTTCTCTTTACTTACTTTCATTACTCTCTGGTGAATGTCTTACTCTTCCATTTTTTGTTTACTTTTTACCTTTGGTACACTCCTTACCGGTCTCTTTACTTCCATTCATTTCACTGTGACACATTCCTGGTTCTTCTCTTTATTTCCATTCCTTCCTCTATACTGAACACCTCACAAATCTCTTCCTTACTTCCATTCCTGTCACCGTGACACATTCCTGGTTCTTCTCTTCACTTCCATTCATTTCACTGTGACACATTCCTGGTTCTTCTCTTTATTTCCATTCCTTCCTCTATACTGAACACCTCACAAATCTCTTCCTTACTTCCATTCCTGTCACCGTGACACATTCCTGGTTCTTCTCTTTACTTCCATTCCTTTCACTGTGACACATTCCTGGTTCTTCTCTTTACTTCCATTCCTTTCACTGTGACACATTCCTGGTTCTTCTCTTTACTTCCATTCCTTTCACTGTGACACATTCCTGGTTCTTCTCTTTACTTACATTCATTTCACTGTCAAACATTCCTGGTTCTTCTCTTGACTTGCATTCCGTTCACTGACACAATCCTGGTTCATCTCTTCAATTACATTCCTTTCACTCTGGTGCACGTCTCGTTCTTCCATTTTTTTTAACCTATGGTAGACTCCTCATCTGTCTCTACTTTCATTACTCTCCCTGTGACATGCTTTCGGTCTTGTGCTTACTCATATTCCTTTCTCTATGAAGACCACCTTGTGCTTCCATTCCTTTACCTCTGGTTCACTCCTCGTCTGTCGCTTCTTTCCTTCCATTCCCTTCCCTGTGACATATGTCCCGTTCTCCCATTACTTATACCGGTGGTTTACTCCTGGTCTGTCTCTACTTTCATTACTCTCCCTGTGACTCATATTCCATTCTCTATGAAGACCACCTTGTACTTCCATTCCTTTACCTCTTTTTTTGCAGAGTTTTATAGTGCAAACTTGACCCAAATCGGGTATCAGAGCGCTTTACATAGCACCAGTTGTGTTGCATGAGGACACAATCATTTTTGTTCGGCGCGGGAAGATTAAGTGATTTGCCCAGAATCACAGGATGTTTAGCGTCATTACCGAGACTCGAACCCAGTTCCCCATGTCCGAGGTCGAGCGCCCTAGCCGTTAGGCCAACTCCTCTCCCCTCTGGTTCCCTCCTGGTCTGTTGCATCTTTCCTTCCATTCCCTTCTCTGTGACATAAGTCACATTCTCCCATTCATTTAGCTGTGGTACACTCCTAGTATGTGTCTTCTTTACTTCGATTCCTTTCCCAGTGACGCGCTACTTGTTCTTCTCTTTACTTACTTTCATTACTCTCTGGTGAATGTCTTACTCTTCCATTTTTTGTTTACTTTTTACCTTTGGTACACTCCTTACCGGTCTTTTTATTTCCATTCCTTTCACTGACACATTCCTGGCTCTTCTCTTTACTTCCATTCCTTTCACTGTGACACATTCCTGGTTCTTCTCTTTACTTCCATTCCTTTCACTGTGACACATTCCTGGTTCTTCTCTTTACTTCCATTCCTTTCACTGTGACACATTCCTGGTTCTTCTCTTTACTTCCATTCCTTTCACTGTGACACATTCCTGGTTCTTCTCTTTACTTCCATTCCTTTCACTGTGACACATTCTTGGTTCTTCTCTTTATTTCCATTCCTTCCTCTATACTGAACACCTCCCAAATCTCCTCCTTACTTCCATTCCTGTCACCGTGACACATTCCTGGTTCTTTTCTTTACTTCCATTCCTTTCACTGTGACACATTCCTGGTTCTTCTCTTTACTTCCATTCCTTTCACTGTGACACATTCCTGGTTCTTTACTTCCATTCCTTTCACTGTGACACATTCCTGGTTCTTCTCTTTACTTCCATTCCTTTCACTGACACATTCCTGGTTCTTCTCTTTACTTCCATTCCTTTCACTGTGACACATTCCTGGTTCTTCTCTTTACTTCCATTCCTTTCACTGACACAATCCTGGTTCATCTCTTCAATTACATTCCTTTCACTCTGGTGCACGTCTCGTTCTTCCATTTTTTTTAACCTATGGTAGACTCCTCATCTGTCTCTACTTTCATTACTCTCCCTGTGACATGCTTTCGGTCTTGTGCTTACTCATATTCCTTTCTCTATGAAGACCACCTTGTGCTTCCATTCCTTTACCTCTGGTTCACTCCTCGTCTGTCGCTTCTTTCCTTCCATTCCCTTCCCTGTGACATATGTCCCGTTCTCCCATTACTTATACCGGTGGTTTACTCCTGGTCTGTCTCTACTTTCATTACTCTCCCTGTGACTCATATTCCATTCTCTATGAAGACCACCTTGTGCTTCCATTCCTTTACCTCTTTTTTTTGCAGAGTTTTATAGCGCAAACTTGACCCGAATCGGGTATCAGAGCGCTTTACATAGCACCAGTTGTGTTACATGAGGACACAATCATTTTTGTTCGGCTCGGGAAGATTAAGTGATTTGCCCAGAATCACAGGATGTTTAGCGTCATTACCGAGACTCGAACCCAGTTCCCCATGTCCGAGGTCGAGCGCCCTAGCCGTTAGGCCAACTCCTCTCCCCTCTGGTTCCCTCCTGGTCTGTTGCATCTTTCCTTCCATTCCCTTCTCTGTGACATAAGTCACATTCTCCCATTCATTTACCTGTGGTACACTCCTAGTATGTGTCTTCTTTACTTCGATTCCTTTCCCAGTGACGCGCTACTTGTTCTTCTCTTTACTTACTTTCATTACTCTCTGGTGAATGTCTTACTCTTCCATTTTTTGTTTACTTTTTACCTTTGGTACACTCCTTACCGGTCTTTTTATTTCCATTCCTTTCACTGACACATTCCTGGCTCTTCTCTTTACTTCCATTCCTTTCACTGTGACACATTCCTGGTTCTTCTCTTTACTTCCATTCCTTTCACTGTGACACATTCCTGGTTCTTCTCTTTACTTCCATTCCTTTCACTGTGACACATTCCTGGTTCTTCTCTTTACTTCCATTCCTTTCACTGTGACACATTCCTGGTTCTTCTTTTTACTTCCATTCCTTTCACTGACACATTCCTGGCTCTTCTCTTTACTTCCATTCCTTTCACTGTGACACATTCCTGGTTCTTCTCTTTACTTCCATTCCTTTCACTGTGACACATTCCTGGTTCTTCTCTTTACTTCCATTCCTTTCACTGTGACACATTCCTGTTTTTCTCTTTACTTCTATTCCTTTCACTGTGACACATTTCTGGTTCTTCTCTTTCCTTCCATTCCTTCCCTGTGACTCGCTCCCTGTTGTACTCTTACTGCTATTCCTTTCTCAATGAAGAACACCTGGTGCTTAAGTTCCTTTACTTATGGTTCACTCCTAGTCTGCCTCTTTCCTTCCATTCCTTTCCCTGTGACACGCTCCTTGTTCTCCTCTTCCATTCCTTTCTCTGTGATGCAAGTCTTTTCTTTTAGGTCTATTGATTTTTCTGTGACATTTTTCGTCTGTTCCTTTACCAGTAAAACGCTGTTTTTTCCCTTTTCTCCTTCCTTTTCTTGTGCCACTAAGCTGTACTTCCGACCTGCGACACACACCGCCTTCTTTTCTTTCCTTCCATCATTTTATCTACGCCTTTCTTCCTATAGCTTTCTTTCCGTTACCTCTCCTGTGTCCCTTTCCTAAGGTTTGTACATCTGCACATCTCTTCATCTCTTTGCCCTCTTTATCTTCATTTCTTGTTAATTCCCTGAGAACACCCTGCACTGCTGCCACTCAGGGGACCTCGAGAGCGAGTGCTAAGAGGGTGCCCTCCCAGGGCTGCACACGGAGAGCCTGAGACATGGGGAGCTCTCGCCCTGCAGGCTGGCCCTGCTCGACAACATGGGGTTCTTCCACAGTATGCGGCCGAGCAGTGTTTGCATGACATGATGCATTTTTAGGGCTGGCCTGGTGACTACTTTGCCAGCTTCACAAACCTCATGTTATCCAAAGCTGTTCCTCTGAATGCAGGAGCTATAAACACCCCATAGTCGGTGTGCACAGGATATTGTGCATCAGGCCCAAACTATTCACGGTGTGATGTGCCATGATTCCATGCTTCGTAGCACGTGCTGCACAGCAGGGTTGATAACAACCAGGGCCGGCTCTTATCAGTAAGGCTGAGCCAAATACAATATAACAAAGGAAATGCCAATACTGATACTTAATTTCAACAAAACAAATTGCAAGAATGTAAAGACCACATTTCAATACATCTGAATGCTATTCAATAGCAATTTATTTTAGAAAAGTTTTTTGGACACATTTTAAATTAATACTGGGGTTCAAAAGACAACATCAAATATCAAAAAACCAATCATGAAAAGGACACTGGAGTGGGATAAAAAACCTCATACAAACTCTCATTCATAATCTTCAGGAGTCTCACATTCATACTGCTCGCATTCAACCAATCTAAAGCATATACTCAACACCTACTGGACAGGTTTTTTTTAGAAGACCAGTGGGCGGAGTACTAAGTCTGCTTTGCTATTAGTGTTTTTTTCAAGTAAATCACAACAATACACCTCAATACAATTTTAGTAATCGAAGAATTCAAATTTTAGTTAATACAGTTCGAGGGTAAAGCAAAAGCAGTCCAGATGCACAAAATCCATTAAGGCATCAAGACATCAACAGCAGATCAAAGGCCTACGCGTTTCGAATCCTCGACGTTCACAGGATTCTCATCAGGGCCAGTAAGCTCTGTGGGAGAAAGGGGAGAAACACATGTCTAGTTGCTAGTGTAAAAACATCAAGAATCAAGGCGAGCACTTCAACACCAAAGTACCCAATCAGCTTACCAAACAGTCTTTTAGCCGGGCAGACTTGAGATCAATGGGCTGAGTTAATCACCTGAAAAGGTGGAGAAAAGAAGTGGTTCGGGAAAACAAATTAAATAAAAAACAGGGGTCTTTCGGCAGTAAGCAGCAGTTGTAAATCGAGACATGGCAGTGGGGTGTTTTACCTACACGTGCAGAAACTAGATGTAAAATAATTGGTATGGAGTCCAATGGGAAAATGAAGCGTGTCCAAGGACCTGAAAAACCAGACATTTATACTGTAAATACGGGTCTTAACAGTAAGGTGCACTGTTAAGGATAGGGGGGCGGTCTACTCTTACCGGAGTTACTCGAATCCTGTAGGGCTGCCGATTTTGCAGTATGACGGTAACCCCTATTTTTTATTTAATTTGTTTTCCCGAACCACTTCTTTTCTCCATCTTTTCAGGTGATTAACTCAGCCCATTGATCTCAAGTCTGCCCGGCTAAAAGACTGTTTGGTAAGCTGATTGGGTACTTTGGTGTTGAAGTGCTCGCCTTGATTCTTGATGTTTTTACACTAGCAACTAGACATGTGTTTCTCCCCTTTCTCCCACAGAGCTTACTGGCCCTGATGAGAATCCTGTGAACGTCGAGGATTCGAAACGCGTAGGCCTTTGATCTGCTGTTGATGTCTTGATGCCTTAATGGATTTTGTGCATCTGGACTGCTTTTGCTTTACCCTCGAACTGTATTAACTAAAATTTGAATTCTTCGATTACTAAAATTGTATTGAGGTGTATTGTTGTGATTTACTTGAAAAAAACACTAATAGCAAAGCAGACTTAGTACTCCGCCCACTGGTCTTCTAAAAAAAAACCTGTCCAGTAGGTGTTGAGTATATGCTTTAGATTGGTTGAATGCGAGCAGTATGAATGTGAGACTCCTGAAGATTATGAATGAGAGTTTGTATGAGGTTTTTTATCCCACTCCAGTGTCCTTTTCATGATTGGTTTTTTGACATTTGATGTTGTCTTTTGAACCCCAGTATTAATTTAAAATGTGTTCAAAAAACTTTTCTAAAATAAATTGTTATTGAATAGCATTCAGATGTATTGAACTGTGGTCTTTATATTCTTGCAATTTGTTTTGTTGAAATGAAGTATTGGCATTTCCTTTGTTATATTGCACAGCAGGGTTAGCACGAACCGCCACGCTAAGACAACAGGCGCAGCAGCTGTTAATCATCCCATGTGATGCACAGCACTGGAAATACCACTAAAGACATAGCACGAAGACTAAGGAAAAGGCTCTTTAAAATAAACCAGGGAAAGCACAGCGGCGCAGTACAACTGGCAGCACTTGAAAAAACTGCCAAACAGCACAAGTCGTAAGATTATCAATGCGCAGCACACACATAATGGACAGCACACACTGATGGGCAGCACACACCTGATGGGCAGCACACACCTGATGGGCAGCACACACCCGATGGGCAGCACACACCCGATGGGCAGCACACACCCGATGGGCAGCACACACCCAATGGACTGCACACACCCAATGGACTGCACACACCCAATGGACTGCACACACCCAATGGACTGCACACACCCAATGGACTGCACACACCCAATGGACTGCACACACCCAATGGACTGCACACACCCAATGGACTGCACACAAGCTAGAAAAGACACATGCAGTGTGATATAGAGCGCACCGTAAGGCACATGTAAGGATACATAACACGAGGTCTGCAGTCTTACATGCACATCTCAGGATATACAACACAAAGAAGACAAACTACACAGCTTGGGGTTTACTGCCCCAAATCTGCAGCAAACAGCACAGAATACACTGCGTATCATACTGTATAGGGTGTGCAAATGTAGAAATTAGCACCAGTGCAAACACAGCGGACACACACCAGAGCATCATACACAGCTCAAGCTGCTGACCACATACACAGCCCTGGATACAGAGCGTAAACTCACAGCCTGGGATGCAGCGATACGAATACAAGATAACAAGGCCTCAAGCTAGGCGCAGCACAGCATAAAGGAGACACCGCATGGACCAAGAGGAACCCCCACAATGACGCACCAAGGCCCAGTGCCTGCAACGCTTCCTGCATAGGGCTGGATGGAGTCCATGCAGCGAATGAAGGACCAGAAACCTATATAGGAAGACACAGCAAACGGACCCCAGAGGAACCCCCACAATGAAACACCAATGCCCAGTGCATGCAGCGCTTCCTGCATAGGGCTGGAGGGGGTCAATGCAGCGAATGAAGGACCTGAAACCTGTATAGTAACACACCGCATGCACCAAGAGGAACCCCCACAATGAACCATGGGGTGCTTAGTATGCTGGTGCCAGGACCAGTGCACGCAGCGCTTCATGCATAGGGCTGGCGGAAGTCAATGCAGAAAATGAAGGACCAGAAAGCTGCAAGGAGGTGCACAGCACAAGGAAGCGACAGCACATGGACCCAGATGAACCCCACAATGAACCATGGGGCGCTAAGACTGCAGGTCCCAGGACCACTGCTTCATAGCTGGCTGGCTGTAGTTAATGCAGTGCAAGCTGGACAAGATACCAAGTAGGTTAATACACATCCTTGTACACAGGAAATGCAAAGCACACAAAGACGATGCCCGCAGCACACATTTAATCCATTCATGCCCGAAAAAAATATATATCTATAGACGCATCTTCACTGGAAAAAAAAAACAGTTGAAAAATTGATTCAAACTGACAAGACCATTGAGATTCACCAGTTATGATTTGGAACAAAAACAGCACACGCCGAAGCTCTAAGCAGAGAGAAGTACAACTCGTGATGAATAAGCACAGCTGTAGAGGGGGAGAAGGAAAAAGAGCCTGTGATGAACAGGGAGAGAGTGCCAGCACGAGACAGAGAGAGCGCGCGAAACAGAGAGAGCGCGCGAAACAGAGAGAGCGCGCGAGACAGAGAGAGCGCGCGAGACAGAGAAGAAAGAGCCTGTGATGAACAGGGATAGTTGCAGAGAAAGAGAGAGAGAAGAAAGAGAACGATTAACAGGGAGAGCTGCAGAGCGAGAGAAAGAGAATAAAGAGCCTGTGATGAACAGGGAGAGCTGCAGAAAGAGAGAGTGAGAGAGAGAGAGAGAGAAGAAAGAGCTTGTGATAAACAGGGAGAGCTGCAGACAGAGCGAGAGAGACAGAAGAAAGAGAATGATTAACAGGGAGAGCTGCAGAGAGAGAGAGAGAGCGAGAGAGACAGAAGAAAGAGCTTGTGATGAACAGGGAGAGCTGCAGACAGAGCGAGAGAGACAGAAGAAAGAGAATGATTAACAGGGAGAGCTGCAGACAGAGCGAGACAGATAGAGAATAAAGAGCTTGTGATGAACAGGGAGAGCTGCAGAAAGAGAGAGTGAGGGAGAGAAAGAGAAGAAAGAGCTTGTGATGAACAGGGGGAGCTGCAGACAGAGCGAGAGAGACAGAAGAAAGAGCATGATTAACAGGGAGAGCTGCAGACAGAGCGAAAGAGACAGAAGAAAGAGAATGATTACCAGGGAGAGCTGCAGACAGAGCGAGAGAGACAGAAGAAAGAGAATGATTAACAGGGAGAGCTGCAGAGAGAGAGAGAGAGCGAGAGAGACAGAAGAAAGAGCTTGTGATGAACAGGGAGAGCTGCAGACAGACCGAGAGAGACAGAAGAAAGAGAATGATTAACAGGGAGAGCTGCAGACAGAGCGAGAGAGACAGAAGAAAGAGAATGATTAACAGGGAGAGCTGCAGACAGAGCGAGACAGATAGAGAATAAAGAGCTTGTGATGAACAGGGAGAGCTGCAGAAAGAGAGAGTGAGGGAGAGAAAGAGAAGAAAGAGCTTGTGATGAACAGGGAGAGCTGCAGACAGAGCGAGAGAGACAGAAGAAAGAGAATGATTAACAGGGAGAGCTGCAGACAGAGCGAGAGAGACAGAAGAAAGAGAATGATTAACAGGGAGAGCTGCAGAGAGAGAGAGAGCGAGAGAGACAGAAGAAAGAGCTTGTGATGAACAGGGAGAGCTGCAGACAGACCGAGAGAGACAGAAGAAAGAGAATGATTAACAGGGAGAGCTGCAGACAGAGCGAGAGAGACAGAAGAAAGAGAATGATTAACAGGGAGAGCTGCAGAGAGAGAGAGAGAGCGAGAGAGACAGAAGAAAGAGCTTGTGATGAACAGGGAGAGCTGCAGACAGAGCGAGAGAGACAGAAGAAAGAGAATGATTAACAGGGAGAGCTGCAGACAGAGCGAGACAGATAGAGAATAAAGAGCTTGTGATGAACAGGGAGAGCTGCAGAAAGAGAGAGTGAGGGAGAGAAAGAGAAGAAAGAGCTTGTGATGAACAGGGGGAGCTGCAGACAGAGCGAGAGAGACAGAAGAAAGAGCATGATTAACAGGGAGAGCTGCAGACAGAGCGAGAGAGACAGAAGAAAGAGAATGATTACCAGGGAGAGCTGCAGACAGAGCGAGAGAGACAGAAGAAAGAGAATGATTAACAGGGAGAGCTGCAGAGAGAGAGAGAGAGCGAGAGAGACAGAAGAAAGAGCTTGTGATGAACAGGGAGAGCTGCAGACAGACCGAGAGAGACAGAAGAAAGAGAATGATTAACAGGGAGAGCTGCAGACAGAGCGAGAGAGACAGAAGAAAGAGAATGATTAACAGGGAGAGCTGCAGACAGAGCGAGACAGATAGAGAATAAAGAGCTTGTGATGAACAGGGAGAGCTGCAGAAAGAGAGAGTGAGGGAGAGAAAGAGAAGAAAGAGCTTGTGATGAACAGGGAGAGCTGCAGACAGAGCGAGAGAGACAGAAGAAAGAGAATGATTAACAGGGAGAGCTGCAGACAGAGCGAGAGAGACAGAAGAAAGAGAATGATTAACAGGGAGAGCTGCAGAGAGAGAGAGAGCGAGAGAGACAGAAGAAAGAGCTTGTGATGAACAGGGAGAGCTGCAGACAGACCGAGAGAGACAGAAGAAAGAGAATGATTAACAGGGAGAGCTGCAGACAGAGCGAGAGAGACAGAAGAAAGAGAATGATTAACAGGGAGAGCTGCAGACAGAGCGAGACAGATAGAGAATAAAGAGCTTGTGATGAACAGGGAGAGCTGCAGAAAGAGAGAGTGAGGGAGAGAAAGAGAAGAAAGAGCTTGTGATGAACAGGGAGAGCTGCAGACAGAGCGAGAGAGACAGAAGAAAGAGCATGATTAACAGGGAGAGCTGCAGACAGAGCGAGAGAGACAGAAGAAAGAGAATGATTACCAGGGAGAGCTGCAGACAGAGCGAGAGAGACAGAAGAAAGAGAATGATTACCAGGGAGAGCTGCAGAGAGAGCGAGAGAGATAGAGAATAAAGAGCTTGTGATGAACAGGGAGAGCTGCAGAAAGAGAGAGTGAGAGAGAGAAAGAGAATAAAGAGCTTGTGATGAACAGGGAGAGCTGCAGAAAGAGAGAGTGAGAAAGAGAAAGAGAAGAAAGAGAATGATTACCAGGGAGAGCTGCAGAGAAAGAGAGACAGAAGAAAGAGAATGATTACCAGGGAGAGCTGCAGAGAAAGAGACAGAAGAAAGAGAACGATTAACAGGGAGAGCTGCAGATAGAGAGAGAGAGAGCGAGAGCGAGAACCTGTGATGAACAGTGAGAGCTGCAGAGAGCGAGAGAGAGAGAGCGAGAGAGAGAGAGAGAGAGAGAGAGTGTGAGAGTGAGAACCTGTGATGAACAGTGAGAGCTGCAGAGAGCGAGAGAGAGAGACAGAGACAGAGAGTCTCTCATGAACAGGGAGAGCTGCAGAGAGCGAGAGAGAGCCTGTGATGAATAAGAGGGGTTACTACAGCGATAGAGATGGAAAGAGGACATGTGGGATGAATAGGGAAAGTGAGGGAGAAGAGGGAGCCTTGGATGAATTAGGAGAGCAAGAGTGCAAAGCACCGTAGGGGCTACACTGAGAGAGAGGAAAGAGCCCAAGATGTACAGAGTACCAGATTGAGGAGAGAGACTGTGATGAACAGAGAGACAGGCAAAGGACAGACCGAGCTTGTGATGTACTATGGAACAGCCTGAAGATAGTCTGCGGGAGGGCTGGAGAGGCAGAGAGGGGGCGGTAGGACAGAGCCTGTGATGACCATGGCGAGGAGAGAGGCCGGGTGGAGAGTATGGGGGAGACATGGTGAGAAGTGGACACAGAAGGCATTTCCCAAGTTCTGGAGAAATGTATGGAAGTCGCACAGCACAAGATACTTGGAAGCACATTTTCATTGACTGCCTTTCTAGAGAGCCACAAATGTCACGTTCATGCCATTTCAGAGAGCCTCGGCCAAATCCAACAGGTATGAGCATCCAAGAGGAAGGCAGGCCCGAGAGCTCGGTATCTTCCCAGGATCTATTATCGGCTGCAGAAAGAAGGCTGGTCTCAAGAAGGAACATTTCAAGGGTTTTATTGAGGGGAAGGTGGTGGGATGTCTTGTACACTGAGCGTTCCTCCATGTCCGACACATCAATGCTTGGCCTGGTGGAGATGAACACACCCGAGGCCTTGCCAAGGTACTGGTTACTTCATATGACACCCTGTACTCCACCTAAAGCCAGCAATGCCGTTTCAAGGTTTCTTTCTTCATGCTGTCCAGTTGATGCAGGTGTAGCTTGTCAATGAGTATGAAGGAGCCGGTGCAGTTTACATTGCCCTTCTATAAAGCTGGTCAATAAAAAGTTAAGATAACACACTGCCTACCCAGAGAGCTGCAGATCACAGGTTCAAATAGCAGTAAGGGCGACTCAGCCTGTTATCCTCAATAAAATTACTACAGTTGGGCAAGAAATGTCGATTTAATATCTAGACACAATGCACATACATGATCATTACTGGTCCAGGAACTGCACAAGTGAGCCCACCTATTTGTAGGAGCTCACGCACCAGCTCCATCCTCGGACCGACAAGGGACTGGTGTCAAAGTGTTGAGAATACGAGATCCTACAGGCTTCGAGTAGTGGTATCCATGTCAACACCTGCCCTTCAGCTTACCTCTCTATGGCAGAGCTGCTATGTTTTCTTTGGATAGGAGACCTGTGTCAGAAGTCGGTCTACCGCTCTACATTATTTTTGCATGCTGATCAACTGCTGCACCGTTAGAAAGTTGATCCAAATTACTACTCCTTTCAACACAGGGGACGGATGCCCTTACGACCTTCCCATGACAGTCCTAGCAGACCTCAGGGTACAGCAGTTTTATCGCACGTAAATTCTTGAGGTACGTTATGACTGGGTAATGACTATGCGGTGTGTATGGGAGCGCCCGGGTGAAAGAGAGGTATGGTGCTTCTCGGCTGCTAGGCCCAAGGACAGAGTGCTGTGCAGGGTTTAGTGCTACTCCCAGCTGCTGCCTCCCCTTCGCCCTGCTTGCCTCCACCTGCTAATACTCTGATTTCCCCTTGCCTGTAGAATTCTTTAAGCCAGGTGTGACTGTCTGGTTTTGAATTCATGAACAGGAAGACCTTGTACTCAGTGGGCCTGAACAATGCCAATTACACTATGCAAATCTATGGCTGGCAAGAGCAACATGAGAATAATGAATGTGGCTAGAGGTTTTCACAGTTAGGCAGGGGTTTAAGTGGGATGAGAAAACGGGGAGGGGGAGGCGGTCTCTCAAAGGGGAGTGGTCAATTGAATTAAGGGCGTGGCTTTAAAAACACGTAAGCTGAAAATCTGTGTGCCATATAGCTAATATTTTTCTGCTTCTGCCATTGAATCCAGATATATTACACCTACAACAAGTCAGGCCTATTGGCTCTGTAAATGGTTGTTAGTTGCATAAGATAAATAAGCAAGGAATATGGCTTCGTTGTATATCATATTGAAAATGCTTCACTTTTGAAATGAGGCTGTGAAAGAAGCAAATGAGGTTTCATCACAGGCAGTGAGGGGTGGCACTGCTGAAGAGAAAAGATTTTAATTTTTTCACCCTGGGGTGAGGGTAAAAATGGAGAGCCCAATAGAAACCCATCTCAGCGCCTGCATTTCTGAACTGTTGGTGCTCGGCACAGGCAGGACCCGGCCCACTTTAAGCCCTGAAATAGGCAAAGAGATGGACTGCTTATTTACACCCGGATCCTGCGTCCTGGTGAGCTAGAGAAGACCCCATCAACTGCACTTGACCAGCCAGTGGAACTCTAGAAGTTAATTCACATCTAAAAGTGAGAGTTCCTCTGAAACTGGCTGCCCTGGAGCAAACGGAACTTTGATACTACTGACTTCCCATTAAAGTTGAGGACCAACTTTAAATACGAGTGGACCCCTGTAGTCTATGTAACCTGACTCTCCAGTATATCTAGTCCTATCTCCCGCTGTCCTCGATGTAACCAGGCCATCCAGCTTATTCAGTCTTCACTGCCACTGTACTCTATGTAACCGGACTCTCCAGCTTATCCACTGTTCACTGCCACTGTTCTCAGCGTAATCTGACCATTTACCTTATCCAGAGTTCACTACCACTGCATTCGATGTAACCTGACCCTTCAGATTATCCAGTGTTCACTGCCAATGTATTCGATGTAACATGGTCCGCTTATCCATTATTTGGTGCCACTGTTCTTGATGTAACCTGACCATTCACCTTATCTAGAGTTCAGTACCACTGTTCTCGACGTCCGGAGTTGAGAGCGTGCAGAGTGCTGACGTCGTAGTGGCAGCGGTCGTCGTGGCGGGTGCGGGGGCCAGGGGTTCTGGTGCTGGGCGCGGTCCAGGTGTGGAAGGCCGCAGACGGGCTTGACTTAAGCGCGCCAGCAGCGCGCCCCCGCAGCGGCCGGCATATATGGGAACTGGGAGAGAGGAGCAGCTGGGAGGCGGGAGGCAGCAAATGGGCAGTGGGCAGTCAGCGGGGCGGGGCCGCAGGCGACGCAGCAACGAGGGACAATGAAGGTAACAGAAGGAACAAGCATTTACAATGCAATGGTCTCGGCATTATTAAAGGTAGAGCTATTGGCATTGCTCATGACTTTTTTTTTTTAAATCATAAATAAATGGCATTGTCATTTAAACTGCCATTAGCTTAATCGTTAAATAAATGGCACTGCCATTTACAATGCCAATAGCTTAATCGCTCGCATATGTATGACCTACTGCATTTACACCCACACAGAGCCACCCACACACACATACAGAGCCACCCACACAGAGTCATGCACATAGAGCCACCCACACACACAAAGCCACCTACACAGAGCCACCCTCACACAGACCGAGCCACCCACACATAGAGCCACCTACAAAACAAGAAAAACTAGAGCAATCAGGGGGCAGAAGGCAAGAAAAACGAGTGCAATCAGGGGAGCAAAGGCAAGAAAACAATAGCTTAATCGCTCGCAAATGCAAGACCTATTGCATTTGCACCCACACAGAGCCACACACAAAGCCACCCACACACACATACAGAGCCACCCACACATAGTCATTCACATAGAGCCACCCACACAATCAATCAATCAATGAAAGATCTACATAAACACCAATATCTATATGGTTATGCAGTTTCGTCCTCTACATATTTGCCCATCAGAAAGAATCATTGCAGCTTTATTTAAAAACATGCCATGTTTTTGGCTTTTGAAATATTAATAACTATAAGACATAAATACCGTGTGAGCATCACAAACTGAATTATAGCTAGGTCCTTGAATGGGAGACTTTTACACTATGTTACTTGTTGAATCGACCTCAGAAAGATGAGAGGCTGGCGCAGCCCTTTATTGACTCAGAACTATGCAGTTCACAAGGCTGGCACTCTGCCCACAGATTGATCCTGCGGCTGCTTCTTTCTTCTTTGTCCAAATGGCACGGGACACTGCTTTAATGTGTCACTAGCAACCGGAAATGAGCTCCTCAGAAGATTATTGCATAGGCAGACTACGTTACTCAGTTTATCTATGGGCCTTATCTGAACCCAGCACCGGAATAAGGTACCAGGATTCCCTGTCTGAATTAATACTAAAGTGCTTACAAATCATTAACTTTATTATTGTGACTCGGATTATCTTCTTTTTACCACTTAAGTAGTAATTTATGGCTTCAAATTCCTGAAAACATACTTACACATTTAATCTAAATTACCACAAACAGCAACAATTCCGCTTGAAGTAAAATCAGGAATTCACTATAAAAACACAGATTGTAAGTGACACAGAAAATACATAATATAACTATTCCCAAAGCAATCACTTCCTTTACTCATAGAACCCATCTTAAGAAACATTGAGGGGATAGGGCGTGATCGAACACACCTCTTAGCTGGTCCTACTGGCCCATACCATTCCTAGGCTGCCTATGGGCTGGTGCTGACCAAAAGAACATGTCCAAAGTTCGTATGAGGAGCCTCCAACATGTGAAAGAATTTCAACAACTCAAGTCTTCAAGTGCAACTCTTCTTCACCTGGATTGACTACACAAATTTCGAAAACCAGAACATAAACCCTCGTCTAATATTTATTTGGTTTATTTTATAATATGTTCTTTAGTATGGCACTCCGGCTGCCAAGGTCGTATTTCAGAGGACTAAGGGTCAAACACAGAGGAGAATTGGAGAATGAACAGGTGGCAGGGAAAAAAAATATGTCAATTAGTTTACGATTGATGATTCCTACACAGAGCAGAACAATTTGGTCTTCAGTACTCTTCAGAACTTCCTACATCCATGTTCAAACAGGGTGCAGCGTAAGAGCCTTTGCAGCAAAGGACTCGGACCCTAAAACTGTGGAGCGCCGGGGGATGGGGCAGGGCCCGGGGGGGCCTAGGGGTGACAAGAATGAGTGCCGGGTGACGGGGCAGGGCCCGGGGGGGGCTGGGGGTGACAAGAAGGAGTGCCGGGTGATGGGGCCGGAGATGGCTCCGGAGGGGGCCTGGGTGGCAGAGGTCTGGCCGGGCAGTGTGGCTGGCACAATAGCGCGGTGTAAGCTCAAGGGCCGGGGAGGGGGGGTGCTGAGAGGGGGCCCCTAAGCTGATACATTATTAATAAAAACAAACACGGCCCCCAGTCCCCCCCCCCGACCCTCAAATGCTGCAGCGGGGTGAAGCCTGCGCTGAGATCACAAGTAAACGTTGTAAACTTACTGTGTGTAAAGCAAAGGCGGTGGAGCTTTGAGCGTCGCTGCTGTCCAGGTGTGGCGTTGTGTCAAGAAAAGCTGCCAAATGCTAGTTTGGGGGCATTTAAGTAGCAAACCAGTTTGGGGGGAAAAAGGGGCGTGCGTGTTAAATAACAAAGGTTTCGCACTTGCCTTCAGTCTCGCCAAGAAATCCACATGAGCGAGAGATGCTTTGCTAATGTGCACTCGTCTGCCGAGGAGGTGCGAACCTTACAGGTCTCCGTAAATCCCTGGACTAGCTCTGTGTGGGTGTGGCATTTAATGCAAAAAAAAAAAAAAACGCTACACAGCTCCCCATAGCGCCTCAGCTCTGTACACTAGGTGAGGAAGTAAGATTTGCGAAATGCCCCCTGTAAGCTGGCTCCGGTACCAGACGCCTGTAATGGCGTGCATGTGAGCCGGCCAACCCAGCTCCCAAATCAGCAGGACACGGCCCACCGGCAGCGCTCCCCTCCGCAATGGTCTCAGGCTCAGGTTCAGACTTCACGCCTGCTGAAGACAGTATTACAGGCTTAGTGCTGTCTGTGGACCGCATGAGACACTGAGGGTGCTGCATGGGAGCCCGGAGACGAGGCAGGAGTGGAGGAGGTAGGCAGGGGGCAATGTATGTTGACAGAGCGCCGGATACCAGCTGCTACCCGCATTCCAGTCTAGCGCCCCCCCCCCCCCCCGACCCGACGCGGAGATCCTGTGCGGGCGGGCTGCACACACCAGACTATCAGCAGCTCAGACTCGTGTTCAAGAGCTCTATTGAGTGCCGGGAGGGGGTGGGAAAAAGACACGGCGGGGAGGACAGCGAGACGATTTCATCAGCGGGAGGGGAACAAAGACACGGACAGCGGGAGGGGGCGGGGCGGAAAAAAAGACGGCGGGAACGAGGAAAGCGAGAGCAGCCTACCTCAACCTTACCAGCAGCAAAATGGCGGCCTCAAGCTTCCGAGTTTTGCTGTCCTGAGTGACGGACGACGTCACGAGCTAAAGAACAGCAAAACTTAGGCCCCCGAATCCGAAAGAGACGGGGCTTGTTTGGAGTGACTCCCTTCTCTTCCAATGGCTGGCCTCCGTTTAGGAAGCCAGCCAATGGAAGCGAACGGAGCAGAGAGGTGGGTTTAAACTGCCCTACTCCAAAACATAAGATCTCCGGACCGGCGCTTATAGGTCCCTCGACCTAAAAAGGGGACAAAATTGAGGGGAAAACGAGTGGCACAGAGGGCAGGAGGGCACACAAAAAACGAGTGGAACAGAGAGCAGAAGGGCACAAAAAATGAGTGGGACAGAAGGCAAAAGGGGCACAAAAACAAGTGAAACAAGCATTGCAATGCAATAGGTCTCGCATTAGGAAAGTTTGAGTTATTTGTCCTGTACATGACAAATTTGTTATTTGTGTTATTTTTGAAAATTCAGAAATTAATAGCTTTGTCATTTACAATGGTAATACTTTTATTTTTTGACAATGTGACACCTATAGCATTTTTAATGCAACATGTTTTGTATTTACGTGACTTAGAAGTATTGATTTTACAAATAATGTTTTTTTTTGTAAATAATTCATACTTAAATAAAAGTTATTGTAATTTATAATGGCAATAGCTTAAACTGTTGTAAATAACTTTTGTGAAGATTATGTTCAGTGTATTTTATTGTGACTAAAATATAAGAACAGAAGTGAAATATCAACATTTTTTGTGACATTTGTAATAAAGCTTGAAACATTGAGAGAACATATTTGAACCAGTTGTTGAATGTTTGCACAGATTGATACTGTGGTGGCGTTGAGTGATGTGGTGGTGACAAGTGATGCTGTGGCGTACAGTGATGCTGTGGTAGCGCATAGTGATGTTGTGGTGCCCGAGTGATGCTGTTGTTGTGCGATAGACAGATAGAGTGAGGGCGATAGATTGAGGGCGATAGACAGACAGAGTGAGGGAGATAGATTGAGGGCGATAGACAGACAGAGTAAGGGAGATAGATTGAGGGCGATAGACAGACAGAGTGAGGGCGATAGATTGAGGGCGATCGACAGACAGAGTGAGGGCGATAGATGGGTGGAGTTGGAGGGTGGAGTTGGAGGGTGGAGGGTGGAGTTGGAGGGTGGAGTTGGAGGGTGGAGTTGGAGGGTGGAGGTGGAGGTGGAGTGTGGGGTTGGAGGGTGGATTTGTAGTTGGAGGATGGAGTTGGATGGTGGTTTTTGAGTGTTGACTTGGAGGGTGGAGTTAGAGGGCAACTACCGCCATTTTACATTTAAAATGGTAACATCCATGTGAAGCACTCAAATGAGGAGAGGATGTAGCCTACCAGCTGGGGAGGTCGATCTCAAATCTGGAGAACGGGTTAGAGTCTTGGCAATGACGCTCAACACCCTGTGATTCTTGGCATATCACTTAATCTCCTCTTGCGTAACAAAAATGAATGTGTCCATCTGTAAGGAAACTGGTGCTCATGTACAGCGCTCTCATACCAGAAACCTTCGGGTCAAACTGCGCTATATAAAACTACGATGGAACAAATCTTAAATAAACAAGATGGGCTGTAAAAGCCTCTACCAAGACAGCAGGATATATGAACCCTGTCTGCCTTGCCTCTACCTATGCCTGTGCATACGTTTTAGAACACCTGTACCAGGGTGGGAAGCCAGTTCAATTAGTAAACAAAAAATCTGACTTTACAGAGTGCGACAGTTTCACACTAGCGCCTGACACCCTCAAGAAACTAGCAGCACTTTCACTAAGAGGAGCATCTACCTAACAGCACTACTTGTAATAAGGCATTTCCTTCAAATAGTGAAGCAAAAAAAACTATATTTACAGACGTTATGAAATTTTACCTGAGTGACAAAATTGTAACATTATACAGGTTAATCAATCTGTGAGCTCTTCATAGTGATTTGGAAATATTTCCCAACTGATTGGCACCAGGTCTGCTTTTTCTCTCAATCTAACCTGTGGTCATAGTAAGTATAGCGTATCACCTGTGAAATTATTGCCCCCTTTTTTTAATCAACTATCACATACCAGCGAACAGAGGACCATATCACACACCTTAGAGTTGCAGGACCACGAACAATAAATGTCTTACTTAGTTTACTGCTCACGTTTAAGAAACTTGTGCTTGTCGACAGTTTCTGCTTTGTTTGCCACACTGTACTATCAGAGCACACGTCTGGAGGACGTATTGGATGTATTTTTTATGTTTAAACCTGACCCTGAACATTTCCCTCATAATATCTCTCCAGCATATCTGCTCAGGTACCGGTGCAAGAAAAAGCAATATGTGACGAAAGCAGCAGACACAGGCAGCAGTACTGTGATTTTCGGGCTCTAGCACAAAGACAAAGTAGAGAGAAGAGAGCAGAGGGGATAGAGAATTAGATAGAGGCAGGATGAAACGGAGAGCGTAGAATGGGGGTGGGAGATGGGTGAAAAACACTGAAAAAATACACTCGGGAAAGATGGGAGAAAACAAAATCTCTGCGAGGGACGGGAAGTGTACCTTTGGGAAAGGGAGGCTGTGAAAGTAACACTGAAAGGAGGAGGAGAAAATAAATAATTGTGGGTTTGCAAAGAGAGAGAGAGTGACTGGAAAGACGAGGAGACAGATAATGGCTACTGCTGGGAGAATGAGCAGAAAGAGTGGGGCAAATATTGCAGAGAGGTGGTAGAAAAGGGCACTCTAGAAGACAGGCACCGTTTAGAAATGATTAATTAGAATAAAGTGTAGAACTTCGAGAGAGATATGGGAGAATGAAAGACATTCGCACCAGGAGAAGACTCAGAGAGACTGTAGAGAGAAATAAGTAGTTTCCTCTGAGAGAGCACTTAAAGGATACAGGTCTACCAATCAGTAACGTGTTATAGAAGCTTTGCTGCAGAAGAGGGACAAACAAGACAAGGAAGTAAAACAACGGAGTAAGAAGCAAGCAAATGAGAGAGAGAAACAACCAATGGTAAGCAACATAAGGCTACTAAGTTTTCTGTATGGTCCACAAGAGGCCTTTTCCAAACAGAGCTCAAATCTGGCGGTAAGCAATATCTAACAATAGATGGGCAGCCTATTTTGTTCCAAACCAGAAAGACCACCAAATTGGTCTTGAAGGCCTCTGAATTTCGGGGTGCAGGGCAGAAGCATGGCACCATAGGAAAAGCAAAAAGAAACCTCTCTGATGAGAACAGCATGAAACAGTCTTGGATTTTGGGGTTCTACCTATTCAGGAGGCAAAGCTGTAGTAGATTTTGTAGAAAAAAATGAATTAAACTTCATCGCACAAGATTGGGAAGTACATGTGCAAGGACTTTAGTGGGGCTGAACTTGAAAACAAAATCATGCTGCATAACTAGAGGATGTGCAACACTGAAAAGCCGTTTCCATCCCACCCCTGCTAGAGTCTCTGCAGGAGCCAAGATGTAGGAGTAGATTTTATTTATAGTTTTATGCATCGCGAACTTGAACCTTAAAGGTATCAGAGCACTTTACAAATGTTCTGGATACAGGAAGAATAAACAGCAGCAGCATCAAAACCGCAAAGGCAGTAACAGAAGCACCAAAGAAATCCCCCAGGGTCCACACTACAAAACCCAAGAACACAAACATAATATGCAAGAAATAAACATGAGTAAACAATAAGGGATACATCGTGTCCGGGAGTAGAGTTCACCGTAGAGAGTCTCAAAGGCTGTGTGCAGAACTACATGTCCCAGAATCCTCTTGGCTGATCTATGCCCAGCCAATAGAGAAAGGCTCCCCACTGTGATGCTGAATCATACCAGCTCAAATGTAAGTGGTTGAAATCTGGTCCATCCAAGGTAGGACAGCTCGAGCCGGAGATAAACCCCACGGAGCCGAAGCAAGCCCTTGTAACCTGCACTCCCTGTGGGATACAGCACGGCAGTGGAGCCCTGTCTGCAGCCTACAATCCAGGCCTGTCGTGGATTACTGCTGCCCCTACAAGGCCTCGCTAGGACTCAGGGAGGGAGCTGGAAGGAAGCCCTTGCAGCCTGCACTCCCTGTGGCATACAGCACGGCAGCGGAGCCCTGTCTGCAGCCTACAATCCAGGCTTGTCCTGTGTTACTCCTGCCCCTACAAGGCCTCGCTAGGACTCAGGGAGGGAGCTGGAAGGAAGCCCTTGCAGCCTGCACTCCCTGTGGGTTACAGCACGGCAGTGGAGCCCTGTCTGGAGCCTACAATCCAGGCCTGTCCTGGGTTACTGCTGCCCCTACAAGGCCTCGTTAGGACTCAGGGAGGGAGCTTGAAGGAAGCCCCTGCAGCCTGCACTCAATCCAGGCTTGTCCTGTGTTACCGCTGCCCCTACAAGGCCTCGCTAGGACTCAGGGAGGGAGCTGGAAGGAAGCCCTTGCAGCCTGCACTCAATCCAGGCTTGTCCTGGGATACTGCTGCCCCTACAAGGCCTCGCTAGGACTCAGGGAGGGAGCTGGAGGGAAGCCCCTGCAGCCTGCACTCAATCCAGGCTTGTCCTGGGTGACTGCTGCCCCTACAAGGCCTCGCTAGGACTCAGGGAGGGAGCTGGAGGGAAGCCCCTGCAGCCTGCACTCAATCCAGGCTTGTCCTGTGTGACTGCTGCCCCTACAAGGCCTCGCTAGGACTCAGGGAGGGAGCTGGAAGGAAGCCCCTGCAGCCTGCACTCAATCCAGGCTTGTCCTGTGTGACTGCTGCCCCTACAAGGCCTCGCTAGGACTCCGGGAGGGAGCTGGAAGGAAGCCCCTGCAGCCTGCACTCAATCCAGGCTTGTCCTGTGTTACTGCTGCCCCTACAATGCCTCGCTAGGACTCAGGGAGGGAGCTGGAAGGAAGCCCCTGCAGCCTGCACTCAATCCAGGCTTGTCCTGTGTGACTGCTGCCCCTACAATGCCTCTCTAGGACTCAGGGAGGGAGCTGGAGGGAAGCCCCTGCACTCAATCCAGGCTTGTCCTGTGTTACCGCTGCCCCTACAAGGCCTCGCTAGGACTCAGGGAGGGAGCTGGAAGGAAGCACCTGCAGCCTGCACTCAATCCAGGCTTGTCCTGGGTTACCGCTGCCCCTACAAGGCCTCGCTAGGACTCAGGGAGGGAGCTGGAAGGAAGCCCCTGCACCATGCACTCCCTGTGGGATACAGCACGGCAGTGGAGCCCTGTCTGCAGCCTACAATCCAGGCTTGTCCTGTGTGACTGCTGCCCCTACAAGGCCTCGCTAGGACTCAGGGAGGGAGCTGGAAGGAAGCCCCTGCAGCCTGCACTCAATCCAGGCTTGTCCTGGGTTACCGCTGCCCCTACAAGGCCTCGCTAGGACTCAGGGGGGGGAGCTGAAAGGAAGCCACTGCAGCCTGCACTCAATCCAGGCTTGTTCATTGTTACTGCTGCCCCTACAAGGCCTCGCTAGGACTCAGGGAGGGAGCTGGAGGGAAGCCCCTGCAGCCTGCACTCAATCCAGGCTTGTCCTGTGTGACTGCTGCCCCTACAAGGCCTCGCTAGGACTCAGGGAGGGAGCTGGAAGGAAGCCCCTGCACCATGCACTCCCTGTGGGATACAGCACGGCAGTGGAGCCCTGTCTGCAGCCTACAATCCAGGCTTGTCCCGTGTTACTCCTGCCCCTACAAGGCCTCGCTAGGACTCAGGGAGGGAGCTGGAAGGAAGCCCTTGCAGCCTGCACTCCCTGTGGGTTACAGCACGGCAGTGGAGCCCTGTCTGGAGCCTACAATCCAGGCCTGTCCTGGGTTACTGCTGCCCCTACAAGGCCTCGCTAGGACTCAGGGAGGGAGCTTGAAGGAAGCCCCTGCAGCCTGCACTCAATCCAGGCTTGTCCTGTGTGACTGCTGCCCCTACAAGGCCTCGCTAGGACTCAGGGAGGGAGCTGGAAGGAAGCCCCTGCAGCCTGCACTCAATCCAGGCTTGTCCTGTGTGACTGCTGCCCCTACAAGGCCTCGCTAGGACTCAGGGAGGGAGCTGGAAGGAAGCCCCTGCACCATGCACTCAATCCAGGCTTGTCCTGGGTGACTGCTGCCCCTACAAGGCCTCGCTAGGACTCATGGAGGGAGCTGGAGGGAAGCCCCTGCAGCCTGCACTCAATCCAGGCTTGTCCTGTGTTACCGCTGCCCCTACAAGGCCTCGCTAGGACTCGGGGGGGGGGGGGGGTGGATGGAAGCCCCTGCAGCCTGCACTCCCTGTGGGATACAGCACGGCAGTGGAGCCCTGTCTGAAGCCTACAGTACAGGCTTGTCCTGGGTTACTGCTGCCCCTACAAGGCCTCGCTAGGACTCAGGGAGACTGCACGAATAATGCCAGCGGCACAATTACCCCGCAGCAGCCGCAGTGCCAGTGAATGACGACCCGACCCTGCTAATCACGCCGAAGTGGGAGACCCAGATATACTCAGCTTTGGGGTAAAAGGAAAAGCCATTAGATGAATGGCCCTGCAATCATTCCCTAGCTACAGCAGCATTAATCAGAGCCTTCTCAAAAATCTGGAAGTAAAGATAGAACGTGGCTGCGCTGGCACACGGTGCCCAGAGCTCCAATTAGGAAAGCTCCCTCCATCAGTCGCTTGAGCTGGCTGTGGCAGGGCTGGTTCTCTGCCAACATCTCGAGCAGAGACCGAAGCCCAGGACTAACCTCCCTTCATCGCCCGTCACTTGTCAGCGCTGCTGCTGTAATTAGCACCCGCAAGCTCTCCAAATAGACATTATCAAATTAGGCCACAGACTGGGGGCAATTCAACAGAAACCTGCAATCCCGCCGCTTCAAGATGCAAAGGAGAGCCCTTTCCTCCCACTGTATGCCCGGCTCAGGACCCACTGCACTGTCACAAGTGAAGGAGACAGAGATGCTCCACATTCAAGCTGTCTCAACAGGGTAGAGACCACCATGAACTAGGTCTGTAATGGAGCAGAGGGGCTCCACATTCAGGCCTGTAACGGAGCAGAGGGGCTCCACATTCAGGCCTGAAACGGAGCAGAGGGGCTCCACATTCAGGCCTGAAACGGAGCAGAGGAGCTCCACATTCAGGCCTGTAACGGAGCAGAGGGGCTCCACATTCAGGCCTGTAACGGAGCAGAGGGGCTCCACATTCAGGCCTGTAACGGAGCAGAGGGGATTCACATTCAGGCCTGTAACGGAGCAGAGGGGCTCCACATTCAGGCCTGAAACGGAACTGAGGGGCTCCACATTCAGGCCTGTAACGGAGCAGAGGGGCTTCACATTCAGGCCTGTAACGGAGCAGAGGGGCTCCACATTCAGGCCTGTAATGGAGCAGAGGGGCTCCACATTCAGGCCTGAAACGGAACTGAGGGGCTCCACATTCAGGCCTGTAACGGAGCAGAGGGGCTCCACATTCAGGCCTGTAACGGAGGAGAGGGGCTTCACATTCAGGCCTGTAACGGAGCAGAGGGGCTCTACCTTCAGGCCTGTAACGGAGCAGAGGGGCTCCACATTCAGGCCTGTAACGTAGCATGTAACGGAGCAGAGGGGCTCTACATTCAGGCCTGTAACGGAGCATGTAACGGAGCAGAGGGGCTCTACATTCAGGCCTGTAACGGAGCAGAGGGGATCCACATTCAGGCCTGTAACGGAGCAGAGGGGCTCCACATTCAGGCCTGTAACGGAACAGAGGGGCTCCACATTCAGGTCTGTAAGGGAGCACATGTGCTCCACATTCAGGTCTGTAAGGGAGCAGAGGTGCTCCACATTCAGGCCTGTAACGGAGCAGAGGGGCTCCACATTCAGGCCTGTAACGGAGCAGAGGGGCTCCACATTCAGACCTCTAACGGAGCAAAAGTGCTCCACATTCAGGCCTGTAATGGAGCACTTGCTCCACATTCAGGCCTCTAACGGAGCAGAGGGGCTCCACATTCAGGCCTCTAATGGAGCAGAGGGGCTCCACATTCAGGCCTGTAACGGAGCAGAAGGGCTACACATTCAGGCCTGTAACGGAGCAGAGGGGCTCCACATTCAGGCCTGTAACGGAGCAGAGGGGCTCCACATTCAGGCCTGTAACAGAGCCTGTAACGGAGCATGTAACAGAGCAGAGGTACCTCACATTCAGGCCTGTAACGGAGCAGAGGGTTTCCACATTCAGGCCTGTAACGGAGCAGAGGGGCTCCACAGTCAAGCCTGTAACGGAGCAGAGGGGCTCCACATTCAGGCCTGTAACGGAACAGAGGGGCTCCACATTCAGGCCTGTAACCGAGCAGAGGGGCTCCACATTCAGGCCTGTAACGGAGCAGAGGGGCTCCACATTCAGGCCTGTAACAGAGCAGAGGGGCTCCACATTCAGGCCTGTAACGGAGCAGAGGGGCTCCACATTCAGGCCTGTAACGGAGCAGAGGGGCTCCACATTCAGGCCTGTAACGGAGCATGTAACAGAGCAGAGGTGCCTCACATTCAGGCCTGTAACGGAGCAGAGGGGCTTCACATTCAGGCCATTAACGGAGCAGAGGGGCTTCACATTCAGGCCTTTAACGGAGCAGCGGGGCTCCACATTCAGGCCTGTAACGGAGCAGAGGGGCTCCACATTCAGGCCTGTAACGGAGCAGAGGGGCTCCACATTCAGGCCTGTAACGGAGCAGAGGGGCTCCACATTCAGGCCTGTAACGGAGCAGAGGGGCTCCACATTCAGGCCTGTAACGGAGCAGAGGGGCTCCACATTCAGGCCTGTAACGGAGCAGAGGGGCTCCACATTCAGGCCTGTAACAGAGCAGAGGAGCTTCACATTCAGGCCTGTAACGGAGCAGAGGGGCTCCACATTCAGGCCTGTAACGTAGCATGTAACGGAGCAGAGGGGCTCTACATTCAGGCCTGTAACGGAGCAGAGGGGCTCCACATTCAGGACTGTAACGGAGCAGAGGGGCTCCACATTCAGGCCTGTAACGGAACAGAGGGGCTCCACATTCAGGTCTGTAAGGGAGCACATGTGCTCCACATTCAGGTCTGTAAGGGAGCAGAGGTGCTCCACATTCAGGCCTGTAACGGAGCAGAGGGGCTCCACATTCAGGCCTGTAACGGAGCAGAGGGGCTCCACATTCAGACCTCTAACGGAGCAAAAGTCCTCCACATTCAGGCCTGTAATGGAGCAGTTGCTCCACATTCAGGCCTCTAATGGAGCAGAGGGGCTACACATTCAGGCCTGTAACGGAGCAGAGGGGCTCCACATTCAGGCCTGTAACGGAGCAGAGGGGCTCCACATGAAGGCCTGTAACGGAGCATGTAACAGAGCAGAGGTGCCTCACATTCAGGCCTGTAACGGAGCAGAGGGGTTCCACATTCAGGCCTGTAACTGAGCAGAGGGGCTCCACAGTCAAGCCTGTAACGGAGCAGAGGGGCTCCACAGTCAGGCCTGTAACGGAACAGAGGGGCTCCACATTCAGGCCTGTAACCGAGCAGAGGGGCTCCACATTCAGGCCTGTAACAGAGCAGAGGGGCTCCACATTCAGGCCTGTAACGGAGCAGAGGGGCTCCACATTCAGGCCTGTAACGGAGCAGAGGGGCTACACATTCAGGCCTGTAACAGAGCAGAGGGGCTCCACATTCAGGCCTGTAACAGAGCAGAGGGGCTCCACATTCAGGCCTGTAACAGAGCAGAGGGGCTCCACATTCAGGCCTGTAACAGAGCAGAGGGGCTCCACATTCAGGCCTGTAACGGAGCAGAGGGGCTCCACATTCAGGCCTGTAACGGAGCAGAGGGGCTCCACATTCAGGCCTGTAACGGAGCAGAGGGGCTCCACATTCAGGCCTGTAACGGAGCATGTAACAGAGCAGAGGTGCCTCACATTCAGGCCTGTAACGGAGCAGAGGGGCTTCACATTCAGGCCTTTAACGGAGCAGAGGGGCTTCACATTCAGGCCTTTAACAGAGCAGCGGGGCTCCACATTCAGGCCTATAACGGAGCAGAGTGCTCCACATTCAAGCTGTAATGGAGCAAAACTGCTCCATGTTCAGGTCTGTAACGTAGCAGAACTGCTCCACATTCAGGCCTGAAACGGAGAAGAAGTGCTACCCATTCAGGCCTGAACGGGAGCCGAAGTACTCCCCAGTCTGGCCTGTAACAGAGCAGAAGTGCTCCACATTCAGGTCTGTAACGTAGCAGAAATGCTCCACATTTGGGTCTGTAACAGAGCAGAAGTGCTCCACAGTCAGGCCTGTAACAGAGCCGAAGTGCTCCACATTTGGGCCTGTAACGGAGCAGAAGTGCTCCACATTTGGGCCTGTACCGGAGCAGAAGTGCTCCACCTTCAGGCCTGTAACAGAGCAAAAGTACTCCACAGTCAGGCCTGTAACAGAGCAGAAGTGATCCACCTTCAGGCCTGTAACGTAGCAGAGGGGCTCCACATTCAGGCCTGTAACGGAGCAGAAGTACTCCACATTCAGGCCTGTATCAAAGCAGAAGTACTCCACAGTCAGGCCTGTAACAGAGGATAAGTGCTCCACAGTAGAAGTGCTCCACCTTCAGGCCTGTAACGGAGCAGAAGTGCTCCACCTTCAGGCCTGTAACAGAGCAGAAGTGCTCCATATTCAGATTGTCTCCAAAAGGTAGAGACAAGCATGAACTAGGCCTGTAACAGAGCAGAGGCTCAACAAAAGACAGAGATGACCATGAACTAGGTATGTAACAGAGCAGAAGCGCTCCACATTCACGCCTTCTCCACAGGGTAGAAACAGCCATGAACTAGCTATGTAATGGAGAAGAGGTGCTCCATATTCAGGCGTTCTCCTTTCTCCACAGGGTAGAAATACCTAGAACTAGGTATATAACAGAGCAGAGGCGCACTACATCAAGGCCTTCTCCACTAGATAGAGACGACTGTAAACTAGGTATGGAAGAGAGCAGAGGTTCATCACAAGGTAGAGATGGCCATGAACTAGGTATGTACCAGACTCTACTAGATATAGACGACCGTAAACTAGGTATGTAACAGAGCAGAGGTGCTCCACATTCAGTCCTTCTCCACCAAGTAGAGATATCCATGAACTAAGTATGTAATGGAGCAGAGGTGCTCTACATTCAGGCCTTCTCCACAAGGTAGAGAAGACCATGACCTAGGTATGTAACGGAGCAGAAGTGCTCCACAGTCAGGCCTTCTCCACAGTGGACACGTTTCTTAGAACTCCTTGTCCGACGGCTGATGCAGCTAAAGCCAGTACTGCATGCGCATGCTGCTACTGTAATCCTGGGGTTCAGACCAGATAAAAAAATGACAGAACACTTATATCGGGAATTTGTTACTAGCCACAAAACAGGAAATTGCCAGACAATGGGAGAACATGACATCACCTACTATTCTTGACTTGTCAAGAAGGCTATTAACCCTAGAAGCGATGGAAATGCTAACAATGGACATACAAAATGAAAGAGCCAAGCTCGCAAAAGGCTGGAAACCACTACTTTCAATCTAGAACGCAAAAACTGCCCGCTTACAAATACTCTAAGCACCTACACTATATCGGAAACTCTGGTAAATGCACCAAAGAGAATCTAATCTTTTTTAATAACTTGGCTGAGTCTGATACAGGGCACCCATTACACCCAATCCATCTATTATTTGCACAGACCGACAGCAAGAAGAAAGTCCATCAGAACTTCAATTAGGTAAATGACATTCTTTTTAAGAGGATCCAGAACCAAACATTACTAAGGGCCTCGCCAGACCTGCAATGGTCTAATTTTCAGAATTAATTCTCGAGGGAAACTAGAAAAAGCTCAGGGTTGGGGGTTCATCAACTACTTACACTAGACTTAGAAATGTCTTTCGGGAAAATAAAGTTAATATACTGACTGTGTGCAAAGCTTTGTTGGTAGATCAAATACAGGGTTTGAAACAAAGATGCAGAAAGCCGATCTAGAAAGTTTAGGCGGGGTGGGGGAGGGGTGGCTAGCATTAGACAAGCATTTTGAAGACCTGGCCAGTCACGTTTTATCGAAAGCCTTTAACTAAGATGAATAACCCAACAGAAACTGCAAAATACGTCAAACGAGAACTTATTCCTTTACAGTCCACAGTAATCTTCACAAAAAATTGAGAAACTCTTGCGAGGTCAGTTAATTTGAACCTGGAGAGGGGAGCCCCTGGAGCAAGTTGCAACTGCTGATCCTAAATACAAGGCACAGAAAGGCTCTCCCACAGCTCGCTAGAGCCAATCGTGGTACGAAAAACCCAGCTTCATCCAGGCAACACAGGTGTCCAACATACATACGGGAGAAAAGCAGAAAAGTACAGACCTTGGACAGAACTACTCGTAAAGCAGCACTCAAAACTTCACGACAGCAGCATCACCGAACCAAGAGGTCAATAGACAGCAACAGCAGTTCATGATAGTCTACAGAACATGTTACATGCATTAGAAGGTTTGTGCTATGTAACAAGTGACACCAGATGCACAGACATCTCAGCAACTTCCCCTTAGCAACATTATGCGAGACTCTATGTAACAAGGCCAGATCTGTGGCTCACCTAGTCACCAAGGACTGGTAGCAAGGAGTGCTCTACTCAGATGTTTGAAGCACGGACAAACCTCGATGTCATGATGTCACACTGTGGTAAATGCTGTGCCGTACAATACAACAAGGAGGGAATAGAACTGGGAATTTAAGGGATTTATGGAGGCATGAAGTGGCATTTTAAATTCAAGACAGTTTTGAATATGCAGCGGCATTAGTCGCCACCTGCGAACAGTGAGGGCAAGCCTAATGGACTACGGAAGAAGTGACTATTCTAAAGAACTGTTGCATCCACGGAGAACAATCCTACAAAGGCCTCAGAATTGCTAGACTTCAGTTTACCAGTCTGGAATAACCAGAAAACTAGCCTGTGTTCCAGTTTCAAGGAGTCTACTTGGTGTTTTCCTCAAGCATGGATTATCTACACATGTTACTAGGGGCGAGTCAAAGACACTTCCCACTACGACGCAGTGCAAAGGGTAAAGCCATAATTTATATTTCTCTGTACAACAGGTCATGAAGCTCAGCAGTCTTTATTTACATCATAAATATCTGAAGAATCCCACTATAGACGAGCTAAAACGAAACCTTTTACCATTATATGTTTATGATAGATTATTAGCATTGAAAGTGCTCATTCGAATATAGAAGAGAACAATCAAAGAAGCAAAAGAGCAACTAGCGCCTACTCCCAGAGGGAGTGGAGCTGCTGAAGGAATGAACCTGCTTTACACTGAAGTGGTGAGCAGTAAAAAAGAAACACCTTTATTTCTATTGCACAAAGTCAGAAAGTAGCTCTACTGCAGCCGTAGCTCAGCTAGGTAATCAGCGAGCGGTAAACACGGCTTCAGCACAAAACATTTTTTTATCAGTTTAAAACTATTCTACAAAGGGTTGAACTAATTTTTCTACAGTTGGAGGAATCATTTTCCTTCCACAGAAAAAAGTAAATGTTGATTTCAAAGATGTATTTGGAGCGGTCGTTAAATGCAGATGAAGAGAAGTGGGTACCTCGCCTGGAATCCATTGACACTTAGGTTATAGCTCTTATGGTGTATAATGGCCAAAATCAAAAGTGCATTGACGGCTCAACTACTAGATCAAAAGGCGCAAATCTACGAGATATGCCTCCGCACACTGACGGCGTAAAAGGGCCATTTGAACCAGAAAGATGGGCACCACCACGCCTCACCCCTTCGTCCAAGGCGATTATGTGGGGCACAAGGTGACACCTAGTCCCACTGCCCCACAAGTGCAGCACACCCCACTACAGACATCAACTGCAGTATTGCATGTACTGCAGGAAGGCTCTGCTAATTACACCAGATGTTCATTTAAATTAACATATTGTAATCAAAAAGAGAGGAGAACTAGAGAGGCTGGTCCGTTTCCCCAGTTTGTATGTTAGCAATCAATGAGAACTAGCTCTGGTTTAAATTGTTTGTATGTCTGGGGTGGAGGAAACCATTAGGTTTTATGAAGGCCCTCACCCACCAACTTAGTTGGTGGCATGCTCCATCATCGGGCCCCGCCCGAGGTACCGAGTGTGCCTCATGTGTGCTTCGATGCCAGATTACTGCGGAGCGGGTTTTTTTTGGTTTGTGAGGGTGCTGCGAGTGTGCTCTGAGTGAGGTTTAAAATACTGTCCTGGGTGTCCCAAAGACTGTTTTAATGGTGGGCTCCAGCCAGTCAATAAAAACAAAGGCTACGGTGCTTATATGTGCAAGAGGTGTTTCCTCTCGAGTTGTACACCTGATTTTAGCGAAGAGCTCAGGCTGGGCCCGCAATGAACCTGTTGTCCGGGCAGAGGCTCAGGTGTATAACTCGAGAGGAAACACCTCTTGCACCTATAAGCACCGTAACGTGCGCTTTACACACAGGGCACGGACAAACTCATACAAACCCCTGTAACACCCTACACATATAAGGTCCTGACGAAAGCCAGTAGAAGAAAAGGCCTGGCTGAAACTAGTTGACCGCACAGGACGTCGGAGGCCATAAGCCTACCGTGCACGTCCAAAAGCCTTTGTTTTTATTGACTGCCTGGGGCCCACCATTAAAACAGTCTTTGGGACACCCAGGACAGTATTTTAAACCTCACTCAGAGCACACTCACAGCACCCTCACGAACCAAAAAAAACCTGCTCCGCAGTAATCTGGCGTCGGAGCACACCTGAGGCACACTCAAACCTTGGGTGGGGTCCGATGATGAAGCATGCCACCAACTAGGTTGGTGGGTGAGGGCCTTCATAAAACCTAATGGTTTTCCTCCACCCGCAGACATACAAACAATTTAAACCAGAGCTAGTTCTCTTTGATTGCTAATAAACTTTAAATTAACAAACAAAATCTATCACACAGTGAGTTTACTCACACTACACACATCTACCACATACTTCATGTATCCATTAAAGCAGAAAGGTCTGCATGTATAGAATGAGAACACATTGGTCATATAAACCGTTTCCTTCTTCAGGGAGAATGAGGTGCAAGATTTCACAGCCACAGTCTTCCAGTGCCCTCAGGTGGAGGGTATGCCAAGCAAACAGGCCTTATATGATCCAATCCCGTTCAGTACCCTAGTCCTGGCTTTGCACCTAAACCAGAGGCTGGCTTGACTATTGTAACTTGTAATATCACAATGGCAGAAAAGGAATGCCTCACAGTGGATCACCTTCAGAAGGATATCAAGATACACAATATGTTATGTTATTATTTTTAATAGAGCGCGCGATTACCAAAAAGGCATCTTGGCACTAGCGTCCAATTAAAACCCGACAGTATAGGACATAAAATACCTAAGAGTTGCTAAGCAGTTAGATGAGCTCATCAAAAAGTAAGGTGCTGAAAAGTCTTAAATTAATTCCTGAACTTTAATACATTAGGCTGACCTCAGATAATTGGGTAGAGCGTTCCACCATTTGGAGGTGGAATAAGAGAAAGGAGTATTTCTTACCTGTAACTCCAGTTCTATAGTAGGGGTATCTCTGTTATAGTCATAATCTAGCGAATAGTCCCACTCATGTGCGGGGACCCCGGAGCAATCAAAAATAATCTCTTAAACTGTCTTTTGTGCAGTCCTGCATAGACACTTAAAGAGAGAATTTAAAGACAAATTATGCAGCCTATACCTGCCAGGCTACACTGTCCAGTACTTCAACTAGATATTCCTCCAATACCATATTCAGCACAGCCTGCCAAGTTTCCTTCATAGAGAAATTTCCCCTTTTACCAAGAAAGTCTCTGGAATGATAGAGAAGAAGGGGTGGACAGACAAGCCCCATAGGCTGCCATTATGTAGCTCAAAAAGGGATACCGTGCCTTTAAGGAAACTTTCTAGAACTCTCAGTATCCCAGAATGCACAGCAGGTCCCCTCCACTTCCAGTTCTTTTTGAAGGTGTATAAAGCTAGACCTGTAGCATTCAGTACATGAACATCTTTCTCCACCGGGGAGGGGGGCGGGCGCTTATGACTTTTAAAGAGATACGGGGGGGGTGTTAAACAAAAAGTGGACAGGGTCAAAAGAGGGGTACGAGATTAAAGACCTGACAACACCTTACCCCTAATAGACTAATGTAAAAGACAGAAGGGGTGCTAAGGTCATTAGTGGCCTCTACTGTCTATCATGTACTGAAAGCATGAAGGTATCGACTGTAAAAGTGAGAAAGGAGAGCAAACGTGAACCCATCAGCCCACCCATTGGCGGAACTTCATCATCTGGGCTTGAGAAACACCAGCCTGGTGTCTACTAGGTGTCTCACCTTGGTGATAATGTGAGTATGTAGTACACCAGTGATGGAAACAATGGGTAGTGGTGTCTGAAGGACTGTGGGAAGTGAAGAAAAAGTTGCAGTGTAGAAAGCAAATGTGCTATAGAGGGAGTGGTGAAATAAAATTGACTAGCATGGTGCCTAATAAACCTTTATTCAGACGGTCACCATGGTGCCAAGATTAAAAGCAGAGTGTAAATGCTCCCGCACTTGGGCTGGGAGATGGCCTCACCTAGCTTGGCACTCGCTCAGGACAATGAGGCCCGCTCTGTCCGTCGGTACCTCGGATCCCTTCTGAGTCGAGGGGAAGGTGATCTTCCCCTCGACTCAGAAGGGATCCGAGGTACCGACGGACAGAGCGGGGCCTCATTGTCCTGAGCGAGTGCCAGGCGAGGTGAGGCCATCTCCCAGCCCAAGTGCGGGAGCAGTTGGTTTCAGAATACTGTGACCTCATCTCCTACCAACAGTAGGTTAATGTCTCTGGCATGGTATGTATTTTGAATCTTACCACCACAGTTGCAGTAGTGTTTGATTAGGTCCTGAAGAAAGCCTCTCGAGGCTGAAACATGTTGACCGATTGATTCATCTATAAATGGTAATATATGCTTACATCCATTTACACTCTGCTTTTAATCTTGGCACCATGGTGACCGTCTGAATGAAGGTTTATTAGGCACCATGCTAGTCAATTTTATTTCACCACTCTCTCTATAGCACATTTGCTTTCTACACTGCAACTTTTTCTTCACTTCCCACAGTCCTTCAGACACCACTACCCATTGTTTCCATCACTGGTGTACTACATACTAGCTGTTGTACTCACATTATCACCAAGGTGAGACACCTAGTAGACACCAGGCTGGTGTTTCTCAAGCCCAGATGATGAAGTTCCGCCAATGGGTGGGCTGATGGGTTCACGTTTGCTCTCCTTTCTCACTTTTACAGTCTATACCTTCATGCTTTCAGTACATGATAGACAGTAGAGGCCACTAATGACCTTAGCACCCCTTCTGTATAACAGAGATACCCCTACTACAGAATTGGAGTTACAGGTAAGAAACTACTCCTTCTGTAGTAGGGGATCTCTGTGTATAGTCATAATGTAGTGAATAGAATGGCAAGCCCATCCCCAACACCAAAGCGGCAGTGGAGAAAAAGAAAAACAACACCACTACTGTGCGAACAGATTTTGCAGCAAAGCTTGCCCAACCTGAGCATCTGCCCTAGCATCAGAGTCCAGACAGTAATGCCAAGCAAAGGTATGGACCGACTTTCAAGTGGCAGCCCTGCGGATCTCTGCAATGGGAACATTACGGAGCAAAGCTGTCGTAGCCGCTTTGCCCCTGGTGGAATGAGCCTTAGGCTTACCTCCTAAGGTTTTGTTAGCCTTTTGGTAACATAACTGGATACAGGACACAATCCACCTAGAGATGGACTGTTTACAGGTAGCAAGACCAGTCTAGACTGACCCATAGTTGATAAACAATTGGTCTGACCTACGAATATCCTTGGTTTTATCCAAATAGAATTTCAACAGCCTTCGGACATCCAGGGAATGAAGAGCTCTTTCCGCTGGAGTGGAAGGATTCTGAAAAAACGTAGGCGAAGTTATAGTCTGGTTAACATGGAAATCAGAAATAACCTTAGGAAGAAATTTAGGGTGAGTACGCATCACAACCTTAGCAGCATAAAATACAGTATAAGGTTCATGGCAACACAATGCCTGAATTTCACGCACCCTGCGGGCCGATGTAATGGCCACAAGGAACGCCGCCTTCCAGGACAGGTGCTGTAGCGAAGCCTTATGAATAGGTTCAAAAGGTTCCTTCATCAGTCTCGACAGCACCACATTAAATTCCCGCGAAGGAAGGCGAACAGAAGGAAACACTTTCCTCAAGCCTTCCAAAAAATACTTTATCATTGGAACCTGCAAAAAAAAAAAAAGTCTGTGAAGGGCATTTCCTGTAGGCAGTCAGAGCAGCTAGATGGACCTTAATGGATTGAAAATTAAGGCCCGACTGCACCAAATGCAAAAGGTATGGAAGGAGGACATCTTCCTTACATGTCGTCGGATCATAGTTCTTGGACTTGCACCAGATGCAGAATCTTTTCCACTTGTAAGCATATGAAGTCCTAGTGGAAGGTCTCTTAGCCTCCTTCAGTATGTCCATACAATCTGCGGGAAGATTCAAATGGCCATATTGCACTATCTCAGGAGCCATGCCGCCAAACTCAAAGACGAGAGGTTGGGGTGTACCATCTGCCCCCCGAACTTCGTAAGAAGGTCCGGCCGGCACGGCAGCCGTATGTGCGGAAGAAGAGACCGGTGTAGCAGGTCTGTGAACCACCACTGTCTGGGCCATTCCGGGGTAATCAGGATCATCCGCACCCTTGACTGGGACAGCTTGATGAGCACCGCCGGACTCCGGGGAATGGGAGGAAAAGCGTACAGAAAGCTGTTCGACCAGTTGATCCACAGCGCATTCCCCAGCGTCCCCTGCTGGTAATACCTGGATGCGAAGTCTCAGCATTTGCTGTTTTTGGCAGTAGCGAACAGATCCACGTCTGGAGTGCCCCACCTGGCGAAGACGTCTCAGAGTACTTCGTCGTTTATGACCCATTCGTGGTTTTCCTGAATCGGTCTGCTCAGTGCGCCCGTCTGAACATTCTGCACACCTGGCAGATGGGTAGCCGTTATCGTCAGTCCTCTGGCCAGAAGCCAGTGCCAGATCACCTGCGCCTCCTGCGACAGTGTGCGCTATCTCGAACCCCCCTGCTTGTTGAGGTAATACATCGTAGTCGTATTGTCCGTCTGTACAAGCAGAGAGTTGGTCCGTCTGTACAAGCAGAGAGTTGGTCTGAAAAGACGGATGAAAGGCCTTCAGTGCCAAGTGAACAGCTCTGAGTTCCAGGAAATTGATATGATACGTGGACTCCGTCGGGGACCACGGTCCTTGTATCTGTAACTCTCCAGAATGCGCTCCCCAGCCCTGGAGAGGAGCATCCGTCACGATGGTCTGAGTGGGAATGTCCTTGTGGAAGGGAACCCCTTTGAGGAGGTTCTCCGCTGAACACCACCATTTCAGAGACTGTAGAGCATACAGAGACAGTCGTATCTTGTCGTCCCAGTTCCCTCGCCTCTGGTCCCACTGATCCTCCAGACACTCCTGCAGCGGTCTCATGTGTAGCTGTGCGTGTGGCGTGAGGAAGATACAAGAGGCCATCGACCCCAGTAGATAAGACACCGTCCTCATTGTTGTAGATGGAGCAGTCATAGGAGCCTGAGCCTTCCGAAGGAGTGATAACAGTCTCTCCTCCGAAGGAGACACGCTTGCTGACAGCGTATTGATGGAGGCTCCCAAGTACTGTAGGCACTGGACCGGAGTCGGGACAGACTTGGACATGTTGATGTGCAACCCCAGCTTGTTCAAGAGGACGGACGTCTTCTGGAAGTGTGCTTGAGCTTCCGAGAAGGAGGATGCCTCGATCAACCAATCGTCCAGGTACGGGTAGACAAACACCTTGTTCTTTCTCACGTGTGCCGCTACCACTGCCATGCATTTTGAAAAGGTCCTGGGCGCAGACTTCAGCCCGAACGGTAGTACTGTGTATTGATCGTGATTGGCGCAGACTTGGAATCGCAGGAACGTCCAATGTTTCTGTGTAATGGGCACATGGCAGTATGCATCCTGTAGGTCTATCGTGCACAGCCAGTCTCCCCTTTGCAGTTGAGGGTAAATCTGGTGCAAAGACAGCATGCAAAACTTTTCCCTGCAAATCCATTTGTTTGCTTGTCGCAAATCCAGAATGGGCCTGAACTCGTTCTTGTCTTTCTTGCGTACCAGAAAGAACCGTGAGAAAAGACCGCTTCCCCTTTGAGACAGAGGGACGTCTTCTATCGCCCTTTTTCTTAACAGGGTATTGGCCTCCACCTGGAGCTCGCGCAGCTGAAACTGCGAGCAAACCGGTGGAATTGCTGGAGGCGGGCTGATGAACGGAAGGCTGTATCCATTGCAAACAATATTCAGCACCCACTTGTCCTGAGTAATTTTTCTCCACTCTGCCAGGTAGTATTGGACACTCCCCCCACTGGAGTGGGTAACGGATGACGGGGAAGTAACAGCTCAGGGCCAAACCCAGCCGGGCCTTTGGTCGCGGTGGCAGATTGCTGCCCACCCCGGCCCCTCTGACGTTTTTGGAAGGGCCTCCTCTGGAACTGCTGTGGTTGTTGCTGTCCAGTTTGCTGGCCTTGCCCTCTGCCCTGCGCCCTGTACCGTCTCTGGAACGGGCGGTAGGTCTTCTTTTGTTCCTTGGGCTTCTCCAACCCGACAGCCGTCAGGGTTTCAGCCTCTGCCTTCATACGGGCCATTTCATCGTCAGCGTGCTTTCCAAAGAGGGTCTCGCCTGAAAAGGGTAAGCTGGCCACCCTCTGTTGGGCTCAGGTTTCAATGACGTAAGCCGCAGCCAGGCATGACGTCTCTGGTTGACTCCATGGCAGTACCCGTAGGCTGCCAGGAGCGATGAATCCGCAGCTGCGCTGATCAGTTGATTAGAGACCAGCAGCCCTTCGTTCAGGATCTCCATGAAATCCTCCCTCTTCTCCTTGGGAAGGAGGTCAGAAAACTGTTGGAGGGACTCCCACAGAGCCCGATCGTACCGTCCCAACAATGCCGAGGCACTCGCAGCCTTCATGGAGGTGGCGGCAGTCCCGCAGGCCTTCCTACCTGTCGAATCCATCCAGCGGCTCTCCTTGTCTGGAGGCACTGTAGATGACGGGGTGGTAGCATGTTTCCGCGCCGCCTTCACTATCACCGAATCCGGTGCTGGATCCACCCTGAGAAATGCTGGGTCCGAGTCAGGAGCCCCGTACTTCTTTTGTAGCCTGGAGGAGGCTGATTTCGTAGTCGCAGGAGTGAAGAATAACTCCATTGCGAGCTCCACCAATCCCGGCACTAACCACAACAGAGGTCAAGACAATAGCTTCTTATGAAAGGTCTCAAAAATGACTAAGGTCGTCGGCGTGGGCACAGTAAGCGTGATGCCCAGCTTGCTCGCCCCTCTCAGCAGCACATCCTGGAAGGAGATAATGTCGTCCACAGGCGACACCCTCGTCCCAGGGGATTCCGTCAGGGTAAGTGAGTAGTCCTTGGCGCTGGAAGAATCCGTACGAGTCCTAGACCTGTCCCTCCTGTGGCACCGACTAGATCTAGTAGACGAACGACGGCGACTCCTGGATCTCCCTCTCCGTCCGGAGCGGGATCTAGACCTCCTCGGCCTTGGTCGCGGAATGTGAGGCGGCCTGACCGGGAGCCTCGGAGGAAGCGACCCTGTAGGTGGAGTCAGAAAGTGTGGCAACGAGGCTGACCTCGGTGGAGCAGGCGGCCGCCCAGGAGGTGGAGTCGGTGGCAGCCCATGAGGCGGCGGAGGAGGAGGATGATGAGGAGGATGTGGCGGTGGAGGTGGCGTCGGAACCCGAGGGGGCAGATCCTTTGGCAACGGAGGCGGTGGTGAAGGCGACCTCTGTTTAGGGGGCGAGTATACCACAGGGTAGACAGAGCCCGGACACTGCTCCACTCTCCTCTTCTTCCTCGCCTGACTAGGGAGACCGAGAGGCCGGGAGGCCGGGCCCCCTGTCGGTGAACGACGTCGCCGCAGTGCCCCCGATGATCTGGAGGAGCTTCTGGTGTCAGAATGTCTCCTGGAGGACGATGTCTTCCTCTTAGGCTCCGAGCGCCTCTTCGGCGTCGATGAATGCCTTCTCGACGCCGACGAGCGGCGTCTCGGCGTCGATGATCTATGTTTCGACGTCGGAGTTCTCCTTCTCGACGTCTAGGATCTTAGACGTCGATGATCTCTTCTTCGACGGCGAACGCCGAGTCGACGTCGACCGGCGGTGTCGCCTCGACAGCGAGCGCCGGCGCCGACGTGACCTCTCTCGACGTCGATGACTCGACGACGACGATGAATCTGTACTCTACGTCGACGGAGGTCTCGACGTCAGTCCCCTCGACGTCTAATGTCGACGCCGCTTCGACCCAGAGCACTGCGGAGACGGGGAACAGACCGTGGTCATTCCTCTCGACGCAGACGTCGAGGCCATCTACATTGACGTAGACCGGTGGCGTTTTCTGGCCTTCTTCTCACTGGGGAGCTCCCCAGAGGACACAGCACGGGCAGATGAAGCAGTCCCAGCATGCCCAGACCCACCTTGACCTTGCTGTTTTCTTTGCTCCAGTCCTTGAAGCCTGATCTTCTGTCTGTCCTTCAGGGTCCTGGAGGAGAAAGTCTGGCAGATCTCACACTCCTCAGGAACATGTGCAGAAGGGAGACACAGGATACACACCTCGTGTGGATCGGAGTTGGCCTTCTTCCTAGAGCACACAGGGCATTTATCAAATAAGGCAGGCATATTTGATAAAGGAGAGCTCAGAATTACCAGAAAAACACCAGTAATTAAAGAAGGCACAAAAACACGTCGAGTGAACACACTAACACTTTAAAAGTGCAAAAAATTGAAATAAACCCTAAAATGGGAGAGCTCAATGCCCCAGGGTCCTGCTAGCAGGAGCCAGAAAAAAGAACTGAAAGTGGAGGGGACCTGCTGTGCATTCTGGGATACTGAGAGTTCTAGAAAGTTTCAAGGCACGGTATCCCTTTTTGAGCCACATAATGGCAGCCTATGGGGCTTGTCTGTCACCCCTTCCTCTCTATCATTCCAGAGGCTTTCTTGGTAAAAGGGGGAGTTTCTCTATGAAGGAAACTTGGCAGGCTGTGCTGAATATGGTATTGGTGGAATATCTGGTTTATTTACTGGACAGTGTAGCCTGGCAGGTATAGGCTGCATTATTTGTCTTTAAATGCTCTTTTGAGTGTCTATGCAGGACTGCACAAACGACAGTTTAAGAGATTATTTTTGATTGCGCCAGGGTCCCCTCACATGAGCGGGACTATTTGCTAGATTATGACTATACACAGAGATCCCCTACTACAGAACCTTTTTTTCCCCCTCACTCGACTATTTTAAATCTGGGACCTCTGGGTACACATTCCTCTTGCTGACGGCTCTCAATAGTACATAAGAAGCTGTGCAGAGTAATATGCTGCAGGGCATCCTCTTGCTGACGGCTCTCAATAGTACATAAGAAGCTGTGCAGAGTAATATGCTGCAGGGCATCCTCTTGCTGACGGCTCTCAATAGTACATAAGAAGCTGTGCAGAGTAATATGCTGCAGTGCATCCTCTTGCAGACGGCTCTCAATAGTACATAAGAAGCTGTGCAACGTGTAACATGCTGCAGGGCATCCTCTTTCCAACGGCTCTCAATATTATATAAGAAGCTGTGCAGAGCGTAATATGCTGCAGGGCATCCTCTTGCCGATGGCTCGCAACAGAACATAAGAAGCTGTGCAGAGCGTAACATGCTGCAGGGCATCGTCTTGCTGACGGCTCTCAATATTACACAAGAAGCTGTGCAGAGTGTAACATGCTGCTGGGCATCGTCTTGCTGACGGCTCTCAATATTACATAAGAAGCTGTGCAGAGTGTAACATGCTGCAGGGCATCGTCTTGCTGACGGCTCTCAATATTACATAAGAAGCTGTGCAGAGCGTAATATGCTGCAGGGCATCGTCTTGCTGACGGCTCTCAATATTACATAAGAAGCTGTGCAGAGTGTAACATGCTGCAGGGCATCGTCTTGCTGACGGCTCTCAATATTACATAAGAAGCTGTGCAGTTTAACATGCTGCAGGGCATCGTCTTGCTGACGGCTCTCAATATTACATAAGAAGCTGTGCAGAGTGTAACATGCTGCAGGGCATCGTCTTTCCTACAGCTCTCAATATTACATAAGAAGCTGTGCACAGTGTAACATGCTGCAGGGCATCCTCTTGCTGACGGCTCTCAATAGTACATAAGAAGCTGTGCAGAGCGTAATATGCTACAGGGCATCGTCTTTCCTACAGCTCTCAATATTACATAAGAAGCTGTGCACAGTGTAACATGCTGCAGGGCATCCTCTTGCTGACGGCTCTCAATAGTGCATAAGAAGCTGTGCAGAGCGTAATATGCTGCAGGGCATCCTCTTGCCGACGGCTCTCAATAGTACATAAGAAGCTGTGCAACGTGTAACATGCTGCAGAGCATCCTCTTGCAGACGGCTCTCAATAGTACATAAGAAGCTGTGCAACGTGTAACATGCTGCAGGGCATCCTCTTTCCGACGGCTCTCAATATTACATAAGAAGCTGTGCAGTGTGTAATATGCTGCAGGGCATCCTCTTACTGACGGCTCTCAATATTATATAAGAAGCTGTGCAGAGCGTAACATGCTGCAGGGCATCCTCTTGCGGACAGCTCTCAATAGTACATAAGAAGCTGTGCAGAGCGTAATATGCTGCAGGGCATCCGCTTGCCGACGGCTCTCAATAGTACATAAGAAGCTGTGCACAGTGTAACATGCTGCAGGGCATCCTCTTTCCGACGGCTCTCAATATTACATAAGAAGCTGTGCAACGTGTAACATGCTGCAAAGCATCGTCTTGCTGACGGCTCTCAATATTACACAAGAAGCTGTGCAGAGCGTAACATGCTGCAGGGCATCGTCTTGCTGACGGCTCTCAATATTACATAAGAAGCTGTGCAGAGTGTAACATGCTGCAGGGCATCGTCTTGCTGACGGCTCTCAATATTACATAAGAAGCTGTGCAGAGCGTAATATGCTGCAGGGCATCCTCTTGCCGACGGCTCTCAATATTACATAAGAAGCTGTGCAGAGTGTAACATGCTGCAGGGCATCGTCTTGCTGACGGCTCTCAATATTACATAAGAAGCTGTGCAGAGTGTAACATGCTGCAGGGCATCGTCTTGCTGACGGCTCTCAATATTACATAAGAAGCTGTGCAGTGTGTAATATGCTGCAGGGCATCCTCTTGCTGACGGCTCTCAATATTACATAAGAAGCTGTGCAGAGTGTAACATGCTGCAGGGCATCGTCTTGCTGACGGCTCTCAATATTACATAAGAAACTGTGCAGAGTGTAACATGCTGCAGGGCATCGTCTTGCTGACGGCTCTCAATATTACATAAGAAGCTGTGCAGAGTGTAACATGCTGCAGGGCATCGTCTTGCTGACGGCTCTCAATATTACATAAGAAGCTGTGCAGAGTGTAACATGCTGCAGGGCATCCTCTTGCTGACGGCTCTCAATATTACATAAGAAGCTGTGCAGAGTGTAACATGCTGCAGGGCATCGTCTTGCTGACGGCTCTCAATATTACATAAGAAGCTGTGCAGAGTGTAACATGCTGCAGGGCATCGTCTTGCTGACGGCTCTCAATATTACACAAGAAGCTGTGCAGAGTGTAACATGCTGCAGGGCATCGTCTTGCTGACGGCTCTCAATATTACATAAGAAGCTGTGCAGAGTGTAACATGCTGCAGGGCATCGTCTTGCTGACGGCTCTCAATATTACATAAGAAGCTGTGCAGAGCGTAATATGCTGCAGGGCATCCTCTTGCCGACGGCTCTCAATATTACATAAGAAGCTGTGCAGAGTGTAACATGCTGCAGGGCATCGTCTTGCTGACGGCTCTCAATATTACATAAGAAGCTGTGCAGAGCGTAATATGCTGCAGGGCATCCTCTTGCCGACGGCTCTCAATATTACATAAGAAGCTGTGCAGAGTAATATGCTGCAGGACATCCTCTTGCTGACATCTATGAGCATTGTACATGCAGATGTGCAGAGTGTAATATGAAGTAGGGCATCATCTTGGAGATCGCTATGAATAGCGTCTATGCGGATAGTAATATGCCTTTCATTACAGTTAAGTGTGTGAGGGGGAGGGGGGACCCCAAGAGATGTTAGTTAGGCTTTCCTCAGGGAGACTGACAATACAGCATAAGCCACGTGTTGGTGAAGGGGATCTTTACTTCTACAGATTCAGGAGATCTAGTCAAGGGTTCAATCAAACATTAATTCTAGTCATTTCGCCAAGAAAGCCCCTTGTTTCGAGGCCTTCTCCACTTATGCAGCAAGTGGGTACACTTCTGATCTGCCACACACACGTTTTGGGGAGCGAAAGGCCACTACAGTCTAATTGATCAGGTTAGATTGAAGGACATGCCTTAAGATAGTCCCACAAAATATCAGACTACCAAAAGAAGCCAAGATAGTGTTGGCTTATGTTGAATCTCCACTGCAAACAAATCATGGCTCTTGGTTTGCTCGGTAGGAAATAATGGCAATGATGTCACAGAATGTACACAATCGTTGTGCATGAGGATTGTTCGGGTTGGTGGACATGAAGTAAGCACAGACTTCAACTTGTATGTTGTTAGAAAAATCTTCCTTAAGTTCTTCCGAAAAACAGCGCTGCTCTATCGGTTCCATTCATGCTGTTAGAAGCATAAAGAAATGACAGAAAATCATTTACACTCAGTGTCCAGATATAGAGTTATGACGTTTCCCTCAAATGATCACTTCTAGAAACAAGTCAGCGGATTATGGTGTGCCCCATGGAGCTGGAGAAATCAAAATGTGGAGAAGCAGAGTGAAGAGTAAGACGCATCTGTGAGGTGAGAAAAGGCAGAAAAGACGCTGTATGTACTTACGTGACGCAGGCCAATCAGAAGTTCCCACTAAAAGAAAATCCCTGCTCAGAACAAACACTTTTAAGACACTTGGCCTTGCAAAAATGATTCCTCATAAAAATATTTAGTGACGTGGTTTTCATTATTTGTTTGCTTCCCTTTAGGAATATATTGCCACCAACATGATGAAAGCCAAACAACTGATGCTAGAATAGCTAATCTCCGACGAAGCCTGGGTGCTGAACTACAAGTTGTGCCCCAGTGGCACTTATTGTTCCAGAAGCACTTTGACTCTGAGGATAAGGGTTGAGCGACACGCTATCCAGACATGGACTCCAATACAGGTGAGCTAAAGGCCCCAAAAGGGATCCCACCTGAAAGCCACAATGTCCGCACAGGTTTAACCCAAAGCCAACGCTAACATGAACAATCGACAATCAACAAGTACCAAACGGAAGTAGTAACAGCAAGAGCAGACGTTACAGGTAGAAGAGGTGTAGCTCGCAACACAGGATCTTTTACAGAAGTACATGCCTCCCCCGCCATCCTAGGGCAACTCCCAAACTCCAAGCATCAGCATTCAGGATCTGGGTAAACCAGCCAACTCAAATAATGGCCATCAACTAGTACTAAGCAGAAATATTAACAGCAAGAAAAGACCCCATATGTAGAACAGCAGCACCTTGCCCAATACAGGATATTTTACAGAAGTACATGATCCTCATTCCAAAGACACCACCACCCCCCCCCCCCCCCCACCCCACCAAGAGGTAAACCATAAGAATAAGCATAAGCATTGAGGGTATGCCAGCTGACCTGAAGCGTCACTAGAACGCTCTAATATATCATGGTAAACCGCTTACCTGGAGACAACCAAGCCAGTCACCAACCAAAATAATGGTCCAAAAGACTACTTTACCTCACCAGGCGCCCTTGACAGGGACATCCAAAGACGGACATTGTAAAGGAGCAAAAGAGGTTACAAATCATTCTGCAACATTCTAAAAGGCAGCGGTGAGATGCATGTGTAAAATAATATGCATAGAGCATCAAATCATTGCAACAAACAGGTTCTGGAAACAACCAACCAGTCGCAGTGTCCCACCTCTCGATTTCTACAATGTCATGCCTTCGACTCTTTCGAGGGTATGCAATATTTATTTGTTTCATTTATACTGATCATATTAGTAAGGGAACAGTCAATTGAAAATTATGCAAGTGTAATTTCCTAACTGAAGATCACTCATTTAATTCACCCTGGAAATGTTAAAGGCTGAATCAGTCCTGCGGGATTCAAACTTGTGACCTGATGGTCAGACTGGGCAAGTAGATTTTAATCAACTGAGGTACTTCACCATTAGAAAATACATCATCACAGGCACTCAATTTTATCACACAAAGCGATGGTCACAATTGGGCGATAGCAGCAACGCTCCAAGAATACTCTTTCAAAACTCTAAAACATTAAAATGAGAAGAAGGCATCAGAATGCAACACAATGAAGACTGAAGACATCTTGCAACCACAGACGTGGAGTCAGCTCAGATGGATAATGAAAGGAAAGTAAGGCAGTCACTGGGGAGGACGAAGAATGGTGGTCACTCCAGAAAGAGAGCTGCCTCCATAGGAGGCTCAGTTACACACAAGGACAGAAAGAAGGCCGGAGTCGGAAGAGCACAAGGCACACACATGAAGTCAGGAAAGCAGGCAGGGTTGAGTTCTTGGAAACACTGCATTTCGAGGGCAACTCTGACCTCGACTCTGAAAGAGACAGGCAGACAGTGAAGTTCTCCTCTTTTAGAAGTTGCAACCACATCCACTCAAAAAGCAAGTTCATACTCAAAATGTAGTCTATGAGAACAGATGAAAATAAAAAATGAAAACCATACCTTAGTTTCGTCCTTCACTTTAGGAGGTTTTCTTCTCGGCTTTTTCTCATACACCTCCTGGTCAGAGGCGATAGCAGGATTGTCGATCCCACCAGCACCGGCCCAGTCCACTGGAGAAAGGAGAGGATCTTCCTCACTTCCATATTCCTTTGGTTTCCATTTTGGTTTGTTGTTCGGCGGAGCTTCGTCATCACTTGCATCAGAATTGGTTGCCAGATAGTAAGACCTAGCTTTACTAAATAGTGTCTTGGACCTGTACTTGTACTTGGAAGGCCGCCTTTCCACATGATTCTTTGATCTCTCTGAAATCCCATTTTCCTCCTCCCCCTGGGCATGAGCAACCCCATAGTAGTTCTTCATTTTTATTAAACGGTTGTGGCTGTCCTCAGTGCCACAAGAATCAAGAAATCCTCTCCCTCGTAAAATGCTATCATTTGATTCAGCGTGGTTATCAGACGATTCCAAATCCTCAGGGTGCGCCAACGGCACACGAGGAAGCCTCTTTTGGTTCCTAACAATACCAGCCTCAATAGTTTTAACCAGTATTGGATCCAGCGGCTTCACATTTTTCTTCGGTACACCTGGCTTGGGCCTTATAGGGGGCGGCACTTTGTGGCCACGCTCAAGGTCGTGGCAGTTAATCGGGGTGCTGCTGTGTATGGGGTACTCATTACCCTCCATGTCCACTCGAAACTTGGACCGGTTCTCACTAGGTGTCGGTAATAATTGCACATCATCCCCAATCGGACTATATGGAGGTGGGGCTTCCGTATCATCTTCAGAATCTGGATAGTAGCTATAAGGTGGGGAACTGCCCCGGTGCATGGGGAGGTAAACATCTTCACTCGTGTTGGTGGATTCCCGGGTGTTATCAGTCGCATAAGAGTTCTCAATTGCACTCTTCTTCTCCAACACATCGCTAAAGAAGGGTGTAAAAACCTCAGTCTGGCGATGATACTGAGACAAGGAATAAAGGGTAGTGAACTTTGCAGAAATTTCTGTGGCAATGTGCTCGCCTTCTGTCATCAGCTCTTTGATTGCATCATTCTGAAAAAAATCAGCCTGGCTGTCCGTGACTGCAACCAACTGGACAGGAATGGTATCTTGGACCTCGGACAGGAAAGCCCGAAGCATACCCATGGATGCTTTACGTTTGGCAGAGTAAACCAAGATGTACCCATGCACCAACTCATCCTTCCTTACTCCAATGGACGAATGGTACGACAGGATGGTGATCTGTATCCTTCTCCTTTTCTCACCAATGATTTTATCAAGCATTAAGGAATTATTCTGGCCAGGCTGGGCGGCGCTGCAGGTCTGAGAGTCGAGGAACGGTGAAAGAATGAGATCGACACTGAAAGGATCCCCGCACATGGCACACATCACAATTATTAAGTCTGCTTCGGATAGATCCTTTATGATGGGAACAGGACTTGCGTCATCAAAATTGTACTTCATGGCCTCCAGCACGCCCCGTAGAGCTTGTTTTATTTGTGTATCATTAAACTTACGTGGGTATGTACCAACTGGTACATCTACAAAAGGACACTGCAACTTATTGGCCAGCTGTTGCCCTTGATGCCTCAAAATAGGTAGATTCTTAGCAGCGCTGTCTCTATGATTTGCTAAAACTAAAGTGAATGAAAGATTGGCCATGCGTTTATCCCTTTTTACCTGTACAGCTTCAGACCTTATTTTTCCAATACAATCTCCAATGAAATTAAGCGACTCTATGGAGCTAAAAACGCAGAAGCACCCATGGGGTTTGAAAGTGGAGCTCCATAACTGAGTTACAAGGTATGGGGAATTTGCATCAAGCAGTCTCAATTCAAGTTCATAAATTTTGCCATCTAAGGCATACTCGTCATCCGTGGACTGTGTCCGTATTTCATTTGCCATCTCCTGTGCCAACCCATCTTTGCCCAAAATAAAAAGGTTAAGCTTGTCCACGCTAGCACCATCCTGATACATGGTCAAGCGCCCTGTGTTGGACTGCAGAAGGCGATTGCTAAGCACTTGCTCCACTTTAAGGTCCATGCACTGCTGGCCACTGAGACATGTATCTTTAGTAGGATGATAGACAAAACCTATGTGCTTCAGGAGAAGAGATTCCCTGTCAGGGGCAAGTTTCTGTAAAGCTTTGTACCTTGGCTCCTCACCAAGGACAGCATGAATTTCACTCATCTTGTCAGTACTGGGCGTTGCATTGAGGTCCAAGTCATAAAAAAGCTCAGCGTGCTCAAAAAGCATTTCCTGAAACTCCTCTTTGGCTTTTTCTACTATTTCCCGCTGATGCTTGCTATACACATCTCGACGATCGGTTTCGTTGATAAATTTGTACGCGTCCTCCTCCATCACAAAACACATGATTTCTTCCCAGGCCTGACCAGGGGAAATGAAATTAATTCTCTCAAGAATTTTTTTCAGCTTCTCCTTCATTTCCACCCGCCTCTTTTCTGATATTAAGTGCTGCACGTGGTTCTGGTACACCTTCTCAGCTTCTAGAGTGCAGAGGAGGTCGAACGGGATCCGCTTGTCGTTCACCTTGTCAAGCTGTTCGGTCTGATCCCAGGGACTCTTTTCAAGCACAACAAACCACAAGTGAAAATCAGCCCTTTTCTCCAGGACACTCAACGCTTCTGACCAGTTCAAATGTTCGATTTCCTCCAGATTTGGCATGAGTGTGTTCAAAGTTCTAGGTAATGTGGTGAAATACTCCTCTCTACGTTTCCGGATGTGCTCCTGCTTTAGTTGTTGTATATGTTTCGAAAATGTGTTTTTGGCTTTGTGAGTCCCTTCCAGATTGATATAGTCCTCATAGTCAGGATGGTTTTTCAATTTGTTGCTCACAGTTTTCCACGTTTCATGGTAATTCCTCACAGTTTGCACAATAAGTTTTTCAAATTTGTCTGTTGCAGTTGCAACAAGCTGTCTATGTGTTTTATAGGCATCCAGATAAGGAATTATTTTGGGCTTCCCACGTGCTTTATCCAACATTTGCACCAGTGCAGTGAAACAAGTCTCGACATTGATGTTATATCGCGCCGATGTTTCTACAACTGGAACATTTTTTTTCTGTGACGCAAAGGCCTGAACTTCCCGCAGGTAGTGGTCCACACACTCGTCACACTTGGTTGCTGCAATGACTACAGGTTTTTTAGACTTTGCTACTTGGGAGTACAGGTTATTTACAAATTTCAGCTGATCATCAAACTTCCTGTTGCATCCTTGGCTTACATCAATGCACAGTACAAAGCCATCGACACTCAACCTCCCCTCTGGCATCTGCTTCTGCTCAAAGTCCTGCTCCAGTCCTAGCTGGTCAGTGCAAATGTACATCAGCTTCTCCGCAGACTGCAGTTTGGAGGCAGCGGCTCGCTTGATGTAGGGCTGCAAGTTTGTACTTCGGTGAGGCAAGAACGTCTGGTCATCAATGAACTCGGTTTGTTCAATGACATGGTTTCTACATTCAATACCTTCTTCCCCATTTTGAATTACGTCACCCCAGTACAAAAAGTGATCATTGTTGACCACGCGCCCACCGAAATCAATAGTGCTAAGCACAGAGGTGTGCTCAGGGTAATAGTCATCTGCCTTGGCGCGGACAAATCTGTTACACAAGCAAGACTTCCCCACGCCACAGTTGCCCTTGTCCTTTTCTGTCCCAGACAATCCCACCACGCTGACGGTGTACGACGGGGGCCGGGCCTCTTTGTTCTTGGCCATCATAACTCTCCGCTCATCCTGCTGCACTCCTCGAGGTAACAGGATGGATCTCTCATGCTCGAGACTTCCGGTGAGGCTGGAGATGTGTATCCTAAAGTGCAAGCCTGATCATGTCAGCTCTGCCAGCTTCTCCGCCACTCTTCTCCGAATTGAGATCTTTAACGTCATGGGCCATCTTCTATCTAAAGACAACAGAGACAGAGAAGCAGTTAGTTGGGAGCAGCCAAACATCTGCAAAGACAGACTTCAAACCACACTCTGAAACTTAACTCTTACACACAAAGCATTACAAGTCACATTACTTGTAGTATAGTGAAACAGAAAGAACTAATTTTCAACAATCAGTATTTGTTAAGGAGAGATACATTTTAGTGTTCAGAGAAAGTGAAATTTAGAGAGAGAGAGAGAGAGAAATGTTGTACAAAAACTTCCAAGGGCATTAGGAGTCCCTCCTAAAAGGTTTAAAATAGACCCAATCTTCCTTCACAAATCAAGTACCCCAAAAGAGACAATAAGGCCCATTAGCAATCTTTTTAATGTCCACAGATGCAGCCCACTAACGTAGAAGCCCCAAAAGGTGAACATCAATGTGAAAAAACATGCTCTTTAGCTTTGGCCACATGCTGTGTACTCGTATGTTTCGACAGCAGCACGAAAGAGGACACGAAAAAGCACTGGGCTCGAATGTCAACTAGCACCTTGAGAGGAAGTAGTCAGGGGAGCAAATGTCAGAAATCTTGTAGCTAGAAATTAGGCAAAAAAATAACTACACAGAACAAGGATGAAAGCGAGAAATTCTCCCTGTCTTGAGGGCGGGATGTGGAGTTCAAGCAGGATAGAGTTTGGCAAAATATACCCAATTTAAACAAAGCATAGTGTTAGAGAGATCATCTGGATGGGCATAAAGTAGGAGTGCGTCACTGCTGCTGAAGCAGGCCCACTAAGGGTGCTAGGAGGAGAGTCCCAACTCGCCCTCACCTGGAGATGAACGGCTACATTTAGAGACAAGCACTGGCGCAGGGCCGGCTCTAGGCATGTGCAAGCTGTGCACCTGCACAGGGCCACCAAACCCCAGGGGCCACCACGCCAATAATATCCTTAATGTAATAATCCTCTGAGGATGGATACATATTTGCGTGGTGGCCCCTGGCAGGGATTTGGCGGCCTCCGGCTCTGTTCCACTTCTAAACTCCCTGATCCCCTCCCCTCTTTACTGGCCTGTGCGCTCCGCCCCGCCCGGACCCCCTCTTCCAGGCCCCCTACCTACGCTCCCTGCCCAGGGCCACCATGAGCCTAGAGCCAGCCCTGACTGGCGTTGCCAATAGGTCTCGCAGTAGGAAAGTTGGAGCTATTGGTTTTGTAAATGACATTTTATATTTAGGTTTTGTGATTTACAATGCCAATACTTTTATCAAATGTGACACTTTTAGCATTTGTAATGCCACATGTTTTGTATTGACGTGACTTAGATGTATTGATATTACAATAACAATGGCTTTTTGAATATAATATAACCTCTGCATAAGATTAGAAAAGCCCAACTTATTAGCTTTCTCAGTCCTTATGTAAAATTCGGAAGGATTGTGTGCAGTGGGTGACGATTCGGTCATTAGTTATAAAAGGTAGAAAATTGACAGCAAAGCAGATCTAAGAAGGAAAGCCAGTCTGCTCTTGGTCACTGACGTCCGGTGGTGTGTAGGCCTGGTGAAAGCGTGCACTGATGGCTGGTGGTGTGTGTGTGCCTGTCCGGCTTGTGGTGTGTGTGCCTAGTGGAAGCGTGCACTGATGGCTGGTAGTGTGTGTCTCTGGTGAAAGCGTGAACTGACAGCTGGTGGTGGGTGCCTGGTGAAAGCGTGCACTGACGGCTGGTGGTGTTTGTGCCCGGTGAAAGCGTGCACTGATGACTGATGGTGTCTGTGCCTGGTGAGAGTGTGCACTGACGGCCGGTGGTGTGTATGCCTGGTGAAAGCGTGCACTGATGGCTGGTGTTGTGTGTGTGTGCCTGGTGAAAGCGTGCACTGAAGACCGGTGGTGTGTATGCCTGGGGAAAGCGTGCACTGAAGGCTTGTGGTGTGTGTGTGTGCCTGGTGAAACCGTGCACTGACGGCGGTGGTGTGTATGCCTGGTGAATGCGGGCACTGATGGCTGATGGGGTCTGTGCCTGGTGAGAGTGTGCACTGAGGGCCGGTGGTGTGTAGGCCTGGTGAAAGCGTGCACTGATGGCTGGTGGTGTGTGTGTGCCTGTCCGGCTTGTGGTGTGTGTGCCTAGTGGAAGCGTGCACTAATGGCTGGTAGTGTGTGTCTCTGGTGAAAGCGTGAACTGACAGCTGGTGGTGGGTGCCTGGTGAAAGCGTGCACTGACGGCTGGTGGTGTTTGTGCCCGGTGAAAGCGTGCACTGATGACTGATGGTGTCTGTGCCTGGTGAGAGTGTGCACTGACGGCCGGTGGTGTGTATGCCTGGTGAAAGCGTGCACTGATGGCTGGTGTTGTGTGTGTGTGCCTGGTGAAAGCGTGCACTGAAGACCGGTGGTGTGTATGCCTGGTGAAAGCGTGCACTGAAGGCTTGTGGTGTGTGTGTGTGCCTGGTGAAACCGTGCACTGACGGCGGTGGTGTGTGTGCCTAGTGGAAGCGTGCACTGATGGCTGGTAGTGTGTGTCTCTGGTGAAAGCGTGAACTGACAGCTGGTGGTGGGTGCCTGGTGAAAGCGTGCACTGACGGCTGGTGGTGTTTGTGCCCGGTGAAAGCGTGCACTGATGACTGATGGTGTCTGTGCCTGGTGAGAGTGTGCACTGACGGCCGGTGGTGTGTATGCCTGGTGAAAGCGTGCACTGATGGCTGGTGTTGTGTGTGTGTGCCTGGTGAAAGCGTGCACTGAAGACCGGTGGTGTGTATGCCTGGTGAAAGCGTGCACTGAAGGCTTGTGGTGTGTGTGTGTGCCTGGTGAAACCGTGCACTGACGGCGGTGGTGTGTATGCCTGGTGAATGCGGGCACTGATGGCTGATGGTGTCTGTGCCTGGTGAGAGTGTGCACTGAGGGCCGGTGGTGTGTATGCCTGGTGAAAGCGTGCACTGATGGCTGGTGGTGTGTGTGTGTGCCTGGTGAAAGGTAGAAGGAAGCGCTATGGAATGTGTGTGAAATCCAAGAAAGAGTTCAGAATGCAAAGGCAGAGGGCAGCTCGGGTTACAAGCTGCCTTTGAAGAAGATCAGGCAGCACTGGGCAACCATGCCAGCATTCCAAGGAGCAGATGGTTGTTCGCGTTAGAAGTGTGATGCCCTGAGGACATATGGCACTGTGAGGAGCCTGGGAGACACACGTAGACGCTAAGTGCCTGAGGAGATAAGGAGCGGAAGGAATTCCTTTGAAGTGTGATGCAGAGGCTCGGGAGAAAAGCGCGTGCACGGGCACATGCACGGTGCCATCTCTGCAGATAATGCAGTGGATAATGGTTTATGTGGCAAGTGCGGCAAATATACATTTATGTGGAAAATGCTGCCGCGAAAATCTCGGCCATGTGGGCCTGCTTATTCCACACTTGCCTGGACTTGACTCCTTGTAATGCATTTTATAAAAGCCATATGGACGAGTAATAATGCAGACTGAAATGGCTACTGTGTTATACCCGTTTTCTCGCTAACCAAGTGAGCACTACTGCATTTGCCAAATTGTCAGATTTTATTGTGGTCTGCTATTGGGAGATGATTGTGTGAAATTGATTTTTTAATAATTTCTAACATTTCTGAATGCTTTTTTTACGGTCTCTTACAATCTACAAACCCTGTTTAGCGTCTATTCTACAGTAAAGAATAGCATCAGAGAGAAACTGGCGAAACAACTTTTTGGAAACAAACGCAGGCAAAGCAACGTAATTTCATAACCTCTGCCTGTATGCGTTTTATGGGCGGGCCATTACCATAAATCTGTTTAAGTTCATTGCCATTGCCCCTTAATACACCTTCACTTTGCAAGTGCCATTCAGATGTTTCTCGTGTCCAATTGGCAAGGTCTACTCTTTACCCTGTCGCAGGCTGAATGTTCGTCTTTCATGATTTCAGAGTACCACAGGTCTGGCACTGCAGCTCCGTTCCGATATTGGAAACATTGAGTCAAACCTATGTGGCATTTTTTCTGTAAGCCGGTGTGGCCTTAAACGCGGTAAACCTTCCATCTGTAATTATCCGTGGGCGATGGCGCATTTAGCCGTGGCAGTGAGACGGGTGTGCCGTGGGCGGAGTTCGCCCGGGCACTGAAGCGTTGCCAGGCATCAACATTCTTGGAAATTGGAAAACGTTCGGTTTTAATTGCACAGTCGGCAGCTATGGAATTTGGCTTTTCTGTGTTGCTTTTGTTAGAGGTGAGCATGGTGGTGAGAATTGTTAAACCATGCAAAATGGTACATGCACGATATAAACAACGGCAGGGTCATGCCTCTTAGAGAAGTCCTCTATTTGGGTTTGTTTAAAAAGGTACATTGATAGCGCGGTGTTAACATACATTAAATACGGCGCAGTGAGAGGCTGTCTTAGACGTGGTGAGCATGTGGAAACAATTGGTAGATCAATTACGGCGCAGTGAATTGCAAGAAGGATGATAGTTAATGTTGGAGAAACGAGTTAAAAACAGTCGTGCAAGAAAGACGATAGGGAGAGTAAGAGAAGCAGAAAGTGAAGGCACAGGACGGCGCGAGGATGGCTCGGCCATGAATAATTAGGAGACAAAGTGAAACAACACGTACCTGATAATTCAGAGCGGCCGGGAAACTGAAAGTACGACCGGCCTGCGGCCGGCCATGAATAATTAGGGGAGGAGAAGCCGCACAGCGCACGCTGGGAGAAGCCCTTTGATGTGCTGTGCGGCCGTGAATGCGCGTGCTTGTTTGGTCACGTGATTCACATGAACTTAATGAAAACCGCAGCGCAAGAAGCCCTTGGTTTGACGAGGATTTCGAGCACTTGAATTCTCGCTCCGCTCGATGCGCTTGCGCGCATTGATAGGTCGCGAGACCTAATAAACTGCAGGATTGATTGTAATGGTTAAGAATCATGATGAAGATTATAGGATTTAAACTATAGCATTCGTATTTAACACCACTGTAAAAACAGACCCATGCGTACCTTTTTAAGACCTTTTCTATCAATGTGCAATCATAGGTGATAGTTCACATTACTGACAACTACTTATTTTTAGACCTTCAGTCAATTAAGATACATGGGTCACAAGTTAGTGTAAGGAGGTGAAATTCAATATCACAAAATGAGTTGCACTATTCTAATTGGCCAAAGCATACAGAAACCACAAACGTGATCCTGTTAAAGACAGTATTTTTCCAACTGCAAATGACAAACTCACAAAGCACCCCGCCTCAAAAACCAACCCTTCTCCCCTTTATTCTCTCGAAACTCAGTAAACCATAAAGTCCTACGGATTTCTGCCCCACTCTTCGTACCCTATATATTAATGTTGCCACCCGATGTTGCGTCCCAGAGTCAAGGCGCCATTCCATTATTACTCTTCCGGTTATAGGCTCATTTCCTTGATTGAGTTGGGGTTAAAGGTCATACTGAAATGATTAACTAGGAGTTAAGGAACAGAATATATTGTCTGATATTCAATATGGGTTGGATACTAGGAGGGGCACTGTGGATCAGAATCTTGAGCTTCATCTCCTAATTAATAAATATGTCCGGGCGAAAGAGGGTGCCCTTCATCTAGCCTTCATGGACACCAGCTCTACATTGGATCTGGTTACCAGAGAGCAGCTCTGGACAGAGCTGGGTCCATGGGGGTGGGTGTGGCTGTGATGAGCTTTCTCAGGGATCTTCACTTTGGGCGGCCAGCTTTACTCCGTTGTGGCAGTAACGGCAAATACACTAAGCACTTTGCCCTTAGAAAGCAGGGATGTATCTGGGTCACCCTTACTTTTCTTTACGTGTGCTTACCGATTAGAGAAAACACTCCTTATATCGGGCATAGATGTGCCAAGAGTCGGGGCAGATTACTCCCAGATCTGTTCTATACTGGGATGCAGTTTAATTCCCACACAGCTAGAAGCCAGCAGTGGCTTTTAGATCTTTTTGTTGATTTCATGAGTAGCCTGAATTTGCATACTCATTTTAACAAGTCACATGTGATGGTCCCGGGACCGGAAAAAAACAAAAAGTGTCACCTTTTCTAGTCAAGGTCATCTTTCAAACAAGGTTGATAGTTTTACATACTTGGGTATCTTAATAGATTCAAGATTCAGTCAGGAAACCCCAATAAAAAATAGTATACCGGACATTTTAGGAGCACGTGAGCCGGAGTAAATGATTTTTCCTCCCGATTGGGTCCTAAGCCACTATAAACTATGTTGGAGGTTTACATTTCTACCTTTGGAAGTGAGATCTGGGGTTATGGGACTCTAGATTCCTTTTTTTATTTTTTTATTTTCAGGTTGCAAACACACAGAATTTAACACAATTACATATTACATATATCAGCGTAACACAACAAAATTGTCATTTTTAGAAGTTTACACAAATGAATATATATATATATATATATATATATATATATATACATACTACTTTTTAAAAAAAAAATTTTTTTAAGTCATTTCCTCTTGAATCCATTGTTGTACCGGAGCCAAAATTTTCATCCCTAATTGTCTCTTCTTCCTTCCCTTAGTTGCATATATAGCTGATTCAAAATTAAACTTTGCTAAAAAGCGGGCTCTCCACATAGAGAACGATGGTGGAATTGAATTAATCCATTCCTGAGTTATACATGCTCGATATTCAGCTAACATAATGAAAATCAAATGTTGTTGTTCAAATATTAATGTATCTGATGAAAGTCCAAATAAAATCAATTCTGGTGTAACAATTATCAATTTTCCTGTAATTCTTTCAATATAGAATTGTAATTGCTGAATAAGCCCATGTAATTTGATGCATGAGAAAAACATATGTATTGAGTCTGCTCCCATATGCATACATCGATTGCACATTATACCTGCCGTGCCCCCCCATTTCATAATTTTTTCCGGTGTGTGATAAAGGTTAAACATTGCCATATAATGCTGAGTTCTTGATCGTCCTGTAATCAGAATATTATTAGCCATTATAATTGATTCCTCCAACATCAGATTATCTACATTCAGTTTTTCTTCCCATTTATGTTGAATCCCAGAAAGATCATCAGATAGAAAAGTCATAAAAAGTTTATAATAGTATCCTATTTTTCTTTTAACATACAGACTTTCTATCAACAAGATCGATTTTAAGTCTTGATACTTATTGAGCATTAAAGAGTTTAGAAAACTAGATAACTGTAGATATTTAAAGTAATCTTGTGAAGGAATTTTAAATTTCTGTTGTAAATCGGAAAAGGATATTAGAATATTTGCATTAGTCGTATATAAATCACTCAGAAAATATATACCGCTGTTATTCCACCTTTTCATCACTGCGTCTCTAAAAATGGGGGGAAAGCAGTGTGGAGAATTTAGGGGAGTATATCTTGTAACCTTTGAGATCCCCACCAATTTTTTAATGATTCTCCATGCTTTAAAAGCTGCTAATATGATCTTAAATTTTGTTTTTTTGTAATAGCTCGGTTCTATTATTCTTAGAAATTGATTATTAGAATCCTGGCCTAGAACTAATTCATAGATCGAGGGAGAGTGTGCATTTGAAATGGGAGTTTTTTTGCCCACGATTAATGGTGCAATACACGGAAATATCGTAGCAAGATAATAAAATAACATATGCGGAACAGACCATCCCCCTCTTTCCCTTGGCAGTATCATTTTTTTATATGCCCTTCTGATACCCTTGTACCCCCATAAGAATCTTCCTGACATTCTTTCAAGTTGTTTAAAATACTCCAGCAGGAATTCCAAAGGAATTGTTCTAAATAAATATATAAATTTTGGCAAAATTAGCATTTTTAATACATTATTTCTGCCGTATAGGGATAGATGCAAATGGTCTATTCTTTCCAATGTTGAGTTCGCTTTCCTCAAAATCGGGGCAAAATTTATATCTGGAATTTTTATTATAGGAGTAGTTAATTTAATCCCCAAATATGTTGCTTCACGGACTATATTGCCAATAGGTGGAGAGTCTTGACCGACATAAATTATTTGCGTCTTAGATAGATTTAATTTGTAACCTGAAAAGGAGCCGAAATTATTTGCCAGATCTTCAATTCTAGGAAACGTCCTCTCTATATCCGTAGTAAGCACGACTAAGTCATCTGCGTATGCCAGGGCTCTATAATTTATACCCCCCACTGTCACTGGAGCAATATATTCATCTTGGTTTAGTTGGTTAAGAAAGATATCAATATAGATAGCAAAGAGGAGTGGGGAGGATGGGCAGCCTTGACGTGTTCCACGTTGAATAGGAAATACATCTGATTTCATAGCCCCGATTTTAACTGATGACATTGGATTTCTATATAAGGTTTTGAAAGCAGTTATGATTCCCGGACCAAAACCCTTTATTATTAGCAAATCCCAGAGATAGGGCCAAGTCACCCTATCGAATGCTTTTTCGGCATCCAATAGGGTGATTCCTATTGATGTCTCAGTTCCCTCAGCCCAGTCCATAATAGCCACGACCCTCCGTACATGATCTGCTGTATCCCTATTTGGAATAAACCCGTGTTGCCACCGGGATACAATTGTTGCAATTATTTTTGACAATCGTGTTGCTAATATTTTTGAATATATTTTACTGTCTGTGTTAATTAGAGATATCGGTCTATATGACGCCGGATTTAGTGGATCTTTATCTTTTTTAAGAAATGTCATTATCAACGACTGGGCCCAGGAGTCCGGTGGAGAACCTCTCTGTGCTTCTAAGAAAGTGATAAGTATATCTTGTCTTATGACATTTCTAAAAACCCTATAAAATTCCAATGGGATGCCATCGGGTCCAGTGGCTTTTCCTAATGCTAAAGAATTTAATGCTTTTTCAATTTCTTCCCAAGAGATTTCAGCCTCTAGAGCTAACATTTGATCATTAGATAGAAGTGGTAGAGTATTAGCTCTAGCGAAGTTCATACAATCTTGCAAAGAATAAGAATCATCATTATACGTATATAGTTTTTGATAAAATTGTCGAAAGGTTTCTAGAATTTCTTCAGGATTATTATGTATATGTCCCGCTTCATCTTTAATTGAATCAATTGTATTGTAAACCTCTTTTTGTCTAGTTCTTTTAGCCAAAATTTTCCTTGCGTTCTCAGCCATCTCATACAATTGGGATCTATGGGTCGCTATTATCCCTGCCAATTTTGAAGCAAAAGATTCATATAAAGCAGCTTTATGGATTGCTAGATTTGTTTCAATATCTGCAGTTGGAAGATTTTGAATAATTGCAGTTGATAAATTTTTTTCCCATAACACCTTCACTGCTAAGGCATTATTAGTGATGCCATATAATTTCCATTAACAAAATCAACAAGAGAGATAGGGCGCGAGTAAACACTCCTGTACCCCAATAATGATATTTTAAACAACGAAGGAGTGAATTAATGAAAACAAAATAAGACAAAACAAGATGTGTTAGGTTATACAATGGTCCCTATCCGGTTGGCGTAACTGTCAGGTTGGAAAAATCCAATCTTAGCAATCAGGAGGTCGCAACCCAGTAAAATAGTGTAACTACACATGACTGGAACAGGAAAAGTAAACCTCTTTGTTAAAAGGACCCTCACTCACCACTAGTTGGTGACATGCTTCATCATAGGGTCCCCGCTGGGGTGGCCGAATGCCCCCCAGCGTGCTACAACGCCTGATTTACAGCGGAGCGGGTTGATGTTGAGTGTGACAGTGGTTTAACTCAAAAGAAAATGTGTTGCAAAATTAGTGAGTGTAGAATTTAAAAATTACTAGGTTAAAACCCGAACAAAATCTTCAATGTGGGTCAACCTGTATCCAGATTAAAAAGACGGACAAAAAAGGTTCTGAATTTAGAAACCTGTGTCCTTGAGTGAGATATAAGGTCAACATGTTTCTGCTGTAAAAATGCAGGATCGCACAGCATTCGTCAGGACCATAGACCACTAGCACTCCGGTGGTATGTACACACTAAGGTACACCCTCCCGTGAGGCACTTGATGTGAAAAATTGAAAGAGTATGATGGAATTACTCACAGATATTGCCCGTGTCGGCACACTGTGATTCACAGCAGCCCAAGTTACAGCTAGAAGAAGGGAAAATCACTTCATGGGTCAAGACAGCACGGGAATTGTTCACGCGGTGTAAAATTTTTCCACTCGCGACTCCCCGTCCAAAACCTATACTACAGGACCTCCGGGCAGACGGCAGTCCTGTAGTATAGGTTTTGGACGGGGAGTCGCGAGTGGAAAAATTTTACACCGCGTGAACAATTCCCGTGCTGTCTTGACCCATGAAGTGATTTTCCCTTCTTCTAGCTGTAACTTGGGCTGCTGTGAATCACAGTGTGCCGACACGGGCAATATCTGTGAGTAATTCCATCATACTCTTTCAATTTTTCACATCAAGTGCCTCACGGGAGGGTGTACCTTAGTGTGTACATACCACCGGAGTGCTAGTGGTCTATGGTCCTGACGAATGCTGTGCGATCCTGCATTTTTACAGCAGAAACATGTTGACCTTATATCTCACTCAAGGACACAGGTTTCTAAATTCAGAACCTTTTTTGTCCGTCTTTTTAATCTGGATACAGGTTGACCCACATTGAAGATTTTGTTCGGGTTTTAACCTAGTAATTTTTAAATTCTACACTCACTAATTTTGCAACACATTTTCTTTTGAGTTAAACCACTGTCACACTCAACATCAACCCGCTCCGCTGTAAATCAGGCGTTGTAGCACGCTGGGGGGCATTCGGCCACCCCAGCGGGGACCCTATGATGAAGCATGTCACCAACTAGTGGTGAGTGAGGGTCCTTTTAACAAAGAGGTTTACTTTTCCTGTTCCAGTCATGTGTAGTTACACTATTTTACTGGGTTGCGACCTCCTGATTGCTAAGATTGGATTTTTCCAACCTGACAGTTACGCCAACCGGATAGGGACCATTGTATAACCTAACACATCTTGTTTTGTCTTATTTTGTTTTCATTAATTCACTCCTTCGTTGTTTAAAATATAATTTCCATTGAAATCAATGGAAAGTCCATGACGAGTTACCCTTGTCATTAGCAGCCAAGAGGATAGTAATACATTTTTAAAGCCTTGATCTACTCTTTCTCGTATTATTTTTTGTTTTTTAATAACATATGATAATGATTCCCCTCTGATCCCCGCCTTAAATGCATCCCAAACATTTTGGATTGAGGCCGTTCCTCTGTTTATATAAAAAAATTATTTTATCCATTTAGTCATAATATCTACATATTCAGTATCCACTAACAATTTTCTGTCAAAGGTCCATGTCCTAACCTGGGGAGTCACTAAATTGATTTTAATTTCAATTAGAATCGGGTTGTGATCCGAGATTATTCGCGGATAGATCTCAAATTTAGTGTCGCACAGTAGTATTTTTTTAATAAGAAAATAGTCAAGGCGTACAGATTTTTTGTGGGGAAAAGAGAAATATGTGAATCCAGATGTCAAGAGATTCTTTTCAAAAGCAACATCAAACAACCCATGATCCATTAATAAAGTATTTAGAGATTTAAAAGATTTTTTTTTAATCCCTTGATAATGTGAGATGTTACGTACATTCTTCTTTATATCTATATGAAGATTAAGATCCCCACAGAATATTAGTAATGGAGACCAATTAGCTAATTCTAGATTTAAGAAGTTTAGAATCTCTGGATCATCTCAATTTGGGGCATATACTGAGCAAATAGTCCACATTTTGCTATCAATTTTTATCTCTACTATTGCCCATCTGCCATATTGATCAGCCTTATTCCTGATTAAGATCCCCAACCCTTTTCTAATTAAAATTGCTACTCCTTTGGTTGTTGTACCTTGTGAAGTACATACTAATAATTTCATCCCCAGCTCATCATACATTTTTCTATCATTCCATGTAATATGTGACTCTTGTAAACATAAGATATCCAATTTCATAGTCTGTATAATCTGAGCAGCAACTCCCCTCTTTTTTCTATTATTAATCCCACATATATTCCAAGAACAGATTCTCAATTTTTCCATTTATTTGATATATTTTCTCTATTCCTACTACCACATTCAGCATATATACGATATTATTGAGAGCATGGATTTCAAAGTTCATCTCAGATCTTATTATATGTCTCATACCTTTCACAAAGCTTAGACAACAAGCAAATTTAGCAAAAAAATAAGGAAATTTCCTATAACTACACCATTAGATAATTTCTGTTTTTGTTTGCAAACCTTTTTTTCCCCCATTTTACCCTCCCAGCTGGCCCACCCCAAGCTCAACCTGAGCCCCCCCACCCCTTCTCCCTCCCCCAACCTATCAGGGCAAAGGGACTGGTTTGTCCCTCTCATTGATGATGTGATAGGCGCTAAGAGGCTCTCTCCCTATGGTTCCACATCATGTTGTTACTACTACTCCAATATCATACCAAGTAAGAATCCTTTAGCCCCGCTTCTTAAATCTTAAGATCTTATGCTTCAACATATAGTATACATCCATTGTGCATTTATACTAACTACTAATCACTGTAGCAAGCTACTAAGCAGGAAAACAGAATACAAAAAAGAAAAGAGAAAGAAAAAAGAAAGAAAAAAAATACCTTGATACTTATAGGGACATATAGCCACCATGTCACCGTGTCATCATGTCACCATATCATAACTATTGTTTCCCCTTTTTTTTTCTCTCTTTTTCCCTCCCTCCCCTCTTCCCCTCCCCCCTCCTTTTTTTTATTTTTTTTATTTTTAAACTTTATGTTCCTCCCCTCCTGATCACAGTGAAGTTAATAACTCTTTGGCAGCCTCCTCTGAAGTTAGAAAATAAGTACGTTCTTTGTGAATTATTTTTAACTTTGCAGGATTCAACAGAAAAGCCTGTGCTCCTTTCGCCTGAAATTGGGGTATAAGCTGGCGTAATTGCCAGCGAAGTTGAACCGTGGCGTGACAAAAGTCAGGACTCTAGATTCCTAAAGAATTTATTCTCTGCTACTCCTAGAGGGTCTTTTAGGGAAGGACAATATATTCTCACTGAAATATTACATGAAGAGCTAGGTATGAGTTACACTGCAGATTATTTTCAGTTACTAGCTCTTTTCCTATGGTGTACTGTCAAGGTAAACAATGCTCTAGGTCTGACTAGATTATTATTTTAGACTGTATGAAGCTATATTAGGGGCAATATTCCCTGGCTTGTATATGTTAGAGAGCATTTTAGAGTTCTAGGGAGACTGGAGCTATCATCAAAGTATTATTAAACAAGCATTGGAAATGCAATAGGTCTCGCATCATTAGAGTTAGTGCTTTTAGAATTGTTTATGGTTTTTTTTTGTAAATCTTTAGCATTTTTGTTTCCTGTAGCCAATGCTAAAGAATTACAAATAAAAAAAGCCATAAACATTTCTAAAAGCTCTAACTCATACTGCAAAGGTGAGAAATAAGAGTTGGCACTTAAATATCACTTAAAAAAAACATTCCTTGCATGCAAACTTGTGAAACGCGCCGATGGAAACAACGATTGTACTCATCAGAAGCAGCTAATAAATATTCACTGCTACTCAGTCTCCAGGGCACAAAAGCAAACCTCAGTCACCAAGAAAACTCATTTCTGCCCAAAGATGAACGATATGGCTGCTCCTCAATGTTCACAATCTCCCACTACAATACACAAAGAAAGCTGCAGTTTTTGCTCTGTGCGTTTTGATCACAATTAAAATGTAATTCTAACAAAATCTACTACATTTTTTTTAAATAACGTAACAGACTTAAAATAAGTTTACAGTGTGCCTCGATGTGCAGTGTGCCTCGAGGAGTGTAGAGCGGCCTCAAGGAGTGTAGAGTGCCTCAATGTAGACAGCGCCTCAGTTTTCCCGTAGTGCTCACTTCGATTGGCCGAAGTCCCTCTCTGAAGCTACTACTATTATTACTGCTCAGGCCGCATGCACCCCTTCAAGAGAAAGGAGGGTTGTCCTAGAAAATGCGACCACCAAGTAGCAACGGTTTCTTTTACTCGTTTTTCAAGGCGGAACAGATCATCGGTTCCTGTAGATCGGTTGCACGGGTGTTCCTTGGGGGGATAGAAATACTCGACACACCCAGACAGCAACTGCGTATGAGTCACAAACATGCTTCAGCGAACTCAGGACGAGCCGAACAGCCTTGTGGATTTTCAAAGCTGCATCTCGGTTTACACAGAGCGGCTTACAAGTTTCCATTCACTCTGCGAGTCTATGGAGTGTTTAATGATACAGAGAAAACAAAAACATTCTCTACTTAACAATCACGTGAAATTCAAATACTCTACATTAGTTTGTAATTTGTCCGTGAAGTTGTTCAAATCACAGGTCAGGGAGTATGCAAAGAGGCTAAATGCTTATTAGTCGGGCTCGCCAAAAAGACACAGAAAAGCGTGCGAGAGTTCACGGATGTGAGCGTTTGTGTGTACACAGATAGCAGTGACTTTCACACACAGACGCGACGCGACATGGCAGGCAGGGGAGGGGGCGGAGCGGGGGTGTGGGAGGAGTGCGGGAACAGACGGCGAGGGGAGGAGAGTAGGAGGAGGAGAGTAGGGGAGCTGTGGGGAGGGGGGAGGAGAAATGCGACGCGACATGGCAGGCAGGGGAGGGGGCGGAGCGGGGGTGTGGGAGGAGTGCGGGAACAGACGGCGAGGGGAGGAGAGTAGGAGGAGGAGAGTAGGGGAGCTGTGGGGAGGGGGGAGGAGAAATGCGACGCGACATGGCAGGCAGGGGAGGGGGCGGAGCGGGGGTGTGGGAGGAGTGCGTGAATAGACGGCGAGGGGAGGAGAGTAGGGGAGCTGTGGGGAGGGGGGAGGAGAAATGCGACGCGACATGGCAGGCAGGGGAGGGGGCGGAGCAGGGGTGTGGGAGGAGTGCGGGACAGACGGCGAGGGGAGGAGAGTAGGAGGAGGAGAGTAGGGGAGGCACGGCCTAGCGGCCGTGCAATCAAGAAGTGAGGGGGCGGGAGAGTAGGCAAGGCAGGCGGCTGGGGGCATGTGCACACGCTTTTAAGCTCAATGCGCATGCGCATTGAGCTTAAAAGTCACGGGCACTGCAAGGAATCGCCACGATTCCTTGCAAGTTGGATAAAGAGTGGATAAGCCCCCATAGTCTCGCTTGCTCGATGCGCATGCGCATCGACAGGCGAGACCTAAAAAAGATGCTGTACAAGAGTCTTTTCACTCAAGAATGGTAGCAGAGGGGGAATCCTTAGCATTAGCCAAGCCACTCATGCAGAGGTTTGTTATGGTCAAAACAGTCTCAAGGATAGAGACATATCTTCTTTTTGGAATGCCTGGTCTTTTGACCTTTTTTAGGCTGGGTTTCTTCCATCATTTAGTAGAAGTGCTCTGATGCACACATATGTACTGTGATCATCTCTCTAAATGCGAAACTTAGCACATTGTACTGATATGACCTTTTTATAAATCTCCTCGGCACAACTTGTTGAAACCTCTTTTTTTTTATTTTGGGTTTTTATTAGACTAGGCCTGCCCTTTTATATGTACAACTTTCAGCATCTCATGACTTTGTTACCAAGTGTCAATGTTTATGGGGGTTTACAGAGCAGCACAATAGGGAAAGTCATTAGAGACGGGTCTCAATGTTTTTCTGTAAGCTTGTGTTAGTATTTATTTTTATTTTATTTTATTTTATTTTATATTCTTGTAAAGCGCCAGACTAGACCCCCGGAGGGGTATCTCCGCGCTATTGCTGCAACAGGGAGAGTTCTGAATAAATTGAGTGTCCAACCTAGAGGGAAACTACAGGGCATTATTTGTAGGGTACAGGTAGGTTTTTAAAGTTTTCCGGAAGGTCAGGTGGCTGGAAAGAGATCTTAATTCCGGGGGCAGAGAACTCCAGAGTATTGGTCCGGCATAAGCTAATGCACGGCCACCTTGTCTGGTCTTTTTTACTCTGGGTACTTGCAGTAGCTGCTGATGACTGGAGCGCAGAAGGCGCCCAGGAACGTAGGGCTGAAAAATAGTGGTCATATATTTTGGACCCTCCCCTGTCATACTCTTATGAATAGTACACAGTGTTTTAAACTGGACTCGCTTCCTCACTGGGAGCCAGTGGAGTCTCATCAGCAGGGGGTGTGAGGGTGTCCTTGGGGGGGCGTTCAGGATAATCCTTGCAGCTGTATTTTGGATTACCTGCAGTTTACTGAGTTGTTCTTCGTTTGCTCCGAGGAGCAAACCATTGCAGTAATCAATCCTGCTGATGACAAGAGCCTGTACAAGCGTCTTTCTATGATGGTCCGGTATGTAGGGGAAGACACGCCTTAACATACCAATAGCCCGGAAGCAGTTTCCAGCAACTTGGTTAACGTGGCCCTTGAAAGTGAGCTGCTGATCGAAGAGTACTCCCAGGTTCCTGACTGAACTCTTGGGAGTAGGGACAGGGCCCAGCTCTAATGGCCACCAATCGGATGCCCAGTGTGTCGCCGCTTGTCCAAAACACATGACCTCCGTCTTCCCTATATTACACTGCAGGCAGTTAGATGACATCCACTCTGCAATGGCTCTCATGCCATCTGCAAAAGATCTTTTTATTGCAGGTGTAAGATTTTTAAAGGGAAAAAGGAGTTGAGTGTCATCGGCATACGACACAGGGGTGAAGCCGAAAGATCTTGCTAAGTTGGCTAGGGGGGCCACATACACATTGAAGAGTGTAGGACTCAAGCACGAGCCTTGCGGCACTCCCTTGTTGAGCTCCCTAAGGGTGGATTTATGGGAGCCCAGCCTAACTTCTTGATGACGGTCAGTCAAAAAGCTCTTCATCCATGCCAGAGCCACTCCTTCTACTCCCACCTCGCCTAGGCGGTTGAGGAGCACCGTGTGAGACACCGTATCAAAAGCGGCGGAAAGGTCCAACAGCACCAGAATCATTGAGCTGCCATCATCCAGTGCCATTTTGATGTTGTTGGTCACTGTCTGAAGAGCTGACTCTGTGCTGTGGTTTGGCCTGAACCCTGATTGAGAATGGTCCAGGCCATCCGTCGCCTCAAGATGTTGAGAGAGATAGGTGTTCACGTGCCTCTCCGTAACCTTGCCCAGGTAGGGTAGGAGAGAGATGGGTCGTAAATTGGAGAGGTCTGTCCATGGGGAAGATGCCTTTTTTCTAATCGGGTTCACCACCGCCTTTTTCCAGTCTGCTGGAACCTGACCTTTTGTCAGAGAAATATTCACCAATTCTAATATGGAGGGACCCATGAGAGAGATCATGGGGCCAATCATCTTGGCGGGAATAAGGTCATTTGGGGACCCTGATTTGATTTGGCCGCAAAGGGAGAGAAGCTCTGTGTTAGAGATTGAGGGAAAGGCTGTTAGAAGTGTTTTATTGTTGTTTGTTGTCGGAGTCAGAGGATTACTATTGATAGTTTTATTTATAGCGCTGTTAGCTGCCACTATTTTTCCATATATGTTATTTATTTTATCCTCAAAAAAAGTCGATACTTCATCACATAGATCTTGTGAGAAGTCCTCTGAGCTCTCACACGCGGTCGGTTTAATAAAATTCTGAAGAATGTTAAAAAGTTCCTTAGAACAATTGCCTGCTTGTGATATCTGTTGCGTGATATGCTGTTTTCTGGCAAGTTTAATGTTTTTGTAGTACTTTGATTGAGCGTTTAAAAAAGCTGTTCTGTTACTCTCGGTTTTCCTTTTCCTCCAAGCTTTCTCGGCTCGCCTACAGTTTTGTTTTTCTGCTCTCAGTTCGGAGGTATACCAGCTATCTTGTTTGGACATAGGATACTGCTTATGCTTTTTCAAGGGGGCTACAATGTCAAGGGCTAGCTTTATAGAGGTGTTGAGTTTGGCTAGAGCCGTATCAGCTGTGTCTGTTATCATAATTTCCGGATAGCTTTCGTATGTTTTATTGTACAATTGTGATCATTTTTCTGTTGTAACATATGATAGTAATATTTTCTATCGATTAACACTATCGCTGCTGCAGCAATTCCCCTCCTGTGCTGAAAATCCTTGGAATCCATTGTTCATGACTAGCTCAGCTCGTCATAAGCACACGACCAGTGTACTGCAAGACGAGCTGAGCTCGCCATGAGCATCGAAGGGGTTAATGTATCAACTACAACAATAAACCTTAACGCCTCAGGAACAGAAGTATGGTAAAACCTTTTCTAATGCAAAAGCAATTCCGATTTACTGTTGTGCAAACCATGAGAAACGAGTACGTGAAATTATACATTCAGCTGACATCTGTTTTTATACCGCAACGTTCTTAAATCAGTGCATCAATGCTAGGAAAAGCATGATTTTTTAAAATGTTAAATAATTAGTTTGATATGTCTTTCTTTTAGTGTAAATAACTACATCTTACTTGATATGATGTAATGAATTATGTATTAATAGTTTTATCACTTTTTAACGTTGTAATTTGTCTGTGCTTTTATGGTTATCTATTTGAACCGAATAAAGCTTCATGAAATGAAATGAAATTATACATTCTAAGAAAGTCACCAAGATGGGGTAGGATAAAAAAAAGTTACCTCTCCCACCGCTTTCTCTCTTTTCCTCTACTCACAATGGGGATGTCGGGGGTCCCTTCTCTCCTCCATGCCCTCTCCCACCACTCTCTCTTCCTCTACTCATACAGAGGTGTCAGAGTCCCATCTCCACTCTCATCGTCCTCTCCCTCCAATCTCTCTCTTCCCTAATCGCACCGGGGGTGCCAGAGACCCTTTTCCTCTCCCTCGACTCTCTCTCTCTCTCTCTCTCCCCTACTCACCACAGGGGTGTCGCAGTCCCTTCTCCTCTCCCTCCACTCTCTCTTCCCTACTCACACCAGGGTGTCAGAGCCCTTTATATCTCTCTCCTTCCCTCTCTCCCCAACTCACACCGGGGTGTAGGAGCCCTTCTCCTCTCCCTGCACTCTCTCTCTTCTCCTACTCACACCGGGGTATGAACGACGGCGTCAGACTAGGTTTACAGCCTCTCTCAGTGTCAGGCCACGTTTGGTGTCCCCACAGAGTCTACCTCTTTCAGGGCCCGGCCCTCTCTGCAGCCTCTCCCACAGGAGGAGGCACACCCTGGCACACTCGGGGTCAGACTGGGTTTACAGCCCCTCTCAGTGTCAGACCACGTTTGGTGTCCCAACAGAGACTGCCTCTTTCAGGGCCCGGCCCTCTCTGCAGCCTCTCCCACAGGAGGAGGCACACCCTGGCACACTCTGGGTCAGACTGGGTTTACAGCCCCTCTCAGTGTCAGACCACGTTTAGTGTCCACACAGAGACTGCCTCTTTCAGGGCCCGGCCCTCTCTGCAGCCTCTCCCACAGGAGGAGGCACACCCTGGCACACTCGGGGTCAGACTGGGTTTACAGCCCCTCTCAGTGTCAGACCACGTTTAGTGTCCACACAGAGACTGCCTCTTTTAGGGCCCGGCCCTCTCTGCAGCCTCTCCCACAGGAGGAGGCACACCCTGGCACACTCGGGGTCAGACTGGGTTTACAGCCCCTCTCAGTGTCAGACCACGTTTGGTGTCCCCACAGAGACTGCCTCTTTCAGGGCCCGGCCCTCTCTGCAGCCTCTCCCACAGGAGGAGGCACACCCTGGCACACTCGGGGTCAGACTGGGTTTACAGCCCCTCTCAGTGTCAGACCACGTTTGGTGTCTCCACAGAGTCCAGTCCAGTCAAGTTTGCTGCCTCTCAGCCTCTCCCGCAGCCGGCTGGGCCACATTCACTGTCACTCAGCCTCGGTGTGTCTGCATTTCCAGGAACCTCTCGCACTTTCTCTCCTCTGACAAGGCCTCGCAAAGGAAGTGTGTGCGCTGGGTGTGATGTCACTCAGGAGCATTCCTGGGCAAAAGCAAGTACCGACAGAGCCCCGCCTGATGCCTCATGCGCCAAACATGCACACGGAGGACACTCCTTCCTGATTCACGAACAATCCCAGGCTGTGAGCACCAGAGCAGGGCTCAGACACCTCCTGGCCCTCCCCAAAGACCCCGGCACACGCACACGGAGGACACTCCTGATTCACAACAATCCCAGGCTGTGAGCACCAGAGCAGAGCTCAGACACCTCCTGGCCCTCCCCAAAGACCCCGGCACACGCACACGGAGGACACTCCTGATTCACAACAATCCCAGGCTGTGAGCACCAGAGCAGGGCTCGGACACCTCCTGGCACACGGCCCAAAGAGCCCGGGACAGCGGAGCCCTCGGCGTGCACTGCAGCCTCAGCTGGAAGCACAGGGAACACGGGTGTGGGGCTCTTCGGAGACATCTCCTGCCAGGTTCTACACTCCTTACCCCCTACAGCTGTCGCTCCTTACTGCTCCCCCAGTTTCCCTTCCTACCTGCCCTCCACAGTCCTGGCACCCACTCAAATATCTCACTCTCCCAAGACCTCTGCGACAAACTCTGCACCTTCTTCCACCACAAGATTAGGCAAATCTGCAAAACCGTCGGCACCCAAGACCCTCCCACCAAGCCCGACACCACCACACCTGACCACGCCATACCCCAATAAACCCTGCCCAAATGGACCCAGCTCACCACAAACCCTGCCCAAATGGACCCAGCTCACCACTGACGAAACTCTCACGATCATGAAGAGCATCTACTACAGAGCCCCCTCGTACCCATGTCAACACCACATCTTCCACAAAGCAGTCTGCCATCGCCATCGAGCTCCGCTGCACCACCAACTGCTCCACCAAGACTGTCACCTTACCCAAGGACTGGAAACACACCTAGATCAACTCTCAGCTAAAGAAAACATCCGCCGACCCGACAGACCTCAAAAACTGCAGACCCATCTCCCTGCTCACCTTCCCAGCCAAAGTAATTGAGGAGGCCATCGACACCCAACTCTCCGAATTAATTGAAGCGAACCATATCATGAACATCTCCCAATCCAGATTCAGGAGCAACCACAGCATCAAGACCGCACTCCTAACCACCACCAATGACATCTGCTCCCTCCTGGACCCCTCTGCCGCCTTCGGCACCATCTCCCACTGCAGCCTACACAAGAGACTCCACGACACCGGCATACGAGACAAGGCCCTGCACTGGATCCACTCCTGCCTCTCCGGTTGAACACAGGTAGTCAGACTACCTCCGTCCCTCTCCAAACCAGAGATATCAGCTGGGGCGTTCCCCAGGGCTCCTCCCTGAACCTCACCCTCTTCGATGTCTACATGGACCCCCCGCAAGACCATTGTCAGGAACTACAGACTCAACAGTCTCCTACGCCAACTGCACCCAACTGATCCTCTCCTTCACCAGCGAACCAACATCCAGAAACAACTTTCATTGAGGAATGAAGAAGTCGCCACCAAGCTGAAGAGCAGCTGCCTCAAACTAAATTCGAACAAGACCAAAGTCCTCATCCTAGGACCCTCACCCTCAGCATGGAACAACTCCTGATGGCCCTCCACACTGGGAACCCCGCCCACCCCAGCAGACCAAACACAAAACCGCAGCATCATACTCGACTCCTCACTCACAATGAACCATCAGATAAACGCTGCCACTTTATCATGCTTCCACATGCATCAAAAGGCACTCAGATGGATCCCATCCGAATCCAGAAAAACAGTCACCCATGCACTCATCAGCCGCAGATTGGACTACGGCAATGCACTCTATGTTCTAATCACCCAGAAACTCCTCAGGAAACTTTAGAACGTTCAAAATGCTGCAGCCAGACTGGTCCTTGACATTCCTCGCCACAACTACATCTCCTAACACCTCGAAGAACTCCACTGGATCCCAGTCAACAAAAGGAACACCACCAAGCTCCTCACACATGCCAACAACGCACCCCATGATGCAGGGCCAGAATTCCTAAACTACCGCCTCTCATTCCACGTCCCCACCAGACACCTCCGCTCCGCCAAGCTAGCCATGGCCACCATCCCTCGGATCCACAGACAAGAACCGGAGGAAGATCCTTTTCCTACCTCGCTGCCAAGACCTGGAACACCCACTTCAGACAATCCACCTTGCTGGCCCAGTTCAGGAAGGACCTCAAGGCCTGGCTCTTCAACTGAACACCTCAGTGCAGGCGGACCATCAGCCCACTCCCTCCCCTCTCCCCGAGGGCCTTTAGACCCTCACGGGTGAGTAGCCGGTGCTTTGCAAACCCTGATTGATTGATTGGACACAAGCTTAACTGCTTTGGATCTAAAGAGTGACATTATAGAACCTGTCACTCTCGGAGTTACGGACTGACATTACAGAACCTGTCCCTCTGGCAGGGTTACAGAATGGCATCGCAGAACCTGTCATTTTGGCAGGGTTACAGAGCGACATCAGAGAACATGTCACACTGGCAGATTTACTAAGTGACATCACAGTACCTGTCACATCTGGCAGGGTTACAAAGTGACATCACAGAACCTGTCACTCTGGCAGGGTTACAGATTTATATTGAAGACAATCTGTTACTCTAGTTGGGTGACGGACTGACCACACAAACTCTTTCTCTCACATGGTTACTGATTAAAATAAAAACAATGTTATGTTATGTTATGTTATTGTTATTTGTTGTGCGCACAGCTACTCCAGCTAAGGAGCGTCCTGGCGCATTGACAAGGAGGAACATAACACAACAGGAACAAGCAGAAAACTAAAAGGGGCCATTATAAGTTTAATAATACAGCAAAACAGGCAAAAACTAGAGGGGCAGCTAAAACAGAAAGGTTTTTATGGCTTTCCGGAAAGCCATGAGATCCTCCAGCAGACGAATTTCAACCGGAAGAGAGTTACAAGTTGATGCGGCTTTTACGCTGAAGGAGCGTCCCCCCATTCGGCTGAGCCTATATCTAGGGACTACAGCGAAGGCCTGGCCTTGGGAGCGGAGGGTGGGTGTGGGGACGTAAAAAGAAAGAAAGCTGGACATGATTTCAGGGCCTATACCTCTCAAAATCTTAAAGGACAAACAGAGGACCTTGAAGAGAATACGCTTCCTCACTGGGAGCCAGTGTAAGGAGCGAAGGACACTCGCCACCGGGCAAAATCTGGGCAGGCCGACAATCCCTCTGGCCGCAGCATTTTGTACCCGTTGCAGGCGAGTAAGCTCAGCCTGATTGGCCCCAACTAGAAGAGAGCTAGCGTAATCCAGGCGAGAGATGACAGTGGCCTGGATTACCAGCTGTCTGGTTGGGGCGTCGAAATATTTGAGGACAGGTCTTAAGCCTCTCAACAGACCAAAACAACAGGTAGCTGTTTTTTTAGTGTGTCCTACGAAGGTAAGACCGGCGTCCAGCCAGACTCCCAGATTTTTCAACTCCGACACCGGAGTCGGGGTTGGTCCCAGCTCTGGTGGCCACCATTGGTCACCCCATAGTTCCATTCCCCTTCCAACAATCATAACCTCTGTCTTAGTGGCATTGAGCTGGAGACAGTTCCCCGTCAACCAGCTAGCCACCGCCTTCAGTCCATCCTGAAACCTGGGGGCATCTTGTTCCGCATCCCCGCTGAGAGTAACCGCCAGCTGTGTGTCGTCGGCATATGAGACCAAAGTTAGGCCCCACTGCCTGGCGACCTCAGCCAGCGGTCTCACGTACAGATTAAACAACGTGGGGCTCAGCGAGGATCCCTGCGGAACCCCCATGGCCAGTGGCTGGAAAATGGACTTGAAGGGAGGGATGGCAACACAGAAGGAACGATTGCTGAGGAAGGAGCGGAACCACTGCAGGGCCTGGCCGCCGACACCAATCTCCTCGAGCCGATGCAGAAGGATACTGTGAGAGACCGTGTCGAAGGCGGCGCTGAGGTCTAACAATATCAGCGCCGCCGTCTGACCAGCATCCAACACCGCACGGAGATGTTCCACCATCACAAGAAGAGCGGTCTCCGTGCTGTGCCCAGCACGGAAGCCATTTTGTGTGGGATCAAGGGCATTGGTCCGGGCGAGATGTTCTGACAGGGCCAAGTTGACATGAGCCTCTGTTATCTTCGCCGGCCAGGGTAGCAGTGAGATGGGACGGTAACTTTCGGGCTTAGAAGGGTCCAAGGAGGGCTTTTTGATGATAGGGGACACCACCGCCTGCTTCCACTTAGTTGGAACTACACCCAACTCCAGTGAGAGGTTGACTAGGGAACACACAACAGAGCGTCCCATGAAGGCCTGATCTCTAAAAAGAGCAGGTCTTACTGGATCAGATGGCGAACCAGATTTAACTTGCAAAGCAAGTTTGTCAAACCCCTCCGGAGAAAGAGGGGGAAATGAGAGCAGGGTGATATGATGTAGCGTCCCATTAGAACTTCCCAAGTCGATCCCTGTGCTAGGGAATGCCCGGTAAATTGCTTGGACTTTTCCCAGAAAGTACGAAGCAAGGGATTCACAGTGGGAGATGGAACTCACAACCACAGAGGAAGTCCGCTTTGCCACAAGTGCTTTCACGGCCTTGAAGATGGTCTTCGACAGGTTTGAGCTGTTACGAATTTCTGCAGCATAAAATGCCGCTCGGGCTCGACAAATAGCCCGATGATAGGTCTTAACGGAAGCAGCATACGCAGCTTTTAAATCAGCCCCATACGTCTTCCGCCATGCTCTTTCCGCCCGTCTACAGGCTCCCTTCAAGGCACGTAAGGCGCTGTCGTACCAGGGACTCTACTCTCTAGTACTGATTTTACTCGATACGATGGGAATCAGAGTGTCCAGAGCCCTGGTAATCCAAGAGCAAAAGAGGTCATAACCCTCTTCCACGCCATTCAATGGGCCCAGCGGGTCTTCCGCTAGAAGGCGATGAAAGTCTTCTAGCCTGAGTTTATTCCAGAGCCTCCTGGGTACCCGTCTCGCCGAAGGGATGGAGGGGGTCACAGGTATAGGACAATGAATAGTCACCAGGAAATGATCGGTCCATGCTAACGGAGAACTGGATGTAATTTTGGTCTCCGGCAGATTGGAAAAGAAGGGGTCGAGGATATGTCCCCCTATGTGGGTAGGCTGAGATACCAGCTGGGAGAGCAGAAAGGCCTCTAAGTCAGCGGAGATGCTGCGTACCGTCAGGTTGGAAGGGGTGTCAAAATGAAGGTTCAGATCACCCAAGATGGAATAGTTGGCGCAATCTGTGACCAGTGTGCCAACAGCTTCGGGGAAAGAGTTTCTGAACACCACATCGCTACCCGGCGGACGATACACAACCATCCCAGAGAGCGTAAACTCGGGGCTGACTGAGATCTTAAAAGAGGCACTTTCACACCCAGCAATGTTAAGGCCACTCCAGACGCAGGTAAAATAGGACCTAACTATGAGAGCTATACCACCGCCTCTGGAAGATCTATTCAGAGTAAACATGGAATAGTCAGGGGGGCATGCAAGATTGGAAATAGCAGCATCTGCGTCCTGAAGCCAGTGAAGCCAGGTTTCAGTGATGGCAAAAACATCTGGGGCTTCATCCTCAATTAGATCGTAGATGTTTTGATGGTGTTTCAATGCCGATCTAACATTCAGGTTTAACACCCGCAAAAAGGGCGAAGAGCCCTTAATACGGTGGGCAACTAATGAGCCCTTCCGGAGAATGGACCCCAGGGGGTCAAGCGCCCAGCCGTTGCAGCGGCAACGGTACGGGCCACAGAGCGGATGAACAGGCGGGAGATTACACCTCTGACTAACCTGACCGATGGAGTATAGACTCTCTGTAGTGTATGTCAGCATTGCGGCACGCAGAAAGATAAGTAGCCTGCCACAGCCCAGCTACCCGCAGCGTCCCGCACGGCCTTAGCGCGGACGGGCGCAGACTGGCAGGACTCTGGCAGGACTCTGGCAGGACTCTGGCAGGACTCTGGCAGGACTCTGGCAGGACTCTGGCAGGACTCTGGCAGGACTCCAGTCCAGTACAGTCTCAGGGACTTAACAGCCTGTTACGGTAACACGAAGGAGCCAATACAGACCCAGGAGGGCCAGAGCATAGCTTCATGACATAAATGTATGCACTGAGAATATGCATCGGAATCTTTGTAACATATCTTAGTCTCCTAGACCAATGCTGCAAGCTGAACGTCAAAGACATGTCACTGGTGGGTTACACAGTTCGATCAGTGTTTGCTGTTGGTATTGTACGACTGACGTTAAAGACATCCTGTCAATCAATCAATCAAGAATTTGTACAGCGCACTACTTACCTGTGAGGGTCTCAAGGCGCTGGGGGGAAAAAAGAGGGGGGGCACTTCTGGTCGAACAACCAGGTTTTGGGTCTGCCGTAGGCTCAGCGGGAGGGTGTTCTAGGTCTTGGCAGCGAGGTGGGAGAAGGGTCTGCCGCCGGTGGTGGTTCTTTGGATGCGAGGGACGTTGGCGAGGGTGAGGTCGGCGGAACGGAGCTGGCGGCTGGGGATGTAGAAGAAGAGTAGTCTATTGAGGTAGGCTGGGCCGATCTTGGATTGCCTCGTGTGCGTGGATGAGGAGCTTGAAGGAAATCCTCTTGTTGACGGGGAGCCATTGCAGGTTTCTCAGGTCGGGGTGATGTGGTAGTGGCGTGGTACGTCGAGGATCAGGCGTGCAGAGGCATTTTGAATGCGTTGTAGTAGTCTGATGAGCTTGGCCGGGGCTCCCGCGTAGAGGGCGTTTCCATAGTCGAGTCTGCTACTGACGAGGGCCTGGGTGACTGTTCTTCTTGTATCTGTCGGGATCCACCTGTAGATCTTCCGGAGCGTGTTGAAGCAGGAGGAGGAGACTGCGTTGACTTGCTTGGTCATGGAGAGTGTGGAGTCGAGGATGACTCCCAGGTTGCGTGTGTGGTCTGTGGGTGTTGGGGTTGCTCCCAGTGCCGTAGGCCACCAGGACTCGTCCCAGGCTGAAGGGTTGGAGCCAAGGATGAGGACCTCCATCTTGTCCGTGTTCAGCTTCAGTCGGCTGATCTTCATCCAGTCGGCGACGGCCTTTCTTCTTTCGTGGAGGTTGGATTTGGCAGGGAGGGGGTCCGTAGTGAGGGAGAGGATCAGTTGAGTGCCGTCGGCGTAGGAGATTATGTTGAGATCGTGCTGTCGGGCGACTTGTGCGAGCGGGGCCGTGTAGATGTTGAACAGTGTCGGGCTGAGGGATGATCCTGTCACTGGTGGGGTTAAAGAGTGACATCTGTTGAAACAGAAAAATCCTCCACATTGTAATGGACATGCACCCATGCCCCAGTTCCCTAGCTGTACTGATGCCTGGATCTCTAATGCTGATTTTTGTTGTCATAGGTAAGCATGGATGAACCATGTGCACCATGACACAGGCCTGTCACAGATTGCGGTCCTGTTGGACCAGGAGGGGTGAGCACTCCAAAGTGATGCTCTCATAGTTGTGAAAGGCTACTGCCTTCGCCAGGCAGGAGTTAAGCAGCATGAGCGCAGTGGTGTCAGCATACCATGTAGTGATCAGTAGAAGTGAACACGTCCTTTTTAACCTGTGTCAACAGAGTGAGGCCTACAAGCTCACTCACATAAAGTTCCGCTGTTGCCCCACATCAGTTTGGTGTGGAATGCTGTGCATTGCACAAGTGGTGTACCTGGGCTGGGTGTGTGTGTGCCTGGCAAGGGTGCAAAGCACGAAGGATGTACTGCTGTGCAGTGCATGCATTTTAAATGCATGTACTGGGTGCGTGTGCGCGCCTCTAAGGGGTACCATACAAGAAGGGTGTAGTGCTGTGCAGTCGTGTATGCTATGCTGGGTCTGAGGGTACCTGTGAGTGGTACAATACATGGAGGATATAGTGATGTGCATTGCAAGTAGGTGCTGGGTGTATGTACGCCTGCAAAGGGCACACTACATGGAGGACTCTGGGTTCCATTTTGGGGGACTAAGGACTCCATGGTGAAACAAGAGGAGAGGAGGCAGAGGAATCCCCACAGGCAGATTTGTGAATTGCTGCAGTCCTCTATGCTGGGTGGGACACACTGGAGGAATTGAAAGTGTGCTTTTGATTCAGAGCTAGGCCAAAAGGAAGGGGCATGGACGCATCTAAGGAAGGAGCTGGACTGATGAAAAAAACCATAAAGAAGAGTGCTTAGGTACTGGGCTTAATTATTTGGCAGACATCCTGGTGTGAACCTCTAAAAACTCACACGGCCTGTAGGGTTATTAGCTCTGGAGACGCTCTTGCTGAGACAGACTGCTTTCTGGAGGAAAAGAGGGCAGAGGAGTGGACATTTCAAAAGGAAGCAGACCCCCAAAGAAAACTTCAAAGACACGGACTCTAAATCACATTTTGTGTCTGGAAATGGACGATAAGGGGGACCTGTGACCCCCACATATTTCCAACTGTCAAGCAGCCAGCTGGGCTGTGGGAGGAGAAGAAGCTCTGCAAAACTTCTGCCTGGGACTTCTCCCTACTGGGTGAGGAGAAACCACCAAGGGATTCCAAGACTACCCACACTGGTGCATCAGTGCCTGCAAAGACCAGTTTGCTCAGTGAGGAAGAGGAAAGCAGTGGAGGGTGCGGGGTCCAGTGGGGAATCAAGTCAAATGGACCCCCTTTCCAAGGTTTTAGGAGACTGCTACTGCACCGATCAGGTCATTCCCCGTGTGCAGGAAAAAAGTCTGCTACCCTCGTATGCCAGAAGAGGGCCACCGTGAAGTGAGCTGTGGATATTACGTGGCAAAAGGATTATCGCTTATGTGGAATGAGGAGTCAGTGACTCTATATGCTAGAGGAGCTGCCGCAAAGTGAACTGTGAATAATTTCTGAGCAAATCTGGCCAGAGCCCCTTGTGTACAGGGAGGGATTGGCGATCCCGTATTCCAGAAGGGGCCACTGTGGAGATATCGACGCTCTGAGTGGGCACAGTAGAAATCCGGTGAACCCAATTGCTGTGCAGATTTAGAGTCAGAGTAGGCTCTGGAGAGACTGCTAGTGGGGCTTGCCCTGGATGTTGCCAATAGTGAATGGGGAATAACCACTATTGCTAGAGCATGGAAGGAGTGGGACACAGCAAACGGTCTATGAAAAACTAGAGCCCTGATCTCAGGGGGACTGTATAGTCTTTTGTGAATGTTGTATTTACCTTTGTGTAATAACAGTAAAAAAAATACTTCTCTTTTTTATGTAATACTGAGTATTTGGGTGGATACTAATGTATTGCTGCAGCATGTACTTTGAGCTGTGAGCCTGAAAGTCTAGTGCTGAAGGGGTACTTGGTCCAGTTGCTCAGAATTCATATTAGACCAGGCCCCAGGACCTCAGCAGTAAAAGGCTTCAGACCCCATGGCTGGGCCCAGTAACACCTGCATCAGTGTCTGCTGCTCGTGGTGCGAGATTAACATTAAAGATGTCCGGTCATGGGTGGGTTACAGAGCGACATCAGTGTCTGATGCTGGTGGTTTGAGATGGACATCAGAGACACCTTATCACTGATGAGTTTACAGAGAGGAACCACAGATTGTTGCGGATGAGAACTAAAAAAAACAGACATCCTGCACACTGAGGGAGTTACACGAGGACAGCACAGCCCATTGCTGGTTGCACGACCCTGACATCTGTCACTGTTCAAGGTACATGATGATGGCCGTGTCTGCCGCTCGTAGCACAAGGCTGACATCACAGTCAGTCCATAGTAGTGCGAGACTGGCATCACGACTTGGGGGCACTGGTGAGTTCCAGACTGATGTCAAAAAAAGTCACCGTCGGTGTGGGCCTGGCTTCACAGTCAGTCAGTGGTGGAGTTACAAAGTGAAATCAGTAATTTTTGAGGTTACAAATTTTAAAGTTTGTCGCTTGTGGTTTGAGACAGACATCCATCACCTGCCCGTCACTGGTGAAGCGAGAATGGCAGCAAAGACAAATGTCACTGGTAGTGTTAACGTGTGGCCCCGCAGCATGCCCCAAGTGATGTTAGCCTGAGTTAACAGATACTGCTAGTGTGACTGATTTATTACAGAGTAGCATCACAGAGTTTAGTTATGGTGCTGTGAGCCGGACATAAAAGAAAAACACCGCAGGTGGGATTAGAAAGTGATATCACAGTGTTCCACTGGTAGCTTGTGACAGACATTACCGACAGTCCTGGCCGTGCTGGGGGTTACAGAGTGCGATCACAGTCCTGTTCCACTGGTAGATTGTGTCAGACATTCCTGGCCGTGCTGCGGTTTACAGAGTACGATCACAGACAGTCCTGTTCCACTGGTAGCTTGTGACAGACATTATGGACATTCCAGGCCGTGCTGCGGTTTACAGAGTGTGATCACAGTCCTGTTCCACTGGTAGCTTGTGACAGACATTACGGACATTCCTGGCCGTGCTGCGGGTTACTGAGTGTGATCACAGTCCTGTTCCACTGGTAGCTTGTGACAGACATTACGGACATTCCTGGCCGTGCTGCGGTTTACAGAGTGCGATCACAGTCCTGTTCCACTGGTAGCTTGTGACAGACATTACGGACATTCCTGGCCGTGCTGCGGTTTACAGAGTGCGATCACAGTCCTGTTCCACTGGTAGCTTGTGACAGACATTACAGACAGTCCTGGCCATGCTGGGGGTTACAGAGTGCGATCATAGTCCTGTTCCACTGGTAGATTGTGTCAGACATTCCTGGCCGTGCTGCGGTTTACAGAGTACGATCACAGACAGTCCTGTTCCACTGGTAGCTTGTGACAGACATTACGGACATTCCTGGCCGTGCTGCGGTTTACAGAGTGTGATTACAGTCCTGTTCCACTGGTAGCTTGTGACAGACATTACAGACATTCCTGGCCGTGCTGCGGTTTACAGAGTGCGATCACAGTCCTGTTCCACTGGTAGCTTGTGACAGACATTACGCACATTCCTGGCCGTGCTGCGGGTTACTGAGTGTGATCATAGTCCTGTTCCACTGGTAGCTTGTGACAGACATTACGGACATTCCTGGCTGTGCTGCGGCTTACAGAGTGCGATCACAGTCCTGTACCACTGGTAGATTGTGACAGACATTACTGGCCGTGCTGGGGGTTACAGAGTGCGATCACAGTCCTGTTCCACTGGTAGATTATTACAGACATTCCTGGCTGTGCCGCACGTTACAGAGTGCGATCACAGTCCTGTTCCACTGGTAGATTGTGACAGACATTCCTGGCCTTGCTGGGGGTTACAGAGTGCGATCACAGTCCTGTTCCACTGGTAGATTGTGACAGACATTCCTGGCTGTGCTGCGGATTACAGGGTGCGATCAGTGTCCTGTTCCAATGGTAGATTGTGACAGACATTCCTGGACGTGCTGCGGGTTACAGAGTGCGATCACAGTCCTGTTCCACTGGTAGATTGTGACAGACATTCCTGGCCTTGCTGGGGGTTACAGAGTGCAAACACAGTCCTGTTCCACTGGTAGATTGTGACAGACATTAGACAATCCTGGCCATGCTGCGGGTTACAGAGTGCGATCACAGTCCTGTTCCACTGGTAGATTGTGACAGACATTCCTGGCCTTGCTGGGGGTTACAGAGTGCAAACACAGTCCTGTTCTATTGGTAGATTGTGACAGACATTCCTGCCTGTGCTGGGGGTTACAGAGTGCGATCACAGACCTGTTCCACTGGTAGATTGTGACAGACATTACAGACATTCCCTGCCGTGCTGCGGGTTACAGAGTGCGATCACAGTCCTGTTCCACTGGTAGATTGTGTCAGACATTCCTGGCCGTGCTGCGGTTTACAGAGTACGATCACAGTCCTGTTCCACTAGTTTCAAGTTATGTCACCCTTATTCAGCCAGGCTAGCTTGAATCTAGTGGCACAGTGAGCAAGGGATCTGAAGAGGGGTGAAACCCTGAAACCGGTCCTAGGATGCTTGTTTCCGGTCCAGGGAGGACCTGGCTTGACAGTTCGGGCTGGACTGTTCCCATGAGGCAAAGGGTCAAGAATGATTTGCATATGGCCAGGTCTAAACTGGGGTGGCATGGTGAGCAAAAGAATGATGGATTTAACCCAGATCTCGCCTGGGGGTGAATGTTTTGATTTGTTCTGCATTCCGTCCATCAATTGTGTGTCTTTTGCTCTGGTGTATCGGTGAGCATCCTTGGATTTACACAGAGCATGTGATCGTAAATCCTGTACATTTCAAACAGATTCTGTCCTTGTGAAGAGAGTACTTGATGAAAATGACAAGCTGTTTTTTGAGGACTGCGTATTAACTTAAAATGAAAGCTAGAACAAAAATTAATCTCCTTCCAGAAAATAAATTTGGGGAGTTTAGTTTGCGTGCCTAAAATAGAAGTACTTGAGAGGAAAATATGTTTATTATCAGAAATGGATCTCCTGATGAGGACAAATGGGTGCATTTCCAAATCATTCTTAAAGCAGCTAGCTGAACTGAGCCTTATTGCTGTGGCTGTTTCCTTTGTGGGGGAAGGATCACTTGCCCTGCATAACCAGGGTATGCAGGTTGGTACGTGGTGTCTCACAAATTAAAAGACCCTCATACACATGTATCTTAGATGGTCGTAGCGGTATATGTTGTCTCCCCGTTTTCATACACGTGTGTGCATAATCCTTGGGTCAGTATTTATGCAACCTCCGCCTGGAGGATTTACTCTTGGTTAAAAACAGTAGTGATCGTGGATAGAAGTGCTCGGGAAGTGAGTTAAAATACCCGGACAGCCAGAAGTAGGACTTTATTGGGTCTGGATTCGAGTAACCCAAGTGAGGGTAGGTAATTGGATATTGTGCCACTTTGGAATAGTAAGGAATTCAAGCGCACTGCATAATGTGTTTTAAAACGGTCGACATGTTTCAGCCTCGTTGCCTATATAGGTCGGTGGGCTTTCTTCAGGACCAGTGCAAAAAGATAGGGAAAGTGAAAAATAAATTGGAAGAATGACCTGATTTCAGTCAGTCCTTGGTCGCATTGTACCTGGTGAAATGCATATGCGCACTTCTTCGGGTTGGGGGCATGGGAGAAGGTGCCTGTCTGTGGCGTGACTTCTCCTGCGTAGCTTGTGCTATCTCTGCCTCTCCTCACCCGGATATCCACCGGATATGCACCAGGTTCTGAGGGGAGGAAGGGTGGGTCGCATGTGAATCTATGAAAGACGCCAATACAGGAGAACCCCCGTTTACAGGTAAGTAACTTTTGTTCTTCTTCAGTATTAGGGTGTCTTTCATAGATTCACATGCTTGAATAAGAATAGAAAGCAGTAAGCCAACATAATCAAAGTCATAAAAGGCAATAAAGAACAAATGCAATCAAATAAATGCACATATTAACATTGCAGATAGCACAAGGAAACCTTTTATGACAGGAGGCGGGAAGCAACAGAGGCTCACCTTTATCTGAAGAGATTTCGTAGCACCGCTTGACCCACAGCTGTCTCCAGACAGCAGTGCCTCGTGAACGTGCGCCTGCTGGACCACGTTGCCGCCTTGCAGATCTGATGTAGAGGCACTCCAGCCAACAGGGCGGTAGTGCCCTCGTCGAGTGTGCCCGCACCTGAGCAGAAAAAGGCTTGCCAGCCCGTTGATGGCAGAAGGAGATGGCAGAAGAAATCCATCGAGTAATGGATTGTTTAGTGACCGGATGTCCCTTGCGCATCCGTCCATAGGCCACAAAGAGCTGGTCTGATTTACGAAAAGCAGCAATGCGTTGGATATAGAATTTGAGGCTGTGCTTCAAGTCCAAAGAATGAAGAGAGCGCTCAGCGGGAGACTGAGGGTCTGGGAAAAAAGTCTTGAGAATGACAGGTTCGTTAAGGTGGACGTCAGAAGGAACCTTAGGAATAAATTTAGGATTCGTAAGAAGTGTAACAGCGTCCCTTGAGAATTGGAGAAAAGGAGGCTGAAAGGTGAAAGCTTGGATGTCGCTCACTCGCCTGGAGGATGTAAGTGCGAGGAGGAGGGCAACTTTCCAGGTAAGGAATTTTAATTCCGCTGAATGAATAGTCTCGAAAGGAGGTCGGAGGAGCTGTGATAAGACCAGATTCAAACGCCAAGCAGGTGGTGGATGCCGGATAGGTGGAAACATCCGGAACAGGCCCTTAAAGAACTGACGAATGATCCGAGAGGAGTACAGGGACGTGGAACCATTGTGGCGAAAGCGGGAAATCGCGGCCAGGAAGACTAAGAGTGGAATGCGAAAGTCCAGACTTTGCAAAAAAGAGGAAACAAGCATTTACAATGCAATGGTTTTGCCTTTGTTAAAGTTAGAGCGATTGGCATTGCTCTTGACATTATTTTTATTTATGTTTTTTTTTTAACATAAATAAATGGCATTGTCATTTACAATGCCACTAGCTTTATCTCTTGCAAATGACACACACCAACACCCACAGAGAGCCCCCCCAACACACACAAACCCCCCCCCACACACACACCCACACAGAGCCCCCCCACACACAGCCACACAAAGCCCCCCACACACACCCACACAGAGCCCCCCCACACACACACCCACACAGAGCCCCCCCACACACACACCCACACAGAGCCCCCCACACACTGCGAGCCCCACCCCACACACTGTGGGCTCGCTGCGAGCCCCCCCGCAGGCAACAGAGGCACGAAAACAGGGTCACAAGCAAGCAACAGGGTCACAAGCAAGCAACAGGGTCCCAAGCAAGCAACAGGGGCACGTAAAGAGGGCCACAAGCAGGCAACAGAGGCACGAAAACAGGGTCCCAAGCAGGCAACAGTGGCACGAAAACAGGGTCCCAAGCAGGCAACAGCGGCACGAAAACAGGGTCCCAAGCAGGCAACAGTGGCACAAAAACAGGGTCCCAAGCAGGCAACAGTGGCACAAAAACAGGGTCCCAAGCAGGCAACAGTGGCACAAAAACAGGGTCCCAAGCAGGCAACAGTGGCACAAAAACAGGGTCCCAAGCAGGCAACAGAGGCACGAAAACAGGGTCCCAAGCAGGCAACAGAGGCACGTAAAGAGGGCCACAAGCAGGCAACAGAGGCACGTAAAGAGGGCCACAAGCAGACAACAGAGGCACGTAAACAGGCGTAAAGAGGGCCACAAGCAGGCAACAGAGGCACGTAAACAGGGTCAGAAGCAGGCAACAGAGGCACGAAAACAGGGTCACAAGCAGGCAACAGAGGCACAAAAACAGGGTCCCAAGCAGGCAACAGAGGCACAAGCAGGCAACAGAGGCACGAAAACAGGGTCACAAGCAGGCAACAGGCACGAAAACAGGGTCACAAGCAGGCAACAGAGGCACGTAAAGAGGGCCACAAGCAGGCAACAGAGGCACGAAAACAGGGTCACAAGCAGGCAACAGGCGGATCACTTATAACAAACCAACTCTCCCCTTTTTTCCCGAACTATCCACCACTTCTTGCTATACGCTATTTCAGGCCCCTCATTCTCACGGTCTCTGAACCCCACACTTTTTCCAGTGTTGAGTTGAACATTTCTTCCTCCCATGTACTGCAGAGAGAGATAGCGACACAGGGAGGGGGAGCAGATTAGGGGAGATAGTGACACAAGGAGGGAGAGTAGCACAGGGGGAGATAATGGCAAAGGGAGGGAGAGTAGTGCAGCAGGAGATTGCGACACAGGGAGGAATAGCAGCGCAGGAGGAGATAGTGACACAGGGAGGGAGAGCAGCGCAAGGGGAGATAGCGACAGGGAGGGAGCCGAGAGTAGCACAGGGGGAGATCGTAGACGTGGCCTGGTGATGGCAGACATACCACTTCGGACTCCAGCAGCCAGGTGCCAACCAGTGCCTCAGTGCCACACCCTGCGAATCACTTACTGCCTCCCCGTGCATTAAAGCAATGCGCAGTACAATGCTCTAATATAAATGTCCAAATAAAACATAAAATAAAAAAGGCATCATATTTTAAAGAGTAAAACACCCACAACTCACGTGAACAGACGAGTCTCTCAGACAACCCACGCACAGCACAAGCAGGGCACAGGCATACACAACACACAACAGCACTTACAGGCCCACACGACTCTCAAACACACAGACAGTGCAACACTCGCAGAACATAGACAGACACCACAAAGAACAGCACACCCCACAGACCCACATACAGGACCATCAATATATTACACCACCTGGTGACACGTAGGAAACAGGACATAGACAAAAAACAGCACAAAACACACACAGACAACCCATCCGATTTAGAGGTAGCATATACAGACACAACACAACGAGATGCACACTAGACACACAAATCAGCAACATGATGCAGACCCCTGGTGTACAATTCAGATTTACACAAAACAGAACACACGTAATGCAAAACGCTGGGTGGCACAAAGCTTGTTTCCACAGACACCACTGATGCTAAGACCCCGCCCCCACCCCTTCCCCATCTGGCAGCCTCCATGGTAGGTTCCAGCAGTGCTGGGTGGCACGTGGCTTGTTCCCACAGTCACCGTTGGTGCTCACAGAAGCCCCCTGCCCGCCTCATGTGGTAGGTTCCACCAGTGCTTGGTGGCACAAGGCTTGTTACCACAGACACCGCTGCTGCTCAGAGAAGCCCCCCCCCCCCAACCTACCTCATGTGGTAGGTTCCAACAGTATTGTGTGGCACCAGGCTTGCTACAACAGACACGCTGCTGCTCAGAAAGCACCCCCCCCCCCCCCAACGCGCAGCCTCGGGTGGTAGGTTTCAGCAGTGATGGGTGTCACAAGGCTGGCTACTACAGACACTAACAAGTGGCTGTATCACAGTGTCAGACATCGCTGCCCCATGCACAGGCGATGGTGGCTATAGACGCGCCCTGCGCTGTCATAACAAGAAGCGGAATCTACGTCAGTCACTCGGCTGTGGTACCACGATGCCCAAGGTCACGCGGTGGATCGTCGTAAGTGGCAGCTCACTGGGACTGCTACAGTGAGGGGTGGGCCAAACCGACCCCACCACCGCGGCTAGTGAAGGGGCGAACTGGGCTGGATTTTACCCCTTCTCATAACCACCCCCGGGACGAGAGTTCCGCACATGGTAATCCCGCTTTTATGGGGTTGTGGACGATTTGACGGAAATGGTCCGTGGTCGCTCCTCATCTGCAAGGCAGCGGAAGCAGTCACAGCGCAGTGAACTTCCCTAATGGTTGAGGTGAAAGTGCTGTGTCCACTTCCTGTTAGAATGTTCCAGACACTCTTTACCGTAATGTTGCTACACCCCAAGGCTCGAACATTGGCCGAAGATGGCCCGAATCTATTTTGCGGCTAATTCAGCGTTTACGGGTTCCCTGGCAGGCGCAGCATGCACCCCCCTCTTGAATTGCCACCCCCTACCCGACTCGGGGTTGGGGGGTGGGATATGGTCCTCCTCGGTCGTGGTTAACCAGGGGAAGGGAGAGAGTAGCGCTCTTACCTGGCATGGCCGGCCGGCTAGCTGTGCTGGGTGGGCATGATCTTGAGCCCGTTAGCGCTGGGTCGGTTAGCGCTCGATAGTCAGGTGCTCTTCGGCCATCCTGGGTACCTGGTGTGGCCATGATCCACGCGGGGGACCGGGCGGTGGACATGGTGTACCTTTTCTCCACGCTTGGTGCAGCTCTGCGTTCCTCTCCTGACCGAGGCGCCGCTGCCTGGCGCTTTTGAGAGCCCCGTCCCCTCCCTCGGGCTGGTTTGTGCCTCGCTGTGCTGGGGTTTAGTGGTGCATGCTTCATTGCGAGCAATCGGGTGGGGGGGGAGCAGGAACAGACACACACGGATAGGCACGGAGAGCGGAGGGGGGCGGGAAGACATAAGGCAAGAACAAGAAACAAGAAAAGCGGGAGGGGGCGGGAAAGGGGGAGGAGAGACGCCGACGACGGCCTTGGAGCAGGAAGGCGGCCATGAGGAAACAAGCGGGAGGGGGCGGGAAAGGGGGAGGAGAGACGGAGCACGAAGGAAGACGCTGACGACGGAAGGCAGGTGCCGGCAATGCCGGACCAGACTCGGGGGCGTTCCCGGCGTCGCGTGACGTCGGCAAAAGCCAAAGAATGTCGGGAACGCCCCCGTGTCTGGTCCGGCATTGACGGACAGGCCCCTCATCCAATGGCTAGGCTCCATTTACGGAGCCAGCCAATGAATGACGAGGGCCGAACCAAAGCACACTACAGTTCTCATCAGGTTTTCGCCTGCGCCGAAAAAGATGCGCAGAGCGCATCTTTTTGGCGAGGCAAAACCTAAAAAGGCAGGATTTGCTCAGGTGTGGCGAGCAAAGGATCGACCTTCTCTTTGTGGCACCAAACACAATACCGTTTCCATTTCAGCTTATAGGTCTTGACTGTGGAAGGAGAGCGTGCATGAGCAAGCACCTCTCTGCACTCTGGAGCAATATTCAGATGTGCAATCTCATTGTGCTCAGGTTCCAAGCGTGAAGCTGGAGAGACGCCAGATCCGGGTGGCAAATCTGGCCCTGGCTCATGGTGGGAAGATGAGGCAGGGGACGAAGAAGAATCGGATCGCACTGGAAAAACAGAAGAAGATCCGTGAACCACAGGCGACGCGGCCACCTCGGAGCAATCAAGAGGATGTGACACGGCTGAAGTCTCATCTTGTGCAGTAGGCGTGGAATCAGAGGGATCGGCGGAAAAGCGTTAACAAATTTGTTCGACCAGTTGATCGAAAATGCATTCCTGCTCGATCCGCTGTGGGGATGCCGACTTGCGAAGCGTAGGCATTTGCGGTTGAGTGGGGTCGCAAACAGATCCAGCTCCGGCTGGCCCCACAAGCGAAACACATACTCCAGAGTCGGTTGATGGGAGTTCCCACTCATGATTGTCCGTAGCCGATCTGCTGAGAGAGTCGGCAAGGGCGTTGGAGGCACGTGGTACGTGAACTGCTGTTAGCTGGACTCGATGGTGAATCGCCCATTCCCAGATCTGTTGTGACTGTCAGGATAGTAGAAGAGATCTCGTACCCCCTTGCTTGTTGATGTAGTGCATACTGGTGGTGTTTTCCGTACGCACCAGCAGTGACTTCCCCGACTTCCCTTCCACCACCAGCCGGAAAGATTTGAGGGCGAGAAAGATAAAGAGTTTCAGGGGATTTATGTGCAATGTGCATTGATCTGCCGTCCATTTGCCTTTGACTGACAACCCTTCGAGGTGTGCACCCCAACCCTCTAAGGAAGCGTCCGTCGTAAGGTTAAGAGTGGGGTCTGTGTCCTGGAACGGCCGCCCAGTTGCGAAGTTTGGAAGGTGAGCCCACCATTCCAATGCGCCCTGAATGCGGGGGTCAGGCAGACTTTGTCGTTGAACGACCCTGAGACTTGCCGCCATGGTTTGTCCAACTCCTCTTGGAGGACTCACATGTGTAGCCTGCAATTGGGGATCAGCTGTATGCAGGACGATGCCATGCCCTGAAAAGATTTTAACATCCAGACAGAAGAGGACCTTCTTGAGCGTAGAAGAGCCACCATCTTGACAATGCGATCTTGTCGCTCTTGCGAAACAAACACTTTCGCCAGACGAGAGTGTATTAATGCCCCTAGAAAGATCCTTTGTTGTGCTGGACGGACATGTGGTTTCTCGTGGTTGATGGACAGACACAAGGAGTGAAAGACGGATAGGCAAGTGTGTTGTCTTGCTGCAAGAAAGGTTTGGGCCTTTATCAAGCAGTCGTCTAAATAAGGGTAGAACTGTATGCCCTGTAGGTGTAGAAAAGCCACAACGGAGCCATGATCTTTGTGAAGACTCTCGGAGCGGAACGAAACTTTTAATTGGAAGGGTTTCGATCCCACTGTGAATCAAAGGTACTTCCTGTGTCTGTGATGGATTGGCACATGAAAGTATGCATCTTGGAGGTCGAATGTGGAGAGGAATTCTCCGGGATTCAGGAACTGTAAAATTTCCAGCAAGGTCAGCATCCGAAATGTTTGGGATTTGATGAACTTGTTGAGGGCTCGGAGGTCTGAGATAGGGCGCCACTCTCCTGATTTTATCCTGATAAGGAAAAAGCGGGAATAAAAGCCCTTGCCTTGTTGTAATCGAGGAACCACTTCGACAGCCCCTTTTTATCATAACTGCAACTTGCGCAAACAGTTCCTTCAAATGTGCTGGGGATGGGCCAGAGGGTGGACGAGTGGGAGGAAATTTAAGAAATTCGAGAGCGTGGCCCTTTAAGATGACATCCAAGACCCAACGATCTGAAGTTATTTTCGACCAATTGTAGAAGCGTTGGGAGATTCGACCTCCAATTTTCAGAGCAGGAGAACACTTGACCCATGGAAAGTCACAGTTTTTTAGAGGTAGCCCTCCTCTGTAGGTGCTTTTCCTTCTATAAGGCCGGGAATCGGATTGCCTATTCTGAGTTGGATAGGAGTAGCGCTGCTTGTTGGAGGAAGTACCTCTGCCACGTGCTCCATGAAAGGGCCGCTTCCGGTACTGGAGAGATCCCAGGGCACGAGTAGTGTCCGTGTCTTCCTTGATGGACTCTAAGGCGCGTCCACATGCTTGCCGAAGAGGAACTCTCCATCAAAAGGCAAGTCGAGCACTCTTGCCTGCACTTCAGGCCGAAAAGCCTTAGCCTTAAGCCAGCCCTGCCTCCTTAAGACTGCAGCACCTGCGCGCTGTCTGAAACCCGTAGAGGAAATATCAATGGCACAGTCTATAATTTCAGAGGATATTTTCTCTCCCTCTTGCACGATCTTATGGGCTTATGGGCTTCTGCCCTGGAGGTTTCCGAAAGGAGGTCAACTAAAGCTGTGATCTCCGACCACATCTGACGGTCATATCGTCCAAGGATGGCCAAGGAGTTTGCCGCCCTGACCGTCGTGGCAGCCATAGTGGTGAATTTCTTCCCAATGGTATCCAGGCGGCGACCTTCCTGATCCGGTGGCGAAGTTAACGGAGTTGGTGGGTTACGCGACCGCTTTTGAGCGGCTAGCGTAATGACAGAGTCAGACTTTTGGTTGTGACACAAGGCATGCCGGTGAATCCTCAGGCGCCTTATACTTCTTGTCAAGGCGCGGAAGCACGGCCGGGATGGAGTTAGGCCGTTCCATTAGCTTAAGTTCCTCCTGCCATATAAAGTAAATTATTGGAATGGTATGCACTTGTTTCAAAGGTTGATCCTTGAAGTCATAAAGTAAACAGTCTTGTTGTTTGACAACCATGGGCAAATGAAAATGCTTCGCGGCTCTCACCATTAAGTTGTGGAAACCCCTAATGTCCACTGGGGGAGTGTAACGACCGGATTCTCAGGACAGGCAGCTCACCAACCGTGGCTAACCCAGTCGTCACGTAACGACACTCTTCTCAGGCCACTATTAACAAGATATCTAGAATACTCACCTGAGAAAGTGAAAAGAAGCTATTTACAAGCCTATGTAGTCAAACATACTACTAACATCTAAGGAATTCCATATCTTATCCTATAATTACCTCATCTTATATTCTTTATAGTCGCCAGACTTTTCTCTTTATAGTCGCCAGACTGTGTTCCTAGCTCTTAAGGCCAATATTATCTGCAGTTCCCGACGGTATACCGGTTGTCTCCCGGCGGGGTATTCTATGGGGGTCCGGCGGTGCACCTAAGGTGTACCGACGGTATTTACTAACTTCTCATAATTTGGATGTACACATAAGAGCTGTCTAATTATCTCATTTGGGAATTATTTCCTGTCAAAACCACCCTGTCTTCCATTTCTCAGTTACCTGTAAGAAGGGAATCACCCATCCTTCTATACAACAGCACCTGGTTAAAAAGAAAGGGTAATCCTGCCATAAAAACAACACTCAAATATGCAACTGGCGTCCCTTTATTTAACATTAGAATAGAATGACAGAACAAAGAAAACATTATAACAATGATATATGTATATAAGCAACACAGTAGGAAATTATTAATGTAAGTGGAGACCTAAACATAACCTAGGAAGCAAAGAGGAATGAATGATTATATAATAGAAACATTTTAAGAACACCTCACCCTATTAAGAAGGGTCCAACTCTCTGTCCCTCTCTGGTGGAATTAGGACTCTCTCCATCACCATGGCACCACCACCAACGGACCAACTTCTGCTGTCTGTTCCTCTCTCTCTGGTGAAATCAGGCTCTCTCTCTCCTGCACCATCACCAACGTGCTAACTTCACTCCACTGGTTCAACTGCTCCAAAAGCTCCAACTGGCAGCTCTAACTCTTCCATCTGACTGGCAACTGTTTCAATACATTCTGACAAACTGACAGCTCCAGCTGACAGTTCCAACTCCAAAGATCATCTCTGACTGCTTCAACTCCAAAGACCAACTGACTGCTCTCTTCAGTTCCAAAAACCATCTGACCGCTCTCTTCAGTTCCAAAAACCATCTGACCACTCTGCCTCCCTGCACTTCGATAATATAGAGTGCTCTCTAACCATGGAAATTTCCAACAGAAAGCTGCCTCACACCGAATTCCTGTGCCAGCTCCAAGGCTCTCTGCGCAACCGCAGTGGCCACTTGCATGTTGCGTCTAGACCCAAGAGACAAACACATTCCTTCGAAAAGGGGCCGGTCCTCACCGGTTTCTAACTAGTGCATAACAACTTAACTCTAAACATCCCTTTTACCCTGCAAGCGCCTCAGTCAGCAGAGGCAAGACAAAGATGGCTGCTCTCTGGTTTAGGCCTCTAGGCCCGAAAAGAGGCAAAGAAGGCACAGAATCATGCCAAAGCCAATAGGCAAACCCTACAAATAGGCTGAAATAAAGGATTCATAGCAATATACTGAGATGGCAGTGGACTACTAGTCATCACTAATCCAAATAGGGCAAATTATCCTGTCGTTACAGGGAGAAGCCAGGGGAGAAGCAGGAGGAGGAGACGGGGTCTGGGCCCGATAGTTGTCCCAATCTGCAAGGACAGCGGCGTCGTCCTGGTCCGTATAATTGCGGACTTCATCATCATCAGTACCAGGATCAGGAAGAACTGATGATCTTGTCTGAGCAACAGGAAGTGGGTCTCGTGCTGGAGGACGCGGAGTAGGAGAAGTCTGCGCAGAAGGTGGGAATCGACTATTATAATCGTCTAACATGTGCTGAAGGTTCGATATCAAAGACACCGGTATTTGTGCCATAGGAACCTTGTGGTCAACATCCAGCTGGTCATCGTGAACTGGGAAGAGTGAACCCCTGTCATCATTGTCCTCATCCTCATAGTCCTGATACTTTATATTGAGCTCCGAAGGACTTGCTGCAGGACGAAAGGTGTCATCAACATAAGACCCATCAGAAGATTCCTCCTCTGCAGACGCAAAGAGTTGAGCTGGGGGGCCAGAACCATCTTGAAGAGGACTCAAATCCAACAGAGCGGGACGTTTTACAATAGAAGCTGTCACCACTGTAAACGTTGTTGCAGTTGCCAGAGAATAGTGTCCCGTCGACGGTCTCGTGGTCGAAACCGTCGTCGAGGGATTCGCCAATGTAGAACCAGACGGAGCCAGGAATTCCCCCCGTAGACGGTGCGGCCGTCGTCGAATAGATCGGCTTTGTCGACAACGGAGCTGTCGACGAGGTCTTTTTCGTCGTCGACGGAGCTGTCGATGAGGAGGTGGTCGTCGACGAGGAACTCAACTTCGACGAGGCTACCGGTCGACGAAGGTGGTAAAGTCGACAAGTGACGCGTCGAAGCCTTCGTCGACAAATGCTTCTTTGGTAAGGTCGTCATGCAGACGTTGTCGTCGTCGTCATAGAGCATGTCGTCGTCATCGTAGGCACAACGTCGACGGATCTTGTCATCGTCGACGGGTGCGCCGACGAGCTGGGACTCGTTTTTGACGACAAGGGCACAGATTGGGACTGTGACGCCAGAGAACCAGGTCCCGTAGGAGTAGAGGCTGGCAGATCCCGTGGGGAGACAGACTTTGGAGCGTCCACAATCTTCTTCCTTTTTAGAAAAGGAGAAGGCACCTCTGTCTACGACCCACGTTTAAGAGAGGTCTTGGAATGGTAGGAAGACACTCTCCACATCAGACACAGGATTGTCTGAAGTCTTCAACCTCTGTAGCCACAGAAGGAGACGGGCCTCTATCTTTTAGGGTCTTTGAAGAAAAGGTTCTGCAAAACTTGCAGTTCCTCACCTCATGGTCCGGGTACAGGCAATAGATGCACTTTTTATGAGGGTCCTCATGGAACAGGCAAAGTTTTCCACAAGCAGAACAAGGTCTGAATAAAGATTTCTTTGTTGAAGACATTGTAGAAGAAGATGAAAGGTTTGAAGATTGAAGAAACTGAGCAGAGCTCAGGGAGACTCCCTTCACACGACGTGCGGTGGAAATCTGAGGGCTTGAGCTTCTGAGGAGAAGGTTCTAGAGGGTGCTGCAGCCTGATTGGCTGGAATGTGGACCATTATAATGACATGGATATGTTACTAAAGTGAATTCTCCCTTTAGGCCTCTATGGGCCTATGTTGTTCTATGGTACTTTTAATAAATATACATATATATATATAGTATATATATATATATATATATATATATATATATATACACACACACAACAAGGATGCTCAAGTGTGGAGATCGCACCCAGAGGAGTAGACGCACACAGCTTCAAGCAGCAGCAATCACTGTTTGGCTCAACACCGCCAACATTAGCCAGACGCGTTTCAAGCAGCATTCGCTCTTCCTCAGTGGCTGAAAGAACACAGGTGTTTGCTGCGTGTTACGGAAGCCATTTATTAAATGCAAAGTCCCGCCAAGACTTAAGCCTCCAAATAAACCCCAGTGGGTGCAGCACTCCCGTGTGGTGAATCCAAATGGGACTGTAAAAGTAATGTCTCTCCCCATGTGGGTGTCGGTACGTGGAGGAAAACTGTGTTGCTGCCAATACTCCCTTGTAGCTAGGCCCCCTCTGCTCCTGATACGGTTGCGAACCTCAAGGATCCGCCAGTTACGGCAGCGGGACCTCCACGCGGCCGGGCTGGCCGCTATATAAAAAAACAACAAGGATGCCCAAGTGTGGAGATCGCACCCAGAGGAGTACACGCACACAGCTTCAAGCAGCAGCAATCACCGAGTGTGAAACGGTATAATTACATTGAAATTCATTTACTCATGGTTATTTCTTTTGGAGGGACTGAATTTCACAGTTTGTAAGGTGATGTCATAAGCAAGGTGGATTTAGGTGGCTAGACACTCCTACTAGGGTGTCTGACTGTATTTACTGAATCCTGTGATCATCTGTGATGCCTTTAGGGGCTGTAATTGCATTGCATTTTTAATGATATCCAAACGTTATGAGTACTGTCATTCTAAAGTGTGCGGAAACATGTAACCCTTAGGTGAAGAACCCAGACTGTTAGCCCTTAAGATGTAGAGGTGCATACTTTATGGTCAGTAGGAGATGCTCAGTCAGGGTCATGTGTCACCAAGGCAGGTGTACCCCTGTTTAATGCTTGTTGAGGTAATGGCGGGGGGGAGCCACTGGGAAGGTGCCAGTGCGCAGGGCCCTCGCTCCAGGGTATGTTCAACTAACTGCATTGGGGGGCAAGATGATGTGCATACATGGGAGTGATGGTACTAGACCCCCCCCCCGTGGGACGGGTGAAGATGTTATGCAAGGTCACAAAGTAATTCCAACAGGTTATGTAGATTTGTAAATTGGTGCATAGTATTGAGTAGTGTGTGTGTTTAATAAATGTACTCTTACTTTTATAAAGCAAAGTACAGACAGGACAATCAATTATTGAGTGTTATTTCTGCGCACTTGCAAATGGCGATTACTAGCCCACACCACCTCCCTTGAGTAAGCCTGAGACTGCTCTACAACGCTATCCTCAGAGTCTGGCGCTACAATGGGGTGTTTGGTTCCCAGTGAAGGACAAATGTAGTCATGTTATTTGTGTAGGCCTCACAGATGCTGCCTCGTTATCAAACACCGTCACATCTGTGAGCAAATCATTCCAACAGACGTTCTGTGAGAAATCCCCTGCAGAATGACCTCTGTTGTACTTCACCCACCCACCTGTTGGGATGGGAACACTGATAATACCTGACAGCAACACAACAGTGTAGCGCCCGTTCTCCACAATCCCAACCCATCTTCGAGCCCATTTGCAGCCACGCGTACAGGCCAAGAACTTGAGCACTAATATCCTGCTTTGCAGTGTGGTCATCTATCCGGTTTGATTATTTTGCAGCAAAACTAGGAAACAACAATTTGCATTTCACTCCTTTCCTGAAATGTTAATCCAAATGGTTTCAAATGTAAGAAAAAAAAAAAAAATTAACGAGGACGCCTTTCTCCCATCACAAGGTTTTTAACAGATTATCGTCGAGTAGCATTGTGACCTTAAACACAAAGTAGATTTTTGGGTAGAGCCAGGAGTTGTTTACTGGCAAGTTCTCATGGTTAGTTCCCCACCTTTAGCATTGGTATGAGGCTTAAAAACTCATCAACAGAAGTGATGTGCCCTAAGAAAATAGAAAACCCACAGAGATACTTCTACTAGCAGCCTTGCAAAACAGATTACAACCCTAGAATCTCTTACTAGGCTGAGGCACATCATAGCAAGTAAATTTAGTGCACAGTGAACAAGGACTAAACCCGCCACTGGAGGGAGGTCAAAGGTACACTGAGGGTGAGGGCTGGAACACGCCACTGGGGGAGAGCAAAGGCACACTGCACGCGAGGGCTAAAACACGCCACTGGGGGAGAGCAAAGGCACACTGCACGCGAGGGCTAAAACACGCCACTGGGGGAGAGCAAAGGCACACTGCACGCGAGGGCTAAAACACGCCACTGGAGGGAGAGCAAAGATACCCTGCATACAGGACCTGGAAAACTCCACTGGAGGGAGGGAGAGCAAAGGTGCACTGCACGCGAGAGCTGGAACACACCACTGGAGGGAGGTCAAAGGTACACTGCACACGAGGGCTAAAACATACCACTGGAGGGAGGTCAAAAGTAGACTTTGCCAGAGGGCTGGAATACACCACTGGAGGGAGCCCCGACACATTGCGACGGGGTCAAAGTGAGAACTTCCAGCCCACACTGCTTCGGGGCTCGGACACCACGGGCAAGTAAACCCTTGTACACCTCACGAGGGCCAGGTCACACCAGTAGAAGACTAATTTACAGAGCGCGAGAGGGGAGGCACACATTAGATGAAGCTACAGGATACACAATGTGCGTGCAAGGGCTGATACACACCAGTGATGGAAGGCATGACACGAAGCATGAGGTCTAAGGCACATCACTGGACGGTACGTTAGAATCTATGATGGAGCTGCTGGATACATGTGCATAAAAGGGCTGGAACACGCCAGTGAAGGGAGGCATGACATGCTGTGAGAGGGCTAAGGCACACCACTAGATGGAGCTCCAAGCTACACTGTATGTGTGAGAGATGGAACACACCACTACAGGAAAGCATGACACACTGCGAGAGAGTTAAGACACATCACTGGATGGAGGTCCAGGATACACTCTGTATGAAAGGGCTGGGGGGCATGATACGGTGCGAGAGGGATGAGGCACATCACTGGATGGAGCTCAAGAATACACTGCATGCGAGGGCTGAAACACACCACTGGAAGGAGACATGACACTGCAAGAAGGCTGAGGCACATCAATGGATGAACCTCCAGGATACACTGCATGCGAAGGCTGAAACACACCACTGGAGGGAGGCATGACACTGCAAGAAGGCTGAGGCACATCACTGGATGAACCTCCAGGATACACTGCATGCGAGGGCTGAAACACACCACTGGAGGGAGGCATGACACTGCAAGAAGGCTGAGGCACATCAATGGATGAACCTCCAGGATACACTGCATGCGAGAGCTGAAACACACCACTGGAGGGAGGCATGACACTGCAAGAAGGCTGAGGCACATCACTGGATGAACCTCCAGGATACACTGCATGCGAGAGCTGAAACACACCACTGGAGGGAGGCATGACACTGCAAGAAGGCTGAGGCACATCACTGGATGGAGCTCCAGGATACACTGCATGCGAGGGCTGAAACACACCACTGGAAGGAGGCATGACACTGCAAGAAGGCTGAGGCACATCACTGGATGAGGCTCCAGGATACACCGTGCATGCGAGGGCTGGGGGGCATGACACGCTGCGAGAGGGCTAAGGCACTTCACTGGATGGAGCTCCAGGATACACTGCATGCGAGGGCTGAAACACACCACTGGAGGGAGGCATGACACTGCAAGAAGGCTGAGGCACATCAATGGATGAACCTCCAGGATACACTGCATGCGAGAGCTGAAACACACCACTGGAGGGAGGCATGACACAGCAAGAAGGCTGAGGCACATCAATGGATGAACCTCCAGGATACACTGCATGCGAGAACTGAAACACACCACTGGAGGGAGGCATGACACTGCAAGAAGGCTGAGGCACATCACAGGATAAAGCTCCAGGATACACTCTGTATGAAAGGGCTGGGGGGCATGACACGCTGCGAGAGGGATAAGGCACATCACTGGATGGAGCTCCAGGATACACTGCATTCGAGGGCTGGGGGGCATGACACTGCAAGAAGCTTGAGGCACATCACTGGATGAGGCTCCAGGATACACCGTGCATGCGAGGGCTGGGGGGCATGACACACTGCGAGAGGGCTAAGGCACATCACTGGATGGAGCTCCAGGATACACTGCATGCGAGGGCTGAAACACACCACTGGAAGGAGGCATGACACTGCAAGAAGGCTGAGTCACATCACTGGATGGAGCTCCAGGATACACTACATGCGAGGGCTGAAACACCACTGGAGGCGGGCATGACACTGCAAGAAGGCTGAGGCACATCAATGGATGAACCTCCAGGATACACTGCATGCGAGGGCTGAAACACACCACTGGAGGGAGGCATGACACTGCAAGAGGGCTAAGGCACATCAATGGATGAACCTCCAGGATACACTGCATGCGAGGGCTGAAACACACCACTGGAGGGAGGCATGACACTGCAAGAAGGCTGAGGCACATCACTGGATGGAGCTCCAGGATACACTGCATTCGAGGGCTGGGGGCATGACACTGCAAGAAGCTTGAGGCACATCACTGGTTGGAGCTCCAGGATACACTGCATGCGAGGGCTGAACCACCACTGGAGGGGGGCATCACACTGCAAGAAGATTGAGGCACATCACAGGATAAAGCTCCAGGATACACCGTGCATGCGAGGGCTGGGGGGCATGACACTGCAAGAAGCTTGAGGCACATCACTGGATGAAGCTCCAGGATACACAGTGCATGCGAGGGCTGGGGGGCATGACACGCTGCGAGAGGGCTGAGGCACATCACTGGATGGAGCTCCAAGATACACTGCATGCGAGGGCTGAAACACACCACTGGAGGGAGGCATAACACTGCAAGAAGATTGAGGCACATCACAGGATGAAGCTCCAGGATACACCGTGCATGCGAGGGCTGGGGGGAATGACACTGTAAGAAGCTTGAGGCACATCACTGGATGGAGCTCCAGGATACACTGCATGCGAGGGCTGAACCACCACTGGAGGGGGGCATGACACTGCAAGAAGCTTGAGGCACATCACTGGATGAAGCTCCAGGATACACCGTGCATGCGAGGGCTGGGGGGCATGACACACTGTGAGAGGGCTAAGGCACTTCACTGGATGGAGCTCCAGGATACACTGCATGTGAGGGCTGGGGGGCATGACACACTGTGAGAGGGATAAGGCACATCACTGGATGGAGCTCTAGAATACACCGTGCATGCGAGCGCTGGGTCACATGACACTGCAAGAGGGCTAAGGCACTTCACTGGATGGAGCTCCAGGATACACTGCATGCGAGGGCTGAAACACACCACTGGAGGGAGGCATGACACCGCAAGAAGACTAAGACACATCACAGGATGAAGCTCCAGGATACACTGTGTATGAAAGGGCTGCGGGGCATGACACGATGCGAGAGGGCTGAGGCACATCACTGGATGAAGCTCCAGGATACACCGTGCATGAAAGGGCTGCGGGGCATGACACGCTGCGAGAGGGCTAAGGCACATCACTGGATGGAGCTCCAGGATACACTGCATGCGAGGGCTGAAACACACCACTGGAAGGAGGCATGACACTGCAAGAAGCCTGAGGCACATCAATGGATGAAGCTCCAGGATACACCGTGCATGAGAGGGTTGAAACACCACTGGAGGGAGGCATGACACTGCAAGAAGGCTGAGGCACATCAATGGATGAACCTCCAGGATACACTGCATGCGAGGGCTGAAACACACCACTGGAGGGAGGCATGACACTGCAAGAAGGCTGAGGCACATCAATGGATGAACCTCCAGGATACACTGCATGCGAGGGCTGAAACACCACTGGAGGGAGGCAGGACACTGCAAGAAGGCTGAGGCACATCACTGGATGGAGCTCCAGGATACACTGCATTCGAGGGCTGGGGGCATGACACTGCAAGAAGCTTGAGGCACATCACTGAATGGAGCTCCAGGATACACTGCATGCGAGGGCTGAACCACCACTGGAGGGGGGCATGACACTGCAAGAAGCTTGAGGCACATCACTGGATGAAGCTCCAGGATACACCGTGCATGAAAGGGCTGCGGGGCATGACACGCTGCGAGAGGGCTAAGGCGCATACTGGATGGAGCTCCAGGATACACTGCATGCGAGGGCTGAAACACACCACTGGAAGGAAGCATGACACTGCAAGAAGGCTGAGGCACATCACTGGATGAAGCTCCAGGATACACTGTGCATGAGAGGGCTGGGGGGCATGACACGCTGCGAGAGGGCTAAGGCACATCACTGGACGGAGCGCCAGTAAACAAGGTGCATGCCAGGGCTGAAACACACCACTGGAGGGGGGCATGACACACTGCAAGAAGACTAAGACACATCACAGGATGAAGCTCCAGGATACACTCTGTATGAAAGGGCTGCGGGGCATGACACGATGCGAGAGGGCTGAGGCACATCACTGGATGAGGCTCCAGGATACACCGTGCATGAGAGGGCTGGGGGGCATGACACGCTGCGAGAGGGATAAGGCACATCACTGGATGGAGCTCCAGGACACACTGCATGCGAGGGCTGGGAGGCATGACATGCTGCAAGAAGGCTGAGACATCACTGGATGAAGCTCCAGGACACACTGCATGCGAGGGCTGGGGGGCATGACACACTGTGAGAGGGATAAGGCACATCACTGGATGGAGCTCTAGAATACACCGTGCATGCGAGCGCTGGGTCACATGACACTGCAAGAGGGCTAAGGCACTTCACTGGATGGAGCTCCAGGATACACTGCATGCGAGGGCTGAAACACACCACTGGAGGGAGGCATGACACTGCAAGAAGGCTGAGGCACATCAATGGATGAACCTCCAGGATACACTGTGTATGAAAGGGCTGCGGGGCATGACACGATGCGAGAGGGATGAGGCACATCACTGGATGAGGCTCCAGCATACACTGCATGCTAGGGCTGGGAGGCATGACACGCTGCGGGAGGGCTAAGGCGCATCACTGGATGGAGCTCCAGTAAACACTGCATGCGAGGGCTGGGAGGCATGACATGCGGCAAGAAGGCGGAGACACATCACAGGATGAAGCTCCAGGACACAATGCATGCGAGGGCTAAGGCGAATACTGGATGGAGCTCCAGGATACACTGCATGTGAGGGCTGAAGCACACCACTGGAGGGAAGCATGACACGCTGTGGGAGGGCTAAGGCGCATACTGGATGGAGCTCCAGGACACACTGCATGTGAGGGCTGAAGCACACCACTGGAGGGAAGCATGACACGCTGCGGGAGGGCTAAGGCGCATCACTGGATGGAGCTCCAGTAAACACTGCATGCGAGGGCTGGGAGGCATGACATGCGGCAAGAAGGCTGAGACACATCACAGGATGAAGCTCCAGGACACAATGCATGCGAGGGCTGGGGGGCATGACACACTGTGAGAGGGATAAGGCACATCACTGGATGGAGCTCTAGAATACACCGTGCATGCGAGCGCTGGGTCACATGACACTGCAAGAGGGCTAAGGCACTTCACTGGATGGAGCTCCAGGATACACTGCATGCGAGGGCTGAAACACACCACTGGAGGGAGGCATGACACCGCAAGAAGACTAAGACATCACAGGATGAAGCTCCAGGATACACCGTGCATGAAAGGGCTGCGGGGCATGACACGCTGCGAGAGGGCTAAGGCACATCACTGGATGGAGCTCCAGGATACACTGCATGCGAGGGCTGAAACACACCACTGGAAGGAGGCATGACACTGCAAGAAGCCTGAGGCACATCAATGGATGAAGCTCCAGGATACACCGTGCATGAGAGGGTTGAAACACCACTGGAGGGAGGCATGACACTGCAAGAAGGCTGAGGCACATCAATGGATGAACCTCCAGGATACACTGCATGCGAGGGCTGAAACACACCACTGGAGGGAGGCATGACACTGCAAGAAGGCGGAGGCACATCAATGGATGAACCTCCAGGATACACTGCATGCGAGGGCTGAAACACCACTGGAGGGAGGCAGGACACTGCAAGAAGCTTGAGGCACATCACTGAATGGAGCTCCAGGATACACTGCATGCGAGGGCTGAACCACCACTGGAAGGGGGCATGACACTGCAAGAAGCTTGAGGCACATCACTGGATGAAGCTCCAGGATACACCGTGCATGAAAGGGCTGCGGGGCATGACACGCTGCGAGAGGGCTAAGGCGCATACTGGATGGAGCTCCAGGATACACTGCATGCGAGGGCTGAAACACACCACTGGAAGGAGGCATGACACTGCAAGAAGGCTGAGGCACATCACTGGATGAAGCTCCAGGATACACCGTGCATGAGAGGGCTGGGGGGCATGACACGCTGCGAGAGGGCTAAGGCACATCACTGGACGGAGCGCCAGTAAACAAGGTGCATGCCAGGGCTGAAACACACCACTGGAGGGGGGCATGACACACTGCAAGAAGACTAAGACACATCACAGGATGAAGCTCCAGGATACACTCTGTATGAAAGGGCTGCGGGGCATGACACGATGCGAGAGGGCTGAGGCACATCACTGGATGAGGCTCCAGGATACACCGTGCATGAGAGGGCTGGGGGGCATGACACGCTGCGAGAGGGATAAGGCACATCACTGGATGGAGCTCCAGGACACACTGCATGCGAGGGCTGGGAGGCATGACATGCTGCAAGAAGGCTGAGACATCACTGGATGAAGCTCCAGGACCCACTGCATGCGAGGGCTGGGAGGCATGACACGCTGCAAGAAGGCTGAGACATCACTGGATGGAGCTCCAGGATACACCGTGCATGAGAGGGCTAGGGGGCATGACACGCTGCGAGAGGGCTAAGGCACTTCACTGGATGGAGCTCCAGGATACACCGTGCATGAGAGGGCTAGGGGGCATGACACGCTGTGAGAGGGATAAGGCACATCACTGGATGGAGCTCTAGAATACACCGTGCATGCGAGCGCTGGGTCACATGACACTGCAAGAGGGCTAAGGCACTTCACTGGATGGAGCTCCAGGATACACTGCATGCGAGGGCTGAAACACACCACTGGAGGGAGGCATGACACTGCAAGAAGGCTGAGGCACATCAATGGATGAACCTCCAGGATACACTGTGTATGAAAGGGCTGCGGGGCATGACACGATGCGAGAGGGCTGAGGCACATCAAGTCAAGTCAAGTCAAGTCATAAAATTTGTATAGCGCACTACATACCCAGAGGGTTTCAAGGCGCTTAGGAAGGGGAGGGGGATTATTTGTCGAATATCCATGTTTTAAGCTGCTTTCTGAACGCTAGGTGGTTCTGGGTGAGGCGAAGGTAGGCGGGGAGTGAGTTCCATGTTTTAGCAGCCAGGTATGAAAAGGATCTGCCTCCCATGGTGGTCTTGTTGATGCGAGGAACAGTGGCGAAGGCTTGGCTGGAAGAGCGAAGTTGGCGGGGGGGGTGTAGAAGGACAGTCGAGAGTTGAGGCAATCTGGTCCGATGTCGTAGAGTGATTTGTGTGCGTGGGTAAGCAGTCGGAAAGTGATCCTCTTATTGACGGGAAGCCAGTGGAGGTCTTTAAGGTGACCAGAGATGTGTTCGTTGCGTGGGATGTCTAATATCAACCTGGCTGAGGCATTTTGGATTCGTTGTAGTTTCTTCTGGAGTTTAGCGGTGGTACCTGCGTAGAGGGTGTTTCCGTAGTCCAGTCGGCTCGTGACTAGAGCGTGGGTGACTGTTTTCCTTGTTTCGGGGGGGATCCAGCGAAATGTTTTTCTGAGCATGCGAAGAATGTTAAAGCAGGAAGAGGATACGGCGCTGACTTGTCTGTTCATTGAGAGTGAAGAATCTAGGATTACACCAAGGTTCCGTGCGTGGTCTGTTGGGATGGGTGCTTTTCCGAGGGCTTCCGGCCACCAGGAGTCGTCCCATGCAGAGGGGGATGTACCTAAGATGAGGACTTCTGTTTTGTCTGAGTTCAGTTTCAGACGGCTTTGTTTCATCCATTCGGCGACTTCTTTCATTCCTTCGTGTAGGTTAGTTTTGGCGGTGCTGGGGTCCTTGGTGAGAGAAAGGATCAGTTGAGTGTCATCCGCGTAAGAGATGATGTTGAGGTTGTGTTGGCGGGCGATGGCTGCGAGGGGGCTCATGTATACGTTGAAGAGGGTGGGACTGAGTGAGGATCCTTGAGGTACGCCGCAGATGACTTCAGAGGCCTCGGATTTGAATGGTGGGAGGCGGACTCTTTGGGTTCTTCCGGTGAGGAACGAGGTGATCCATTCAAGTGCTTTTCCTTGGATTCCGATGTTATTGAGGCGTTGTAGAAGGGTGTTGTGGCAGACTGTGTCGAATGCTGCAGAGAGGTCAAGGAGGATGAGGGCGACTGTGTCTCCATTGTCCAGTAGAGTTCGAATGTCGTCTGTTGCTGCGATGAGGGCGGTCTCAGTGCTGTGTTTGGCTCGGAAGCCAGATTGAGATGGGTCAAGGGATTTGTTGGTTTCGAGGAAGGCAGCGAGCTGGTTGTTGACGGCTTTCTCGATGACTTTGGCCGGGAATGGAAGAAGCGAGATGGGGCGGTAGTTTTTGAGTTCGGTGGGGTCTGCTGTTGGTTTTTTCAGAAGGGCGGTGAGTTCAGCATGTTTCCAGTCTTCAGGGAAGGTGGCGGAGTTGAGGGAGCCGTTGATGACGTCTCGGAGGTGCGGTGCTATGATGGAGTCAGCTTTGTTGAAGATGTGGTGGGGGCATGGGTCTGTGGGGGATCCAGAGTGGATGGAATTCATCAGGCGGATGGTGTCCTCAGTGGAGACTGGGTTCCAGGCGTTAAGGGTGTTCACGGGGGGAGGATGGTCAGCAGATGGTAGGGTGGGATGACTTCCGGGTTGGTTGTCAAAGCTGTTGTGGATGTCAGCAATCTTGTTGTGGAAAAAAGAAGCTAGGGAGTCGCAGAGGGTTTGAGAGGGGGTGATGTCATTGGAGTTGGCCGATGGGTTGGAGAATTCCTTGACGATGTTGAAAAGTTCCTTGCTGTTGTGGGCGTTGTTGTCAAGTCGATCCTTGAATGCTGATTTCTTGGCTTTTCGGATCAGTTGGTGGTGAGTGCGGGTGGCGCTTTTGAAGGCGTCCTTGTTGCTGGTGGATGGGTCTTTTTTCCAGGCCTTTTCAAGGGAGCGGCATAGTTTCTTGGACTTCTTGAGATCATCGTTGAACCATGAGGCCTTCTTGTTTCCAAGTTTGTGTTGACGTTTTTTAAGCGGTGCTAAGGAGTCGGCGGTGTTAGATAACCAAAGGGTGAGGTTGGAGGCGGCTTCGTTGGCGTTAGAAGAGAGGGCTGGGGAGGTTCGAAGGAGTGATGCGGAGATCTGATCCGTGGTGATTTTGTTCCAGTTTCTCTGTAGGGTTGGTTGGAGGTGGATGATGGGTTTCGGCTTGTTGTAGGTGAAGTGAACGCAGCTGTGGTCAGTCCAGAGGAGATCCGTAGTGTGGCTGAAGGAGACATGGTTGCTGGAGGTGAAGATGGGGTCGAGTGTGTGACCTGCGATGTGGGTGGGGGAAGTGACAAGTTGTTTAAGTCCGAGGTTGGCGAGGTTGTCTAAGAGGGTTGCGGAGTTGCGGATACACTGCATGCTAGGGCTGGGAGGCATGACACGCTGCGGGAGGGCTAAGGCGCATCACTGGATGGAGCTCCAGTAAACACTGCATGCGAGGGCTGGGAGGCATGACATGCGGCAAGAAGGCTGAGACACATCACAGGATGAAGCTCCAGGACACAATGCATGCGAGGGCTAAGGCGCATACTGGATGGAGCTCCAGGATACACTGCATGTAAGGGCTGAAGCACACCACTGGAGGGAAGCATGACACGCTGCGGGAGGGCTAAGGCGCATACTGGATGGAGCTCCAGGACACACTGCATGTGAGGGCTGAAGCACACCACTGGAGGGAAGCATGACACGCTGCGGGAGGGCTAAGGCGCATCACTGGATGGAGCTCCAGTAAACACTGCATGCGAGGGCTGGGAGGCATGACATGCGGCAAGAAGGCTGAGACACATCACAGGATGAAGCTCCAGGACACAATGCATGCGAGGGCTAAGGCGCATACTGGATGGAGCTCCAGGATACACTGCATGCTCTACATATCAATGCATCTTTTAAACAGCACATTTCAAGCACCTTCCAATAGGACTGCTTTTCCAAATAAGTGATGTGAATCATTACTCACGAGTGCACTCAAACGGGACACTGACTCCAGTTCGAGATAAAATCCTCAAGAGCATGGGTGAAGGTACTGAAACCAGACTGTGCTGCTCGAGCATACTAATGGCAATACAGCGCTAGACAAATCCATGTTAACATAAAGACAATATAAATGACACCTCTCTTAACCCCTTCGCTGCTGGCCCGTTTCCGCCGCTGTGCGGTAAACAAATGAACAGGGGCGGGCCATGACGAACCCCAGCCGTCATCAGCACACGAGCACCGTAGTGCATGACGGCTGGGGTTCGTCATCAGCATACAAGGGGTTAAATCAATTAAAAAGGTACCCACATGTAGCCATACATAGCAAATTCAAGTAAACTGAAGTTGATCTAGAGCGAAACTGATTTAGAAGCCACCCTGCAACAGTTATCAGATTATCCAAAATAATTCAAATACGGCTCCCTCCTCCCAGTGAAAGATGAGACCACCCCATGTGCCAGGTACTCCACCACCCCCTCAGTTTTGCCTAATTTTGAAATCCTATTCATTCAAAAACAGTCTACAAAATTGACCATACACCAGCGTGCGATTTGGTATTTAATCCCATAATCCACTGATTGTTTCTCGCCTAACATTAAGGCACCTTTTCAGGATTTGTGGACAATTTCAGTACCAACCACCCAGGTCTTTACATTTATTTCATAGCTAGATGGACACTTGTTGTGTGAAAGATCAGAAAGGCATGCACCTACCAACTCCATTTAAATAATAGCAGGAACTTTCGCACCCCTCAGTGGGTAACTGTCTAAACCAGTGGTTCCCAAACGGTGGTCTGAGGACCCCAGGGGGTTCTCGAAGTCTCCTCAGGAAGTCTGCGTCAACTTTGAAAATTAAAAAGTATTAACAAATTAAGTATATGTAAATAGTTAAGCTAAATGTACAGTTCAGCATTTTAAGACGTACTATAAAACGTATCCTGCAATTTGAAACTGGAGGCTAAAAATTAAAGTAGTATCCTCTGAATGATTGGTGGGAGCAGAGCAGATGCATCAAATAGAATTTAGTATGGACGAGGAGTGGCTTCAATTGAATGTAGAAAATCTCAAACTTTCTATTAAATAAAAAAAAAATTGTAAGTGTTTGCAAATTAAATAAAATGTGTCATCATTTGAATATTTGTTTGATGAATGCTTTTTTCTGTATTTCCTGTGTGTTGTTTTGCAATGCTCAAGTTGCGGTCCCCAGCTTCCAGTAATGACTCGTGAACAGTCCACGGATTCCAATCATTATTCAGTGGGCCAGTAATGATTATGTAGGAATCCCCAGAAGTCAAACTTTTGGGAACCACTGGTCTAAACGTTCGTTTACAAAGGCCTCTGCTTCACATGTACAAAACTACACTTATGTACTTAAAAAGACACGGTTCGAATATTTATTTCAGCAGCTACTCTATCCCAAGCGTGGTGTGAAATGATAAAAAGGCAAAATAGCATTTACTCTCTATCATTCAGCCAATACATAAAAGACAGTGAACGTAAACAGCAATAAGGCATGTAGTCTTTGTGGAGTGTCAACATACAATCAATCAATCAGGGATTTGTAAAGCGCACTACTCACCCGTGAGGGTCTCAAGGCGCTTGGGGGGGGGCAGGGGGTTTTCAGCCTTATTTAATAAGGAAAACGACAATTGTTGGGGGCAAGCTGTGCCTCCAGTTCACTCTATGAAGCAGAGAGAAGACTTGAGCTGTACCTTAGATCAATACTCCTATGCTGCCAGCTTGGTGTCACGGTCCATCGGGTAAGAATATAGCTTCTTCTGGAGCATCCTAGGTAGAACATAACCATATAGTTGGTTAATACACAAGTAAATACTTTTTATCCTACTCATACTCTGACATAGTGGCTTTAAGGGGTGGTTTTCAAAAATCAAAACATACGAATCAGGCATGACCCAATTTTGCGGCACAGGGTGCAGAGGAATTAGTCATAAACAGTCATTGAGACCCCCTACACCAGCCAGCAAATGTAGGGCAAGCCCTAATCTCACTAGTGCACCCCCCAAAAAGAGCCAGGAGGCCCATCAACATCAGAAGCCATGGAGGTCCCATCGGAGTCTTATCAGTCTGTCAGGAGTGGATCAGGACAGCCCTAGGCCCTAACCCCTCTGCGCCTGCAGCCTAGCCTACCTACCGGAACGAAGCAGCCGATGCAGGCATGGACACTACGGGGTACAGCCACAGTGGGCAGTCAATGGCAGGGGGTCGTGGCTGTGGGCTGGTGACCGTCCGAGCAAGCAGTACTCCCAGGCAGTTCTAGTACAGTGCACTGCAGCTTCAGTGCAGGTAGTGATGTTGAATACCATGTGCTCAGTTACAAATCAGGGTTAGGTAGGAACATGTTCACAGTGCTAACACAGTGTACGGTCATGTTATGAAGCAGCTGAGTGGTTAAAGCACATCAGCATTTAATCTGGATATATCTGGTTTCGATTTTTTTTTTTACATAATATAGATATATAGGGGGACTTTTGGTCCGTTAGCTTCACTTATGGGTCTTACAAATGCCATGGAAATGTTGCTTCCGCCCATCAAAGCATACAGCGTGGGGCAGTTGGCTAGTCCCCTTTAACCATTGGCTCTCTTCACTTTGAAAGACAGCACAAAGCCTGTGGACACTGCCCGCATCGACCTAAAAAGAGTTCCTTTTTCTTTAGTGCCAAAGCTGATCCAAAGGCACTTTTTAAAATTCTTCGGTTCTCTTTAAATAACCAATATTACTTTGCCTGTAAATAGTATGCCTGCACTTTAGGAAGTTTAATTAACCTTGGTGTTAGAAAGTGTGCTAAGTGACATTGTAATATTGGAACAGTCTGCGATTGGAGCACTTGGGTAGATCCTTATTTATATTTCCTTCATGACTATTAATAAATTGCATTACTCAACTCTAAAGCTGGGTTAAGAAATATGTATATGTCACTAGTAAACGAGCCAGGTTTCTTAAATTTGCAAATTTTGATTGCAAGCATACGGCAGACAAAGCTTGGTGACAGTAAGTATTTTTATGGCACATTCATGCAATTAAAAAGAAATGTAACCATTGTACCAGCTTGCCCAAATGGCCAAACAATTTGGCTTTACCAATACTTGTTTTACTTACAAGCAGATGCCACCAAAATAAACAAGCATTTGCAATGCAATAGGTCCCGCATTAGGAAAGTTTGAGCTATTGGTATTGTAAATGACAAATATTCTATTTAAGTGTTGGTTTTGAAAATAGCGAAATTAATAGCTTTGTCATTTACCATGCCAATAGTTTTAACTTTTGTAAATGTGACACCTATAGCATTTGTAATGCAATACGTGTTGTATTTACGTGACTTAGATGTATTAATATTACAAATAAAAATGGCTTTAAATTGTTTTTAATAATTAATACTGAAATAAAAGTTATTGCAATTTATAATGGCAATAGCTTTAACTTTTGTAACTAACTTTTGTGAAGATTATGTTCAGTGTATTTTATTGTGATGAAAATCCAAGAACAGAAGTGAAATATTAACATCTTTTTGTGACATTTGTAATAAAGCTTAAAACATTGAGAGAACATATTTGAACCAGTTGTTGAATGGTTGCACAGATGGATGCTGTGGTGGCGCGGAGTGATGTTGTGGTGGCGACGAGTGATGCTGTTTCGTTCAGTGGTGCTGTGGTAGCGCATAATGATGTTGTGGTGCCCCTGAGTGATGTTGTGGTACTCCCGAGTGATGTTGTGGTACTCCCGAGTGATGTTGTGGTACTCCCGAGTGATGTTGTGGTACTCCCGAGTGATGTTGTGGTACTCCCGAGTGATGTTGTGGTACTCCCGAGTGATGTTGTGGTACTCCCGAGTGATGTTGTGGTACTCCCGAGTGATGTTGTGGTACTCCCGAGTGATGTTGTGGTACTCCCGAGTGATGTTGTGGTACTCCCGAGTGATGTTGTGGTACTCCCGAGTGATGTTGTGGTACTCCCGAGTGATGTTGTGGTACTCCCGAGTGATGTTGTGGTACTCCCGAGTGATGTTGTGGTACTCCCGAGTGATGTTGTGGTACTCCCGAGTGATGTTGTGGTACTCCCGAGTGATGTTGTGGTACTCCCGAGTGATGTTGTGGTACTCCCGAGTGATGTTGTGGTACTCCCGAGTGATGTTGTGGTACTCCCGAGTGATGTTGTGGTACTCCCGAGTGATGTTGTGGTACTCCCGAGTGATGTTGTGGTACCCCCGAGTGATGTTGTGGTACCCCCGAGTGATGTTGTGGTACCCCCGAGTGATTCTGGGGTGGTGCTGAGTGATGCTGTGGTGGTGCAATAGATAGAGTGAGTGCGATAGTTAGATAGATAGATAGACAGATAGATAGAGTGAGGGCGATCGATTGATAGATAGAGTGAGGACGATAGATAGAGGGCGATAGATAGGTTCAGAGTCATCAGGTAAAAAGATAATACAGATAAATTTTCAGTACTCAGTCTCATTTCTTTCATCTGCACCCCAAAGAGGTACATAACGATATTTTCCCATTAAAAAATGACAATACACCATGGTCGGAGAGAGTGTTACTATGGGTTTACATGCGAATTGTCTATTATTGTTGAGGAAGTACACACATTCACAAAGCCGATGAAATGCAACAGTTCGGTCAGTAGCTAATTAAAAACATGGAAGTATACCTTGCTGGTTGCAAAGAGTGAAATGCTTTATCCGCGCTACAGTATCTTCAAGTGCATATTAAATTATAATAGAAATGGAGTGTGTATTTAAAAAAAGAACGCCTTTTGCATATAAGTGCAGGCTAGTATTACTTGTGCCGATGAACCACATAACAATGCACAGTGTAAGTACATATAATTCAATTAGGACAGCACTGTCTGCAGGTACCCATTATGTATACATCAGCCACTAGTGCCAATAAACTAATTCCGCTCGGAAAAGTCAGAAGTTTAAACCCTTATAAAGACAGGGGAAGGAGCAGAGGTATGCACTTGGTGATAGGGTGTAGATGAGGATGGGGCAAATAACAAACAGGAATTTCTTAAGACTACCGCTACTACGGCACGAGTCTGGTCGGGGAGGGAAAACGGCCATTAGGGGGGTGCAGCAGTCGCTTACTTGGTGGTCGTTACAATGGTGGTCTCTCATGGGGTCCCTGGATGAAGCCGTTTCACTATGTGATAGAGATAATAGCACTGATGGGTTTGTTGGGCAGATGCACAGCAAGTTTTGAAAGTTTCGAGTAAGTTTTTGGTAAGTTTTTAGGTGCTACACAAGTAACGTCAAGTGTCCCACGACGTTAGTAAGTAAACATGTAGATAGTGGGATCAATGGATCACTGATCCCATCATTGGGTGCACACTGTAGTTCCTCTATGATTCAAAGAGGTTTCACACTTTGTTCATTAATTGTTATTGACATTTATTCGACATAACAGTTCATTGGTGGATCTCATAAGTACATCGTATTCATAAGTTAATCCATTCTTAACATATTGGCACTGTCCCTTGTGTAAATCCAATGCATTTCGGGGCTATTATCTGCCCCTTCGTCAGGGAAAGGTACTGTAACAAAATCAAATTACATGAGAACAGGTCCAATACAAACCGACAGTGACTGGTAAATACACAGGTACCAAACCATGTTTGAATTGCGGGAACTGCAATAGTATCATAAAGGGAAACGTAATCAACCATCCCATGAAGGGCAACACAATTAAACTTCAAGTCAACGCAACATGTGACTCTAGCAATGTAATCTATGCCCTCAAATGCCTCTGAGGGAAACTCTATGTTGGCAAGACGGAACGAAAAATCAAGACCAGATTGACAGAACATAAGTCTAACATCAGATTAACAAATAGTAAATCTTCAATTGCCACACACTTTCAAGAAGCAAAACACAACATTTCCCAACTCAAGTTCATCATACTGGAAACCATTGCCAAAACGGAAGGTAGAGACAATACTAAATACCTACTCCAACGTGAAAATACCTGGATCCAAAGACTATCTACACAGAAGCCATTCGGCTTGAATGACAGAATCGAACTCTCTTGTTACTTATAAGTGTTGCAATTGGAGCCCTACAAGGCTTCCTGTGTGGTTACAGCAAATGTACTGCAATTTGATTTCTTTTCATTTGAATTGTTAATTTTTCAACTTCAATTGCATCACTGTTCTTATCTAGCCATTATGTTCACATCACACTGAACCCATATGGGTTGCTCTTACCCCACCCGGCATTTGCACACCAATATTGAGACACACTCCATCTAACACTATTAATCTCACCCAAGCACCCCTAATTCCCTATATTAACTTTCCCTCTATTTTACTTTGATTTTCACTCGCTGAATACAACATAATAATATTTGACCGCGAACGCGAGTCTTTCCTCACTATCTATGATCACGTGACCGTAGTATTTGTAAGTGACTAAACGCGGCAGTAGACGTCTTCGTCCTGACCGGCGTAGCGAGTGGATTACCTTCGAACGCGAAGCTCCGTTAAACAGGTTAGTGTACCGACAAGTAGAAAATCCTAAACGGGACTAACCAAACATGATGTATACTTACCGATCCTATCCCCTTTTACTTTCAGAATCATGTTCCATTAGAACACCGGTACACGTAAGCAACGCTAGGAGCATTTATTTGTTTTCCCCACGGGTTTGGAATTTTTAAGGTGACCTCATAATTTGGCACCCACCTTCCCCTACACTTCCTGTAGCGTCCACCCCCATTAGTTTAAGAAACCACATACCGCTCTGAGTTCATTACTTTAGACTTACCACATGTAATTTGATTTTGTTACAGTACCTTTCCCTTACGAAGGGGCAGATAATAGCCCCGAAATGCATTGGATTTACACAAGGGACAGAGCCAATATGTTAAGAATGGATTAACTTATGAATACGATGTACTTATGAGATCCACCAATGAACTGTTATGTCGAATAAATGTCAATAACAATTAATGAACAAAGTGTGAAACCTCTTTGAATCATAGAGGAACTACAGTGTGCACCCAAGGATGGGATCAGTGATCCATTGATCCCACTATCTACATAGAGATAATAGCGCCATCTTAAGTACGGCGTGTAACCGAGGTGACCCGAAGTGTACTTACAACGTGACCGGAAGCGAAGTTTCGAGTCAAAAAGGAAAATGTTTATGTCCAGCACAGCGGTATTACCTATATACAATGTATGCCAAATATGGAGGTATGGTGCCGCTGATTGAAGGAAACAAGACAGGCTAGAGCGCGTAATAGCCGCCGCCATATTGGAGTGGATACTGAGTGCGAGTCAAGTCTGTGAAACTTCCTAAGGTCTAAAAAGGTTAAAGATGAAGGAATAACGTATTTTGTAGCGTTGAGAAGTAAATTCTATACATGCCTATTTGTGACTGTGTGGGTAGCCTTCAGTGCGTAAAGGGACACAGTTTGCATAACGGTCATATGTGCATGAAAGTTATGCACAAGTCTTGAACAGGTCAGACAGACTACAGTGCTCCGGCCTTCTTCAAGTCATTGCAAGTTAAACAAGATCTCAGCATTGCGTGGTGGGGGTGGGGGGCCGGCATTGCGTGGCTGGGGGCGGGGGAGCGGATTCCTTTGAAGTCTGATGCCGAGGCTCAGAAAAATGGTGCGCGATGTGGCTGGCGATGTGCACGTGCCTGGCTCACATGAACTGTACCCGATTCACAGTTTGGGTAGACTTTTGAAAGCCTTACTATATTCTCGCCAAACAAGCATTGCTAAAGCAATGCCGTAGGCGAGACCTAAAAAGGAAAAGAACAGATTTGGAATAGAAATTTGAAATGTAAAAAGCATTTACTGATGAACCTGTTTTCCTAGTGATGTACCACAAACAAGCCTTTCAGTTGGGGAATGCATAATTATTTGTGAAATAGACTAGAAAAAATGATCACCTAGCCTATTACTAAAATTGCAGGCAGCAAAGAAAATCAAAATGTTACTTTAAAGCTTTATTAAAATAAAAACTTTTTTCTTTAATTTATACACAAAACAAATACATTTCACAGTGTTGCTGGCGATAATTAAGAGTGCCCGGACTACTACTTCCAGCATCCCCAGGAGCAGGGGAGACAGCTGCCTTGTTCAACGCGCCAGGAGGGTGCCTAAAAGGTAGCTTCGCAGTGCAGGACACGCCCGGGCAGCGCCGGGGAAAGACTGGGCCAAAAGTGGCCCTTTCTGGACTCGTCCGACCACCCACTTTATATTTGGCTTCTGAGAGAGTAAGTGCATGTATATGTGTATATAAATATATCTTTTGCTTTAGCGCTGTAACAAAAGGAAAAACATTACAATGAAAGCTGCCTCTAAAGATAATAATACCCCTAGTTCAAGCTCAATTACAAACCTTCTCTCAGGAGCCATGGGCATGTTAAATAAGGAGATTGTTAATGTGGAGGAAAGATTGGATGCAACTCAGCGTACGGTTTCTGCGGCCATAACCACAGTGGAAGAATCTAGGGAAGGGCCAACTAAACAACTTGATGGCAAAGCCGCAGCCTAAATCTAATCCTTGTGTTTCACATGCCCCCTTTCTTCAATTCCTCCACAGCATAATTGTGGCCAGTGTAGGAAGTTGGATATCTGACTATGGTTACCCCCAAACGTTTTGCCTGGTGTTTAGCTGGTTTTTGACATAGTTGGCCTGGGATCCTGCTATTCAGGGCCCCAGGCTGATTGCTCTCTTCTTAAAATGGACTCCATGTACCCTAGGTGCATAACATAATTGGAACTGGTTCACCTTATAGGCCCCTGTAACAGTGTACCATAGGTACCCAGGGCATAGGTGTAGCCAAGGCCTACCAGGGGCTGCAGCATGCATTATGCCACCCCTGGCCTGGCCTCCATATTTGACACAACTGGCTGATCACTCAGCTGGGGTAAGTTGATGTAATCACCTCTTACTTAGATATAGTAGATCTATGTCTAACCTAACTGGACACATAGTAACCTATAAGTCACTCCTATGGCAGGCCTCATCAATCCTGGAGACAGAGTGCTTGGAAATATGTGAGATGGTGCTCTAGCATGAGCTGAGCCTGTCTGCAGCTTCCGGGAACAACTCCCTTAGCTGTTCCGGGATATTGCCATACCATATTCTCTTAAGTGCATTATAATCCTCGCAGTTATATGCTAACTTTGGTTTGGCTTTATCAACACATGTCGAGTAAGGTGTCATACGATTTGAAATACTATCCCCTCGACAGTTCTGTCGACGGGGATAGCATTCCACCCTTCTAGAGGGACACAACATGTGTGTAGCCTTAACCCCGGTCAAAGTTAACCAGAGCCTCAGCATCACAAAATGGACGCTGCCACCACAGACACAAGTCTGACCTCCTGCTGCTGGGAGTCCTTCCAGCGAGGGAGGCTTGGACAAAGGGTTTCCTGCCTTGGGAAGTGCGAGCACCACCCCAGACAGGATTTTGTGTATTGGGTAGGACAGGGCTGAATAGATTGAGACATGCCCGGGGCAGACAAGGTGTCCCCGTGCATAAGCCAGTCCAAACCGGTCCTGGGACTTTCCAGACCCAGGCCTGGCGAGGAGCTGGACAAAGGTAAGGGGGTGTAACCATCCCCCTTCCTGGTCCCACCCAGAGGAGGGACCTAGCAGGTGATCCACCCCTCAGATTGGGAATAAGAGTGGGAGCAGTGCCTGAGCACCTCAGATCATCCTGAATCAACTTGAAACTAAGAAGACGACTGGACTTCGACATTCTGCTGCTCAGAAGACTGAAGAGTATCTCCCTTGTGGCCTAGGAGTGGCCACCCTGTGAACACAGGTACCAACCAGCAACTCGACGTCTGCTTTGCTGCCACCTCCCGCCGGAGCCCGAGCCCAGAGCCTGACAAGACCCAGACTCCCAGATTTCTCACAGCCCGATCCACAGTCCCTGCAAAGAAGGGCCCGTGGAGGCACCGAGAGACGTGGGACCGGACCTCTTGGAAGACACCCGAAAAGCTGACTGCGCAGCATCAGAGGCACCCTCGACGTTGTGCTTTGGGGACTGAGAAGCCCCACCACCGAGCAGTCCTTGCACCGAAGATCAGCCCCCCAGCATCTCCACGATCTGCGTGGGGCCCTTTTGCATTGTGCCACTCGACGCGCCATCCCGGCCACTTGCCACGTGGTCAGCGGCCATCTTGGCGACGAAACCTACGAACTACACTGCGGGTCTGGTTGCTCCAGACTTGCCCTCGCTCCTGTAAAAAGGAGCACCCGCTCTGACCTTGCTGGTCCAAGTAATAAGCCTTTTTCGATTCCTGCGTGGCTTGCATTAGCCAAGGCCAGTTTGCTCCAATCAAGTTGCCGACACCGCCAACAGCGAGAAGCCTGCGTGGGACAGCTCGTGATCGACTCCTGGACGTCCTCGACCCCTCATGTCCACGTGGCTGCAGAGAGAAGCTACACCTCATCGCCTGTTTGCACCCGACATCGCCTGGTTCCAATCTGGTTCCACGGTAGTCACTGGCTAGTGACTTTGAACATTGTCCCCCCTGCTTTCAGGTCTTCACAACTTCAGATCCACCCTTGGATCCACCGGAACTCTTCACATCGAGCCGCCTGCAGCATCTTCAGCTCCAAGCACCATCGACCAGCGTGACGAAACCCGACACTACTTCGACCCTATGCACCCGCTTCCTGTGGGTGAGGTAACTCAGCAACGCCGGTGTTCCCACACTGGTACACACCTCTAGGGCCTGTGTCTCAAGTTTCAGCTTTCTAGGTCACTCGGAAGGTTACTAACTAACTAACTCTATAACTTTTACGCACCATAGACATTGCATTGGTGAGTGCGTGCACTTTAAACACTGCACCCGAGTCCCGCGGGCCTTTCCCGACTTAGTCACTGCTAGTCCCGATCAGCTCCAGCGATTCCCAAGGCCCTAGGCCTATTTCCTGTTCGATTGGTATCTCTTATACCATTTTTTTGTATATGGTTTAGGTGGCCCCTAGGGCTCATCCATATTGTGCAACTTTTGTGTATTTTAAACTGTGTTTTGTTTAACGCTTGTGCTTCTGTGCTCATAAAGAGTTCAGGGGATATTTGTAGTTAATAAATATATATATATTTTCAATATATATCTGTGTGGTGTCCTTTCATCTGGTATTCAAGGGGGTTGTGTATGGTAATACAGCTGGCTTCACATGCCTTTCAGAGTTTAGCCTAAGACTGCTTTGTCCACGTTACCACTAGGATAACTGGTCTATAAGGTTGACTTACAACCAATCATCATAAGGGTTGCTTGGCATGGTACAAGGTGATCACTAGAATTAGTGAGCATCACATACCCGGCAAACTTCGGGGGCGGCATTGCGTGGCTGGGGGCGGGGGAGCGGATTCCTTTGAAGTCTGATGCCGAGGCTCAGACAAATGGTGCGCGATGTGGCTGGCGATGTGCACGTGCCTCGCTCACATGAACTGTACCCGATTCGCAGTTTGGGTAGACTTTTGAAAGCCTTACTATATTCTCGACAAACAAGCATTGCTAAAGCAATGCCGTAGGCGAGACCTAAAAAGGAAAAGAACAGATTTGGAATAGAAATTTGAAATGTAAAAAGCATTTACTGATGAACCTGTTTTCCTAGTGATGTACCACAAACAAGCCTTTCAGTTGGGGAATGCATAATTATTTGTGAAATAGACTAGAAAAAATGATCACCTAGCCTATTACTAAAATTGCAGGCAGCAAAGAAAATCAAAATGTTACTTTAAAGCTTTATTAAAATAAAAACTTTTTTCTTTAATTTATACACAAAACAAATACATTTCACAGTGTTGCTGGCGATAATTAAGAGTGTCCGGACTACTACTTCCAGCATCCCCAGGAGCAGGGGAGACAGCTGCCTTGTTCAACGCGCCAGGAGGGTGCCTAAAAGGTAGCTACGCAGTGCAGGACACGCCCGGGCAGCGCCGGGGAAAGACTGGGCCAAAAGTGGCCCTTTCTGGACCCGTCCGCACCACCCACTTTATTTTTGGCTTCCGAGAGAGTATATGTGTATATAAATATATCTTTTGCATTAGCGCTGTAACAAAAGGAAAAACATTACAATGAAAGCTGCCTCTAAAGATAATAATACCCCTAGTTCAAGCTCAATTACAAACCTTCTCTCAGGAGCCATGGGCATGTTAAATAAGGAGATTGTTAATGTGGAGGAAAGATTGGATGCAACTCAGCGTACGGTTTCTGCAACCATAACCACAGTGGAAGAATCTAGGGAAGGGCCAACTAAACAACTTGATGGCAAAGCCGTAGCCTAAATCTAATCCTTGTGTTTCACATGCCCCCTTTCTTCAATTCTTCCACATCATCATTGTGGCCAGCACCTGCTAAAAAGAAAAGGGGCCCAATAAAGTCATCGGTGCATACTGAGGGCAATGAATTAGGGCCTGATCTGGTCTCATTTGCAAAGCCCATTAAGTGCAGTGCTTAAAAATATAGAGAATATGGTAAAGCTGGCCCTAGAGCGGATAACTTACGACTTGATCAACTCGAAACAGGGATGTCAAACGCTTTGGATCGGTTACAAAATCAGACAACTACTTCTCATACAAAAGTGCAAAACGCCAGGTGATGAAGCCTTAGCAGGAGTTCCAGAGATCATGTCAAACAGGGGCCTCACAGAAGAACATAGTACAACAGTAAAATTGAGACGACCACAGAGAGAAGAATCACAGAGTTCCTTTGGGCTCCCATTTAAATGCAGCCTAATCTCAGGCGATGTTACTCATACGACCAGGAAGGCTTCCCATGAGCAACGTAATTTACCAAGGGAACACAGCCACCTGCCAGTTAAAGATATTATGCCTCTTCCACCCAAAACTACATCATATGCTCCGATTCTAATGAGGGTCCCTGTTCTGATGCCCACAGAAAGGGAATCTTGAGGAGAACTCAAAAATAAAGCCACATATTGTGTTGGTTCTAAGGACATCCACGGGGAATATATTTGAAGAGATCCTGATGGTCAAAAGAGTCAAATAGATAGGGAATTCTAGGAAAACACTGGAGGGAGACTGCTTAATCCTGATTTTTAGACACCCATACTTGGCTGAGCATAGTCTCAGCTCTCCAAATTGTGCACTTAAGAAGCAAAATAATGGCTGTACCCTTGGGTTTCTTTTACAGACCTGAACCCATCCGCCCCATCTCAAACCACAATTTACTAAAAGATCGTAAGACTACAGCGAGCTAGTGTTTCTAAGTTCCAGGAACAATCGATTTTCCCCATTAGAATGTCTGGATCTAAAAGACTGACTCGCCATGCCATCTAGGACTAATCTTTAATTCCATCAGGGGACACCATCAATTCATAACGAACAGGTAACAAACATAACTCATGAAGCTTTAGGGAAAGTTGTAGCTACTAATCACAAGGACGGCCTGACAACAATATCATTAGTCACATGGAATATAGCAGAACTGTATGTACGTATGTATGGGATTTGTAAAGCACTGGAATCACCCCCGTAGGGGTATCTCCGCGCTTCTAAAACTACAATGGAGGACTGGTCAAGATATGTAAAGGAGGCACAGATAGTCCTTCTACAAGAAACATGGGCAACTAACTCATTTGACGTAGGTGGATTTACATCCCCGATTACAACAGCTACTGAATCCAGTATGGGCAAGGCCAAAGGAGTTCTCCTCGTTTTGGTCTCTACAAAAGTTTCCCTACAAGTATTACAAAAAATTTTAACATCATCATAATATTAATTTGTCTTACTAAGCTCGGATAGCGATCCTGATCTTTTGATAATGAACTTTTATAACAACAATTTTGATGCCTCAAGCACAGAGGTGGTAGAAGGTCTGGAGAAAAACTTTATTCCACATAACTCAAACGATGAAGTTTATACAATTTGGGATACGGATTTTAATGTCATCAATTGTCCTTTCTCGACTAAAAAGGTGTGTGGTCTTACAGACACTCAGGGCGAGGACATTGGTCGCTTTAAATACTGTCCCTATGGTTCTGCTCTAAACAAACTAATGTTTCAATACAATTTGTATGCAACAGACACATGTTGTACTAACTGTGACCCCCAACCTTCTATCTTTATTGGAAGAGGAGGCAGAAGTTATATAGATCATATTCTTGCCTCCGAAAATGATAGGGTTTCTCCTATTATGTCAAAAACAGTAATCACTTCAAAAATATCAAACATTGTTCCATTCGGGAAGATGTATGTATGTATAGGCATTTATATAGCGCACTACATACCCGTAGGGTCCCAAGGCGCTTCGACCGCTGCGAAACCCTTCCTGGCTTCCCTGAGAGAGGGTCCCTTAATGGGTATCTCCAGGGTGAGACCAGGCATCCCCGGCGGTCTGGTGGGGCCGTTAGTGAAGATGAGGCAAGCTAATGCCCAGAGTTGCCGAGTGTGATCGCTGATCAGAGTGGGCACCGAGGCGAGAGAATTATCGAGTCCGCTGACCCTGGTCCAGAAACCTGCCGCGCCGGGAATCGAACCCTGGTCCCGGGCCGTCCTCTGCTCTCGGGTCTGCCGCCTCTAACCGGTGAGCCACACTACTTCACTAATAAATTCACAGAATAAATTAGAATAAAATGGTCAGGAGTTGATCCCTCCAGCTTCACCTCAATTATCATTTTTGGTGCGGACATAAGACCAACGCGTTTCAGCTGTGGCCGGACATAAGAGTTTAAATGTGCAAACAGTGGTTTCACGGGGACACAACCCCTAAAACGCCACCATAAAAACAATGCACAAAGTGCTGTACATTCAAGTCCATGGCACAATTCTACCACCATTTTTTAATGTTATCACATATATAACTTACATACTACCATTGGAATTTTATATAATCACTCAATTAATTCGTATTTAGATAGGACATTAAAATCCATTTACATTCCTACGCACTGTAATTTTTGTATTTCAATCTAAATTGATGTAAGGTTATTATACTCAGTTTTGGTATTGTACCCTTGTTCAGTTCATATCATTACTCAATTTAATATATATCTTTTTTTGATTGTGTTACTCTATAATTCACCACCTAGTTGCATTTCCGATTAGGGGTGCTTAGGCTTCTAATAAGTTGAAATGTCCATGTGAAAACAGCTTTATTCAGTCCACATTGCGCTTTGACACTTTTCTTCAAATTGTATTATGGTTACAGGAAAAAATACTTGAAACCATTATTTTTAAGTTGGTTGGCTCACAGAAGATATTTCAATATTTGATGGATTTGAGAAAAGTCACTGTATGTTATGCTATTGCAAAGTATTTCACTAATGTTCTAAGCTTAAGGAAAACGCTGGCATACCTTGAAGCGGGAGGTGCTCAGCCTCTGAAAAGTTATAATTATATGTGTTGTAGGGCAACTGTACTGTGATTTCGGGTTCAGCACATCTGACATTCTCTCTGGGGTTGTTGAGATTTTATAAATTTCTGAAATCACGCCTGTATTATTCTATACTACATATAGCACTTTACTACTAAACTCTTTTGGCTTTTAGGAAAAGTTTAAAATATCCTATTAGAGAGGTTTTCCCCATTTAATTATCAGAGATATTTTAATAATTGCCATTTTAAAAGCGGTTAAAGGTGCATCATTTATAGATTTGGCTTTTATGATGGAATTAAGGTTTTTAATTACTGTTGATTTATGTTTTTTTATGTTTGCATGCCTATGTGATATTGTGTTTTTATGATCAATTTTTTTCTATAAACCAAATGATTACTTTGATATGAACTTTTATGATGGAATGTAGATTTCAATTGTTTTGTGACCTTGAACTTTCATGGTTTATTTTCTTATAAACCAAATAAAGATTGAATCGATTGAAATAACCTGCATCTAAGAATAATAAAAAAAATAATAAAAAAGCATGCTTTGAACCAGCTTTGCACCTGAAGAGAAAGGAACAATTTTTAGGTGGATGTAAATAATGCGCACACGTTTGTGCATTCACTCAGTTGAAAGATCGAGGAGGTATACAAGACACTTGAAGGCTTTAATGACGGGCAAATTGTCCCCATTCCCGTACTCACGGACCAAGTCACGGTGAACAACTTTTCTTGAACTGTTATATTTCATATCGTTACCCTGATATAGGTCTAGGGAACATCGTACACTTTCCCTACATCATCCCCCCATCATTTCACATGAGCGAGCCTTATAAGGACATAACTACAAATAAGGACAGACTGCCTTGTATGGACATAATGCCTCATAAGGACAGTAGTCTTTTATGGACTAAACCTTTCACCTGGTTCCATGCCGAGGGTGGGTTTTCCCCCAATCGATATTGCTAAGACTTCATCCTTAACACATATGAATAATTTATGAGTACATTCTACAGGAGGTCCACTTCACCTCTCCCATTGACGCACAATATTTAACCCCCAACGTCATCCTCATACTGAACAATGGGGAACATACGCACATAGACTGTATTAATACAGCACCTCTTGCTATCAGTAAGCAGGAGGGAACCGACACTTCAAGGCTGACACACTGACCAGAGACGCTGCGGCTCCGGCATGCCATCGCTTCAGCGGACAGTGGTCTGACGATCCCTTGCAGGGTGTCCCATACTCTTACAATTCAGGTATGGGAGTTCGACTAAATCCTAGCGGGATTCTTGGCTATTAGACTTAGGCTATTTCGCACCTACTCACATGCTAGGTACACTTAGGTACATCTAGACAGGCATCTTAGGAGTACGCACTTTATTTTATTAATGCATTCTATAATCATGTATGTGTTCATGACTATTGCAAAATGGTAGAAAAATACTATTTCTTCTTATTCACTGTACTGTTGGTTCTATATCTCTGCTACTGTATTACAGTTGTAGCAGCGCACTTATTTTACATGAGAAGAACTACGGTACAATAAATTCTTATTGTAAACACGCTCGACTGTTTCTTCAGTGTATCTCTCTGAGAGCAAAACAAGCAAGCACGAGTGTTGGACAGGCCACATGAACGGCTTGCTCCCTCCCCGCACGACCAGGCCCGAACCTGGATCTTCAGGTGTTACACGCAACAACCACCCGTTTCCCGTCTCATATGGGACCCCTGCCCCTGGACATCTCCCCATCATGGGCCCGATTCCCTACCGGCCCTCTCTCGCCCGGCCTGGGCGCCATCTTGGACACAGCACCACGAGGCCGCGTGGCCTCCGATCGACCCTAACCCTGGGCCTGGCCAGGCCCCGACATCCCGGCACCACCATCCACCCAGGAGGTGGGCGGACTACTTGGCAGGTCAATGGGAGAAAGAGGTGTCGATGGCTCTCCCCCGCCAGGTGCCGATCACCCCAGCTTCCCGAGGCGCTGGCTCCACCCCCCTGCTGGGTGTCTGGACTCCCTCATCCTGAACCTCCCGACCTCCAAGTGCGAGGGTCCGGACATCAAAGGGCGCCAGACCTATAACTGGGGCAGCTCCAGAGCAGGAAGGCAGTTGTATCCTGGAGTCGAGAGACGCAGTGAAGAACTCATCCTTGACGGACTACTGGCGCTGCCGTAGCCCTGCCTTGCGAACTATCGACCTGCCTGCTGGTGCTGCCGCAACCTTCTGAAACCTTCATCGTCGTCGGGACCTGCTGGCTCCGCCGCGGACCGTCGCTACCTTCAACCATCCCGGGACCTGCTGGCTCCGCCGCGGCCCGATCATCTAGAACGCCGAGCTCGAGGATTGTGAGCTATTTCATCTACCAGATTGGTAACGAGACTGTCCCGCTACCCTTTTCCCAACCAAGAGACTAGCATAGAGGGGACCCCTGAGTCCAGACCTCCTTGTACCATTTCACCGTACTTGAAGAATTGCTTATAAAGTAACGTTGAACCTTATCCTTGTGTGGTGTACCTCTGTGGGGGGGAAGTTACTTGTCTGTACGATCGCTGGAGACGGCTCTCCCCGGAGACCTCTCCCCTTGTCCTCGGCTGACCCTCCCGGTCCGTCTAACATTGGTGGCCAGCGGCGCGATTCGAATCGACGCGTAATCGTACAGAGAGTAGCTCACCCCACGACAAAACCACAATGCCAACCAAAGAAAGCGGATCCACCGAGAAATTCCAGATGGAGAAATTGGAAGAATACAGCCATCGTGAGTTGAAACAATTCTGCATTGAACTAGGTATCGCTACCACCGGTCTGAGTACTAAAGACGATTTCAAGCACGCCATTGAGTCATGGGCAGAAACCGGGGCCGTCAGACCCCCGGACCAATATGTCGCAGCAGCAGAGAAAAACACCACGGCTCCCGAGGAGCAAAGAACGGGTCTCTCGCAAGATGAGATCCAAGAACGAGAAAGAAACCGACTACACGAGCTAGAAATGGCCCGGCTCAAAATGGATGGCGAACTCAAATTAGCCGAACAAAAACTGAACCTGGAACACCTGCGGCTCCGAGAAGAACAGGAAGAGAAACAGAGACAAAGAGAGCTCGAAGAGAAGAGACTGGCGTATGAACACGAGCGCAAACTAGCTGAGATAGACTTACGCAAGCAGAACAAAGAATTAGGGGTGCCCGAGCAACCGCGCACCCTGGGGCAACAGAAAAGAAGGTACACATCCCCAAGGATGTCGTTCGAGAATATTTCCGAGATGACGACATACAGCAGTGGTTCAAGGCCTATGAGATCGCTATGACCTCCCACCGGATCGATCGCAGCGACTGGGGAGCCGGTCTATGGGGGAGGTTAGTCAATGAGGGCCGCGATGCCCTGCTGCAGCTTCCCGACCATCTGATGACCTCCTATGACCACATGAAAGCTACCCTCCTCACCCGCTATGGGCTCACACCCGAAATGTACCGCCAGAGGTTCCGAGACTGCACCCGGATCCCGGGTACAACTTGGGTGGAATACGTGAACTATTTCAGCCGAGCCTTCGAGGGTTGGATCAAGGGAAGCAACGTAACGACCTACGAGCAACTATTCAATCTCATGGTATGGGAGCATCTATCAAACAACTGCTTCGTCGAGCTCAGGCAGCACCTCCTCGACAGTAAATTGACTGATCCGCGGCAGCTCGCCGCCGAGGCTGACCGGTGGGAAATTACCCGAGTGGGCCGAAATGGGTCACATGAACAGATCCGGAACAACCACGGTCAGCACCGTCCCCGAGGAGGAGGAGGGGGCCAGGGACGAGGAAGAGACAACGCCCCGGCCGCTCCCGCTACCAGCACCCCACCTCCGGCCAACCGGGGCAACACCCCGGCGCGGCCGGGATACAGAGCCAATGTCACATGTCACCGATGCCAGCGAGTCGGCCACTACGCAAACGACCCGAATTGTCCACAGAGCCAGACCCCGAGGCCCCGCCAGATGGCTGCCGCCGCCCTGGGGGAAGAACAAATCTCAGAAGAACACGAGGAATGTGAGCAAGAACACCAAGAATGGGAACCCGCCGCCATGGTTCTAGCGTGCCTAGGGGGAAAAGACATGGTCCCGCGGGTCCCCCTACCCGCCAACACCCGGAAGTACAGTCAGTGGGTGAACATTAATGGACGCCGGGCCGAAGCCCTACGTGACACCGGGGTCAGTGTAACGGCCGTCCGCTGTCATCTGGTGACCCCAGAACAGATCCTGCCGAACGTTCTCTGCCCTGTCCGTTCAGCCGACAATTCGGAGAGTCTATGTCGGATGGCCTGCGTCCCCTTCGAGTGGGGAGGAGTCTCCGGCATGTTGAAAGTGACGGTCCGAGATGATGCCCCCGTAGACTGTCTCCTGGGAAATGATCTGGAGAGCTCCCCGTGGGCCGCCGTAGAGAGGAGAGAGCACCTGGGGATGTTGGGCATCCCGGACTGGGCGTGCGTAACCACCCGGTCCATGGCTGCCCGTGCCACCCCCCGACCCGAAGAACATGAATGGCCGGCACCTCCTCCCCCGGTCGCGCCAGTAGAAGACACCGACCGTGCCGTCCCCCCAGAGCAAACTCCCGAGGGGCTCGTTCAGCCTCAGGACCTTCCCGGCCTGGCTCAGTGGCGTCAGGAGGGGGGGCCCACCCAGGAACAGTTTCGCCACGAGCAGAAGACCTGTCCCTCCCTCGAGGGACTCCGCCAACAAGCCCTCGCCCAAAGTGCAGGGGATACCTCCGGAACCCATTGGGTCTATTGGGACAATGACCTGTTGTACAGCGAACAGAGAATCGCAGAGTTAGGGGCTAGTCGAGTGCTAGTGGTGCCCCTACGCTTTAGAGACTTCTTGCTAAACCTGGCCCACGATGTCCCCCTGGCTGGCCACCTGGGTCAGGACAAAACCTACAGTCGCCTGGTGACCCACTTTTTCTGGCCCAAAATGAGGAACGACGTACTCCAGCACTGCCGGTCCTGCCCCACGTGCCAGGCCAGCGGGAAGAGCGGCCGCAAGCTTAAAGCACCTCGGCAACCTTTCCCGGTGGTCACCACCCCGTTCGGGAGGGTGGGGATAGACATTGTGGGGCCCCTGGACCCCCGTACAGCACAAGGGCATCGGTTCATCCTGGTACTGGTGGACCACGCCACTCGCTACCCCGAGGCTGTTCCCCTACGAACTGTGACAGCCCCGGTAGTCGGCCGGGCCTTGATGGGGATCTTCTCCCGGGTGGGCTTCCCCCGAGAAGTCGTCAGCGACCGGGGCACAAACTTTATTTCAAAATACATGAAGTCCCTCTGGCAACAGTGTGGGGTCACCTACAGATTCACGACCCCCTATCACCCTCAAGGGAACGGACTGGTTGAGCGGTTCAACCGCACGCTCAAAGGGATGATTGGGGGGTTGGAAGAGCCCCTCAGTCGCCAGTGGGATGTGCTACTGCCGTGCCTCCTCTTTGCCTACCGAGAAGTCCCCCAGAAGTCCCTCGGCTTCAGCCCGTTCGAACTCTTGTATGGACACCCTGTGCGCGGGCCGCTCAGCCTAGTCAAAGAAGGCTGGGAAATGCCCCCTCTAAAGAACCCTCCAGATGTTTTCAAGTACCTCCTAACCCTCCGCAACCAGACCAGACGGTTCCGAGAGATGGCAAAAGCAAACTTAGAGGCCAGTCAGGAAGACATGAAACGGTGGTACGATCAAAATGCCTCCTCCATCGAATTTGAACCCGGCCAACAAGTGTGGGTAATGTCTCCCACCGAACCATGCGCCCTGCAAGACAAATGGACGGGGCCCTTCAAAGTGGTCGAGCGCAAGAGCCCTGTCACCTATCTCATCGATATGGAATCTTCACGGAACCCTCTCCGGGTCCTCCACGCCAATAGACTGAAACCCCACTTTGTGCGCTCAGAGCTCAGCCTCCTGATGGCAACAGACAGCGGAGCCGAGGAGGACTCCGAACCACTTCCTGACATCCTACGGACTCGGGAGAAAGACGGCTCCGTGGACGGGGTCCGACTCTCGGAGGCCCTCACCCCGGAACAGCGCCAAGGCTGCCGAGACCTCCTGCTGCAGTTCGCCACCCTGTTCTCCCTCACCCCAGGGGTCACCCCCTGGTGCTTACACGACGTGGACACTGGAGAGTGTCCGCCATCGGGCCTACCGCGTACCAGATCGGGTACGGGCCTGCATCCAAGAGGAGGTGGCCAAGATGCTCACGCTCGGGGTCATCGAGCCCTCAGACAGCCCCTGGGCCAGCCCAGTGGTACTGGTCCCCAAAGCAGCCGCCCCCGGCACCACGCCTGAGCTCCGGTTCTGCGTCGACTACCGGGGCCTGAATGCGGTCACCAGAACAGACGCACACCCCATTCCCCGAGCAGATGAACTAATCGACCGCATGGGAGCTGCCCGCTACCTCAGCATCTTCGACCTGACAGCGGGCTACTGGCAGATCGGTCTCACACCCCGGGCCCAAGAACGATCTGCCTTCTCCACCCCTGATGGCCACTACCACTTCAAGGTCATGCCATTCGGCATGAAGAATGCCCCAGCAACATTTCAGCGGCTAGTAAAACAGGTCCTGGCGGGACTCGAAGAATTCAGCGCCGCCTACCTGGACGATATCGCTGTGTACAGCCGCCACTGGTCCGACCACCTCCGAGAGGTGCTACAGGCCCTCCAACGAGCTGGCCTCACGATCAAGGCCAGCAAATGCCAAATTGGCCAGGGGTCCGTGACCTATCTCGGGCACCAGGTGGGAAGCGGTCTGGTGGCCCCTCTGCAACTCAAGATCGCTGCCATCCAGGCTTGGCAGCCCCCCATCACCCAGACCGAGGTCTGCGCCTTCTTGGGACTCACAGGCTACTACCGGCGGTTCGTGAGGGACTATGGCAGCATTGTGGGGCCCCTCACGGAACTCACATCCAAAAACCAACCAAAGGAGGTCAACTGGACCCCCGACTGTCAAGCGGCCTTCGAGAAGCTGAAGGCCGCCATGTGCTCCGCCCCTGTGCTCCAGGCCCCCGACTACAGTCAAGAATGTATCGTCCAAACGGACGCCTCCGACCATGGCATTGGGGCAGTCCTTTCCCAGCTGAACCCCGAAGGACTTGACCAGCCGGTGGCTTTCATCAGCAGACGGCTCCTGGCCCGAGAACACCGCTGGAGCACCATCGAAAGGGAGGCCTTCGCCGTGGTGTGGGCCCTCAAAAAGCTCCGGCCTTATCTCTTCGGCACCCACTTCCGGGTACAGACCGATCATCGGCCCCTGCAGTGGCTAATGCAGATGCGGGGGGAAAACCCGAAACTCTTGCGTTGGTCCATCTCCCTGCAGGGGATGGACTTCACTGTGGAACATCGACCCGGGCAAGACCACGCCAACGCAGATGGCCTGTCCCGCTTTTTCCGCCTCGACGAAGAGAGTCCCCAAGAGGATGGGTGACTCTCCCCGCCTTCAGCTGGGGGGGACGCATGTTGGACAGGCCACATGAACGGCTTGCTCCCTCCCCGCACGACCAGGCCCGAACCTGGCTCTTCAGGTGTTACACGCAACAACCATCCGTTTCCCCTCTCATATGGGACCCCTGCCCCTGGACATCTCCCCATCATGGGCCCGATTCCCTACCGGCCCTCTCTCGCCCGGCCTGGGCGCCATCTTGGACACAGCACCACGAGGCCGCGTGGCCTCCGATCGACCCTAACCCTGGGCCTGGCCAGGCCCCGACATCCCGGCACCACCATCCACCCAGGAGGTGGGCGGACTACTTGGCAGGTCAATGGGAGAAAGAGGTGTCGATGGCTCTCCCCCGCCAGGTGCCGATCACCCCAGCTTCCCGAGGCGCTGGCTCCACCCCCCTGCTGGGTGTCTGGACTCCCTCATCCTGAACCTCCCGACCTCCAAGTGCGAGGGTCCGGACATCAAAGGGCGCCAGACCTATAACTGGGGCAGCTCCAGAGCAGGAAGGCAGTTGTATCCTGGAGTCGAGAGACGCAGTGAAGAACTCATCCTTGACGGACTACTGGCGCTGCCGTAGCCCTGCCTTGCGAACTATCGACCTGCCTGCTGGCGCTGCCGCAACCTTCTGAAACCTTCATCGTCGTCGGGACCTGCTGGCGTGGCCGCGGACCGTTTGTAACCACCACCTTCATCGGGACCTGCTGGCTCCGCCGCGGACCGTCGCTACCTTCAACCATCCCGGGACCTGCTGGCTCCGCCGCGGCCCGATCATCTAGAACGCCGAGCTCGAGGATTGTGAGCTATTTCATCTACCAGATTGGTAACGAGACTGTCCCGCTACCCTTTTCCCAACCAAGAGACTAGCATAGAGGGGACCCCTGAGTCCAGACCTCCTTGTACCATTTCACCGTACTTGAAGAATTGCTTATAAAGTAACGTTGAACCTTATCCTTGTGTGGTGTACCTCTGTGGGGGGGAAGTTACTTGTCTGTACGATCGCTGGAGACGGCTCTCCCCGGAGACCTCTCCCCTTGTCCTCGGCCGACCCTCCCGGTCCGTCTAACAACGAGTGACTGGGTGAAAAGTAGTATATTCTTTCCATGAGTCTAAGGTTATTATTTTCTGAAGTTGCACAAACTAATCTCTCTGATAACAGGAGATTCTAGTAGCACTGCTGGCTGGCTAGACTGATGTACACTTATGAATTTCTTGTGAAGTATACAAAAAACGAAAATTAAGAAATAAAAATGAAGATTTATAAATACTGCCTGAAAAATTATTTAGAGTAGAACATCTCTCTCAGTAAACCTTTCCACTCTTTGATATTATTAATCTGCAGTTGGATAGTGATACCAAACAATGGCAGGTACAGGAATTGCAGTGCACGGGACCTTGATGTGCTGAGACAAGGAGTGAGGTGGAGTACTAACAGTCCGCAGTTGTGGTTTTGAAGTTTTTGAACACTCAAGAGTGATGGCCGCCAATAGTAATGTGACATTTTAAGAGACCAATCGACAAAGACCACTGACCAAAACTACCACCATGAATGCATATTATATCTGATTTTTACGTTAAGAACAATAGTCTGGCAAGACAGCTAAAGCTGTCTCAAAGTTCAGACATAAAAAGAGATATAATGCTTATTCATAGCCAATGAGTTGTTACAACAGTCAGGTAATCAATGCCTGAATACCTCTGTCCTGCTCTTTAGGAAGACTAATAAACAGCAAAGACCTAACCTTGAGTTATGGTAGGTAAGGAGCCCTTGGCAAGACAAGCCCCTGTCCTAAGTTCAAGCGGAAGCAAAGTCCCATTTTCAAGCTGTGGATGGAGAGGGGGTTGAAACGATACCCAATGATAAAAGAAGGTGGGGGTACAGCCAAGTCTCATCTTCAGTTGTGCTGGGGACGAGCACTTGAGCTACTAAGGCTGATCCAAAAACTGTGCTAACTGTGGAGACTAGGCATGGAAGAGGGTGAATAAGACTGGCCTCCCCCCTGCGGAGCAAGGTGCAGCGCCGAGCTTAGAGCGATGAGAAACCTAGTAGAAGTATATTCATAGCCGAACGATAGCTCAGGCATTAGCTGCTAAGTCCAAGCATAACCCAACCCCCACAGACCAGACATGTAGACCAATTGGAGAGGACCCCTGAACCCTAAATAGAGAGGTGGAACTATGCTGCAAACAATCAAATGTAACAATGCTACTTAAATCAGACTTCTCTGTTCTGACCAGTTGCGCCGTGCCGTGCCTAACCACGCCCTGCCAGACTAAGCGCAGAGAGCACAGAGGTAACGGATCGCCGACCGCCGAATCGCCGGAGCACTGTGTGGTGGTGCGGAGCAAGGAGCGCGAGGAATCGGCGCTGGAGAAACAGTTTAGCCCGTGGGCAACGGACCCTTGCCACAGGCGGACCATCGGGATAGCCGGCAACAGACCGGCAACAGACATCCTCCCCAGCCGAGGATTGCTGCGAGGCCGGCGGGGAGGAGCTGAGTGTGACGTGGGGAGCGGGTGCAGGAGCCGTGTGGGAGCCGCTGCGAGCAGGGAGACTCGCCGAGTGCCTGGCGCCACTAAGAAGGCAATCTCTGTAAGAGACCTCTGCGGACCGAGCGCACCCAAGCAGCCCCTCCCTGGTAAAACGCGGAAAACGCGGAAAACAAGCTGAACCAGCTGTGCCCAAAAGGCAGCCCTTTGCGAAGCCTAGGAGCCGGAAGCAGGCAATAAAGGGAGTGGAATCTATGCTCCAGCCATCAAAAGGAAGGATAAACAACATCTGAAATTACCCTTAGAGGAGTATTCTCGGCAGAAATATAAGTGGGGCAAGGCAACAAGGCAGCAGGCGGAAGGCAACTGAGGCAGAACAGAGGTAAGTGAATAACTTTTATTTTTTTAAAAAGTAAAAATAATATTAAAGTGTACCACCTAAGTATATCAGTTACTGCTTAGAAATGGCACCCAAAAGAGGCCAAAAATTACCGGAGGAACATGGAAGGAGTAAATCTTTGGAAGGCTCAAAATCCCTCAATGAAAGCCAGGAAAGTCTTGCGTCTTCTATGGAAAATAACAAAGGGGCACGAAAGAAAAAGAAAGTCAAAAGAGCGACGAAGACTGCCCAGAAGGGAAAAAAAGGTGGTAATCAAACAACCATCAAACAGAAAGAGAACACAGCAGCGCTAAAATCTATAAAGGAATTCGTAGGTAAACACTATAGAACTTTAAATCCAGCAATAGCGTCTGTCTTAGATGAAGAAATAGCGGTAATTGGCGGAGAAATCGGGGAAAAAGGCTTGCCAGATGAAAACCAGAGTCGGTCAAACCAAGGAGTTTCCCAGGAAGAAGCCAACCCTGATAACGAGGAAGGCGGTGTGATCCATAGTCCCTTAAATCTGACACTACAGAGTCAAAATCAACAAATCTCGGCCCCTCGCCTATCATCTTCACCAAAAATGTTCTCTTTGATGTCAGTAGGGACGGAAGGTCAGAGGGGAAACGATGACCAGAACCAGAGTATCATCTGGGGAGGAGCCCCGGACCAACTTCTACAACAGCAACTACGACAAAAGTCCCCAACACGGCAAGAGTGCCTAAGGACAAGCTATCCAGCAAACCAAAGCAGAAATATCACACAGGACTCGGTGCTCTCGGATACCCCATCATCCTCCCTGATGGAGTTAATCTTGTTAATGCAGAGAGCGCTCCAAGGAATCCTGGAAGTAACCCTATCAAACAACGGAGTAATGAAGGCACAGAAACAACACTTAAAGAAAATAGAAGAAGAACTTGGAGAAATAAAGTGCCAATTGCCAAGTAGGGTAATGCCAACAGACACAGTCCTACCAAACAAGGAAAGTGACAGGACAGTAACGGAAGAAGAAAGCTTGGTTTTTCTCGAAAGGATGCCCAAATCTGCAGAACAAGCAGCAAAGGAGGTAGTAGAACCCGTGAACAACGTGTACATATCAAGAAGACCCATGCTGATAAAAAGGCGTGGAGGGTATGTTACACTCGGAACTAGGAACAGGAAGGAAAAAACCAGGAAAACAAACCATGCCGGAACAAGAAAAGAGAAGGAATCAAGGAAAGGGAGGGTGGCCCCAGGATTAAATGCCTTAGCCCCAATATTTATAACACAAAGACCTGTACAGGTGGCGGCAAAAACTCCTATGCCCCCTAAATTGGTGAGAGTACCAAAGAAAAAACAATCACATAGGGAGGCAACAGAGATTCCCCCCTCCACCCGTATGACGAGACAAAGCGTAAGGCTATTGGATGATCCGGCCACAGAACAAAGGTGTATAAGACCACAGACACATGAAGAACCCATTATAAGAACCAAAAGCCGGAGAGAAGGAAGAACACGCACCAGCCATCAGCAGAACGAATTAAACATGAACTCATACGAGAGAGATGACAACAAATGGGTATTCCTGGACCTGTTACCAGCAGGGAGGAAAGGAAAGTCTGGAAGAAACATTAACCCCCCGAATAGGGCACATGTCCTGTCGGCATTCGCAAAATGTGCTAGTCTGAGGGGGATCGGCACTAAAGACCTGCAGCACGTTGGATTTGTAGAAAACAAGCAAGGAAAGGAAATAACAAAAATCACATTATACTCAGACCTGGTAAAAAGAGCAATCCTGAATGCCACAAAAGAGATAACGCATCAAGGATTAAAGATTATCCCAGAGAGAGATATAAAAACTGTGAAAGATAATAATTTCCTAAAACAACATGCCGGGCTGCAGAAGAGACAAGTAATCCTATATAAAGAAACAAAAAGTGATTGAAACTCTCTGAACATTATAATTGAAAACACAGGTAATGATTCCTCATGGGGGAACTGGTCGTTTAACAGCACCCACGCGGAGGAAAGCATCGAAAGGAATACAGTGGCTACAGATGAGGAAGGAGAGCTGAGTGACGTCGAATAGGATAAAGGGGGTCCGCAAGACCTAGGTCTCTTGTCTTGGAACGTAAATGGGCTAGGCAATGAACAAAAATGGGAACACATAAAGGAATCCATAAACAAAGTAGACATTGCCTGCTTGCAAGAGACCTGGTTATGCGACGATACCCCAACCTTTGATGGTTATGCCCAGTTACATCAGCCGGCCATAAAGAAAAATCGTGGGAGGCCCTCTGGGGGCCTCATGACCTTGGTATCAACAAGAGTAATGAGGGAAATAAAACTGTTGAACACAAAATGTAAATGGGTACAATCAAGCAGAATTGAACTCTTGACGGTGGAGCTAAAAAACAAAATGATGATTTTATTAAATGTATACATGCAGTGGGAAAATGGGGAGGAGTATGAAAGGGAAAGGAGGTTTTTTAAGGAGGATGTAGACAGTATTTTAGAAAAATACTCCGCAGACACAATAGTGATATTGGGGGACTTCAATCATAAACTAAATCCAAGAAAAGCAGACCTTTATAATATGGAACAGCTAGAGGCATACGGTATAAACCCGGCAAGGTTCCCAGTAGGGGAAACCTCGAAACAAGACCAGGAATTAATACATATCTTAGGAGGCAGGGGTTTTCACTGTGTTAACGGAAGAATAGAATCAGATACACCAGCAGGAAAAACGTTTATTCAAGGGCAGCAGAAATGCCCAATTGACTATATATTCCTGCAGGCCTGGAATTTTCACCAGATAAGATCCTTCAAGTTAATTCAAAATGTGATGAGCGATCACAAACTCCTCCATATAGTAATAATGGGGGGTAGGAAACAACAGAGAGAAACAGTGATAAACCAGGCGGTTGAGTACCCCAAACGAGTGACGACACGTCTAACTGAGGAATATCTGGAAAAAGTGAAGGCCACGCAAATAAAAATGGCACCTGCCAATTTTTAAAATAAAAAACTGGAATGGTTCATCTTAAAATTAGAAGAACTGGTTCAATGCCTCAAGATAAAACTAAAAAGAGAAGATCCCAATAGGGTAAAACAAAGAAATTATGGTAAAGGCTTCTCAGTAGTATGTCAAAACAAGAAAAGGGAGATAAGAGCAACACAGAGGAAACAAAAAAAGACCTTTTCACAAGAGAGACATGATCACCTGGTAAAACTGAAAAAAGAATTCAAGCAAATGGTACTCTCTACTAAAAGGTTACATAAAGAAAAATGCTGGTTAGAACTTTTGGAAGCCATAGAGAATAAAAATCTAAGGAAATTCTGGCAACTAGTAAAGACAGCATCTGGCACTTCAGAGGGCGAATTAAACTGTGTGGTGAGTGAGGCAGCATGGAATACATACATAAGGGAATTGTACGGGGCAAGGACTCCTAGTCAGGAGATGGAGACTAAACCATGGCAAGATATTTCTGAAGATCGCCTTGCCAAATTCAACGTAGAACAAGTAGAGCTCACAATAAAAGAACTCAAGCTAACCCGGGCAGCAGGCCCAGACAATCTGCCTGCAATAATTCTGAAGACCGAGGTTACATGGTGGGCAAGTTTCCTGGCCAATATGTTTCAGGTAGTGTTAAAAGATGGCGCAATGCCTCCAACCTGGAAGGGGGCCATAATCAGGCCGATACATAAGAAAGGGAGTAAAGAGGAGCCAAGAAACTATCGGCTGATTAACCTCCTAGATATTGGAGAAAAAGTGTTCTCTAAAATCGTTTTAAAACAACTGAATACATGGGTAGAAGAGTGCCAAATAATCCCCACAGAACAGGGTGGATTCAGAGCAGGCCACTCGACAATAGATCACGGGTTTGCTCTATGGGCGTTGGCGAGGAAGTCGACGGAACAGAACGGCAAACTATGCTGCTGTTTCGTCGACTTCAAAGCAGCCTTTGATTCTGTAGATCGGGCCTGCCTATGGGAGACACTAAAGAGACTAAATATCCCGACAGATCTCTTGACCATAATAAAAGAACTACACAGGGAAAATTGGGGGCAAGTAATTAAAGATACGAGGGGCTCCCTAACTCCCAAAATACCCATAGCTAATGGGTTAAGACAGGGCTGCGTGCTGGCCCCTCAGCTTTTTTCAATCTACTTGTCAGATCTCCCGGCCTATTTAGAGGTGGAGGGCAGTGCCAGTCCAAAAATGGATGGAAACAAAATCCCATGCCTATTATATGCGGATGATCTGGTGATAGTAGATCAGACTGAGAGAGGCCTCCAAAGGAAGCTCAATGCTTTTAATACCTACTGTGCTGAAAAATTCCTGACTATCAACTTGGATAAAACAAAAACCCTATGTTTCGGGAAAAAGCAAAGTAGATTTAGCTGGTACATAGGTGACCTTAAATTAGAGACAGTAAATGAATACCGTTGCTTGGGTATTTGGTTTGATAGGACACTAAATTGGAACACCCATTTAGAAACGCAAAAAGCAAAGGCTCTCTCCTCCATTTGCGGACTTAAAAGGTTCAATAGGGAATATGGCGAGATGTCACACCGGCCAATGCTCAGAGCTTTTGAGGCAATGATCCCCCCCCAAGTTCTTTATGGCGCAGAGATCCTTTATTTGAGCGGTAAGGGATCCTGGGACGTCATAGAGGGAAATTGCATAAAAAGGCTCCTATCACTTCCTAAATCTGCCATGATTCAAGCCATCAGAACGGAAATAGGCACAAAGTCCTGGGCGATATTAACCCAGATGGCAGTGATCAGATTCTGGAAGAGATTAGAAGACCCTGAAACAAAAAAAGTGGCATACTGGTGTCGCAAAGAAATCCAGAAAAGCGAGCTAAAATGGGCGAAGTCCAGTAGGGATAAAGTGAAGGGAATCTGTAACACTCTGGAGCTCGACTGGGACCTGAGCTCATTGCAAATCACTAGTACCAAAGGTGAATTGAAGCAAAGAGGAAAAGAAGTCTCGAAAATGCGTGATAGAGGCTATTTAAGAAAGAAAAAATCAGTGGTACACATGCTAAATGCGTGGTCACTTGATAATTGGTTCCCCTACCTCGACAGGTTACCCAATCGAGGATACAGGCAAGAAATCCTCAGAATTAGAATTGGGATCAACCCATGGTTAATAAGCAGAGACCTGAATGCAAAAATGTTAGATAAGGAAGGTCACTGCAAGTGTTACTTGGGGACAAAGGGAGACCCGCTGCATATCTTGTTAGACTGCTTTACACTCCTAGACCTTAGGAAACTTTTGTTGCGTCCTGTCTTCATAAAATACGATGTAAAAACAAGATCACAGGCAGCCAGTCTCTTAACAGAAATCCCCTTCATTGATATCGCAATTGCCCTCGGGAAATTTTTAAAGGTGTCTCTGACTGCACTGAGAGATACAGAATAACATGTAGTACTGTATGAGTTTTTAGCAGATTGTAATTGTACGGAGTAAGAAGAATAGGAATAGGTTTTATTAGACAAATTAAGTTTTAAGATAACTGTAAATTTTACTGTCTTTTTGTATTTTTGATAATGGTGTGTTCGAACCTCGTATATGGATAAAGTTTTAAAAATAATAAGTCATACTCCATTCTGTGATATTCTAATTGCATTGTTTAAAGACCACGGTCATAATAAACATATATTTTGACTTGACTTGACTTAAATCTATTAGAATGTATAAAATTGCAATAATACCTCAAATGTAACACAATAAACAACAACAAAATTCTCCTAGCTGCCACAGTGCAAACTTTAATTATAGTTAGCATTGTGTAGAGACCTCACTGAAATCAAAAGCTATATGTATCAATATTTCATTTAGTTATCTCACACATATATAAATAAACCAAAAAAGTAGGCAATAGTGAATATGTTCTATAACGAGTGGAAGGGTAGCCCAGGCACATACAACTATCTGGTAGAACCAGAGACCAGTGAAGGGGACGGAGGCCACCCATTTATAACAGGGTGGACAGTACAGGAGTTGAGTCTGGACAGGTAACACCTACCCCTGCAGAGATGTAGGGTCAGAGCCAGGGGCCACTCAACCTTGAGGCACAGGGACAAGGTTGATTTGCATATGGCCATGTCTGAACTGGGGTGGTGTGGAGTGCAAAAAAACGATGGATTTAGGCCCAGATCTCTGTACTGGGGTGAATGTATGACATTGTTCTGCATTCTGTACATCAACTGTTGTTTTTGCATTTGTCACCCCGAGTGGGATGGGTATGCTCAGACGTGAGTCCCATGCTCTCCACACCACTGGAGTCAAGCTATCCTGGCTGAAGACGGCTGATAGCCAGAAACCGATCCTAGGATGCTTGATTCCGGTCAAGGAAAGACATGGCGTGGCAGTTCGGGCTGGACTGTTCCCATGAGGCACAGGGTTAAGGCTGATTTGCATATGGCCATGTCTGAACTGGGGTGGTGTGGAGTGCAAAAAAACGACGGATTTAGTCCCAGATCTCGGACATTGTTCTGCATTCTGCCCATCAACTGTTGTTTTTGCATTTGTCACCCCGAGTGGGATGGGTATGCTCAGACGTGAGTCCCATGCTCTCCACACCACTGGAGTCAAGCTATCCTGGCTGAAGACGGCTGATAGCCAAAAACCGGGCCAGCCGAACTGCCAAGCCAGGTTCTCCTTGGACTGGAAACAAGCATCCAAGGACCGGTTTCGGGCTTTCACCCCTCTTCAGACAGGATAGCTTGTTTCCAGTGGCATGGTGATCACGGGACCCACGTCTGGGCATACCCGTCTAACTCTGGGTGACAAATGCAAAAACAGTTGATGGACAGAATGCAGAACAATGCCATACATTCACCCCAGTACAGAGATCTGAGCCTAAATACATTGCTTTTTTGCTCACCATGCCATTCCAGTTTGAACCCAGACATATGCAAATGGTTTTGCTATGATTTCTGGGGACACAGCAGAAGGAGCTACTTTCACACAGTGGGAGGAGACTGGACAGCCAAGCCCCGCCCTCACAGAGCAGTGCAGAGCAGAACCAAGGAGCCAGTCCCATTTAACAGCAGAGTGGGTGGAACACAGACAAATAAGCCCCACCCCCACAGATTTGTAGACCGCATTTCATCACACAGTGGGAGGTGCCAAAATAGTAGGAGGAACCTGGATAGACAAGCCTCGCCCACACGGATCTGTAGAGACAGCTAAGGAAACAACCTTTCACAGCAGATTGGGGGGAGGCAGCAGAGTGGAAGGAGGCCAGATAGACCAGACTCGCCCCCACTGACCTATGGTGACAGAGAAAAAAAAGCCATTCACATCAGAGAAGAAGGAGCCTGAACAGACAAGACCCGCCACAGCGGATTTATAAAGACAGCAAACATATTAGCTTTTCACAGCAGAGTGGGAGGAGCTTGGACAGACAATACCCGCCCCACTGATCTACGGGGACAGAGAAAAAAAAAAGCATTCCCCGCAGAGTGGGAGGAGCCTGAACAGACAAGACCCGCCCCTGTGGATTTATAAAGACAGCAAACATTAGCTTTCCAGAGCAGAGTGGGAGGAGCCTGAAGAGACAAGACCCGCCCCTGCAAATTTATAAAGACAGTAAACATATTAGCATTTCACAGCAGAGTGGGAGGAGCCTGAACAGACAAGACCCGCCCCAACGGATTTATAAAGACAGCAAACATATTAGCTTTTCAAAGCAGAGTGGGAGGAGCCTGAACAGACAAGACCCGCCCCTGCGTATTTATAAAGACAGCAAACATTAGCTTTTCACAGCAGAGTGGGAGGAGCCTGAACAGACAAGACCCGCCCCAGCGGATTTATAAAGACAGCAAAGATAACCGCTTTTCACAGCAGAGTGGGAGGAGCCTGGACAGACAAGACCCACCCCACTGATCTATGGTGACAGAGAAAAAAAAAACCTTTCACAGCAGAGTGGGAGGAGCCTAAAGAGACAAGACCCGACCCTGAAAATTTATAAAGACAGTAAAGATATTAGTATTTCACAGCAGAGTAGGAGGAGCCTGAACAGACAAGACCCGCCCCAGCGGATTTATAAAGACAGCAAAGATAACCGCTTTTCACAGCAGAGTGGGAGGAGCCTGGACAGACAAGACCCACCCCACTGATCTATGGTGACAGAGAAAAAAAAAACCTTTCACAGCAGAGTGGGAGGAGCCTAAAGAGACAAGACCCGCCCCAGCGGATTTATAAAGACAGCAAACATATTAGGTTTTCACAGCAGAGTGGGAGGAGCCTGAACAGACAAGACCCGCCCCAACGGATTTATAAAGACAGCAAACATATTAGCTTTTCAAAGCAGAGTGGAGGAGCCTGAACAGACAAGACCCGCCCCTGCGTATTTATAAAGACAGCAAACATTAGCTTTTCACAGCAGAGTGGGAGGAGCCTGAAGAGACAAGACCCGACCCTGAAAATTTATAAAGACAGTAAACATATTAGCATTTCACAGCAGAGTGGGAGGAGCCTGAACAGACAAGACCCGCCCCAGCGGATTTATAAAGACAGCAAAGATAACCGCTTTTCACAGCAGAGTGGGAGGAGCCTGGACAGACAAGACCCACCCCACTGATCTATGGTGACAGAGAAAAAAAAAACCTTTCACAGCAGAGTGGGAGGAGCCTAAAGAGACAAGACCCGCCCCAGCGGATTTATAAAGACAGCAAACATATTAGGTTTTCACAGCAGAGTGGGAGGAGCCTGAACTGACAAGACCCGCCCCATTGATCTATGGTGACAGAGAAAAAAAGCCTTTCACAGCAGAGTGGGAGGAGCCTGAAGAGACCAGACCCGCCCCTGCGGATTTATAAAGACAGCAAAGATAACTGCTTTTCACAGCAGAGTGGGAGGAGCCTGGACAGACAAGACCCGCCCCCACGAATCTGTAGAAAAACTAAACACTCTTTGGCAGAAAGTAGGAGGAGCCAAAAGAGTGGGAGGAGCCTGGACAGACAAGACCCGCCCCGTGAATCTGTAGAGAAAGTAAACAACCTTTTGGCAGACAAGTAGGAGGACCCAAAAGAGTGGGAGGAGCCTTGACTGACAAGACCCGCCCCCGCGAGTCTGTAGATCAAGTACACCTTTGGCAGCAGAGTGGGAGGAGTCTTGACAGACAAGACCCGCCCCCGCGAATCTATGGGGGGCGTGGCCACGTGCGAGTCCACACGCCCAACTGCCGTTTGGCCCCGCCCCCTTTGCCCACCTTCCTGCCAGGTGAGTCCCCCGCGCCCTGGAGCCCCCGGAGGGAGCGGCCTGTACCCACAAGGGGCCACGGAGCGGAGCTTCAGCGCTGGGAGGAGCAGGCGCGGGTTGTGGGGGGCACGGGGCGGAGCCTAATCACGGGGGGGCCCTATGAACTGTGGTACCGGCCCCTGGGGGGTGAAGCGCCTTTGGCCTCGGGGCCGAGTCCCGGAAGCGCCTCCACTCACCAGCTCCGCTCCCGTGCGCGCGGGTGTCCGGGGTCTTCCGGCTCCTCAGGCCCGGGCGCCGGCGCACTCACACCGACGGGCAGGCCCCCTCCCGGACACGGCGGCTGCTACCAGCGATGACGTCAGCGAAGCCCGCCCACCGCGGGGCGGGGCGTGCAGCAGCTACACGCCGTGCCAAGCGGGGCGCAACTCAACAAGTCTCTGTAGCCAATCCACCTCTGGCAGGGCTCCTCCGCCAATCAGCGGGGAAAGTCAAGGCGAAGAAATACCAAAGCCAATGGCCAGCCGTGAGGAGCTCTCCATCCAATACCGTAAAGCAGAGACCAGCCAACCAATCTTAGGTGTGGTATTTTGACACCATTTATTTTATTACCTCTCTGATTGGCCGGGATCACCTGGCTGCCTCCAAGCTCTGCCTTCCTTGACGCCGTAGTTTGCACGTCAGTTAAGGTGTAATAACGGACAGAGGGCTTCAGTTTGAAACGACGGCCAGATTCGTGGAACTAACGGCCAGTCTCTGGCGAACGTTCCTTTCACGCCTGCTAGGATCTTCGAAACTGCCGTGCGCGTTGGAAGGAGGCGCGCGTGGGGCCGGTGTTGTGGTCGCGTGACCTTGCTGCGGCCAGGTCAGGACTGGCCTTCTCAATGGGCATGCGCGGAGCGGACGCGCATGCGCAGTGGTGCGCCGGCCTCGTGTCACACTGACAATTACAGTGCAGTCGACGCCTACTACCAACAAGCATTGGCATAGGAAAACATATTTATTAATTTCTGTAATGCAGTTTTATGTAGCAAGGAGTTTACCAAAAGGTGTCAGAGCGCTTTACAATAGAACCAAGTACATAAGGAAGATTACACACAAACAATTCATAGTTCCATAGCTGTTAAGGTTTCAGATTGCAATGTGTGACATTTTCATAATCTCAGTGAAATTATGAGTGACATTTTAACGACTATGAGTGACACTTTGTTATGAGCAAAAATCAAGCAAATAAGACGAGGGAAACAGAGGGACATAGGGGCACGGCAGGCAGCTAGGAATGAAGCAGATGTTAGCAGCCACAGCAAGTTACTAACATCAGGCACACTTACTTCAGTTCACACATCATGCAAACGTACATCAGGCCCAACCTCTTTCCCGCATTGCTTTTTTTGACAGACCAATGGTAAATGAGTAAATGTGCAGTTTAATTTGTCGTAAAAGTCATAACTTTCTAACAGAAATAAGAAAGTGGAAATATTTGTAGTTCTTGTCAAGATGTGAAGTTTTTAACAAACCTATACCAAGGCTCTGACAAATCTCTTTACATCTTCACGCATGGCTGCATGGATCAGTATCACACATCACTGCCTGGCACATTCCTGCTTGAAACATGGCAGCAGGCCGCTGAAGACGATCATAATGACCACGCTATTAGTTTAAAAGAGAATGTTATTGAGCAGAGAAATATTACTAGGAACTCACTTACTTTGCGAGGTTGGCGAGCAATTCAGTAACAGGCCGCCTCAAGGTCGCAATGACTCCCGCGGAAAACACAGTAGTCGGGCATGCTTCTGGGGCTCAGCGCAGTCCTGTGCAGAAGTGAAGTGCAATGTTGGTGTGTTCTCTGGGCTGCTGAGAAACCACTCCAGCGTCGACCAGCACCATCAGTGTGGTTCACTCAGCAGCCGGTGGATCGTCGGGTCTGCTCACTGGATCAGCATTATTTAATTGACCGTGACAGACGAAGGAGCTGCGCTGCCATTGACCTGGGATACGAGCAGGGGGTTAAAACGCTGTTGTGAGAACTGCTGCCATGGAGGGCGTTCAGAGTTTGCCATGAGCCCCCGGGGGAGGATGGTCTTAGTGGGAGCAACTTGTCCAAAGCATTGTGCAGCAGCGTTGCTATGTCCTGGTTAGGTAAATGCATTGCAGGGCTTATTTATATTTTATTTTAATGTTCTTTTGCAAAGGCCAGCCCTACATGCTGTTGGCGTAGAATCAGGGGTGGGCACCTTTGGGTGAGTGTGATATGGACAACCATCACCAACTGCAGAGAAAGGCAGGTCAGGCACCTGGGTGGAAGAAGTCCGGGATTCACGTCTGCCAACATACATTCTACTTGTACTAAATGTGCTCCACTCTGACTCCAAGTCATGGGGTCACTGACTGAGTGAGTCCCCGCCGGGTCTCTCAGGCCGCCAACACGGTTTTATTTATTGTGGCCGGCGCTCACCTCAGCCTGCACACAAAGACATTGCAGCGACCCACAGCGAGGACTCCCACTCGATTTGAGTGGCCCTCTGTTCTTCCACAGTATGCTTACAGTACTTCCTCCAGACGTGGTCACTGCTAGTAAGCGTCACATGTGTCAGCCAGTTACATTACAGCATCGTGCTGAGAGGGCGGCCCCGCCCCCCCCCCCCAATTCATTGCTAACACTGTGTGTCTATCAAACTGCGGGGGGAGCGGGGTGCAGGCAATTACAGCACCAGCCTGGAGCCAGCACCAGGATTGTTTAATGTTACTTGTAGCTGCGCTCTCACTCAGCCCACGAGCCGAGAGCAGCGATTAAAACATACATCATTATAATGAACTAGAGCAGCTGCTGGGCTGCAGGCGCTCTCGGATGGGGCTCGGAGCAGCAGGAGCCTTGTACAGACACCTCCGGTGACGCGAGCGGCAAAATGCGTGACAATGCATTTTTAGTGCGGGGATGTGCAACACCGCACTGAAATGCGTGAGTGTCACACCTGTTGCGTGATACTTGACAGGACTGCAAATATAATCAGGCTAATTAAACAGGTAAAGATTAAATAAGAGGTGCAAGAAAAGGCTAATACAGGTATAGGAGACATATTTACAGCGTTATGCCAGCAGTCTTGGGGAGCATGATAGAGAGTTGAATTAAGCCTGGAAGTGTCTTATGAAGAGAAGAGATTTAAGATCTGTTTGGAAGATAGAGGCTGTGGTTCCGAGGGTTGGTGGAAGTGAGTTTTTCGATGGAAATAAACCTGATGGTTTTATCTGCAAGGGTGTGCGTCCTTGCTCGAGAGGGCAATTTGGATTTAAATATATATATATATATATATATATATATATATATATATATATATATATATATATATATATATATATAATGTTATTACTGTTGTGCTTACTCTGTAAAGCTCTCTGATGATCCCTTCGGGTCAAGTTCGCATACAGCCATGTATAAAAACATACGGGGGCTTTAGGTCAGCTGTCTTCATCCATTGGGCAGTTCAGGTGTTACTCACATTTTGCCTCTGCCCACCACAGCATGGGGCAGTGGTTCAGCCTACTTCACTGAATATGTTGAACTGAGGGTGGCTGCATTAAGCCTGATTATGTGTGCCCACCGCCATTAAAAGAGTGCACTTTGTACTTATTTTTCTTTGCAAGCATACACCAGCTATATATCAGAGACAGAATTTTGACTTATTTCTTTACTTTCAAACATTTGTTTTCTGTTATGCCTGCTTTCGAAAAAATAAAACCATATCATGCTTCCTAAGGCAAGACCTGTTGACATTGCCAGTGCTTGGTGAACTGAACTGATGAGGCTGTGAAGTTGATTTATAGTTTTGCTTGGAGAATTTTGGTTTGCCAATGTGACAAAAGTAAATCCTCCACCATACCAGCAGTGAAAATGGTGATGTACTCTACCAAAGTGATTGTCTCCACTGTGGAAGAAGCGAGCTTAGGTAGGAACCTAATCGGTAATTCCATGATTGTCCATATCAGGGGGGGAATTTCTGCCCCTGAGTGTGGGCACTGTGAATGAACCCTGACTATGCTGCACCATGTCACTGCCAAGAGACTCATTGGGTGGTTCAGTCAGTCAGTGGCTACGTGTTGCATTGTATTTTATTATTGGTATAGCGCTTACTTCCACTCTGTAGGACACAAAAGCATGTTTCCACATGGATAGCATGCTACACTCTGGCTTTGGAAGCATGTTGCCTTTTGTTTGGGCCTATGTGGGGGTATTTTCTGTCATGTGTGATGACTAACAAAGTGCGGTTATTATGTTATCAGACACTGCAGTTAACGCTGTGATGGATGAGGAAGTGAAGTTTATAGGTCTCGACTGAGACAGCGTATGCACTGTTGCATGCGAGACACTTTGCTAGTTTCATGGGGCCTTAGTGCCCACCCATTGCTTATCTTTGATTGACTTCATCATAACTCTCATTTCCTTGCTTGTCTTTGGTCAGCTCATGATGGCTTCACTTCCTTTTTGTTTGTTTGTTCCTTCCCTGTTGTTGCTTGGCCCGCTGTTGTTTGCCTTCCACCCCCCCCCAGCCCCGCCCTCTGTGTTCTTGCTGCCCCCACCTCACCCCATCTCCTGTTTTTTGCTTCTGCGTCCAGCTTTCTTGTTTGCCCTTCCCCTCCAGCCAGAAAAAATAAGCATTGACAAAGCCAATCTACCTCACTGATGCGAGATCTATTGGTTTTATCAATATTATATTTAGCCACCTGCTGTGCAGCATTTCTGAAAGTTTAAAAGTAAAGCACAATGATGTGGTCAATGCTGCCTACATCACAACTCTTTTTTTTGAGTTTTTAGGTCTCGTCTCCGCTAGCCCATGCACTAGCGCGAATCGAGACTTATGTAGGGGCTTCAGAAAATGCTCCCAAAGGGCGGATTGCCTACAGTGCATGTGTCCGAGCGTGTGCACATCGCACACCATTCACACTTATGCTGGTTTACACTTCCAATGAATCCTCTCCCCCTACCCCTCCCACAAAGCAAGACAAGAACATCAAAGCGACCGCTCTGATTCCATTTGCCACCAGCCACTTCATGCGCTTCGCAGGTCTTAAACAGGACCATCTGCTCGTGAATCGGAATGCTGGCATGGTTGCCCAGCCCCCCTCCCAGCGCTGCCTTTCCTCTGCCTGATACTTTTCACCCTTTTCTTTTAGTGTTTATCCGCTTATCCTCTTCTCCCACCCCCCCCACACCTAGAAAGTGCTAGTGCCAGAAACCTCCGGGCTTCTTATAGTGCGCTCTACCAATCTGCATGACCTACATTATAACAACAAGTTATGAGTGCAAATTTTTTAATTAATCTGGACTGCGGGTAATTAGGATGTATTCCTTAATGTTTTTATCTTGTTTACCCAATTTCTGATGGCGACCAACCCTACGTTTCTTGGCCCCTTCTCAAAAGTGACAGACCAGCCTCAAATGCTGCGTCATAAGCTAACGCATCATTGTACGTGGTTTTTCCAGCCAATCAGTGTGGCAGAGTTGTCTTTCTCGCGCCTTGCTCTTTAAGACTGCCTTGTTAGGTGACGCAGTCCCGTGCAGAGGCCCCCCAGTCGGAATGGCACTTACCAGTAATACATGTTCGCGCACTAGACGGGCCAGAGCTTCAGAGCCGCCTCGCAATAGAGTTTGGGCGGCCTGACTCCGCTCCCGCTGCCACATAATTTATAAAATCCATAAATATATTTGCTGTGACATTTGAAAGGACACATAACCTTTAGGCGGCGGCTGTCAATTAAATCCTGCAGCGCATCAATTGTGCAGAAACGTGGGAATTACAAAGCTCTGTGCGGCTGTTGTGATACTTCATCAACTGCTCCCTTCCTCTCCCTGCATGCCTTAGAAAATTGGCGCAATTGTGCGTTTTTTCCCTACACCATAATAATCCAAACATTCTGGCCAAAATACATGTAAATGAGACCCAGGAGAAATGTTGTTTACCCTGGCGTAATCTCGTGCCATTGCTGGCATGTAGCGTTATGCACTCAACATCACAGCACCACTCAACGCCACAGCATCACTCAATGCCACAGCATCACTCAACGCCACAGCATCACTCAGCGCCACAGCATCATTCAACACCACTGAACGCCACAGTACCCCTCAACGCTACAGCACCACTGAACGCCACAGCACAACTCAACGCCACAGAACCACTCAACGCCACAGCATTACTCTGCACCACTCAACACCACAGCACCACTCAACACCACAGCATCACTCAGCACCACTGAACACCACAGCATAACTCTGTGCAACAATTCAACAACAACTGGTTAAAATATGTTCTCTCAATGTTTCAAGCTTTATTACAAATGTCACAAAAAGATATTAATATTTCACTTCTGTTTTTGGATTTTCATCACAATAAAATACACTGAACATAATCTTCACAAAAGTTATTTACAAAAGTTTAAGCTATTGCCATTATAATTACAATAAGTTTTATTTAAGTATTAATTATTAAAACAAATTAAAAGCCATTGTTATTTGTAATATCAATACATCTAAGTCATGTAAATACAACACATATTGCATTACAAATGCTATAGGTGTCACGTTTGCGAAAGTTAAAACGATTGGCATTGTAAATGACAAAGCTATTGATTTCGCTATTTTCAAAACCAACACATAAATTAAAAAATGGTCATTTACAATACCAGTAGCTCAAACTTTCCTAATGCGAGACCTATTGCATTGCAAATGCTTGTTTTACTTTTAAGTATGGGCGTAAAGTCCGTTCCGCTCGCGGAATCTGCGGATTTTCGGCAAAGTCGCGATCCGCGAATTATCGCGAATTTCCCGAAAATTCGCAAATTCGCACGCAGCGGATTTTTTTGCTTGGTGATACAATATTGCGGCTCGCAGCGTTCACTTACCGTCATTCAGGGTTTGCAGAGATGTTTTTCTCCATGTTTTGCGTGTGCTGCGCCATTTTGGATCTTGCTGCGGAATCCCGCGGGAGTTTGTCGACCGCGATTACGTCATCGCGGCTTGCCACCTTGCACAGCGAGAGTTTGCCAACGCAAGTACGTCATAAAGGCCCGTGATCATGCATCGCGGGAGTAAACAATTGCAAACACGTAGATGCGGCGGGCAGCAACAATCTCGCGTTTGCGAAATTGCAAAATTTGCAATTCTGCACAAGAAATCCACCAGCAGGCAGCATAAACCGTCTGAAAATGATGATTTTTATCAGAATAACTCCTCAGGTTGACATTTGCCTGCACTTTTTTTTGCAAGGAGTCCATTTGGGGGGGTGGGAGGAAGGAAGTGCCCCACAGTCTCAAACTTCCTCTTCCTGTACCAGCAGGCTCCTCCCAGTGCTTTGTTCATGTCCTGGTCACTTTGATTTGGATCTTGACCTGGAAGGATTACTTTTTGTGGATGCTGCTGGATATTTGGATTTGAGGCCTTTTTGACTTTCTTTGGATCACTTTTGGATTAAAAATTTCACAAGTAAGTTTGTTTGGGGCATTACAGTTGCTGCAACTACAATTTTGGAACTTTTTCAGAACATTAAATAAAATATGTTGTGGGTAGCCACATTATCCAGTAGGACCAGGGTTAGTTATGGCTGCATGATACAACTGTTTTGTTGAATTTCAACATGATTTCGGGCATGGATGGCATTGGATTGTGGTGATTTATGTGTGTTTTTGGATTTATTGGCTGTTGTTGGGGCCTTTTGCCCAGGGGTACTCAGTGGTGCATGGACTGAGTCTTTCTGTGAGGTCTCTTTAATGTAAACATCATGGAGGGCATGGATAGCATTGGATTGTGGTGATTTTTGTGTGTTTTACGATTTTTTGGCTGTTGTTGGGGCCTTTTGCACAGGGGTACTCAGTGGTGCATGGACTGAGTCTTTCCGTGGGGTCTCTTTAATGTAAACATCATGGAGGGCATGTATGGCATTGGATTGTGGTGATTTTTGTGTGTTTTTCGATTTTTTTGGCTGTTGTTGGGGCCTTTTGCCCAGGGGTACTCAGTGGTGCATGGACTGAGTCTTTCTGTGGGGTCTCTTTGTAAACATCATGGAGGGCATGGATGGCATTGGATTGTGGTGATTTTAGTGTGCTTTTCGATTTTTTTGGGGTGTTGATGGGGCATGGCCATGTGGGTGGGGGCCATTTTGAGGCCTGGTCCAGGCAGGGCCTGGCCATGTGGGTGGGGGTCTAGGGCCCATTTTGAAGCCAGGCAGTGTGCTTTGTTGTGCCATAGGCCTGCACCCAGTCTGCCATGCTTTCATCCATTATGCCCAGGGGTACTCTGTCAGTAGTGCATTTTATTGGTCTTTCCATTTTGGGGGGTGGGTATAATAAAAATGCTTACTTGCAAACTATTAATTGAAGTGCTACATATGCAACATTTATTTAACTGATGTTCCTCTGGCTTAGTTTGCTTTTAGGTGCAGAAAGACGAATCATCAGCCTCATCATTCCTCATCAGTGCCAGGAAAAAGTCCTGCTGCGGTGTGTGCAGCACAACGTCACGTGTGGCAACTCTGCAACTTGTGCAACTGCGTCCTGCTGTTCTGACATCTGAAGAAGATGGCCCCAAAAAAAGTTGCCCGTAGCTCCTCTAGCAAGAAAGTTGCCAGTAAAGAGCAGAAGAACCAAGTGGCGCCATTTACGAAGGAGACTGGTGTGCCGACCGCCGCATTTATTGGGGAAAAAAAAGTACGCCTGCAGCAGCAGCGGGGTCTGCTGGGGACCAAGCTGGGAGCAGCACCTCCGCTCCATTGGGCTCAGTGCCACCACCACCACGCCAACTTAGGTCCAAGCCCTTGAATGTTGCAGAGGCAGCCAGTATAGTTGTTCAATCACCATCGACCAGTGATGTTGGCTCATCGCAAGAAAGTAGCAGCATCCCTCAATCACCACAGCTTGTTGTAACTCATCTGAGGAGTGTTCAACAACCACAGCCGCAACAACAACCACATGTGCAAGTACAAGCCCAAGTACATGTAGAAGGAGAGGCGGCACAAGGAGAGGCGCAAGCAGAGGTGCATGGAGCGGCACAAGTGCCCACAATAGTTGTTCCTCCCGAAGTAGGGGCACATCAGGAAATCGACATACAAGCTGAGGTATCATTTGAGGAAGCCACTCCTCCTGATCATTCATTGTCTTCCAGATCCCTAGCAGGGAAAAGATCAAGGATGGTGTCTACATCTTCTTCAAGCCCCCTTCCTTCTGATGATATGGATGAAAATTGGGAACCACCACGGCCGTCTGAGAGTGAGGCACACCATGATCTGACAAAGGTAGCTAAGCGTAAAAGGAAGGTCCCCGAAAGTCTCATAGTTATGGAGTGTGATGATGACGCTGAACAAGAAGTGGCGTATACTCCTGCTGATGAAGTCTCTCACGACGACGACGCAGTCATCATAGACGTCACTCCAGCCTCAGCGGGCATGCAGCAAACAGACATTTTTACCCTATCCCGAAATGCTGCTGAGTGTGATGTTGGCGACGTGGCAATGGGACCACCACCAATGCAGTTAACTAGTACACCACCACCTACGGTTTCCATATTTTCTCGCCAGAAGGGACCTCCATCCACCTCGACCTCCATTTCCTCAATTAGTGGTGCTGTAAGTGCACAACGTAGTAAATTTCGGCAACACACATTCTCCACTTCATCTTGCATTAGCATTCCCAGTATCGCCTCCTCCGCCCCCCACAGACATTTGAAGTCCGCAGTTTTGGACTTCTTTAGTGTTAGCCCAACAAGGGAAAACATAGCCATTTGTACCATTTGTAAGGTTCGAGTTAGTCGTGGTAAGCTTGGTACCAACTATGGTACCGGAGGCCAGAGAGGTCATCTTGAGAGAGAGCACACTGTCAATTGGCATGCGCACCTAAAGGAGATCAAGGCAGCTTGAATTGCAAGTCAACAAATTGTATCCGTTGATGTTTCATCTGATGATGAGGAGGAAGAAGCATCAAACATTTCTTCACTTACATCCAGTACCCCTGTCAGCAGCACACCCCCTGCAAGATATATGAGCCACAATAGGGGTGTGGGAGAGAGTGAGGCACCACTGCGAAAAAGTTCATCATCACCGAGCGTAACTGGGTCAAAGATGTCATCCTCATCCCGTAAAATGGTCCAGCCCACCATTAGAAGCATGTTGTTTTCAGATGCGCCATTTGAACGCAACCACCCAACGGCGCATCTGTATAACACAAAGCTGGCTAAAATGCTAGCGCTGGACCTTCTCCCTTTTTATTTTGTGGAAGGGGTGGGTTTTCTTGAATTAGTGGCAATGCTCTACCCTAAATGGAAGGTTCCTAGCCGGTTCTATTTTGCCAGAGTTGCAGTTCCAGCACTACATGAAGATGTGCTGGAGGTGATTGGGGCAGCTTTGCAAAAGAGTGCTGTTCACACTATACATCTGACAACAGACATGTGGACCAGTTGCCAAGCCGTTGATTACATGTGCATCACTGCACACTGGGTCTCTTTTTCAGGGGTTAAAGCAAAGGTAACTGCAGGTGTTGACACAGACAAAGTTTATAAAGCTGCTCGGAAACATGCAACACTAGCCATGTGTGCCATGGAGAAAAATCATACAGGAGAAAACATTTTGCATGAGTTTAACACAAAGGTCTTTCAATGGCTGTCCCCAAGAAAACGCATGATTGGTTATGTTTCCACGGATAATGGCGCCAATGTAGTTAAGGCCATGGATAAGGGTAACTATTTCAGAGTGCCGTGTTTGGCGCACTGTATAAACCTGGTTGGTAAAAAATTCTTGAGTGAAGAAAGTCCAGTGTGCGAGTTACTGACCACCTGCCAAAGAATGTGCACACATTTCAGCCATTCTTTTAAGGCCCGGAAGCAGTTGAGGTGCCTGCAACATGAACGTAAAGTGCCAGTGAAAGTACTCATCCAGGAGGTGGTAACACGTTGGAACTCAACCTTCTACATGCTTGATCGTCTGTATGAGCAGTATGCGGTAGTCGATCAGTATTTCTTTAAACTGGGTACACCTATTATAGACCTGAGGATACAGGTGGAGCAATGGGAGGTAGTTAAAAGCCTGACAGACATGCTTCGTCCTTTTGAGGTCTTCAAGCGTGCAGTCAGCAGGGAGGACTGTAATTTGGGAAAAGCTATCCAATTGTTGCGCATGCTAGAGCACCAACTGAAGGCGGTGTCTTCTATGTTTCAAAAAGATGGAAAGCAAGAATCATTTCAGTTGGCGGAGAAGTTATTACTTTGCGATGAACGTCTTCAAAAGATCCACACAGAACAGCATTACATTTCTGCTACTTTTCTGGATCCACGGTACAAAAAGGCAGTGGCAGGCAGAGTATTCTTTCCTTTTGAAGACGCAGATGTTACAAAGTACAAACATTGGCTAGCTGTGTCAGCCAGTCCGTTTGAAAGAGAACGGCAGGAAATTGAAGGAATAGGCAGTACATCAGCAGGCCATCCGGAGTAAAAATAATCCACTTCTGCATCTGTGGCTGTGGCAGAAGTGAGTGATTTTCCCTCTCAGCCATTAACGACACCAGCAACCGTATCATCTGCACCAGACACAACAGTAACATTGTGTGAAGAAGAGGAATGGCTAACTTAGCTTGGGTTTGCTTCTCAAAAGGTCCCAGAAAAAAGTAAGCAAAGTGGACCCTGGAGAACCTTGAGTCGATGGTGCAGGACTATCTGAATGACTCAACAGAGGTCTATATTCCTGATGACCCATTGGCCTATTGGCATGGGAAAAGAGATGTGTTGCCAGAGATCACCAACCTGGCTATAAATTACTTGTCTTGCCCAATTGCAAGCGTGTCTTCTGAACGTGTTTTCAGTGCTGCTGGTGGCATTGTAACTTCCAAAAGGACCCGCCTCTCGCCCAAAACTGTGGAGAGGTTAACAATGATCAAGATGAATCAGCACCTCATACCACCAGATTACAAAATACGAGAATGCATGCAGGAAGAAGACGAGCAGGACACCAACTTAGATGAGGGAAGTTCTTCTCTGTTAACGGACCTACTCCCTTCTGAATTCGCAGAGTTTGAGGACGAGCTCTTCTTCCCCGACACCGAGCCCTGAAAATGAGTCAATGAATCACTAACTTTCTTTTTCATCCTTATTCACTTTTATTCCTGTGTGTCTGTCTTTCTTTGTTTTGCAAAATCTGTATAAAAAAACTTTAATCACAAAAACAAGCCCATCAGCAGAACTGTCTTCACTTATTTGCTTATTGATTTGAAGGTGCCGCAGTCTGCATTCCTCAGGTTCACAAGTTCACAAGAACATGCTCCTCTATCCTCCTCCTCCAGACTCCTATTTCCCTCAAAGCAGATGGCTGGGTTACGCCCAATGAAGAAAGACTCTGCACTTGTGGGGGTGTTCTACTTCTTTGCGGGTGAGTTGACGGGTCTGGGGCATTCCTGTGAAGGTCTAATACCGGATAAAAGGGGTTTGGAGAAAATCGGAGCAGAAAAAGTTTTTGCGCTTTTGATCACTTGCCTGTCTTTGGGGTGCTGTTTGGGGGGCTTCCAGGTTTTTGTGGGTGGGCTTTGGGCTCTGGGAGCACTGCTGGCACAGTCTAATGTTGATTGCATTTGTTTTTCAGGAAATCCATGGTGGAAAAGGGGAGTTAGGGCCTAGCTGCACAGCGTATTTGGACTGAATTGAATGTAGGCCTATTTTTGCTTTTTTGCTTGTTTGGGGGTGTTCTGCTTTTTTGAGGGTGGCTGCAGGGGTCTGGGGGCATAGCTCGGAAGGTCTAATATTGGAATCAAGTGGTTTGGACCATATCCATGGTGAAAAAGTATTTGCGTTTTTGCTCACTTGCCTGTCTTTGGGGTGCTGTTTGGGGGGCTTCCAGGTTTTTGTGGGTGGGTTTTGAGGTCTGGGAGCACTGCTGGCACAGTCTAATGTTGATTGCATTTGTTTTACAGGAAATCCATTGTGGAAAAGGGGAGTTGGGGCCTAGCAGCAGAGCACATTTGGACTGAATTCCAGGTAGGCCCAAAGTTTTCTAAGTGTGGCTTTTCCCGAGTTTTGCCTTTTGGCTTGTTGTGGGTTTTAAACTTGTTTTCGCCCGGGTTGACAGCTCTGGGGCCATTGCTGGGAAGGTCTAATACCCGAAAGAAAGTGTTTTGGAGACAATCCCTGGGGAAAAAGTTTTTGCATTTTCTGAGATTTCGCTCGCTCTACCGTTTTCGGGGGGCTGATTGTAGGGGTTCCTGGTGTTTGTGGGGGGGTTTGCGAGTCTTGGAGCAATGCTGGGTATGGATACTTTTGCTTACTTGCAAGTGGTTTGAATACAATCCATGGTGGGTAAGGGGGGATTTGGGCCTACTTTACTTTCAAAGTGCGTTTTGTCACCATTTTCTACTAGGCCTCGTTTTTGGAGATCTGATTGGGGGTCTTCTACATTTTTGCGACTGGGTTTAGTAAGGGTCTGGAAGCACTGCTGGGAAGGTCTAATTTTGTTCTAAAACACAGTTTACAGTACACCTAGCTTGAGGGGAAAGATCCGCTAAATTAATTCGCCCATACTTATTTATCCTTCAAAAGGAGACTCAGACAGAGTACGCAGTTTCAAAAATATTGTACTGTCTATTAGGAACTCAAAGTGTGCCTTTTTGCACTACACAGCGTCCATACCTTATATTTATTTGTCAGTGGTGTTCTAATATCACTTCCTGTTTTTCCATCAATAATTACAGGCCGGGTTTCAGCCTGTGCAATGGGAAAAAAGGAGGAAGTCAGGCTTCACATTAGCGAGCCGCAATTCAGCATCCGCCAGGCAGGCAGTGGACAGGGTGTCTTCTGGTCACCAACATTGATGGACGGAGCGTCAGATGGAATGGAGGAATCCCGCTAATAAGAGGAATGGTTGGATGCATGCAATTTACCAAATTCAACAGGGCAACTACAACAACATACAGATACAGTATCCGTTCTTTTCTAATTATCTTTTAAGTAATGTTATTGCTGTGAACTTCTATGAGTGGGACTCTGCATTTCTTTGATCTCTGCTTCTAAATTCATCACTACAGCCATTGTATAGGTTTTACTTCTGCTATTTTTCAAACCTAATTTAATGTACGAAGTGTTTCTCTGAGTGCAGAGATAGGCAAGTGAAAACGCATAATTATTACTGCAGCCCTGTACTGTCGCATTCTTTCATTCAATGTTGTCGAAAGTACTACTTACTTTTCAGTAACCATGCATGCAGTAGTGCATGCACTTCCTTTATTTCACTTAAAAGATTTATGGATAGCTTTGTACCCAAAGATTTGTTTATCTTCAATTATTGTTTGTCCATGCTGTGCTTTTTTTTTCTTCTCTCAACAAAACTTTCCCAAAAACCCCCATTCCCATCCATTTTCCAAACCCTAACCCTCTTTCCCCGAGCTATGTGGTTTTGATTGATGTGTGACTAAATGACAGCAATAATTCCACACACTTGCTGGGGAGGATAAGGTCATAGCAACAGGCTGGTGAAGGAATCCGAGGATATATTCTTACTCAGCTTGACACAGAGTCACTATTGGCAAATGAAAGCAGATTTTCATGTGCGCCATCAACTTGATTGGTCATCAAGAACATCCTCCTCCTGGATGTGGTAAATTATTACGCTGCTGTGTCCTTCACCTTCAGTACTATTTCTTGTAGTAGTAGCCAATGTCAAAGAAATTCAACTCAAGTACTAGTTATACTTTCAATACTTTACCATTTGTTAGGCTACATTGTGGCACTGTTCTAGTGTACTGTCACCTGCTATATTCTCCATCGTACCGTTCTAATGCTACGGTAAGGACAAACAAGGTTTCATTTTCTTTTTTTTATATGCTGCAACTGCCACTGTGTAACACCACATACCACCGCAATGATGACATTTCATCCGCCCAGGATTGCAAACCTTAATCGCCATTTCCCGTGCATCCAGCCCTGTGCCTAGCCCTATTGAATCTCGTCACCTCCTGAGGCGGAAGCCGGGAGACTAGCACCTAATTTTAAAAATTGTATTTCTATGTCACAACTTGCCTAAATTCCTGTATTTTAAAACTCACTCACCCGTCTGCCACCACTGGAGCGGGGCCAGAATCGCCGAAACAGCGACCCCTTCGCTGCAACTTTAAACCAGGAAACAAACAATTCTGCCGCCATTGACGGCGAGGGAGAGAGGCCACGCCCACTCTGAGGCCACGCCCACCCGCCGATCACTGTATATAAACGCTGCCTTCAGCGTCACGAAACTAGAATCTCGTCACCTCCTGAGGCGGAAGCCGGGAGACTAGCACCTAATTTTAAAAATTGTATTTCTATGTCACAACTTGCCTAAATTCCTGTATTTTAAAACTCACTCACCCGTCTGCCACCACTGGAGCGGGGCCAGAATCGCCGAAACAGCGACCCCTTCGCTGCAACTTTAAACCAGGAAACAAACAATTCTGCCGCCATTGACGGCGAGGGAGAGAGGCCACGCCCACTCTGAGGCCACGCCCACCCGCCGATCACTGTATATAAACGCTGCCTTCAGCGCCACGAAACTAGAATCTCGTCACCTCCTGAGGCGGAAGCCGGGAGACTAGCACCTAATTTTAAAAATTGTATTTCTATGTCACAACTTGCCTAAATTCCTGTATTTTAAAACTCACTCACCCGTCTGCCACCACTGGAGCGGGGCCAGAATCGCCGAAACAGCGACCCCTTCGCTGCAACTTTAAACCAGGAAACAAACAATTCTGCCGCCATTGACGGCGAGGGAGAGAGGCCACGCCCACTCTGAGGCCACGCCCACCCGCCGATCACTGTATATAAACGCTGCCTTCAGCGCCACGAAACTAGAATCTCGTCACCTCCTGAGGCGGAAGCCGGGAGACTAGCACCTAATTTTAAAAATTGTATTTCTATGTCACAACTTGCCTAAATTCCTGTATTTTAAAACTCACTCACCCGTCTGCCACCACTGGAGCGGGGCCAGAATCGCCGAAACAGCGACCCCTTCGCTGCAACTTTAAACCAGGAAACAAACAATTCTGCCGCCATTGACGGCGAGGGAGAGAGGCCACGCCCACTCTGAGGCCACGCCCACCCGCCGATCACTGTATATAAACGCTGCCTTCAGCGCCACGAAACTAGAATCTCGTCACCTCCTGAGGCGGAAGCCGGGAGACTAGCACCTAATTTTAAAAATTGTATTTCTATGTCACAACTTGCCTAAATTCCTGTATTTTAAAACTCACTCACCCGTCTGCCACCACTGGAGCGGGGCCAGAATCGCCGAAACAGCGACCCCTTCGCTGCAACTTTAAACCAGGAAACAAACAATTCTGCCGCCATTGACGGCGAGGGAGAGAGGCCACGCCCACTCTGAGGCCACGCCTACCCGCCCCTTTTCCTACACATTAAAGATGTGCAATTACCGTACGCGCAGCGGGCGCGCCGTAAGCGCGCCGAAGGCGCGCCAAAGGCAAGCCCGTCTGGGCCCATCCGGGCCCAGACGGCCTCAGGCCCAGCCACTATGCCCAACTCACAGAACCGCATTTCCTACTCCTCGGATACGCTCCGAATCTGGAATACAAAAAAACATCCACAGTGTGAATTCATCCTTAAAGATGATACCCCGTTCACAGGATGCACTCTCTGTGACACTCCTGAAGCCACGGAACTCAGCCAAACGCTTCGACTCGCCCTCCTGAACTGCAGGTCTTTGGTAAAACACTCTCACGAGATAAATCTCCTCACCCAAACCCTCTCGCTAGACGCCCTGTTTTTGACCGAAACATGGCTTACCCCCAACAACGACTTTGACTTGGTCAATGCAACCCCCCCGGCTACCAAATCTGCTGCCTGAACAGACCGGTCGGAAGAGGTGGCGGGCTCGCCATACTCCATAAAGATCATTTCAGCAGCAGAATCAGCGGCGGCACGGTCAAGGACTGTGAGAACTGCAATTTCACCCTCCAGATCTCCCCAACCACTTCCCTATCGGGACTTCTGGTATACCGACCGCCAGGATCGCTTGGTGATTTTTCAAGCACCCTGATGGATCACATCCTGCTAAAAACAATAGCAACCCCTAACTTCCTCCTCCTAGGGGACCTGAACCTACACTTCTTAGACCCGGCGGATAACGCTGCCGTCAACCTTCTAGCAGACCTTATGTCAGCTGACCTCCTGCTTCTGAATTCCAAAGCCACCCACGAGAAAGGACAGCTCCTTGACCCAGTTTTCACCAACATCAGGAACCTCCAAACCCAAGACCCCATTCCTCTCCCATGGACTGACCATTTACTAGTCCCCATGTACTGGTCCCTCCAGCCCACCCTCGTTCCTAAGCAGAAAACTAGGATACAAACTAGACGTTGGCACAAGTTAAAACCAGAAGAATGGGAAGCGAAGCTACGGGAATCCACTGATCCCCTCTCAACCGACCCTAACACCGCCGACAGAGAATTCAACAGCTGGCTCACCAACCCCCTAGACGGCCTTGTCCCACTGACCAGCTCCCTTAAGCATGTAAAAAGGATCAACCATGCTCCTTGGTACACTCCGTCCCTGAACATTTTAAGGAAGGAGTGCAAAAAGGCAGAGCGTACATGGAGGAAAAACAAATCGGCGATGGAGAAAGACGCTTATCAAACAGCCATGAAAGCTTATAAACAAGCCCTCCACAACGCAAAAAGCTCTTTCTACGAGGAAAAAATAAAGAACTCCTCTTGCTCAGCTAAAGAGACTTTCTCTATCCTCAAAGAGCTCCTTCACGTTCCAGCCCCCCCGCAGATACCCTTGGACCCCAAAGCAGCCGAAGAAAAATGTACCAACCTGGCCAATTTTTTCGACGATAAAATCAAAAAAATCCTCTCCTCCCTTCCTGCTACCAATCCTGCCACCGCAGAAAAAGCCAAGGTCTCACCCCCTTCGTTAGGGAACTCCCCGGTTAAACCTGATGCACCTCATTTAGCCTCATTCGGACCAGTCACCGAAGAGGAGGTGGCAGCAACTTTAACATCTACTAAAAGCGGCGCCCCCAGTGACTCAGTTCCCATACGGTTCGCTAAAGACATCACTCGGACCATCATAGCGAAACTTACTGCCCTCATTAACATCTCGCTTGTCCAAGGAGAAGTCCCACAAAGCTGGAAGGAGGCTGTCGTCAAAGGACTACTCAAGAAGCTTTCACTAGACCCCACGGACCTATCCAACTACAGACCCATCTCGCTCCTCCCTTGGATAGGTAAGGTCGCGGAGAAGCTTGCAAACAAAAAGCTATCTCACTTCCTAGAAGCAAACCATCTCCTCAAAAACTCCCAGACAGGCTTTAGACCAGGCCAGGGCACCGACACCGCCCTCCTTGCTGCCGTAGAGAAGGCAAGAGAAATCATCGACACAGGAGGATCAGTGGCAGTGGTCCTCCTAGACCTAAGCGCCGCATTCGACACTGTCAGCCACCAGGTCCTAACCCAGCGCCTGGACAACATCGGCGTGAAAGACAGCGCATTGAAATGGCTCACATCCTTTCTCTCCCGGCGCTCCTTCCAGGTCTGGGAAGGAGAAAGCCGCTCCCCCTCTATCCCCCTCCGGTGTGGAGTGCCTCAGGGCTCTTCACTGAGCCCCACACTTTTTAACGTGTACATGGCCCCACTGGAGGAGCTGGTCTCACCATTCGGAGTCACCATCGTCAGCTATGCTGACGACACTCAGCTGGTGGTGACACTCTCCCACCCCAAGCTAGAGCCCTCCAATTTACGAGACTGCCTCTCCAACGTCCATCAATGGATGAGTGACTCTGACCTCAAACTAAATGGGTCAAAGACAGAGATCTTGCTCCTAGGTCACAAAACCAGGAGCCTCCCCTCCAACCTCTGGCCCACCTGTATGGGTGAACCCCCTACTCCCAAGACAGAGGTTAAGAGTCTGGGAGTATGGCTGGAGACAGATCTCACCTTCAGGACTCAGGCGAGGAAAACAGCCGGCATCTGCTATGGCCTACTTAGATCATGCAGAAAGGTGCTCCCGTTACTACCACCCCAGTCCCGCCTGCTGCTGATCCAAGGCTTAGTTCTATCTAGGCTAGACTATAGCAACGCCATATACCTTGGAGCACCGGAAGCCACTTTCCAAATACTGCAAAAGACCCAGAACGCCGCAGCTCGCCTACTCACGAACACCCCAGCAAGAACTTCAGCCAAACCAGCTCTGAAGAAACTTCATTGGCTCCCCGTGAGGGAAAGAGTCGCTTTCAAGGCCCTTTGCCTAGCCCACAAGGTTCTGCACAACGCCGGCCCCCCTATTCTGAAAAATTGGATCACTCCATACAAACCGACGAGAGCGCTCCGATCAGGGAAACCTTATCATTGTCCCTAGGGTGAAGAAGGCCCGCATAGGCGGCCGCCGCTTCTCAGTCAACACAGCCAAAAAATGGAATGCGCTCCCCCCGAGTCTCAGAGCTGAACCAAACCTCCTACGATTCAGGAAATCCCTCAAAACCCTCCTTTTCCCCTGATGCATCTGAAGCTTCTCCCCGTCCCTTCCTTTAGGAGTCCGAGGTTTCAGCGCTGGGATACTCGAGGGCGACTACGCGCTCTATAAAAACCTAAATAAAAAATAAATAAAAAAAATAAATATTTCCAAACACAAATTACAGGTAAGATAAACGTTTGGGGGGAGGTAAAATAATGGAGTATTAGGAGAGACGAGAGACTGACGGTAGTACTAGTAAAGTCCTAGGACTATTGAATTCACTTACTCTGTGAGAGGCACTTAGTTTTGAAAACATTTGGGCAATTAGTAATTACTTACACAACTTGAATCAAGATGCCACTTACGTTTCAGGAAAACAAACTTACTATTAAACCCCCACCCACCAGCCTCAAAAGCAGTAAAAAACATGTATGCTAAGATAAAGTTTAAAGTATATTTATATCCCTCACATAAATAATCTCCCGCAAGACCCAACCCACCCCCCATCCCTAACCCCAACGAATGTCCGTGAAAAGTCCAAAAAACCCAACTCCCAATTCCCACCCCCAGCAGTCTTTAAAAAAGGGGCAAGGGACAGTCTCCTCCCCCTGCTGGCTGCTGTTCACTTTTCGGGCCAGGTCGGCATGCTCCTTGCGGAGGGTCTCGAGCAGGGTTTTGGTGTTCAACAGCTCCTGCTCGAGGTAGGACACCCTGAGTGAAAGGCGGTGCAACCTTTTTTTGGTACTGCTGTGGGGGGCAGCTGATTTGTTTGCTGCTCGGCTGTGGCGGGTGGCTGCGGTAACCCGGCTCCGTACCGCTGGAGACCTGCTGCGCTGACTGGCTGACCCAGGGAGCGCGGAGGAGGATGCAGCTGTCCCAGTCAATGTTGTGGTCGACTGCGTGTTCCCCTCCTCCTAGGCCACCAGCCGCCGATATTCGGCGACACTCGCCTCCAGCCTCCGTTGCTGGGCCCTTTTAGCCAGCTAGTTCCGTGTTGGTTTGGAAGGAGCATCTATATGAAGAAAGAAAGACATAGTCTGTAACCAATGCTCTTTAAGATTAACACAAAATGATTCAGCAGAAAGTTGTGTCACAGTAGAACTAGCAACTTGCAAGCGCAGTACATAACTATTGTGGCCAGTATCTATCTAACCTCCCACTTCTTCATCCTTGCTCTAACATTAGTGGGAGTTTAAGGACGAGTCGACTATGACAGTACACCAGTCTTATTCTTCTTCTTCTCTCTTGTTTACCAAAATTGGTACGTTAACTTCTGCAAGCCGGCATAATGCCAGCGCAGTCAACTTGCACCCGAGAAAAACAGACGCCCGCCATGATGAGTGAGACAGACTTGCGTTACTGTACCAGTCCAGTACATGCAGGTGGTGATGCTCTTACTAAATGTGCAATCTTAGTTAGCTACACTGACAGACTAATAAGAATAACCTAGTGTGGGGTGTGGGATTCGGCGGGCCGGAATAACAGGCGGGGAGGCCAGATATAGTGCGCTATGTTTAGCGAGTTTTTATTGTAGACACAGGTAGGTGTGGATTATAAGTCTCTGAACAAAAAGGGGGTCGATGGTGTTCTCTTGGGGAAGCCCGAGGTAGAGAAGACGTCCGGTCGGTGAGGGAAGGGAAGAGCTCCGGCTGCTGGGCTGATGTCGTCCGGATGGTGTAAGTCTTCCCTCTCGGAAATGCCGTCGGGTCTTTGACTTCTGTTGGTGAGCCTCGGAGGTTTGGGGCGAGAGAAAAAATAGAGGACCGTTAGTCTTTCGCTCCTCTCAGGATGTACAACTATCACCGACACCAGGAGGTGGGGATACAGAAAGGGGATAGTGCGGGACGGGTAACACGGGGAGGTGGGAGAGGCCGACAAATAGGAGGGGAGACCAAGGGTCGACAGGGTGCTCGAGGTGTAGGAAGGTGGGGGTCTATCTATAGATATATATACAGTGCTCTCGTGCTCAAGTAGGTGCAGCGCTATACTATTTACACTAATTACAACTATCTACAAACGGCACACGGAGACGGATGACGGTTACTCACGTGGCCCGCCGCAACTCCCTGGTGAGTTGCGGCCGCTCTCCAGCCACCTCCTGAGGACTCCACCAGTCCTCAGACCACACGTCGCCATCGGCGTCCTCCTCCACTCCTTCCACTTGGATCTCCGACTCCTCGTCTCTCTCTCTCAGCTCCGGTTCCTTCCTTGCTGCCTCCTGCCACAAGTCCGCGGGTTGGAACCTCCTTCGTTGTGGTTCGCTGGTTTTTATATCTTCCGGGATGTAGTCGGGGGCGGGACTTCCGGGTTCATGTAGGACTGCATCCGGTTGTCCGTCTTCCGGGTTCTGACCTCGGTGACCCTGCAGAGGGAGAGAGAGAGAAGAAGTCCTATGGAGAGGGAACAAGTCATCATCTATGTTAGACGGACCCATCCCCGCGCGAGGATGCCTCTTCGTGACGGCAGGTACGGTGGCCTTTCCACACCTAGTAATACCACAGGGAGTCATAGTAGAGGCAGGATAAGAATTTAGATACAGTCTACAAGAAGATCAAAGACGAATTAGAAAAAAATCGAATGAGGAACGCTAGGAAAAAATAGGTACTCTATATTAAAATTAAAACTTACCGAGGCCAGCAAAGGAGCCCTCGCCTGACCGATCCTGGCCTTGTACAGCAGCAACAGCCGATACCCCCTCCTCCTCCTCTGTCCTCTTGCCCCTGGGGGGAGCTGATGAACAACATGAAAGAAAGAAAGACCCGAAAACATGGATGATTGTTGTCAACCAAATGAAACATTTCAAAAGAACAATAACAAAATATTTTGGCGAAATAGCAAATAGACAACTATTCCACGGGATATATTGACCTATCTCATGTGGTCTACTACGATATTAGTATTGCTTGATTTGCGGACCGTCGACTTGGAAAGTTATGTAACTCACTAAACAAACTACTAAAAACAGTTCGCCTAGGACTGGCAGGCAGCAGTCTGCAGCACGCGAAGTGACAGACAAACTCCATCGTGATTGCAGATCAGTGACAACACTAAAAAGTTTCCTACTACATTAACCAGTCATTAAAATACTCAAACTATCAATCCACCACCACTATTTCTTCTTATTGCCAGGTGTACAAAGGAAGGACTGGACTTGAGTCTGTAGGGGCAGATTTACAATCCCCTTGCGGCTCTTTTGCTCCGTTGTTGCGTGACTTTTGTGATGCAGCGGCAGAACAAAAGAGGCGCCATGGTGTGGCGTATATTAACAACGTGACGCATATGGGAAATGCATCACGTTGTAAAACCCTGCACCATCAGGGGGTGTTCCGGCGCAAGGGAGGGCGTTCCTGCGCAGGAACGCATCCTAAAAGTGGCTGAGGGAAATCTACAAGATTTCAATCAGTCACTTTTAGGACAATGATGCGTCACTCAAACCCTGCGCCTGCTTGAAGCAGACGTACGGCTTGACGCAGCATTGGGGAGATAGGGCACCCCAGAGCATTGCTGGAGCTGCGCCATCGTTGCGACACAACTCCAGCAATGCGCCGCCTTTACGGCACAGATGCGTAACGCTTCGGTGACGTTTTGGGCCCATGGTGCGCCGCATTGTAAATACGGCGCACCATGGGTGGTGGTGGCGTGGCGCACAATTACTGGCGCATCCCTGCTACTTTGCAGGGATGCGCCGGTAATTGCAAATCTGCCCCTTAGTGTCTAGCATTACGCAGTTCTGTAAACTACACTCATACATTATTTCTCAGGCCAATGAAATGAACACAAAATCGAAAACAAATAAGCATAGTAGCAACGCTACTGAGAAGGAGAGCAGTGCACCTGAAATGCACAGAAGATTTTGAAATATAATTTACCTACAATGTAATCGGCAGCATTATTGCTCTTGGTAAAAAACAAAAACATTTGCAATATAATAACCCACAGAGCAGGAGAAAACAGAGTAGTGATGAAATAGCTACTACTACTCACCAAGCCCGGGGATCTCGATGCCGAGCAGGTCGCGTTTCCGGTCCAGGAGATCCGTCCAATGGTGGGTGGCCTGGTTGTAGGTGCGCCGGACCCAAGAGTGAGAATACATTGCCCGGCACACCTTCTCCCACTGCTTCCGGCGCTCCCGGAGCCCGTAGCCGCTTGCGATCTTGCCGCCTGCCATGATGGTCCTGGGGAGGCGGCGCTGTACATAGAACACTAGTGCGGCCACCTACTCCGCGCTAAAGATCTCCCGTGGCATCACTAGCTCCCCCCTCAAACGCCCGCACGGGAGCCGGGCACGGGGTGCGGGACCCTTCCCCTTCTTGGGCTGCTTCCTGGCTCCCTTTACCATGGTCTGGCAAAGGAAGGTAAATAATAAATAAGAACTAGAATAGGGAAGAAGAAAAGAAAAGAGTTTAAAAAAGTAGTTTAAAATTAACCAAAAGTAGCAAAAAAGCAAAAATATAGAGCTAGAATAATAGAGGGATAGATAATAAGTAAAATAGATCCAAAAAAACTTCAAACAAGCAAAGGATGGCGGAGATTGAGAGAGGATACAGAAAGCATGCCCAGAACCATAGCAATGAATGAAAAACAAGATGGCCGCGCTCGTTCACGACCGCGTGGGTAAGTTCGCGTGAGATTTCCCCCTCGATCACACGAGAACTTGTACTAGCGAGCCGCACATTTTGCGAGATTACACATAGCGCCCGGAAACGGTAATACGTCACGCAAACAAGATGGCCGCGCCCATGTACGACTGCTAGGGTAACTTCGCGTCGTTGCGCTACCAGCGGCGTGCGAAAACGCAAAAAAACACGCGAACTAACACACCGCAAAAAAACAAATCGCATATTCGCACGAGTTTGCGGCTTCCGAATTCGATCTCGCGCAAATTTGCGCCCCACGAATCCCGCGAAATTGCAGAAAAACGATTTTTGCAAAACTGAAAGCACTCAGCAGGTGCAAACGTTCAAGCTCATCATTAGTAACCTTTCCCTGTAGTGCTTCCTGAGGGGCCCCTCCAGAGTTCAGTTTCCTACTTGCAACTATTCTATGACCCCGCTCTGACCCTCACAGCAGGCTCAGAGAATAGCTACAAGTATGCCACAAAGGTCCTGTTAAAAAAAATGACACTGCAACAGAAAGCAATTACAGATAAGGAAGCAGGTGCCAGACTGGAAGTTCAAATTCAGTGACACATTAATCAACCCCTAATTCATTCATGTCAGTTGAGGCAGGGCAGTGGTGCTAAAGAATTTTGCAAAACTGAACACTTAACAGGTGCAAAAGTTCAAGCTCATCATCCTGTGCCAGCGGGACTGGCACAGGATTGGCTAATCTCCTATTTCCAGAATAGACACCAGGTGGTGGCTTTACCGCCTTTTAGGTCAGGTATCAGGAGAGTAGGGCAGGGTGTACCCCAAGGGTCAGTGATCAGTCCCATCCTATTTAATTTGTACCTTCGTCCCCTAATTAGTCTGATTAAGACCTTCGGCATCTCTGTGATTAATTACGCCGACGACACCCAGCTCATCTTCTCCCTTGAAGGAGAAGATGCGGTGTCCACGGAGACTTTCCATCGATGTATGACTGCCACTGCAGACTGGTTGAGAAACAATTCTCTCCAGTTCAACGGCCCAAAGACCGAGGTACTGTACTGTTCATCGGACCGTACCCCGCGTCCTTTACCGGCAGATTTCTGGCCTTCATCCTCCTTGGGCACAGTGGTGGCAGCGGACTCTGCTCGTAACCTTGGAGTCATGTTCGGCCCTAATCTACAGCTGGATGGTTTTGTTAACAAAACCATCGCTACCTGCATGATGCTACTCCGCACTCTGCGAAAAATCCTTCCCCTGCTTCCGGCTCAGACTAGGCCAGAGGTGGTGCGTGGTATTATCCTTAGTAGGATTGACTATTGCAACTCACTGCTTCTAGGGGCACCCTGCACCTTGATTAGCAAGCTGCAGCGTATTCAAAATATGGCAGCGAAGCTCGCTCTCTCTCTCTAGGCCGCGCACAGCTTCCTCCTCCCTCGCGCTCAAGGACCTTCATTGGTTACCAGTTCAGCAGCGAATCTACTTTAAAGCATCCTGCCTGGTCTTTAAGGCTTGGCATGATCAAGGTCCAGTCATGCTTCAGAACCTCTTCTCGTGATACTGACGTACTGGGTTTTTCAGAACCAGTACTGATCCGGTAACCCAGCGGTGTCAGGGGCAACACCCAAAGACCTCGAGTACTTTCCTGATTCAGACCACAGAAACACAAGTCTTCTAGGTGAAGTCAAAGATCTAATTTATTGGCTGCAACCAAGTAACAAGCGTCCTAGAAGTACAACAACACGGTGTGTATATTCTCAGGAGACTGCTCAAATTTACAAAGCCTGGCTTCTTCTTTTATACAGATTTTTAAGCTTCAGGCAAGCATTCTTAGATTTACAGTGCAAACATTCTTGGATTTACAGTGAGCTATTCACATATTTTCATTACAAAAGAAAAAGCAGAGTCATGATGACAAGTACACATTTAGTGTGTCCAGTTCGTGATCAATTACCCGGCAAGGCCCAACAATTTCATCAGATATCGGTGTACCCTCAATAAAACCGGGCTCCTCTTCATCATAAAGCAAAAGAAGAGAAAAGAGCAGGGACAGGTGTGAGCAAGATTTAGGCGGGGTGTGTGCGATGGAAACAGCTTATGGCCTGTTGTGCTTTGATGCTATCTCGTTCGGCCACTGGGAGAGGAACTGACCAAACAGGTTTGGCTTGGGGCAATGGTTCCAGCTTGCCCAGGTCACAGAAAAGTCAATTAAGGTGTATGTGTCCTTTGATATCGAATTCAGTTGTGGTTACAAGCCTATGTGAAGGGCAACTCACAAAATGGCTGCCAAGCGTAAAATGGAACTCAAGGGTTCAAAAACGAAAATGACGATTTCGAGGTGAAATCGTTACTCGATTATGGCGAAAATGCTTGTGCATAGTGTACTAGCCATTATCGGTCTTTTGACACCAAAATCGTCATGCTACGACAAAGTTTGTTGCATGAGTCCAGAATTTTCAGAACTACAAACCCTCCTTTTGCCCTTACATAGGCAATTTAACCTAATCTCATGCTAGTCTGAGTCCAGGTCTATATTCCTAAAGTCATTGAGATGTTGCTGCAACATCATTCTGGTACTTAGTTCGTCTTTTGACACAGGCTTCCTTACACATGATGTAGCACAGAGGCCACATATTGCAGGAGCGCACTGTACCCACAGACAGAACAGGAAGAGAATGGCTAAGACCATCCCAATGACCATTAGAATTTTCCATCCCCAGCCGGATATCAGTTCCCAGAACCATCCCATAAAAGACCAATCCCCTTTATCCATATGAATAGATTCGGAAATTGTATGCAATTTGGAGATGGCCTGGTACACTGTTGGAGCGTTATCTGGAATGAATACACAGCAACTCGATTGGATCAGTTTACATACCCCACCTCGGTCTGCAAGTATGACATCTAATGCGACCCTGTTCTGAAGGGTCATAAGACGATCCGATTGGAGCTCAGCAGTCAAGTTACTAAGGGCACCAGCAGGTTCAATTACGGTGGATTCAACCACCCTTGCTAATTGCCTTATGTTTCTGCTGTTAACCATGGGCCCCCAAAACGGCAGAAAACCTTTTGCAAAATCCCCAAACTCCTGTTCCGCGGTGTCGTCTTTACTCACAACACCCCTAACTGTCCTTGTCCTATGGTAATCTGCCGCTGTTGTGTAGGTGGGAGGCAACAGGAATGAAACAAAACATGTGCCCGAAAAGTCAGGGGGCAACCATGTATAGGCTCTATCATGGCAGATGAAATAGGTACCCTTAGCTGCTAAAAACGAAGAGAAAGTCTGAGATGCAAAAACATACGTTTCAGTACAGACACTCTTCCCTAACTGAGCTCTGGGATTCTTGCCAGTACCTTGCAGACACAGATGACCCTGATGGGGTACAATCCAAATCGGGGAAGATCTCTTAGCTTGCTGTTTCTCACTCAGAGTAGCTCCATATCCGGTCACGTTCCATCCTATGTATACTAGTGTCTCATCTCTCGGGATAGTCTCATAGGAAATATCTTCCTTAATCATATCCACTATACCCTTAACTAGAGCACTTATTCTTAGGATTGTCTGTTACAGAACGTAGGGGGTAGACTTCGTGTGCATAAATGAACATTGTCCTGTATGCCCACACAGAGCCATTGTGACTGAATGGCAGGACAAGGTAAGGGATGCCTTTATCCGTTGTGTGAGGCATAAGACCACACACCCAGCAGTTAGTCATGTTCATTACTAGTTGGTGTTGGTGCAAGAGCTGGATGAATGAGTTATTAATAAACTCTAATCTCCTAGCTGACTCATGTTCAGGAAGTGGTTGAAAAGAATGTGCAGAAATAGTAGGAGGAGGTATGGGCGATGTAGTCGGTGCAAAGGTCACTTGTAAAGAAAACAGTACATATCCTATTAAAAACATCATTGTACTTAATAACAGGAAAATGCATAATAATAAAAAACGTTTCTTTGTCATCAATCCACATATTCTTGTTTTAAAATTCACAGCTTTGGCAGGTCTCTCCATTTTGAAAAACTCCATCCTCTCTATGATGCTGCCCGCGGTGGGAGATTGATTCTGCTAAGGAGTGCTTCTGTTCAGTCCAGGGTAACTCCCTTAGACCAACCAGAACTGTCGACCTAACCGTCTCCAGCTGCACTTCAAAGACTGTGGCAACCGTGACCCCAGCAGCGGAACCCGGATGGCGGTTCGAAAAAAACAAAAATGAGCAAGTTTCTCAGATGGGAGAGCTGCACTTTCAAAAATAGTTATTTAGGGAAAAAAATGTATTAGTCCAATTTTATTAGTTCGTATTTCTCAGCCTCAGATTATACCGTTGTTTTCCCGGTATTGTATGGTCTTGAAACAGGGCTTCAGGTTCTGTAGTGTCCAATTGGGCTGATGATGGTACGGCTGGTTGCAGAATATTGTCACTCTCTTGTTCTGTAATTGTTCCTTTCACATGAGCATCACTGAAGGGGATGAATCGTGCCACAGATTCAGTCTCTGAGTCGGCAACACCCTCCTGGACCCACCGGTCATAGGGCAGAGGCAGAGGGATCCGTTTGCAGTGGGTGCCGTGAATCCAATGTTTTTTACCCTCCACTCGAACGGCAGATCTTGTCGAGAGGAGGACAAATTGCGGGCCGGTCCACCGGGGCTGGTCATTCTTTGCTCGCTGGAAATTTTTGACCAGTACCCAGGATCCAGGATCGATAGGATGCCCTGGAGTTTCAGAGGCCTGAGGCAGAGCGTCGTGGACCTGTTGGTGTAAAACACGCAATTTAGCCGTCAAATCATACAAATAGTCCAGCAAAACAGGGTGCTCTATTTCACTAAACTTTGTGGGTCTGGGCACCCCCCATATGTTGGCCGGACGGCCGAAAACAATTTCATAGGGACTAAGTTTTACTCTAGAATGCACTGTCATTCTGGTGGATAGGAGTGCTAAGGGCAGAGCATCAGGCCATTTAAGACCAGTGCTTGCTTGGATCTTGGCTAGTTTTAACTTTAGGGTGCCATTATAGCATTCTACTAATCCAGCTGACTGGGTATGATTTGCAGCGTGTAACTTTTGTCTGATGCCTAGCCCTTCACAGACCATTCTAGGCATTCCGAATCTAGGGAAAAACTTTTTCACAAGGGCTTTCGCGGTGGACAAGGCAGTATTGTCCTTTAGGGGATATGCTTCCACCCATCTGGAGAAGGCACAGACAACAACGAGTACGTATTTTAGATTGTTGCACCTCTCCATGTGTATGAAATCTAGCTGCAAAACCTCAAACGGATACGTAGGAGGTGCAAAATGACCAGCTGGAGTTGGGGTTCCCTTACCAGGATTGTGTTTCAGACATACCATGCAATTTTTAACCACGTTCTCTGCACACTTAGGGATTCCAGCATTTTGCCACACTGGAGCCAACAACTTGCAAATTCCTTTCACGCTGATATGAGCCATTGTAACCACTGCAAGCACGTATGCATCGGGCAGCAACCATCTCTGATGCTCTGACAATTCGACCCAACAGCCATTTGCATCCATTCTGCCCGTACTTTCTCTCCACATGCACATCTCTTTCTCTGTAGCCTCAGATTGAATCGATTTCACACTCTCTATTGTGTCCTCACACATTCCAACATCACCAACCCATCTCGCAGGACCTGCAACATACATTCGGCTCATCACATTCCTTGCTGTTACTTTTGCAACTTCATCAGCAAATGCATTCCCACAACCAACATCATCAGTCACCTTCTTGTGGGCACTACATTTTACAATCGCAACTTGTAGAGGCAAAGTCAGTGATTCAAGAAGCTCATTCACCAACTGACCATGCTGGATCTTTGCTCAATGCGAAGTTAAAAAACCACGTTCACGCCACAAACGTACAAAACTATGAGCCACACCGAAGGCATACTAACTGTCAGTGTACACATTTACTTTCATTCCTTTTGACAACACACACGCTCTTGTAAGTGCAATCAATTCTGCTGCTTGAGCGGAGTTATGTGGAATACGTGCAGTTTCAACGACTGTATGCAAAGTGGTGACAGCATATGCTGCAGTCGTGTCACCATTCGGAAGCTTGAAGCATGAACCATCCACCCATAATGTACCATCACATTCAGAAAGTGGGGTATCTTGGAGGTCTATTCTCCCTTTTGTTTCTTCTTCTGTTCTAAGAAAACAATCATGCTGTTCTTCAGCACTCTCTGTCTCAACTGGAATTGGCAACAACGTGGCTGGGTTTAATGTGCTACATCTTTTGATGTGCACATGGCTTGCTAACAAAGTTAGTTCGTAACCAGACAATCGAGCACTAGTTAAGTGCTGTGTCTTGGTTCTGTTCAATAATGTGTCCACTGCATGTGGAACCATTACCACTAGCGTGTTATTCATCACTAACCCAGCAGACTGTCGAATAGAAACAGCTGCTGCTGCTGTTGCTCTTAAACAACTTGGTAATGCTTTAGCTACTGGATCCAAATTCGACGAAAAATATGCACATGGACGCTGCTTGTCTCCAAACAACTGTGTCAACACTGATAATGCAAAACCCTCTTGCTCATGGACATATAATGTAAAGGGCTTACTGTAGTTGGGGGTACCCAACACAGGAGCCGAACATAATGCTGTGCGCAATTCAGAGAAACTTTTCTGACACTCTTCGGACCAAGGCACGGGATTGGGTGTATCTTTACATGTTAATGCCACCAATGGTTTGGCCAGTAAAGAAAAATTTGGAATCCACTGTCTACAGTACGATGTAATACCCAAGAAAGCACGCACTTCTCTCTGTGTTTTTGGCACACTCAATTTTGCTATTGCCTGGATTCTTTCTGGGGTCAGTTTCCTTCTCTCCTTCGATAAGAGATGACCTAAGTAGGTCACTTCTTGTCGACAATATTGTAATTTAGACAGGGACACTTTGTGATGCAGATCACACAAATGACGTAACAATGACAACGTGGCTTCTTTACAGATTTCCTCAGAATCTGCAGCAATAAGCAAGTCATCAACATACTGAATGAGTGTAGCGCCTTCAGGTAAAACAATCTTATCAAGCTGCGTTTTTAGAGCTTGACTATATATTGATGGACTTTCACAGTAGCCCTGGGGCGCGCGCTTAAAGCGGAAGCTTCGTCCTCCTAAACTGAAGCCAAAAATATCCCTACTTTCTTCAGCAATTGGGATGCTGAAGAAAGCATTCTTCAAGTCAATCACCGAAAACCAGATTGCAGAGGCTGGGATCATAGTTGTGAAAGTTGAAGAAATTGATGTACATAGACAGCATTCATTCCCCTTCTTCTCCCACTCCTCTCCCTGTGAGCACCATGAATGCCGTAAACTATTGACCGTATCACTCTGCCAGTAAGAGCCCCTACCCCTATGCATATGTACAGCCAGTTTAGGCACCATGGCCTTTTACCCATTGGGATCTCCGGCTTCCCTCCTGCGCGTATCTTAACCCCCCCCCCCCTCTCTCATGCATAGACCATGAAACCCTCTCCCTCTGCGCGACCCCGCTGTGAAAGGCAACTCTCCCACTTGACTCGCACAAAACCCCCCCCCATTCCTTCTTGGAGAGGCATCCTTCGCCTTAGCTGACGTAGCCCTCCCCAGCTGCACCCCAGCTGCACCTGACTGCCCCCGCTCTCTCATGTACGGGTCATCAGATCTCTCTCTCTCCGTGTGACTCTGTCCCTGTGTCCACCCTGTGTCCACCCTGGCTACCCCTCCCTTCTCCTCACATGGGCAAGTCATAAATCTTCTTCTTCTGCAAGGCCCTGTCCTTGAGAGTCACGGCCGCGCCTGACACCTCCTTCCCTTCCATGAATGCCCCTCTGTTGACAAGCTTTCCCTCCGCGCTCGATTGTCCACGCGGCATGAATACCAGTCCTTTGATGACCCTTTCCCCCGAGTCCGGCTGACCACACATGTCCGAGGCCATCGCCTGAGCCAGGAGATACCATTTACTGCCCTTATTGTATGAAGTCACTCCTCTTCAAAGGATCCTCTATTGGTCTTAGCCACCCCACCCCCTGAGCTATGATCAGGCGTACACATCCTACGAAACACTCAGCTGCGTGATTGCCCTCCCCTCTTATCAGCAGGTCAAGGGTCCCCATTGTGAATGTATGTGGGGTAGGATCACCACGAGGATTATAGGGATTTCTTTTGCGTCATACAGTCCTGATTGTGTTATCGAGTGTTCTGTAAGGTATAAAAGCAAGAGTCTCAGCTCACTTGTTAGAGCACCTCCCGAAAGACACTGTGTTTCGTGTCCGAAATGACTGGCTCTCCTCATGAGTATTAAACTCTGTTCTTGATTCCTGCTTCCAGCGCCCGTCTCTTTATTTGGTAATTATTCAACATGGGAACTAAGAGGCGGTTTGCGCCAGCGGCCTGGGCATCGATAGGTTTATGGGCTCGTTTTCCACAATTGGCGTCCCAACGCGGGGTCCATCAGTGACGTAGGGTCCGATAAGAGAGATCCAGACGAAGAAGTGAACATCTAAATGATCGGGGTATGCCTGCCTTGAGAGGGCCCTCGCCCGGCTGCCGATCGACAGAACTTCACCAATTCTGAACGGACCTCTCTTGAGTGACCTATTGTCCTGACTGGAATCCCACAGGAATGCTACATGGAGTAAGAGAACGATCGGGCGCTGGAGGAGGAAGTCAAAGAACTGTCCGTATGGTCCGGTCCGGGTAAGATTAAGTAGGGCGTTCTTACGCCTGATTGGTAGGGTGGTTCTATCCACCTGATTGATTGATTGATTGTATTGAAAATCGGTATTTGTATACCGAAATTGTTGGTATTGGTTCATTTAGCTTTGAAGGCTACTTGACATATTGGTTCTCTTCTGAGAACGAGACATTCTCTGTTTGCAAACAGCGGCGAATAGGAACGTCGTCCCTCTTTGCAGATAGAGAAGGGTAGGTAATGTAGACTTTTGTCCCCGGTATTAATCCGTCATGCCTACTTTTCTCCCCACTGGATTGTTTGAAGTCGATTAATAATCGATTGTTGTTCTTTGAGATCTTCCCTGTCTACAAACTGAGACGAGTAGAAATATTCTGTCTTCCTTTTTGGATAGCGAAGGGCAGGTAATGCAGACATTTGTCCCCGTTGTAATCCGTCATGCCTGTTTTTCTCCCCACTGATTGGTTGGTTGCCTGGACATTGTTGTTCCAGGAATTGTTTCGTTTGAGGTATTTACTACTCGCAAACAACGTGGAATAGAAATATTCTATCTAGTCTTTGCAAGTAGTAAAGGGGTAGGTTATGCCCCTTTGTGAATTCGTCAGTCCTGGAAAACAATAGAGAGAGCAAGGGATAATGTCACTTGGGAAGTGACAAGAGATATCTCCTATTCCCCTGGTAGGAATATTTATGCAAACAAAAAGAAGGAGTATCCCCAGCGTCAGGTTTTTTGAAGAAAACACTTTCGGAGGGTGAAATTGTTTGGCACAAGAAAAGGAAAAAGTCAACCTTTTTGATAGGAAACCCCTCACTCACCACCTAGTGGTGACTTGCTTCATCATCGGGGTCCACCCTGGTGACCTAGCGTCACCAGGATGTGCTTCGACACCTGGATTACAGTGGAGCAGGTGTGACTGTTTGTGCAAAAAAGAGGTGTTAAAAATTGTCCTGGTAATCTTAAAAACAATTTTTATTACAAAGTAATCAGAACAATGTTTAAAAATTATTGGCGAGATTTATCTTGGTGAGTTACGGCCAAGGTATCTCTATATGTGTGTGGATGGCTTGGTCAACATGTTTCTACCTTTGGGCAGTAGCCCGGTATTCTTCAGGACCAAAAACAGGTGGATGGGGGGTGTGTGCCCCCTAAAAGGCACACCCTCACCTATCCCCTGTGTACCAACTGGAAAAATTACCAGCGGTTGATGAGCTCTTTAGAATTAACTGGTTGCAAAAAAGACTTGTCTTAAGTCCTTTGATTACTTCAACGGGCAGGGGGTAGGGTTCTATAACCTCCGCACCTAGTTAGTTGGCGGGAAATAAAGCGGCCATTCACCTACTCCTAACCCGAGCAGAGGAGGTTAGGAGTAGGTGAATGGCCGCTTTATTTCCCGCCAACTAACTAGGTGCGGAGGTTATAGAACCCTACCCCCTGCCCGTTGAAGTAATCAAAGGACTTAAGACAAGTCTTTTTTGCAACCAGTTTTGCTCTTAATTCTAAAGAGCTCATCAACCGCTGGTAATTTTTCCAGTTGTTTTTAAGATTACCAGGACAATTTTTAACACCTCTTTTTTGCACAAACAGTCACACCTGCTCCACTGTAATCCAGGTGTCGAAGCACATCCTGGTGACGCTAGGTCACCAGGGTGGACCCCGATGATGAAGCAAGTCACCACTAGGTGGTGAGTGAGGGGTTTCCTATCAAAAAGGTTGACTTTTTCCTTTTCTTGTGCCAACCAATTCGTCAGTCCTACCCACTCCCCACTGTTTGGGGGGTAGCTCGCATGGTCTGCCCAGGAGACTACCCTTATGGAGGACATATGCTCCCCGCTCATGGGCCATTTAGTGGAAGTAGACCATCTGGTCCGTCCAGGAGGCTACCCTAGTAAATGGTAGTACATCGCTCGGTCTGTCCAGGATGATACCCTAATGAAGGAATATATGTTCCCCTTTTGATCGATAATCTCGTTCCACCCCGGACCATTTATTGGAGGGAACTCGTCTGGTCCGTCCAGAAGTACCCCCTAGTGAAAAGGACACATAAAAATATGAAGTGATCACCGTTCCCTACTAACAGAAAGCTTTAGCTCGAAACACGCTAAGGAAGAGAAAGAAAAATAAAAAGAAATCAGGCTAAGTCAGTAACCCCCTGATGAGCTTTTGACTTCACTAAAAATAAGAAACATTAGAAATAGTTCATAATAAGAAATATAAAATGGCGAAAAGTTTGGCAGCAAAAATAGCCACGAGGTAGCTAGGCTTCACTGCCTGTTCCTGCTCCCAACATGCCTGCCTCATTGCCCGCCACGCCCAAATAACGGTCACATGAAATAGAAACAATCCAATAGGTACCTACCCCCATTCCGGAAGCTCCCGAAGTGCAACAGGTCCGCGGTTACGCCCATCCGGAAGGCGAGGCCTCGAGGCACGAGGGGCTCGCCTGGCCACGGTCAGGAGGAGATGATGTTGGGCAGGCGGTCCAAAGAATGGCAGAGACCTCTCCTTCTCTCCTCTTCTGCTGCTCTGCAGGCCACGGGGGGGGCTGTCTTGCCTCAGCCACCGACCACCCCCCCCCCCTTCTGTCTCTCGCCTGGTCCGACCCACGAAGAAGGCCGAAGCCAAAAGCGAGAATGGCGGCGCTTGCAAGTAGTCCCGCCACATGTCAAATTCCTGGGCAGTTCCAGGTAGTGCCGCCACATGTCGACGCCTGGGCAGTTCCAGGTAGTCCCGCCACATGTCAAGAGAAAAGGGGGGGCTGTCTTGCCTCAGCCGCCGACCACCCCCCCCCCCATCTTCAATAGCCAGCACGGCCAATATCGAAGCGACGGAGCCGAGGAACGGCGCGGGGTCACTGGAAGGGGGAGGTGACGCGAACGAGCCTCCCCCACCTCCCTCCAGGTGGAGGCTTCCAGCGACACCCCAATGCTCTTACTTAAAGAGGGTCAACATCAAAAAGCGGTCTTCTGCCCAGGACGGGCACACGCTCCATGCCTTCTCTCCTCAACCTTGAAGATTCTATAAGAGCCAGGGGGCACCCCGATCCCTCCGCATGGGTGCCCCCGCCCCCTTCACTGGGAACCACGACACCGGTGCAACTCCTGCCGGCACCAGCCTCGGATTGGAAATGGCTAAAATGCAGCCGCGGCACGGACTTGTTCAGTTCCGGAGGAACGCCAGGATGACCCGGTAGGAAAATTGTTACCGCCCTTTCCACTCTTTGACTCATGGTCCATATTTGATAAACTGTTAACCACATAGCACAAAACTTTTTGAACTGCCAACGGAAAGTTCTGGGCCAACCACGCGAGACTAGAGACTTTCTGACTATGCTGGAACTCGCCTGACCCCTCCCAAAATGGCGCCGACACAAAATGAGACGTTTTTGAATAAACTTTGTTGCACCCTGATTGCGCAGCTTGTTGTCCCGAGATCTATATGCAGTTTTGGGTAGTGAAAGTAGATATGAAGGATGTTGAGTATGTGCTTGGATAATGAACTGACTTAGGGTGGGTACTGATTACGATTTGGAAAATGAATTGGTGTAATTTAGATAAAGAAGGAGTATTGGATAATGAATTATGAATTAATTAAAACTGAATTCTTGACATGCATCACACTTGCCCTGTAAGAAAATTTTAATACGATTTTATTGCACTGCTGCACTTTATGCAATGAACTGCCACCAATTTCGTTTATTAAAGGTATTTTTGAAGAAGAAAGCATGGTTGTAGCAGTTGCATTAATGAGTTTTGGATGCCTTACTACTGTGAGCGAAGAGTAAGTATGATGAAGGATGTAGATCAAAAGGGATCAGATATTTAGCAGCTACATTATGTGTCACAAGCAGCCGGAAAAGTGTTTCAGACGCCCTTAAAATGACACCTCAGAAATGCCACCTGACTGTCACCCTTGCACCCGATAAAGAGGGTTACGACCAAGTAGCTCATGTAGATACTCAGATCGTCAATGATTATCTATCTGACATCACTGGTCCCTCTGGGCCTAAACGCCGAGATGGCAAGGGAATGCAGTACGAGGAGATAGGGCGAGTATGTGGTAGGTAAAAACATTTTCGGACTACTGCATGATGATGTGCTTTGAATGCTGCCCCCCCCACCCCTTCTTTTCCTCCCTTCTGCAGGTCACGTCAGAACGTCGGCTGAAGTGTGGAGGAGCGACGGTCGGACCACCGACGAAAAAGGGAAAGAGGGAATATGTGTGTAGTCGTTATAACGATAAAGTTTTTAAATGACGTAGGCTTAACATGACTGTTCCTCCTTAGGACATAGCGACTGAGAGGATGGACTGACATAGAAACTGGACAGGTACTGAATGACGAAAAATTGACTAGAAATGACGTGTTAAATAATGTAACTGGACGTTTGACTAGGTAGGGAAAGGACAACGAAAAATTATACGGGTAAGGGTTGCCACGGCACCACCCGTCTAGGAAGTTAGAAATGTTGCTGATGTTCAAAATGCACTACCCCCCTTTCTCACACTCTTCTAGATATAGCCAAGCTGTCCGACTGTTCTCCCGATCAATACTTGCCGTTGCCTCAGCCTGGAGAACTTCCCACCAAAGGAGGGGACAGAAAAATGGCTTAAGATCCAACCATGGGTAACTAGTACGACCAGGTTAATTACTGATCGACCAACCGAGGTGTGAGTATTGGTAATTGGGAACGCTCGCAGGCGCGACAAGCGAAAAAGGAAAGGGGGGAAGGGTAGAAAGAGCTAAGCACGTAGATGAAATAGGATAGTAAAGACACGTAGGATATATATATAAAAACAGATCTTGTAGGCTAACAATTGTTTCCTGTCTTGTCGTGAATGTCTTGTATATGTGTAATACATGTGCCGTCTTCCCTGTCTGAATTTGTGTGTGTGTAATGTACGAATTTATGTCTTCCCTCTGTCTGTATCTGCGTGTTACCTGACCTTTGCTGTTCCGTGTTGTGAGCGCACTAAATGACCTATTTTTGTACACGTCTCTCTCTCTCTCTCTCTCTCTCTCTCTCTCTCTCTCTCTCTCTCTCTCTCTCTCTCTCTCTCTCCTACATGTCATACGTGTACCGAATGGCTCGTTTAGATTGCGGACGACTCTCACTCTCTATGAGAGTCTCCCTATTTTCTCTCCCTCTTTTTGGTAAAATTGTGCCCCACCGGCACCAGTCTGATTTGATACATATTGAACGCGAAAGTGTTCAGCGAAATTGACCGAAACTAAAATGATTGTATCTCGCCATATTACTGCCTCTCCTTTCTGTAAAATGATTGAACTTGAATTGGCTGAGAAGGAAAGGACAGGTAAGACGACTAAAGTCCCCCAAATCTGGCCATTTATAGGGGAACTGTATGTCAATGGCACCTTATGTCTGTTCTTCAGAGACGAACGCCAACGTCTAGATTGAACCCCCAATGCCCAGATTGCCCCACCCCCTTTTTGCACCGAAGCGTAAGCGCCCGAAGCGTCCCCGCCCATTTTGATAGAACCCAGTTGCTGTCCCGACTATAAACATGATGACCATGAGTAGCTGTTGGCCCCCGAGAAAACACTGTTTTGCCTGACTCTCGATGAATGGCACCCCCGCCCTGTTTGAAAAGGTTAGCCAGTCCTGATGGGAAATGCTCTATAATGCTGAATATGATGTAACGCACAGTTGATGGGAATCTCATTTATCCTCACTTGAGTTATAAACAGGACAATGAATAAACCTGCCATAAACTCAGTAGGAATGCTGATACATGCACTGCTTGGTAATAGGACCTCTGACTGTGACCAATGAGCGTATCTCCCAAATGCGTAGAATTGAGGGAGGAATTCACATGCGTAGATATCTTCTTCTGCCATTTCTCTAAAACCTTGTCTTGTACCTATTCAAAGATTCACGATCACCGAAGGAGATGGGTCAGATGTGACGTACAGCCTGACTGCGGATCTTGGGACTCGTGTGACCTCGACCAAAGGTGGAGCCGCAGAGCAGCAGGATACGGGACGAGACTGCAACTTCAACGTGGAAAATGAAAAACGATGGGCCGCCTCGAAGCCCCCGCCTGCTAACCCACGTGTGCCTGGAGTCTCCGTCCCCCTTCCTTGGGCCCGATGGATGGGCCTACCTGCTTGTTATCCTTTGCTCCCTTGGTCCCTTTTGTGTGTCCCAGGAACTCTGACCCAACTCCGCCCTCTCACCTATCGACTATTTGAACCACACTCACCCTCTTTTCCACGTGACTTTTTGCCAAGGGAAAGAACCGCATTCCACTGGGAATAGGGTGCTGCCATAGAACTATGGGTGCCGAGCATAAGGCGCCACCAACCGGATTGTTTAGGGAACAGGACTGTGGTCTAACAGCAGAGGACTGACCGCACCCTGCAACGCGTAAGGATAGAACCGAGCTGGACCTATAGCTCCACCGCCGGTGCTCAACAGCGCCAACGAAAGTACTCGGACTAGAGCCTACCAGTGATGGCTCACTGACAAAAAGACACTGTGACGAAGAAATATTGTGTATTGAACTGAATTCCGCTCTCAACTACCTGGTCAAAACTGTTCATTGGTCACATTTTTTAAGTCAGAAAGATTTTTTTGCTATGTAGTGCGTTTAATTGTTAGGAACTCAACGAAAAGCAATTTTCTATGTACTGCATTCTGCCCATCACCTTAACTGTCTATGATTGTACGCCAAATGTTAGTATCGACAAAATGCTAATTCATCAATGATGCCTGTCTACCTGTAAACTCGTCAATTGCAAAAATGACTGCTGTTATGTAAAAAGGGGCGACTGTGAAAGTTGAAGAAATTGATGTACATAGACAGCATTCATTCCCCTTCTTCTCCCACTCCTCTCCCTGTGAGCACCATGAATGCCGTAAACTATTGACCGTATCACTCTGCCAGTAAGAGCCCCTACCCCTATGCATATGTACAGCCAGTTTAGGCACCATGGCCTTTTACCCATTGGGATCTCCGGCTTCCCTCCTGCGCGTATCTTAACCCCCCCCCCTCTCTCATGCATAGACCATGAAACCCTCTCCCTCTGCGCGACCCCGCTGTGAAAGGCAACTCTCCCACTTGACTCGCACAAAACCCCCCCCATTCCTTCTTGGAGAGGCATCCTTCGCCTTAGCTGACGTAGCCCTCCCCAGCTGCACCTGACTGCCCCCGCTCTCTCATGTACGGGTCATCAGATCTCTCTCTCTCCGTGTGACTCTGTCCCTGTGTCCACCCTGGCTACCCCTCCCTTCTCCTCACATGGGCAAGTCATAAATCTTCTTCTTCTGCAAGGCCCTGTCCTTGAGAGTCACGGCCGCGCCTGACCAACACCTCCTTCCCTTCCATGAATGCCCCTCTGTTGACAAGCCTTCCCTCCGCGCTCGATTGTCCACGCGGCATGAATACCACTCCTTTGATGACCCTTTCCCCCGAGTCCGGCTGACCACACATGTCCGAGGCCATCGCCTGAGCCAGGAGATACCATTTACTGCCCTTATTGTATGAAGTCACTCCTCTTCAAAGGATCCTCTATTGGTCTTAGCCACCCCACCCCCTGGGCTATGATCAGGCGTACACATCCTACGAAACACTCAGCTGCGTGATTGCCCTCCCCTCTTATCAGCAGGTCAAGGGTCCCCATTGTGAATGTATGTGGGGTAGGATCACCACGAGGATTATAGGGATTTCTTTTGCGTCATACAGTCCTGATTGTGTTATCGAGTGTTCTGTAAGGTATAAAAGCAAGAGTCTCAGCTCACTTGTTAGAGCACCTCCCGAAAGACACTGTGTTTCGTGTCCGAAATGACTGGCTCTCCTCATGAGTATTAAACTCTGTTCTTGATTCCTGCTTCCAGCGCCCGTCTCTTTATTTGGTAATTATTCAACATGGGAACTAAGAGGCGGTTTGCGCCAGCGGCCTGGGCATCGATAGGTTTATGGGCTCGTTTTCCACATAGTCAGCAGGGCAGTAATGTCAGGAACAACTGGAAATTGTGGCACTACTATTTTATTCACCTCTCTAAGGTCTGTACACAGGTGGCTGAGAGGGATCAGTTCGTTTCAAAACAGGCAGAACAGGAATGTTGCGTTGCCTCTCGTCTCTTCAATCACATCTTTTTCAATCAAATCATAAATGATCGCTAACAACGCTTTTTCACTTTCACTAGAAATTTTGTATTGGGGAATTTGTGGCATCCTAACATTAGCTTTTAATGTCACAACATATGGTGGTATTTCCAAGAGGCCCACATCGTTAAGACCAGTAGCCCAAAGAAGATCAGGTAGGGACAGCAATTCTGTCAGAATTTTATCTCTCGACAAATACATTGGAGAAACCACTTTCTTACCTAGTGTAAGTTGTACTCCTGAAGGAGAACAGTACAAAGTTGCATACAATCTTTTTAACAGGTCCAATCCCAACAAGTTTTCACCACAACCTGTCGTTAAAATAAGGGGTGCTTCAAATTCACAAGGACCAACAGACAGGGACATAGGACATGAAATCGGGTTCCTAACCGGGGCGCCAGAAAAACCTACAGAAACATTCATTTCGCCAGACAAAGGTGCGCCAGGGAGTTTTGAGTGCATCATAGAACTCTTTGTAGCACCAGTATCCAACAGAAAAGGTTCTGACACACCTGATGTAATCACCTCAACGTATGGTCCACTCTGATCTACTGGAACTGAAACAACTCCCTCTCTTTGTCGATGGCTGTCCTAGCAATCATTACCTTCCATATACTCATCTTCTGCATAGTAATCATCAGCATAGTACTGAGCTGTCCTACCAGATGCGTTATTCTGCTGATCAAACTTATTCATAGAATCCTGAGGCGGAAAGGAGCGTGCATTCTGATGGACGTTTCCACGTCCTCTACCTCTAGGTGTTTGCTGAACACCTCTACCTCTTGTGTTTGACACACCATTTGCGCGCTGTAACAGGATAGGGCAACTATACTTAAAATGACCCTCTTCCTTGCAATACGAACACTGATTGGGACCCACAGGAACGCGTGGCTGAGTATACTCTACTCTTGGCTTTTGAAACTGTGGAAGTTGCTGATAATTATTCTGATAGTTATTCTGACCGCCATTATTCTGGCCACTACCACCACGTGGCGGGTATGCTTGCTGTAACAGGACCTTCGTTTTCAACTCTTTAGTTTTCTTTTCTACTCTATCTTTCTCATCCTTGTCTCTATTTTCATAATACTGCGCAGTGGCCAATATCTGTGCTGAAGAGGAAACTGCCCATGAACTCTCTGAATCCTTCAACTTCTTACACAACTCTGGAAGCAGATTGTGCACAAATTTATCGACGAACAGTCGCTGACCACCTTCTGTGCTTATATCCTGACTACTGTGGTCGACAAACATTTCTTCAAACCTGGTGAAGAAATCAGACACTGTTTCATCTTTCTTCTGCTTACATGCAGACAACTTATCCCAATTTACACGCAATTCGGGCATCAAAGTCTTCATATACGTAATAATTCTACCAGGAAGTTCTGCCACTAAAGGCTCAGGTTTAGCACCACCAACTTGTCTAGCATCAGCAGCGACAATATTCACCCATGTGTCGCCTAGCTCTTGATCATGATCTGTATGACGAATCTTTCCCCATAAAGGCTGTGGAACAACATTCCCAAACAACATATCTACATCGGCCAAATTCATAATGCATGAACCTGCAGTCTGCAACAATTCCTTGTAATACCCTGCCGGATTCTTGCGGGGATCGGGCAATGTCTGCTTAAGGGCTAATACTTCAGCTCACTTCCATGGGACATGTACCCACACATGTTGAAAATGTGGCAGAATGGCTGGAACAACATTGGCATTCCCTTCCCTCCAAACTGGGGGAACCTCTCTCATGGGATATTGTCTTCTTTTCTTCTTGGTGGAAGAATCAGGCTCAAACAATGACTTGGAAACATCTTCAGTCCTAAGTGATAACACAACGTCGCAACTGCTTTCCTAACATCTGAACCCACAACGGTACCTTTTGAAAATTCGAACCGCACATGGTTCAACTCGGGCGGGTTAGAGTCCAAATCGTTCTCCTCTAAATCCTCGCATAGGAAAACACACATTTTCTCGAAAACGTACCTCTGCTTTGATGCTTCCCACTGATGGAAGACATCCATAACAGATTCTAGTTCATATCTCATCGGGTCAGTAACCCATTTATGTGCCAAACGATCCAATACTTCTTTCTCCCTAGAATCAGGCAGGTGGCTGCGCAACTCTTTGTGTTCAGGGATATGAGTCGGGCTTGTCGCTCCAAACAAAGGATATAGAAGACTAGAAACAGTGCTTGCCACTCTCTGGCGGACAGATGGAGAAGTCGAGGAAAAGACAAGTGGGAAGGCAGGGTGAGATGAGGCAGATGCAGAGGCAGTGTCAGGAGGAGTAGCAGGAGTGGTAGTTGATACAGTAGTTAGAGTTGGAAGAAGTATAGGAAGAGCAGGTGTAAAAGCTGGTGGCCTTTGGGGAGGCTGCACCGGAGGAACAGGAGCCAGCTGAAGAGTAGCTGGTGGGTGCTGTGGAGGAACAGGAGGTATAACAACCATGGGTTGCACAACTAAAGGTTGTGGAGGTGCTGTAGCATTTTGCGCAAAGGGGGGTGGTGAACTTAACAAATGCGACATTAGGGGATCTTTTTCAAGCTCTTTTGCTGCTTCTTGCTGAAGAGGCGGCAAGACTGGATAACATTTATCTATTACCATTTTACGTTGCCTGTGCAACTGCTCACTCATCTGTTCTTCTTCATTGTCTTTATACTGCCTAGCAGCTTGCATTATCGAGATACCCCTTTCTCTCTTATTTTTCTTCTCTAATTTAATTTCCTTTTGTTTGGCCTCCTTACGCCATAAGCGGAAAGAGTCAAACATTGCCGGCCGGGCTTTCTTCTTAAAAAGTTTAACTTCGAGATTATCCAGGATTTCCATATCAAAGCTACCATATTGGGGCCATTTTAAAACACCATCTTTGCGGGTGTATTTGATCCACACTTCATTGTATGTGATGGGGCCTACTCCATGTTTTACATATAATTCGTAGGTTGGAGTTCCAATCGGAGGAATCGGACACGAGTCCTCCAGTCGGGAGTCCCTATTATTACAACCAAGACAAAACAAATTTCCAAGTCTGCTAAGACCAGGCATCTTCGCTCTCTAGTCTAGCTTCAAACTTCAAAGGATTATCGATTACGATATATCTCGTGAATACACGAGTCCTTCGGCTTTGGCGCTTGCAAGTTCCAAATCAAAGCGGTCCCAAAAGGGGACACCAAACAAACTAAGGACTGGGAGACGCTCCACTTATACTTAACTGAGGTATCGATGGCGTCACCAGAAGACTCGCCTATCGTTTCGCTCTACCAAACATCAAGGGTCCAAATCAGGGCGATAGTCAGGGCAGCAGTCCTTCGTGGACGTCGGGACGTGGGGAACCTCGCAGCAAAGACCTTCGGAACCACGTCGACATACAGGGGTCGCTGAAGTGGCTGGCCGTCCTCCGGAATTTTCACACCCAGCTCCTCACGAACCTCTGGCTTGGACCGGTACCGCTGATACCGCTCCACGTTGGGCGCCAACTGAGGTACTGGGTTTTTCAGAACCGGTACTGATCCGGTAACCCAGCGGTGTCAGGGGCAACACCCAAAGACCTCAAGTACTTTCCTGATTCAGACCACAGAAACACGAGTCTTCTAGGTGAAGTCAAAGATCTAATTTATTGGCTGCAACCAAGTAACAAGCGTCCTAGAAGTACAACAACACGGTGTGTATATTCTCAGGAGACTGCTCAAATTTCCAAAGCCTGGCTTCTTCTTTTACACAGATTTTTAAGCTTCAGGCAAGCATTCTTAGATTTACAGTGCAAACATTCTTGGATTTACAGTGAGCTATTCACATATTTTCATTACAAAAGAAAAAGCAGAGTCATGATGACAAGTACGCATTTAGTGTGTCCAGTTCGTGAAATCGTTACTCGATTATGGCGAAAATGCTTGTGCATAGTGTACTAGCCATTATCGGTCTTTTGACACCAAAATCGTCATGCTACGACAAAGTTTGTTGCACGAGTCCAGAATTTTCAGAACTACAGTACCATGCAGCGAGACCATTACGCTCCTCCTCGGCATGTCTAGTGGTGGTTCCGAGAATCCATAGGTTACGGATGGGTGGCCGTTCCTTTGAATACGCAGCTGCCAAGCTCTGGAACTCCCTTCTTTTGTCCTTGAGGAGTCTTAGGGTATTTCCATCTTTTAAGAGGGGCCTAAAAACCTACCTCTTCCCTAGAACAGTGTAACGGTGTGATTGTGTATCTGGTTCAGTAGAGTCAAAGCGCCAGGATACCCTCTGGGTGACAGTTCGCGCTATACAAATGTGCAATACATACATACATACATTAATCAGGAAGCACTTACAGCTAAGGAAGCAGGTGCCAGCTCAAATTCAGTGACACATTAATCAGCCCCAAATTAATTCATGTCAGTTGAGGCAGGGCAGGTCTGCTTTCCCCCCCCATAATCTACAGTGATGAACCAGAGGGTGTCAGTGATGTACCAGAGGGTGGCATGGGTGAACCAGAGGGTGGCAGTGGTGAAACAGAGGGTGCTGTGATGAACCAGACGTAGAAACAACATGGTCGCGACCGTTGCGACCCGACAAGTAAGTTCGCGTTTGCAAACTGGTAAAAAACCCTCGCGAACTGGCAGAAACCCTTGTGAACACAAAAAAAAGAAAAAATTTGCGATAGTTCGTGGATTTTGCGGATTGCGAATTCATGAATACGCAAAGATGCGAATCGCAAATTCGCAAAATTCGCCCATGCTGTGCAGCGGTGCAACATGGCAAAAAAAATATTGACAATGCCAATAGACCTTTCATGGGCAAGACCTACTGCTTGTTAAGCATTTCAGGGGCATGTGCACCCTGAGAGGGCACTTCTAATTTCTATTTCAGAGGTGAATGAAGTTTTGGGGTGACGTGTTCGTGCATTACTTATGGGGTCAGGCTCTTGACTCCACATGTAAGAGAAAATCTGGTCATCAAGTTGCAGTTATTGTTGTACCAGCCCCGGCACATTTCACCCCATTGTAGTTTGCAGTCCAGCAGCTTTTTGAAGGCTGCAAATACATGCAACACATAAAATCTGAACAAGAGTGCTGTTAAGTTTAATGCTATATACAATTCTTATGTTATTACTTACATTGCAAACGTGATTAGTGGTTAAACACTTTGATGACCCACCGTTGTACATTGTGGAGTCTATTTGTAGCAAATCCAGTCTGATGATCATCTCACATTCCTCTTTATGTTATCAAAGTTCTTAGTCGTTCCCCCAGGATTGGATTGAATCCGTTCCTGTCCATAGAATTTGAAGGCACGACTTTATAAGAAGGTTGAAATGCAGTTATAATCAACTAACATACATCCAATCACATAACACCCTACAAACCCCTGATTTGCTTTACATTCCAAAATAAAAGACATTCAGCACTCCCATGATGAGGCACTCAGTAAGGCAAGAAGAAACACTTGGAAGAGAAACTCGGCACTCACAAAATGAGGCAAATGAACCTACAAAAGGCAATTTCAAAATGAAGCGTGGGGTTTAATTAATACAACACTCTCTAACAGAAGGACATTCCCAGATGTCAAATGAATCAGGTAAAACAACATGCAAATGTGTATATATATGTGTGTGTATGTGTGTGTGTGTGCGTAAGCAAATAATAGTAATAAAACACTCACAAGTAATCCAACTGTCAAATGCAAGGGATAACAAAACACACAAGATAATGGACGGAATGTTGCACATTGGCATAACATTCACCCCCAGTCACAGATCTGGGTTCAAAACACACAAGATGATGGACGGAATGCAAGGGATAAAACACAAGCAGATAATAACAGTGAAACACATGCAAGTAATGATGGACGTCCAATGCAAGGAATCAAATGATCAAATACAAGAAATAAGCACTGTCCAATGCCAGGAATTAGCTTTGTCAAATGAAAAAATCAAATATAAAGAGCTTGTATACACACCATACAAAATATGAAATATATACACAGAGCAAGGAAACACATGAAATATAAACACAAAGTCTTTCAACATTCTGGCCAGCACGACCGGGAAGCCCTTGATGGTCAGGCAGAAGTCTCGATCGGTAACCACTGAAGATCTCCCTGTGACAGTGCGTCCATTCCACAGGCTAGCTTCTGTCTGATAGCCAAACATTCTGTCTTTAATACCTTTACAAACACAGAGAGAGACTTCTAGGAATTCCCCCTCCCTTCATCTATTGCAAAACCAAGGCTGACCATACCCGTCTGTGTCAAGTCCAATCTCCAAGGCTGGCCACGCCCCAGTGCTTGACCTGAGAAGTACATTCCTCTCTCACACTTTTAAGTGCACATCTCACACGTTCTTTTCCAAGCAAGACTGTTTTGCTCTGTGCTGTGAAGAAATGAAAACACCCCACTCTGAAGCTGCAAGAAGGCACAAAATGAAATCATGCCAGAGCACAAAACGATATTGATAATTCAAAACGGAGTCAATTAAAACACATGGAATCAATGGTCCCCACGTGATCACACAATGTATATAAATGCAAATAGCATTACAACCCCTTAGACTTTCAACCGTTCGATCATATCATGCTGTCACTGGGGATAAGCAGTTCTAAAATTTAGGGCAATATATGGTCGAACCCCTACATCTCACATTAAAGTGTTAACTGAAATGTCGAATACCAAGGTTTTACACCCAAAACATTGTTGTTAAGGTCTGCATGTACAGCTGGTTCTCATGCTATATTATGATTTGCTTCATGACTAACTATTGCTCTACTGATATCTCAATCGAATGCCGGACACTATTCATATAATATATGGTCGGATCCCTCTACCACATATCTTTAAAATGAACAACTGGATCTGCCCACTACACATAATGCAATGTTTAACCTACCAACTTTTGTTCTACTAAATGTCAACTATTAATTGGACAATGTAAGGTTAGGGTGTATACAATATTTATCAATATGCTCATTCCTCTTCTGATAGGTTAATTAGACAACAATCACTTTGTACATAATCTACACTTGAATCACCATACTACGTATTTCCGTTATGAACATTTAAATCCATCAACCACACAATTTAGTTGGACAACTATACCTCATACTATAGCAGTAAACTCAACGGTTATTTACCATACAGTACCATGTTGATAGTCTCCCTATGCTTTGCATAAGTATTTCCATTCCTTTTATACCCCCTAATTGTTCCTATCACTCTGACGAAGTTGGCAGTTTCTTGGAATTCAATCTTGATTTTGGAAGGACGATCCTTCACTGACTTTCTCATCTAGAGGTAAGGGCAAACCCTTCCGGTAGCCATGGTTCCGCCGACACGAGAAAGGCCAAGCCATTAACATCGTCTGAATGGCATCCCAAGGAGTAAAAAGCCAGCATGGCAAAAAAAACTCCTGAGATCTTGAAGTGAGGACTGCAGATGAGAGGCTAGAAGTGAAGTGCGGAGGAAAGCTGAGACCGGCAGCAGCCAGGATAGACCAGCTCCAATGGAAATTAGATGCTGTAGAAGAATACAGCGGAACTTTGGGAACAGGAAGAAGGACTGGAGAATTGGCCACACAGGAGTAACCAGCAAGGCCAGGAGCTGCAAATGGACCATTCCAATGGCTCAGCCAGAGGCACCGCTTTCAACAATGAACTTGTTAGTGGGATCAGGATGTCCTAAAATAGGGGCCTGGGTTACGGCTACTTTCAATTTCTGAAAGGTCTCTTTACCTAAAGAACCCCACTGGAAAACCCCGACAGAGCATGCTTTTCTTTAAAATTGGAGTAATGGTATAAGTTAAACAGGCAAAGTCACCAATGAACTGTGTCTAATAGCTGTAAGCTCTCGCTCCTCAGTACATTGCATAATGTAGTTCTGCTTAAGTATTCTCTCCCATTTCTTAGCACAATAGCATAATGTTAAACTTATGCAGTGTCCAGTTTTTGCCTCATAACTTGCTAGCCAGATGATCCAGCTGCAGGAAGGACCTCTCAAGTGTAATCCATGCCTGTACGTAACTTACCTCCGCAACACTAGAATGAGGCATACCGTAGTTCTGCTAACCACTGACTCTGTAGTACGGAGGGTCGGCTTGACTGTTAGATGCTTTCCCACAGCTCATACCACATACTCACCAACCCTACATATTATAAGTATGTTATACAACACATTCTTGCCAAATTATGTCCCTGCATACTGACACTATGACGAGTCATCCTGTTTCCTATTCCCATATCTGGAATCAGCACCCATACCGCCTACGTTCAGACCCTTATTACACAAATAGACTAACTCCCTTCTTTGGGACTGATCATCAACCCCATTCGCTTTCCCCTTCCTTCACTTTACGTGCTGTGGCATGAAAGACCTACATCCTGTTTCTTTCAACCCAGCATCTACTATCACTTATTTCTTAGGTAAACCCTTACCGTTTTGCTTACCCTTGTCTTCCTAAATGCCTTCTATCTTCATACTGCTGTCCCAAATTAGGAACACCCATTTTCACAGTCTCTACGATATTGAAGTGCCTTCATACCTTCGGGTTAAGCACGCTTTACAAATCTCTTTTCATTTCATTTATTTGAATACATTATTTCACAGTAATCACTCAAACACAGTTCCTCATTTGCCTCTTCACTTTTGTCACCATGTGTGCTGTGCTTCACACTGACAACTCAACGGTGCTAACTTCTGAATGAGACTACTAAAGTTGGTGCTTAAAGGTCTCAAAAGAATTGTTGCATTAAACCTGACTTGATGCCCTAGTCAAATTTAATTCAAGTTTTGAGTAACTGCAACTTTAGAAAGTTGTCAGTCTATTGCCCATGTTTTCTAGTGCCCGTTTACGGTTGCTGGCCACAAGACAGCCTTCCGCCCTCCTGGGGAGACGTGTGAACGAGAGGCCTGCTGTTAGAAGAGGTAGTACCCCTCCCTTCCAGGAAACCACAACAGGGTATGAGCCCAAAAGGTGATCTTCAAAGGGGAAGCCAACTTTGAACGTCAAATGTTGCACATGCACGAGAGGGGCTGATCTTTTGTGGGCGTGTAGCCCTCAGGTAGCCATAACTCTAGGGTGGGCTACCAAGCTCCACACACCCAGGCCCGGACAGGCCGTTGAGGGCACCGGGCAATCCCCCGGTGGGCCGCATGGTTGGGGGCTGGTTTTGGGCTCCTGGGGGCCGTTTTTGTTACAGGGCCGTTATGCTGCAAAAACGGCCCTGTAACAAAAACGGCCGAAAACCGGCCCTGTCACAGAGCACGGTCGCACCTCTCCCCCCTCCCTCCGGGAGGAGAGGGGGGCCGGCCGAGCACTTTGCCAGGGCCAGTTCTGGTTCCCAGTCCGGCCCTGCACACACCGGAGAGGGGTCTGCTATCTTGAGAGTGAGCAGAATATTGCACACTGCGATAGCTAGATGTCACACTTTACAGGAAGTCATCAGGTGGAAGGGGACCTAGTAGCCCCTTGGCTAGTAGTCACTGCATCCCACAAGGCAAAGTTCTGGGCCTAAATGGGCACCTCTGGCACCCAGACCTGAGATCGCATCTGCATTGGAGAGAGGACTGAAGAAGGACTGTCCTGCTGTTCCCTGGACCAGGCAAAGAGAAGCTGTGCCAAATACTCAACTGCACCCACTGATCGCTAAGAAAGAACTGTGCCTGTGGTGCCCTGCTTGTGGAAGAGCTGTCCCAAGCTCTAGACAGAAGAGGTGAACTCCAAGGTGAACTCCAAGAGTCATTTGACTGACTTCCTGTTACAGCTCCAGGGCTCCATGTATATATATATATATATATATATATATATATATATATATATATATATATATATATATTAGTCAGAAGAACGTCTTGCAGCAATTCAAGCAGCAAAAAAGACGAGACGAACCCAGGAACAGGTGCTTTAAGATTTATTGTGCTCTACACCACACCGCCATTACGCGTTTCAGCCTGAAGAGGCCTTGATCACATGAAAACGTATGAGGGGCGGAAATACTCCTTTTAAAGTGCAACATGCCAGGAAATTCAATAGACATAGAAGACATACTGTCTGAGTTTGTTCTTGCGTTAATGCAAACTGACAATTGTGTACTGGTTATAATAAACTCAAATGCAATTATTACACATAGCAGCAATTTAGAACAAGTATAAAACATCTAAATAAATAAATATGTTAAAATAAGTATTATTCCACTGCATTGCTGCTATAACCCGGAAAGGCACATCCAAAACAGATCACATTTGATAAAGTGAGCATCAAACTAATCCTGTTCCAAATTATTTAAAACTGGGATTTGATGAGCCTAAAACCATAAAATAATACATTAGGACTGGCACAATTCAGCCAATGTGTTCAACCAAATTAATGAGGGACACAAAGTTATACTGCCCAAGTGGGCAATGTACCTATCGGCTTGAGGATGTGCAAAAAGACAAATGTGCAAATTACGCAAATAAATACTGGAATAATAAAATAGAGCAACCAAGTGATAATAGATAGATAAAAAGTGACAAAAATACGGATACTATAAAACTGATGAGGCAGCTAGTTGTTACATTTCTTAAAGTTAGTAAGTTCATAGATGGAATTCATGGATATGTGAAACAGTCCTACCCCGCATTGAGACCATTAGGAGTCTTAGTATCCAATAAAATTGTGTGTCTAGTCTCCAGTCTCCGAAGTAACAACTCACGGTCCCCACCCCTCCTCTGTGGTGGGACCGTATCGATTACAAAGTACCTGAGCTCTCTGGGTTCTTGTTATGGGCTTCCTCAAGGTGCCGAGCAACAGGGTACGCAGTGTTGCCGTTGGTAATGGCCCTGAGGTGCTGGAGAATTCGTTTGTACACCTGTGGTCTTGTGCTTCCCACGTAGCGCAGACCACAGGGACATTCCAGCACATACACTGCGTACTCAGTTTGGCACGTCAGTTTGTGTTTGATGCTAGTAGGCCTGCTACTAAATAGGGTCAAATACTCAGTTCTACTGACTCCATTCCTGCACACTTTACACAATGAGCATCTAAGGAAGCCTTTACTGCTGTTTAACCACGAGCCCGTGGTCCTCATCTCAGGGCTACTGGAGACCAAACAGTTACTCATAGTCCTGGCACATTTCTATGCTATACTCGGTGTGCAGGTAACCTGATTGCCCAGAACTGGGTCGCTGTTGATAAGTGCCCAGTTGCGTTTGACTATGCTCCTAATCGTTTGATGTTGATTACTGTATGTAAAGATGAGCCTAGTTTCGCTCTGCTCGACACGTTCTATGTTGGTCTTGCTTATTGTTGCACTGGTCAATAGTAGTGATCTATCCTGGGAATTTGCTCTACTCATGGCTTTATCTACAATTTCATTAGAGTAGCCTCTCCGCAGGAACCTATTTTTGCAGGACAACTGAGCCTCTCTACAATCAGAGTCAATACTACTAATCCGTCTGATGCGGAGCATTTCCCCATACGGAATACTCCTTATGAGGTGGGCGGGGTGATGACTCTCTGCGTGAAGAACAGTATTACCAGCTGTTGGTTTACGGTAAAGTTTGGTCTCAAGCCTCCCCTCTCTGATGTAGATTTCCACGTCTAGAAAGCAAACTGATGTAGCACTGATATGGCTGGTAAGCTGTAAAATGAGATTGTTGTCATTCAATCTTTCAATGGACTGTACCGCCTCGCTTTCCAGCCCATCCCAAATTACAAAGAGGTCGTCGATGTAGCGCAACCACTTTATACCTTTGGTATTTATGATGGTCAGGAAGTTGGGCATAAGGACCTGCTCCTCCCAGTATCCCATGTGCAAACAGGCATAACTGGGAGAGAAGCAGGCCCCCATCGCCACCCCCTAGTCTGCTGGAATAGTTGGTTGGCGAACAAAAAGAAGCTATTCCCGAGACATAGGTTAATCATTGCAACAATCGTTTTGGTGTGTTCATTCAAGCAAGCTGGTCTTGTGCTCAGAAAGTGCTGCACTGCTTTTAACCCATCCCTATGGTATATACTTGTATACAGGGAGGTAACATCCAACGAGATTAGCAAATACCTTGGTTCCCACTTAACATCAGACAAAATCCCCAGTGTCCAACACAAAGGAAGGTTAAGACCTGACAAAATCCTGTAGGAAAAAATCTACATATTTGCTAACATTCTCTAGGATGCTATTACAGGCAGAGATGATGGGTCGCCCTGGTGGTTGCGTAATGGATCTTGGGTATAAAGTATATTACCGGTGTCACAGGATGTTCCTTTTTCATGAATTTGAACTCATCCATTGAAATTATATTCGTACTTCTCCATGCCATAAGTTTTGAATAGATGTCATTCTTAGCTTGCTGAACTTCATTCACATTGGTCCGTCGATAACATGCACGATCATTGAGTTGGCCCAGTGCTACGTTCATGTACATTTGTCTTGGCCATAGCACCGCGTTTCCCCCTTTGTCAGACTGACGGATAACAATGTTCGCTTTGCTTTTCAGTTTGTTGATTAGTTGATGGTTCTCAAAGTCTCGATAGTGATGTCTTTTTGAAAAATTGGTATGCTTGAGGTGGAGTGCCCTTAATGTAAGAGAAACCTTATTGTGGAACAAATCAATATTGTCTTTGAGCATCAATGGGCAAAAGTTCGATTTTGGTTTGAAGTTAGTTACTGTTGACTCAATGTCTATGCCCGGGCCCGGGCGAGTTGGTGGCGGAACAGGTTCATTTTGCATATCCAACAACTCGAGTAACAAACTAGAGTCAGGTGCAGCCAAAGGTGGAGATTGTGAGCTTGGCACATTTGCTGGAGTTGGATGGGTTCTTTTATGCAGACAATGATATTTTCGAAGTTTTAGCTTGTGCACGTATTTAAAGAGGTCAATCTTCGTGCCTGCATAATCAAAGTTGCTTTTTGCGCTATATGAGAGACCTAGTGACAACAAAGAGGTTTCCTTAATGGTAAGAGGCAAGTCCGTTAGGTTAACAACAGTTTGCGCATCGTGGAGCTGGGGACTCACTTGCGTTTCCACTGTCTCCGCTGCTTTTTCGGTTTGTTGTTTGCGTTTGCACTGCTTGTTGCAGCGTCTCCTTGCTGCACGTTTGGTGTTAACATTCTGTTTGGAATGGCACCCTGAGCACCTAAGCGAAGGGTTTGTTTGCGATCTCGTTGTACCACTTCTAGCTCCTGTGCCAAGGTAAATTTCCGAAACCCCAGCCTCTGAGATCTTATCAAGTCATTGTCTGACTCACTATCAATGTTGGAGCTGCCGTCAGAAATGGGCGAGGCTTCAGCAGCCACAGTACCCGGTGTTTGTTTAGCCTGAATAGTACTGGCTGGTACAGTTTTGTGTGCGGCTTTGAGATTGTCTTATTTTTTTGCAAATGTAAAGATTTGACCGTGTTCGTAGTCCAGACGGTCTCTCTGAAATGTATACGCTTTGCGCCTCTTGATGACATCCTCCTCCCGTTTAAGGCGAGTCAACATTTCATCCCAGTATTTCGCCTTTTACTTGGTAGTTTGTCAATTTCCTCATTGAGCCTTTCAATCTCGGAGAGCAGTTTCACCCTGTCGCTTTCTGCATACTTGATAAGTATTCCCATTAGCTTTCTGGAGGACTCAAGGTTACATTCTGCCCAATCCGCTAACATACACGGGTCGGGGTTCTCATACCACGGGGCTAACATAATTCTCAAGCCCTGCGGGACCCTTTTGACCTCTAAATAACCAGAAAGCGAACAGTGCTCCCACCTGTTTGCTTGTTCTGCTTTGCTCGTTTTTTTTCAAGTGATTTAAACAACTCCCTAATGTTACTATGTGGCTCCTGCAGGGTGGCTGAAATCACAATTGGTGCTCGATCCCCAGCCGGGGAATCGGTAAACATACCTTTCGCTGCCTCAACTCGTCCCTGTAACGTGTCAGCAGACATGGCGTAGTTGTGAGCAGTTCTTTTAAACAATTGTTTCCGTTGTGTATAAGTATTTCCAATGGAGACAAGCACACTCCACACAGGACTTACTGTAGAGTTCCAAGTACTAGTGGGTACTAGCGGTGCAACTCGGGAAACGACCTCTACAACGAAGCCGTTTCCACGAAATCATTTACCACGCATGCACTACAACGCATGCGTGGTTACAACGAAAGGGTTTACCACGCATACCTTTACTACGAAATACGAAGTAAAGGCATGTGTGGTAAATGAAAAGAAAAACGAAGGGGGGGTTGGGGGGTCTCCCCCATAAAAAAAATAAAGGTCTGGGATAAAAAGGGGGGCGGGGGGGTCTCCCCCCCAAAAAAACAAAACTAACCTGAGGAGCCGAAGAAAAAGCCGAAACCGAAGCTGAAGCAATCAACGTCGTTAGGGAGGAAACAGAAAGTAACTTCCGCTTCCTCTTAACGACGTACGACCGACGTAACCAGAGAAGATGGAGGGAAGGCGAGTTAAAAGGTAAGGGGTATTTTAGAAAAATACATATATATATATATATTAAGGGTTAAGGATAAATATAAGGAGTGAGGCTAGGGGAATGTAAGTGGAGAGTTTTAACCTTTATCAAGAGTATGCCCTCACCATGCATACATTTACAACAAAAAATGGTGTAAATGTATGCGTGGTAAAGGAATATTCGAGGTAAAGGTTAAGCGTGGAAAACGAATTCCGTTGTAACGCATGCGTGGTAAAGACATGCGTTGCAACGGAATTCGTTGTAACGTCATACATTCTGCAACTCCTGTCCTTGGCCAGCCGACTCCGACCTGGAACCACTCCGACACACTTCCCTGCCCTGTAGCCGGAACTTCCACTCTCCCGGGGCAAAACGGTTTCTCCTCACGGAGCACGACAAGGGGATTCCGGGACCGGAATCATTGCTTCATACCATAGAGCCCAAAACGTGGAGGGGTTTCGCCGATTTCGAGGAAGCACTCCCGAAAATTATTCTTGGCAGAAGGACGTCTTGCAGCAATTCAAACAGCACAAAAGACGAGACGAACCCAGGAACTGGTGCTTTAAGATTTATTGTGCTCTACACCACACCACCATTACGCGTTTCAGCCTGAAGAGGCCTTGATCACATGACAACGTATGAGGGGCGGAAATACTCCTTTTAAAGTGCAACATGCCAGGAAATTCAATAGACATAGAAGACATACGGTCTGAGTATGTATATATTTTCACAGAAAAACCAAACATTCAAGTAATGTTATCGGTAGGTGATTATGACAGTGATAGCATCATCATTTTGAACAAAAAAAAACACAGAAATTCACCTGTTCTAGTTAGCAGCACTTACTATAACTTGCACCCCATGCACTGCTTGCGATCTCACATATGACATCACTCATGACATGTTCTATGACATAATTGGTGACATCACTGGTAGCATCATTCAATGAGTGTGTTTGTTTTATAGCTCACATAGTGGCGAGTAAGTACTATATCGCTTTTCTACCTAATTTTGTACAGCCTGCTTCCAGATAACTCGTCCCTGTAACGTGTCAGCAGACATGGCGTAGTTGTGAGCAGTTCTTTTAAACAATTGTTTCCGTTGTGTATAAGTATTTCCAATGGAGACAAGCACACTCCACACAGGACTTACTGTAGAGTTCCAAGTACTAGTGGGTACTAGCGGTGCAACTCGGGAAACGACCTCTACAACGAAGCCGTTTCCACGAAATCATTTACCACGCATGCACTACAACGCATGCGTGGTTACAACGAAAGGGTTTACCACGCATACCTTTACTACGAAATACGAAGTAAAGGCATGTGTGGTAAATGAAAAGAAAAACGAAGGGGGGGTTGGGGGGTCTCCCCCATAAAAAAAATAAAGGTCTGGGATAAAAAGGGGGGCGGGGGGGTCTCCCCCCCAAAAAAACAAAACTAACCTGAGGAGCCGAAGAAAAAGCCGAAACCGAAGCTGAAGCAATCAACGTCGTTAGGGAGGAAACAGAAAGTAACTTCCGCTTCCTCTTAACGACGTACGACCGACGTAACCAGAGAAGATGGAGGTTAAAAGGAGTTAAAAGGTAAGGGGTATTTTAGAAAAATACATATATATATATATATTAAGGGTTAAGGATAAATATAAGGAGTGAGGCTAGGGGAATGTAAGTGGAGAGTTTTAACCTTTATCAAGAGTATGCCCTCACCATGCATACATTTACAACAAAAAATGGTGTAAATGTATGCGTGGTAAAGGAATATTCGAGGTAAAGGTTAAGCGTGGAAAACGAATTCCGTTGTAACGCATGCGTGGTAAAGACATGCGTTGCAACGGAATTCGTTGTAACGTCATACATTCTGCAACTCCTGTCCTTGGCCAGCCGACTCCGACCTGGAACCACTCCGACACACTTCCCTGCCCTGTAGCCGGAACTTCCACTCTCCCGGGGCAAAACGGTTTCTCCTCACGGAGCACGACAAGGGGATTCCGGGACCGGAATCATTGCTTCATACCATAGAGCCCAAAACGTGGAGGGGTTTCGCCGATTTCGAGGAAGCACTCCCGAAAATTATTCTTGGCAGAAGGACGTCTTGCAGCAATTCAAACAGCACAAAAGACGAGACGAACCCAGGAACTGGTGCTTTAAGATTTATTGTGCTCTACACCACACCACCATTACGCGTTTCAGCCTGAAGAGGCCTTGATCACATGACAACGTATGAGGGGCGGAAATACTCCTTTTAAAGTGCAACATGCCAGGAAATTCAATAGACATAGAAGACATACGGTCTGAGTATGTATATATTTTCACAGAAAAACCAAACATTCAAGTAATGTTATCGGTAGGTGATTATGACAGTGATAGCATCATCATTTTGAACAAAAAAAAACACAGAAATTCACCTGTTCTAGTTAGCAGCACTTACTATAACTTGCACCCCATGCACTGCTTGCGATCTCACATATGACATCACTCATGACATGTTCTATGACATAATTGGTGACATCACTGGTAGCATCATTCAATGAGTGTGTTTGTTTTATAGCTCACATAGTGGCGAGTAAGTACTATATCGCTTTTCTACCTAATTTTGTACAGCCTGCTTCCAGATAATTGGTATAAGTGTTTACAAAACGCACGTGCAACTAATGCACCATAGGTGTAGAGCGGTATGGAAATTGTTATAAATGTTTGTATTGAAGAGTAACTCTGTGTGCAGGTGACAGCATTAAGTTATTCGAATCGTCCCAGCATGACAGGTTTTACATAAAATAAAAGACTGTGTGCACCAGGTACTAGGGACCGGGTGGGTCAGAACAAAGATTGATACCAGGCAGCTAGAGCTATCATTCACTACCACTGTCTGTTGGTTGCTTTTGATTCTACCAGGCCCGGACTGGGCTTGGCTGCTGGCCTGGGTGGGCGCTGTCTGCACGATGCCCATGCATTGCACAGCCTCAGAGAGAGAGCCCCACCACGAGGCCTTCTAATGACTCAGAAGAAGGAGAGGTTGTGGTGTGTGATGAGGCGAGGGAGGGTGGGTGGAGAGTGCAGGGCCAGGATAAAGTGATAGGATTGGTGTGATATTATACAAGGGCCGGTATTGGTAGCACTTTCACACGCTCCTACAAATTGACGCGTCTGTGAGCAAACACACCACTTTGGTGGTCATGTGATGCACAAACACACCACTAGGAGGTGGTCACGTGGTGGTAATTTTTTTAGTTGTATTTCTAAATAACTCTTGAGTCCAGGTGAGCACTGGCTGGCAGGCCCCGGGAGGCCTGAAACAAGAGTGAGAAGTGAATGATGATTATGCTGGCCAAGGGGTCGCAAGCATGGTGACAGGGGTCGCAACAGGTGGCCTAGGGGTCATAGTTGCGACCACTGGCGACCCCTAATTGATGTCATTGGGAAGGAGCTGAGGTGGATGAACTGTGTTCTTTGGAAAGTTTGAACGGGGCCAATGTTATAATCAAACCAAAAAATGCAATGTCAATGGAAAAGCAGAGCTAACTATAACTACCTACTGGTGAGTGCAACTAGCTAATATCTTATTAGATAAGATATTAAGATATTACATATACATGTATTATATATTATATATGTATTTATAGCCTGCTAATGCTCTCAAGACCTTACAGTCTGAAGCAGGAGCCTGCCTCTACTCAAAAGACTGTACAGTCAGCTGGAGTCTGCCACTTACAAGACCCTACAGTCAGAAGCAGGAGCCTGCCACTACCTACAAGACACTACCCACAAGGCCCTACAGTCAGAAGCAGGAGCCTGCCACTACCTACAAGACCCTACAGTCAGAATGAGGAGCCTGCCACTACCCACAAGGCCCTACAGTCAGAATGAGGAGCCTGCCACTACCCACAAGGCCCTACAGTCAGAATGAGGAACCTGCCACTACCCACACGACTCTACAGTCAGAAGCAGGAGCCTGCCGCTACCTACAAGACACTACCCACAAGACCCTACAGTCAGAATGAGGAGCCTGCCACTACCTACAAGACACTACCCACAAGGCCCTACAGTCAGAATGAGGAGCCTGCCACTACCTACAAGACACTACCCACAAGGCCCTACAGTCAGAATGAGGAGCCTGCCACTACCTACAAGACACTACCCACAAGACCCTACAGTCAGACTGAGGAGCCTGCCACTACCTACAAGACACTACCCACAAGGCCCTACAGTCAGACTGAGGAGCCTGCCACTACCTACAAGACACTACCCACAAGACCCTACAGTCAGACTGAGGAGCCTGCCACTACCTACAAGACACTACCCACAAGACCCTACAGTCAGAATGAGGAGCCTGCCACTACCTACAAGACACTACCCACAAGGCCCTACAGTCAGAATGAGGAGCCTGCCACTACCTACAAGACACTACCCACAAGGCCCTACAGTCAGAATGAGGAGCCTGCCACTACCCACAAGGCCCTACAGTCAGAAGCAGGAGCTTGCCACTACCTACAAGACACTACCCACAAGGCCCTACAGTCAGAATGAGGAGCCTGCCACTATCCACAAGGCCCTACAGTCAGAATGAGGAGCCTGCCACTACCCACAAGGCCCTACAGTCAGAAGCAGGAGCCTGCCACTACCTACAAGACACTACCCACAAGGCCCTACAGTCAGAATGAGGAGCCTGCCACTATCCACAAGGCCCTACAGTCAGAATGAGGAGCCTGCCACTACCCACAAGGCCCTACAGTCAGAAGCAGGAGCCTGCCACTACCTACAAGACACTACCCACAAGGCCCTACAGTCAGAATGAGGAGCCTGCCACTATCCACAAGGCCCTACAGTCAGAAGCAGGAGCTTGCCACTACCTACAAGACACTACCCACAAGGCCCTACAGTCAGAATGAGGAGCCTGCCACTACCCACAAGGCCCTACAGTCAGAAGCAGGAGCTTGCCACTACCTACAAGACACTACCCACAAGGCCCTACAGTCAGAATGAGGAGCCTGCCACTATCCACAAGGCCCTACAGTCAGAATGAGGAGCCTGCCACTACCCACAAGGCCCTACAGTCAGAAGCAGGAGCCTGCCACTACCTACAAGACACTACCCACAAGGCCCTACAGTCAGAATGAGGAGCCTGCCACTATCCACAAGGCCCTACAGTCAGAATGAGGAGCCTGCCACTACCCACAAGGCCCTACAGTCAGAAGCAGGAGCCTGCCACTACCTACAAGACACTACCCACAAGGCCCTACAGTCAGAATGAGGAGCCTGCCACTACCCACAAGGCCCTACAGTCAGAAGCAGGAGCCTGCCACTACCTACAAGACACTACCCACAAGGCCCTACAGTCAGAATGAGGAGCCTGCCACTATCCACAAGGCCCTACAGTCAGAATGAGGAGCCTGCCACTACCCACAAGGCCCTACAGTCAGAATGAGGAGCCTGCCACTACCCACACGACTCTACAGTCAGAAGCAGGAGCCTGCCGCTACCCACAAGACTCTACTGTCAGAAGCAGGAGTCTGCCACTACTCACAAGGCCCTACAGTCAGAATGAGGAGCCTGCCACTACCCACAAGGCCCTACAGTCAGAAGCAGGAGCCTGCCACTACCTACAAGACACTACCCACAAGGCCCTACAGTCAGAATGAGGAGCCTGCCACTATCCACAAGGCCCTACAGTCAGAATGAGGAGCCTGCCACTACTCACAAGGCCCTACAGTCAGAAGCAGGAGCCTGCCACTACTCACAAGACTCTACAGTCAGAAGCAGGAATCTGTCACTACTCACAAGACTCTACAGTCAGAAGCAGGAACCGGCCACTACTCACAAGACTCTACAGTCAGAAGCAGGAACCGGCCACTACTCACAGGGTCCAATAGTCAGAAGCAGGCGCCTGCCACTACTCACAAGACTCTACAGTCAGAAGCAGGAGCCTGCCACTACCAACAAGACCCTACAGTCAGAAGCAGGAGTCTGTCACTACCCACAAGACTCTACAGTCAGAAGCAGGAACCTACCACTACTCACAAGACTCTACAGTCAGAAGCAGGAACCTGCCACTTCTCACAAGACTCTACAGTCAGAAGCAGGAACCGGTCACTACTCACAAGACTCTACAGTCAAAAGCAGGAACCTGCCACTACTCACAAGCCCCTACAGTCAGAAGCAGGAGCCTGCCACTACTCACAAGGCCCTACAGTCAGAAGCAGGAGCCTGCCACCACCCACAAGACTCTACAGTCAAAAGCAGGAACCTGCCACTACTCACAAGCCCCTACAGTCAGAAGCAGGAGCCTGCCACTACTCACAAGGCCCTACAGTCAGAAGCAGGAGCCTGCCACTACTCACAAAACTCTACAGTCAGAAGCAGGAGCCTGCCACTACTCACAAGGCCCTACAGTCAGAAGCAGGAACTTGCCACTACTCACAAAACTCTACAGTCAAAAGCAGGAACCTGCCACTACTCACAAGGCCCTACAGTCAGAAGTAGGAGCCTGCCACTACTCACAAGACCCTACAGTCAGAAGCAGGAACCGGCCACTACTCACAAGGTTCTATAGTGAGAAGCAGGAACCTGCCACTACTCACAATACTCTACGGTCAGAAGCAGGAGTCTGCCACTACTCACAAGGCCCTACAGTCAGAAGCAGGAACTTGCCACTACTCACAAAACTCTACAGTCAAAAGCAGGAACCTGCCACTACTCACAAGGCCCTACAGTCAGAAGTAGGAGCCTGCCACTACTCACAAGACCCTACAGTCAGAAGCAGGAACCGGCCACTACTCACAAGGTTCTATAGTGAGAAGCAGGAACCTGCCACTACTCACAATACTCTACGGTCAGAAGCAGGAGTCTGCCACTACTCACAAGGCCCTACAGTCAGAAGCAGGAACTTGCCACTACTCACAAAACTCTACAGTCAAAAGCAGGAACCTGCCACTACTCACAAGGCCCTACAGTCAGAAGTAGTCAAGTCAAGTCAAGTCATGAAATTTGTATAGCGCACTACATACCCAGAGGGTTTCAAGGCGCTTAGGAAAGGGGGGAGGATTATTTGTCAAATATCCACGTTTTAAGCTGCTTTCTGAACGCTAGGTGATTGTGGGTGAGGCGAAGGTAAGCGGGGAGTGAGTTCCATGTTTTGGCAGCCAGGTGTGAAAAGGATCTGCCTCCCATGGTGGTCTTGTTGATGCGAGGTACAGTGGCGAAGGCTTGGCTGGAAGAGCGAAGTTGGCGGGCGGGGGTGTAGAAGGACAGCCGAGAGTTGAGGCAATCTGGTCCGATGTCGTAGAGTGATTTGTGTGCGTGGGTAAGCAGTCGGAAAGTGATCCTCTTATTGACGGGTAGCCAGTGGAGGTCTCTCAGGTGACCAGAGATGTGTTCGTTGCGTGGGATGTCTAATATGAGCCTGGCTGATGCGTTTTGGATTCGTTGGAGTTTCTTCTGGAGTTTAGCGGTGGTGCCTGCGTAGAGGGTGTTTCCGTAATCCAGTCGGCTCGTGACCAGAGCATGGGTGACCGTTTTCCTTGTTTCGGAGGGGATCCAGCGAAATGTTTTTCTGAGCATGCGAAGAATGTTAAAGCAGGAGGAGGATACGGCGCTGACTTGTTTGTTCATTGAAAGTGAAGAATCTAGGATGACGCCTAGGTTCCGTGCGTGGTCTGTCGGGATGGGTGCTTTTCCGAGGGCTTCCGGCCACCAGGAGTCATCCCAAGCCGAGGGGGATGTGCCTAAGATGAGGACTTCTGTTTTGTCTGAGTTTAGTTTCAGGCGGCTTTGTTTCATCCATTCTGCGACTTCTTTCATTCCTTCGTGTAGGTTAGTTTTGGCGGTGCTGGGGTCCCTGGTGAGAGAGAGGATAAGTTGAGTATCATCCGCGTAGGAGATGATGTTGAGATTGTGTTGGCGAGCGATGGCCGCAAGGGGGCTCATGTAAACGTTGAAGAGGGTAGGGCTGAGCGAGGATCCTTGTGGTACGCCGCAGATGATTTCAGAGGCCTCGGACTTGAATGGTGGGAGGCGGACTCTCTGGGTTCTTCCATTGAGGAACGAGGTGATCCAATCAAGTGCTTTGCCTTGGATTCCGATGTTGTTGAGGCGTTGTAAAAGGGTGCTGTGGCAGACTGTGTCGAATGCTGCAGAGAGGTCAAGGAGGATGAGGGCGACTGTGTCTCCATTGTCCAGTAGAGTTCGAATGTCGTCTGTTGCTGCGATGAGGGCGGTCTCAGTGCTGTGTTTTGCTCGGAAGCCAGATTGTGAGGGGTCGAGGGATTTGTTGGCTTCGAGGAAGGCGGCGAGCTGGTTGTTGACTGCTTTCTCGATGACTTTGGCCGGGAATGGAAGAAGCGAGATGGGGCGGTAGTTTTTGAGTTCGGTGGGGTCTGCTGTTGTTTTTTTCAGAAGGGCGGTGAGTTCAGCGTGTTTCCAGTCATCCGGGAAGGTGGCGGTGTTGAAGGAGCAGTTGATGACGTCTCGGAGGTGCGGAGCTATGACGGAGTCTGCTTTGTTGAAGATGTGGTGAGGGCATGGGTCTGTGGGGGATCCAGAGTGGATGGAGTTCATCAGGCGGATGGTGTCCTCGGTGGAGATTGGGTTCCAGGCGTTAAGGGTGTTAGCGGGGGGAAGATGGTCTGCAGATGGTAGGGTGGGTTGGCTTCCGGGTTGGTTGTCGAAGCTGTTGTGGATGTCGACAATCTTGTTGTGGAAGAAAGAGGCTAGGGAGTCGCAGAGGGTTTGAGAGGGGGTGATGTCGTTGGAGTTGGCCGAGGGGTTGGAAAATTCCTTGACGATGTTGAATAGTTCCTTGCTGTTGTGGGCGTTGTTGTCAAGTCGATCCTTGAATGATGTTTTCTTGGCTTTTCGGATCAGTTGGTGGTGAGTACGAATGGCGCTTTTGAAGGCATCCTTGTTGCTGGTGGATGGGTCTTTCTTCCAGGTCTTTTCAAGGGAGCGGCACAGTTTCTTGGATTTCTTGAGGTCATCGTTGAACCATGAGGCCTTCTTGTTTCCAAGTTTGTGAAGACGTTTTTTCAGTGGTGCTAAGGTGTCGGCGGTGTTGGATAGCCAGAGGGTGAGGTTGGAGGCGGCTTCGTTGGCATTAGAAGAGAGGGCTGGGGGGTTAAGGAGGAGCGATGAGGAGATCTGGTCGATGGTGATTTTGTTCCAGCTTCTTTGTAGAGTTGGTTGGTGGTGGTTGATGGGTTTTGGTTTGTTGTAGGCGAAATGAACGCAGCTGTGGTCAGTCCAGAGGAGCTCCGTAGTGTGGCTGAAGGAGACATGGTTGCTGGAGGTGAAGATTGGGTCGAGTGTGTGACCTGCGATGTGGGTGGGGGAAGTGACCAGTTGTTTAAGTTCGAGGTTGGCGAGGTTGTCCAAGAGGGTGGCGGTGTTGTGGTCGTTGAGCTTTTCGAGGTGGAAGTTGAGGTCTCCTAGGAGGATGTAGTCTTTGGAGGGGAGCGCGTGTGGGGTGATGAAGTCTGTGATGTCTTCACTGAATTTTGCGCGGGGTCCTGGTGGTCTGTAGAGGAGGGTGCCTCTGAGAGTTGTCTTGGGGTCGATGTGGATCTGGAAGTGAAGGTGTTCGGAGTTAGCGAGGTTGGCGTCGGAGTTGGTGGAAATGCGGATGGATTTCTTATGGACGATAGCGATTCCTCCTCCTGTATGGTCGGTGCGGTCCTTGCGTGTGATCTTATAGTCTTCAGGGATAGCGATGGCGATGTCAGGGGCGGAGGAGGCGTTCATCCATGTTTCCGTTAGGAAGGCGACGTCAGGAGAGATGGTGTCTAGTAGGTTCCAAAGGTCAATGGCGTGCCTGTGGACCGAGCGGGTGTTGAGAAGGATGCATTCTAGGTGGTTGGGGTCGGGAATCTGTGTTGTGGTCGTAGCGGAGATGTTGTCGGTGCCGCTGAATCTGCAGGAGTAGCAGGAGAAAGGTCCATGGGTGTGTCCAGGAGCGGCTTGGACGCAGGTGGGGGCGCGGCCGGGGTCAAGGGCTAGGAGGGAGGCGGCATCATAGGTAATGCGGGGGGGCTGGGGAGCGCGATGGGCAGGGGGTCTGGCGCTGGGCGCGGTCCAGGCGCGGACGGGCGTAGACGGGCTTACCTTTGGCGCACCTTCGGCGCGGGTTGGGCGCGGTCGCTGCGCGTGAACGCTGCACGCAAAAACATCTGTCATAAGTGGATAGTGGAAGGGGAGGGGCGAGGGAGGGTCAGCAGGGAGGCGGGAGCGTGATTGGAGGGACGGGGCTGGGACTGGCCAAACAACAAAATGGCAGCAGCAGTAAACAACAGTGATCAGGGAGAGGATGGGGCGAGCAGTGAGCACAAAATTAAAATACACAGCAGCGCTATGCTTACAGCGCGTTGAAGCAGGATGCAGCGCTATGGGATGTGGCAACAATGAAATGCAGTACAAGTAGCGTCTCCTCACAGGCACAGTGCGTCTCTAATCAATGTAGCCAATCAAGTTAAGTTAAAAGCACAAGTAGCGTCACTACTCACAAGGCCCTACAGTCAGAAGCAGGAGCCTGCCACTACTCACAAGACGCTATAGTCAGAGGCAGGAACCGGCCACTACTCACAAGACCCTACAATCAGAAGCAGGAACCGGCCACTACTCACAAGGTTCTATAGTCAGAAGCAGGAACCTGCAACTACTCACAAGGCCCTACAGTCAGAAGCAGGAACCGCCACTACTTAAAAGACTCTACACTCAGAAGTAGGAGCCTGCCACTACCCACAAGACTCTACAGTCAGAAGCAGGAACTTGCCACTACTCACAAGACGCTATAGTCAGAGGCAGGAACCGGCCACTACTCACAAGACTCTACACTCAGAAGCAGGAGCCTGCCACTACCCACAAGACTCTACACTCAGAAGCAGGAGTCTACCACTACTCACAAGACTCTACAATCAGAAACAGGAACCGGCCACTACTCACAAGACCCTACAGTCAGAAGCAGGAGCCTGCCACTACCCACAAGACTCTACACTCAGAAGCAGGAGTCTACCACTACTCACAAGACTCTACAATCAGAAACAGGAACCGGCCACTACTCACAAGACCCTACAGTCAGAAGCAGGAGCCTGCCACTACCCACAATACTCTACAGTCAGAAGCAGGAGTCTGCCACTTTCACAAGGCCACTCTTCGTGGACCTTATTTCACCAAGGTGTCAGGGCTAGCACGGGTGGCATCACACACCCTTTGACCCTGGATGACATCACATGGTTCACTCCTGTGTGGTGCTGAGGGGCCAGAGAAGGTCACAGGCCTCTGAGAACCCTGCTGGCGTCTCTTCCTGCCCCTACCTTTATGACGCGTGAGTCCAGGGGTAGCAAGGAGAGTGCCCGGAGTACCGCGGGTGTAACTGCTGGGTAACGGGGCCACAGGTGCTACACCTGGCTTCCCTAATCGAGGTCCACTCACCCAACAGTTGTCTGCTTAAGTGGAAACGAGCTGGGTAAGAAGAACTTTAAAAAAATATACTTTTAGAGTTTTTCAATGCACTACATACCTCATAAATCTGCTTCAGAGAGTTAGGGGTGAAAAGGGAAAGCAAGACACGACGTACGCAAGTGGCGAAATATTCTGACCTGCGGGTTGAATTTAGGTCCTAGCCCGAGTGTGCGTGGGGCTCTAACCCCCCTCGCGTCAGTGCCAAGGGGGCCAAAGCTGGTCCTAAGCATCTCAAGGGTTGTGGCGAGTTCTGGTTGGTGGTGCTTGGTGTGGAGTCTCCAGACAGTGCTTGAGGTTTCCACATTCTCCCAGAACATTAAGAAGTTGTCTTTGAACCCCAAGTGGCGCGATGAGGTGTCCGCGAGGCCCGCCTGGTACATGGCGGGCTCTTAACTGATGGAGGCCATCTCAGGGGTCTGGAAGGCTGGTGAGGGCACTTTGGTGCAGTCCCTGGGGTGTGAGCATGGAGGGATCCGTACAAGCAAAGGGTCTTGATTTGTGATCTTTCCTTGACAGGAAGCCAGTGGATCACGTGGGGGCGGAGTGATATGGGCATGTTTTGTTGGTCCACATAATTCCGCACTCTTGGCAAACTCCTCAGAAGCCTCTTTGGAACTCCCATGCGGGCTGTGCACTGCTGAGGCCAGGGGCCCGTGAGGCGTGACAGGGGCCTGTGAGGCGTGACAGGGGCCCGTGAGGCGTGACAGGGGCCTGTGAGGCGTGACAGGGGCCTTTGAGGCGTGAGCATTCAGAACTGCTGCTGGAAAGGCACTCTTTAACCCAAGAGTCTTAAAACACCGTTTCCTAAATAAACCGGATGTTGCTGTTATAAACCGGATGTTGATATTATAAACCGGATATTGATGTTATAAACTGGATATTGATGTTATAAAGCGGATGTTGACATTATAAACCGAATATTAATGTTGTAAACCGGGTGTTGATGTCTTTTAACCCTTTCCCTTGCTGCTGCCCCTTGAAATGTACTGTGTTTCCCATCGACCCCCAGGGCCCAGGGCTGCATAGCTGCCAGGTGTCCCTGTGTCCTGTGTAACATTCTCAGATGGTCCAGGCGTCTGCAATCCCACTCTTATCTCTGAGTCATGTGTGCACAGCAGTGACTCAGAGTGACTCAGCCTCTGGTGCCCTGGTGGTGCGCCTGGTCTGCCCGGGGAGTCTGCACCCCTCCCCCACCCTCCAGCCCACTCGTACCTGTCACAGAGAGGTACCTCGCAGCCTCCAGAGCTGTCACCGGTACCCACATGTTCTGGCCTCTGGGCCTGGAGGCGTCGCTCCGCATCTCCATTACTTTCAGTTGCCATAGGAACTTTGCACAAGGAGCTAATTTTATCCCTTGGCCTGCAGTCCTGGTACTGGGAAGCATTCCTTATACTGCATTTCATCATATATATTTATACCAAGCCAGCGAAAATAAACGTGGACCAATAAAACAAGTTATTTGGAACAAGTGTAGTAATACTTGTGCAGTCAAACGTTTACTACTACAGGTCAAAGGTCGAGTTCTTTGTTATTTAATAGCACAGGCTACTTACCCTGGCACGTAACTGCTTTCTGTCCCTTTGTAGAGGAAGAGTGCTGAGCCCAGACTCAGTTTCTATTCCATGAACGTATATACCAGTGTAGAGTTAGCGCTTGGAGGTATGGCTGCAGTTAAATACATTTGTTTATAAATACTACACATCAACAAATGCAGAATCCAATGAAGCATACATTCATGCTGATGGACTCACCTCCTTTGCCGACCAGCAGGAGGGTCGAAACCAGCTGCATCAGCACCCCTGCTTATCTTGCAGACAAGTTCTCCATTCCTGGAGGTTCTCTGCACATCTGGAAAGTCGTGACACCATAAGACTGCAGACTAAAAGTGTAAAAAAGAAAAGAAACAAGAGAGCAGGCCTCTGCCATCGGTGCACCCAGGATCTGGAACAACATCCCCGTAATATCTGGGTCACAGAATGCGAAGAAGTCATTGTTGGGGAATACTTGACTCAGGAGTCAAGAGCTCGCAAACCCTGGACCGGACTATGAGCGGACTGGAGCCCACAGAACATTCCAGCAAAGAACGTCAGAATTTCCAACATGGAACAGCGAGGTAAAATATTAGAGACAGAAATCAGTGACAAAGGTGAAGAACCTGCCAACAAAACCTTGTTTCAGTGCTTGTGATGCATGGTACTGGGGTTAAGAAACTGAGACAAACCCTTACCGGAGTGTTTACGATGCATGGTACTGGGGGGAGGAACCTGTCTAAAAACCTTGTTTCAGTGCTTGCGATGCATGGTACTGGTGTGAAGAACCTGCAGACAAAACCTTGCTTCAGTGTTTGCGATGCCTGGTACTGAAGTTAAGAACCTGCTGTCAAAACCTTACTTCAGTTTTTGCAATGCATGGTACTAGGGTGAGGAACCAGTTGACAAAACCTTGCTTCAGTGTTTGCGATGCATGGTACTGGGGTGAAGAACCTGCAGACAAAACCTTGCTTCAGTGTTTGCGATGCATGGTACTGGGGTGAAGAACCTGCAGACAAAACCTTGCTTCAGTGTTTGCGATGCATGGTACTGGGGTGAAGAACCTGCAGACAAAACCTTGCTTCAGTGTTTGCGATGCATGGTACTGGGGTGAAGAACCTGCAGACAAAACCTTGCTTCAGTGTTTGCGATGCATGGTACTGGGGTGAAGAACCTGCAGACAAAACCTTGCTTCAGTGTTTGCGATGCATGGTACAAGGGTGAAGAACCAGTTGACAAAACCTTATTTCAAACAGCACAATGGTTAAGCACTCCACATAGTGTACATTTAACAATAGCAATCAATACAATAATCCGAAAGGAACACTTCAGTAGGACTCAGAGTTCTTTTCTTGCTTTTATTAACAATCTTCAAGTAAAAAACGTAGCCAACGCGAACTACCGGTATCGAGGGAGAAGGCACACGCTGCTCGTGATCGAAAACTGATGGGTGGGGACAGTGAATAAATACGTCTTTTGGTGACCCTTTGATCATGATGCACAGAAGGATTTGATTGTTATCCTTCGCAATAAGGCCACTCATGCCTCACACTTCTGATGTCCTGAAAACTAAAATTTGGAAAACAAGGGATTTGACCACTGCTACATATAATAAGGCCGGTAATACCATTTACTACTTACCTTTGAACGGATAACCACGAATAATATAGAGAGCTCTGTGAGAAAGATTTTGAAAAAAACATATGAATACCTTTCGCACTGAAGAAGTCCTACGGACGAAACGCGTTGGCTACGTTTTTTACTTGAAGATTGTTAATAAAAGCAAGAAAAGAACTCTGAGTCCTACTGAAGTGTTCCTTTCGGATTATTGTATTGATTGCTATTGTTAAATGTACACTATGTGGAGTGATTAACCATTGTGCTGTTTGAAATTATGTTGGGAGTCTAGGGGTATTTCAGTGTTTGCAATGCATGGTACTGGGATGAAGAACCTACCAACATAACCTGACTTCAGTGCTTGCGATGCATGGTACTGGGGTGAAGAACCTGCAGACAAAACCTTGCTTCAGTGTTTGCGATGCATGGTGCAGAGGTTAAGAACCTGTCGATAAAACCTTGCTTCAGTGTTTGCGATGCATGGTGCAGAGGTTAAGAACCTGTCGACAAAACCTTGCTTCAGTGTTTACGATGCATTGTACTAGGGTGAAGAACCAGACGACAAAACCTTCCTTCAGTGTTTGCGAGGCATATTATTGTGGTGAAGAACCTTCCGACAAAACCTTGCTTCAGTGTTTGCGATGCATTGTACTGAGGTTAAGAATCTGCTGGCAAAACCTTACTTCAGTGTTTACAATGCATGGTACTAGGGTGAAGAACCAGACGACAAAACCATTCTTCAGTGTTTGTGATGAATGGTACAGGGGTGAAGTACCTGCTGACAAAACGTTACCCGAGTGTTTGCAATGCATAGCACTGGGGTGAAAAACCTGCAGAGAAAACCTTGCTTCAGAGTTTGAGTTGCATGGCACTTAGGTGATGAACCTGTCGACAAAACCTTACCTCAGTGTTCACGATGCATGGTACTGGGGTGGAGAACCTGCCAACGAAACCTTACTTCAGTGTTTGCGATGCATGGTACTGGCGTGGAGAACCTGCCAACAAAATCTTACTTCAGTGTTTGCGATGCAAGGTACTTGGATGAGGAACCTGTCGAAAAAAACGTACTTCAGTGTTTGCGATGCATGGTACTAGGGTGAAGAAATCGCAGACAAACCCTTGCTTCAGTGCTTGCGATACATGGTACTGGGATGATGAACCTGCCAACAGAACCTTACTTCAGTGCTTGTGAGGCATGGTACTGGGATGAAAAACCTGCAGACAAAACCTTACTTCAGTGCTTGCAATGCATGGTAATGGGGTGAAGAACCTGTCAACAAAACCTTACTTCATTGTTTGTGATGCATGGTACTGGGGTAAAGAACATATCTCCAAATACTTACTTCAGTGTTTGCAATGCATGGTACTGAGGTGAAAAGCCTGCCGACAAACCCTTACTTCCGCGGTAACAATGCAAGGTTTTGAAGTTAAGGGCCTGCCAAAAAAACCTTACTGCAGTGTTTGCGATGCATGGTACTGGGGTGAAGAACCTGCAGACAAAGCCTTACTTCAGTGTTTGCGATGCATGGTACTGGGGTGAAGAACCTGCAGACAAAGCCTTACTTCAGTGTTTGCAATGCATGGTACTGAGGTAAAGAACCTGCCAACAAAACCTTACTTCAATGCTTGCGATGCATTTGCTGAGGTGAACATCCACCGACAAAACCTTACTTCAGTGTTTGCAATGCATGGTACTTAGGTGAAGAGTGTAGGAGAGTAGGGTCTGCAATCCTATGATCACCCAGATTTTTTTGCTTTTGTTTCACTGGTTTACGACTTTCTCTGGCTGTGGGCCTGCTAATCAGACCCACAGCCTGGCTGTTCTCTTTCTAAATTACGACATGTACCCTAGGTGCATTTACCAATTGGTACTGGGCCACCTTATCAGACTCTGTAACTCAGGGCATAGGTGTACCCAGGGCCGCCAGGGGCTGCAGCATGTATTATGCCACCCCTGGCTGGCCTCCTAAATTTGACACAACTGGCTGCGTGACAGCTGGGGCGAAGTCGTGTACACACACTTTGCTTTAGATATAGTAGCACTATATCTAACCATACAATGGACACTCGAGTTCCTATCAGTCACTCCTATGGCAGGCCTTGACGATCCTGAAGGCAGAGTGCATGGGCTCGTGTGAACTAAGCTCTGGCCCGAGCCGAGCCCGGTTGCAGCTTGCGGAATCAAGACCCAATGGCTGTTCCATGATAACGCGTACCATATCGGTAACTTCGGTGTCGCGTTATCAAGACATGTCGAGTAAGGTGTCATACGAATCGGGGTGCTGCCCTCTCCCCAACTCTGGCGACGAGGTTAGCATTCCGCCCTTCTAGAGGGACACGACATGTACGTAACTGTGAACCCCGGTTAAAGTTAACTAAAGCCTCAGCTCCACAAAATGGGTGCTGCCACCACAGACACGAGTCTGACCTCCTGCTGCTGGGAGTCCTTCCAGCGAGGAGAGCTTGGACAAAGGGTTTCCTGTCGAGGGCGGTGTTCGCACCGTCCCAGACAGGGTTTGTGTATTCTGGGTAGGTAGGGCTTTTGCGAGAAGGTGACTGCGGAGTGGCACCCCGGTGCTCACTACGCATCTGCCGGTTAGAACCAGTTCCAGGGGCGACAGCCCTGGCCTGGGGAAAGTCCGGCAGGGGAGAGGGGTGTAACTACCCCCCTTCCTGGTCCCACCCTTAGGGCAGGACCTAGTCATGTACCCACCCCTTTCTTTAGAATAAAGGCCGGAGCGGGGACCCTTCCAAATTAGATCATCTTTGATTCAAGAACTACTTTCTACGAAAGGACATTCAAGACTCTTCTCAAGATTTCTCCCTTGTGACTAAGGAGTAGTCACCCTGCATCAGCGGGCACCACCTAAGAACTCTGCGGTTTGCTGTAAGTCCTTCCTCAAGGAATCCGACGGCCCAGCTCGACGAGAACCGGCTTCCCTGGCACCTCTGACCTCTACCCACGTCATCAGCTCAGCTGTGCTCTGTGGGTGCGACGAGACCTCGAGGGACCGGCCATCATCAAAACCTGCACGCTTTCTTAACCAGCACGACCATCGAGGTAACTCTCTGGTGAGTGCTCTGGGGTCCGAGAAGCCCCGACCCTGAGCCGCTCCAGCATCGAAGTGCAGTCCCCCAGCATCTCCACGATCTGCGTGGGGCCCTTCTGCTCGCTGCTCAGCACGTTGTCTGGTCACTAGCCGCTGGCTTGTGCCCTTCTGTGACGACATCCGACAATCAACACTGCTGGTCTGGTTGCTCCAGACTGGCCCTTGCTTCCATCTTTTCGAGAAGCACCCCGGACCCTCCTGGTCCACTCAAGACGCCATCTTAGGCCCACCACGTGGCCCTGAGATTTGCCAAGGCTTGTTGCCCCATCCTGGGCCCAGCGACGCCGACAGCATCATCCTTCGTGGGACAGCTCGCACCTCCACCGTGGTCGCCGACAACGCCTCCTGGTCCGTGAGACTGCAGAGCCTAGCGTCGCCCACTCACCTGGTCGAGGTGACGGCCAACCGGTGCCTTCCTGGTACCCTCTGACTACTGGCTAGTAGTACGAACTTGGTCCCCTCTGCTTTCAGGTATCATCAATCTCTGATCCAGGCTTGGATCTCTACGAACTATTCATCACTGGTCGCCGGCCAGCAACTCCTTTTCTTCCGGCTCCTGGCTCGTCAGCGAAGACCCCGACGCCTGTAAGACTTGTGCAGCCGCAGCCCTCGTGGCTAGGTAACTCGGCATTTCGGTGCCTGCATAGCCTCTTTACTCTAGGGTCCCGAGTCCCTCGCTTCCGACTTGCCTTATCGGGTCCGCCCGAGACCTTAACCTTTCCGTGTCCTCGGACACTTGTTTTAATTGTGCACTTGAAGTATTTGCTAAAGAGATTTGGTTTGTGCTTAGTACCCCGTCCTCATAAAGAGTACAGGGCTGTTGTGATTCTTAATAAATATACTGTTTATTTTCATAACACTTGTGTGGTGCCCTTTCACTGGGTGTTCAAGGGGTACATGTGTGGTAAACAGCTGGCTTAACGTGCCCTCTCGAGTCTTTAGCCTTAGACTGCTCGTATCCACGCTACTAGGATAGCTGGTCTATAGGTTGACTTACAACCAAACACCATAAGGGTCGTTGGAACGATACATAGCGGTCGCTAGAATAGCGAACGTTGCATATCGGGCCAACTTCTCACATTGGTGAGCAGCGGTTGGGATTTGAGCTTGATGTTGTTTTACCACACGTATCCTAAGAATATCTTGTTGAAAGATCACACAAGTACTGTTAGTACATATAACTAAAGCTTAGAATACTCTTAGTTCTACTGAACCAGCTGTTGTAGCTCCTCAAGGCTTAGCACACCTTGGCTGCAACTCTTAGCAAGGGAACAGTAGGTAAACACGTAGTGTAGGTAGGTGCATCACTTACACCACACTAGAAACAGTATGTCGGACAAAGGAGGAAACTCTGAGTCTCCCCTTGTGTCAGTTGACCCTCCACAGGTCATCCCTTCAAGATATACTGCGCTTAACTTCCATGAGTTACGACAAGTATGTACCTCTAGGAAGATTAAGCAAGGGGCTAACCCCACCACCTCCTTTCTGATTGGTCTCCTAGAGACTTATGATGCCAGAAAGGCTGAGAAGCTTCTTAGCCATTCTAATCCAGAAGGAGACATGCCTCCCCTTGAGGGAACCAGAGACGATCCTGACCTCATCCACCTCGCAACTGAGCTGGCTCGTCAGCGAAGACCCCGACGCCTGTAAGACTTGTGCAGCCGCAGCCCTCGTGGCTAGGTAACTCGGCATTTCGGTGCCTGCATAGCCTCTTTACTCTAGGGTCCCGAGTCCCTCGCTTCCGACTTGCCTTATCGGGTCCGCCCGAGACCTTAACCTTTCCGTGTCCTCGGACACTTGTTTTAATTGTGCACTTGAAGTATTTGCTAAAGAGATTTGGTTTGTGCTTAGTACCCCGTCCTCATAAAGAGTACAGGGCTGTTGTGATTCTTAATAAATATACTGTTTATTTTCATAACACTTGTGTGGTGCCCTTTCACTGGGTGTTCAAGGGGTACATGTGTGGTAAACAGCTGGCTTAACGCGCCCTCTCGAGTCTTTAGCCTTAGACTGCTCGTATCCACGCTACTAGGATAGCTGGTCTATAGGTTGACTTACAACCAAACACCATAAGGGTCGTTGGAACGATACATAGCGGTCGCTAGAATAGCGAACGTTGCATATCGGGCCAACTTCTCACAAAGAGCATGCCGGCAAAACCTTGCTTCAGTGTTTGTGATGCATGGTACTGAGGTTAAGAAACTGACGACAAACCCTTGCTTCAGTACTTGCGATGCATGGTGTTAGGGTGAAGATCCTGCTGACAAAACCTTGCTTCAGTGTTTGCAATGCATGGTACTAGGGTGAAAAACCTGCAGGCAAAACCTTGCTTCAGTGTTTGCGATGTATGTTACTGGGGTGAAGTACCTGTCAAGAAAACAGTACTTCAGTGTTTGAGATGCATGGCACTGAGATGAAGAACATGCCGACAAAACCTTTCTTTACATTTGCGATGCATGGTACTGGGGTGAAGAAACTGATGACAAAGCCTTACTTCAGTGTTTGCGATGCATGGTACTGGTGTGAAGAACCTGCAGACAAAACCTTGCTTCAGTGTTTGCGATGCATGGTACTGAAGTTAAGAACCTGCTGTCAAAACCTTACTTCAGTTTTTGCAATGCATGGTACAAGGGTGAAGAACCAGTTGACAAAACCTTGCTTCAGTGTTTGCGATGCATGGTACTGAGGTTAAGAACCTGCTGGCAAAACCTTGCTGCAGAATTTGTGATGCATGGCACTGGGATGAAGAACCTGTTAACAAAACCTGACTTCAGTGCTTGCGATGCATGGTACTGGGGTGAAGAACCTGCAGACAAAACCTTGCTTCAGTGTTTGCGATGCATGGTACTGAGGTTAAGAACCTGCTGGCAAAACCTTACTTCAGTGTTTGCAATGCATGGTACTGGGATGAAGAACCAGACGACAAAACCTTGCTTCAGTGTTTACGAAGCATGGTACTGAGGTGAAGAACCTGTCGACCAAACCTTACTTCAGTGTTTACGATGCATTGTACTAGGGTGAAGAAACAGACGACAAAACCTTCCTTCAGTGTTTGCGAGGCATATTATTGTGGTGAAGAACCTTCCGACAAAACCTTTCTTCAGTGTTTGCGATGCATGGTACTGAGGTTAAGAACCTGCTGGCAAAACCTTACTTCAGTGTTTACAATGCATGGTACTAGGGTGAAGAACCAGACGACAAAACCATTCTTCAGTGTTTGTGATGAATGGTACAGGGGTGAAGTACCTGCTGACAAAACGTTACCCGAGTGTTTGCAATGCATAGCACTGGGGTGAAAAACCTGCAGAGAAAACCTTGCTTCAGAGTTTGAGTTGCATGGCACTTAGGTGATGAACCTGTTGACAAAACCTTACCTCAGTGTTCACGATGCATGGTACTGGGGTGGAGAACCTGCCAACAAAACCTTACTTCAGTGTTTGCGATGCATGGTACTGGCGTGGAGAACCTGCCAACAAAATCTTACTTCAGTGTTTGAGATGCAAGGTACTTGGATGAAGAACCTGTCGAAAAAAACGTACTTAAGTGTTTGCGATGCATGGTACTAGGGTGAAGAAATCGCAGACAAACCCTTGCTTCAGTGCTTGCGATACATGGTACTGGGATGATGAACCTGCCAACAGAACCTTACTTCAGTGCTTGTGAGGCATGGTACTGGGATGAAAAACCTGCAGACAAAACCTTACTTCAGTGCTTGCAATGCATGGTAATGGGGTGAAGAACCTGTCAACAAAACCTTACTTCATTGTTTGTGATGCATGGTACAGGGGTAAAGAACATATCTCCAAATACTTACTTCAGTGTTTGCAATGCATGGTACTGAGGTGAAAAGCCTGCTGACAAACCCTTACTTCCGCGGTAACAATGCAAGGTTTTGAAGTTAAGGGCCTGCCAACAAAACCTTACTGCAGTGTTTGCGATGCATGGTACTGGGGTGAAGAACCTGCAGACAAAGCCTTACTTCAGTGTTTGCAATGCATGGTACTGGGGTGAAGAATCTGCAGACAAAACCTTGCTTCAGTGTTTGTGATGCATGGTACTGAGGTAAAAAACCTGCCAACAAAACCTTACTTCAGTGCTTGCGATGCATTTGCTGAGGTGAACATCCCACCGACAAAACCTTACTTCAGTGTTTGCAATGCATGATACTTAGGTGAAGAGCATGCCGGCAAAACCTTGCTTCAGTGTTTACGGTGCATGGCACTGGGGTGAAGAACCTGCCGGCAAAAAGTTACCCGAGTGTTTGCGATGCAAGGTACTGAGGTGTAGAACCTGCAGACAAAACCTTGCTTCAGTGTTTGCGATGCATGGTACTTCAGTGAAGAACATGCAGACAAAACCTTGCTTTGGTGTTTGCGAGGCAAAGGACTGAGGTGAAGAACCTGCAAATAAAACCTTGCTTAAGTGTTTGCGATGCATGGTACTAAGGTGAAGAACCTGTAAACAAAACTTTGCTTCAGTGTTTGTGATGCATGGTATTGAGGAAAAGATCCTGCAGACAAAACCTTACTCAAAGTTTGCAATGCATGGTACTGGGGAGAAGAACCTGAAAACAGAACCTTGCGTCAGTGTTTGTGGTGCATGGTACTGAGGTGAAGAACCTGCCGACAAAATTTCCCTTCAGTGTTTGCGATGTATGTTACTGGGATGAAGAAACGTCCGACAAAACTTTCCTTCAGTGTTAACTGTGAGAAGTTGGCCTGATATATGATGCTCACTAGTTCTAGTGATCACCTTGTATCCGTCCAAACAATCCTTATGGTGATTGGTTGTAAGTGAACCTTATAGACCAGCTATCCTAGTAGCGTGGACAAAAGCAGTCTTTAGGCTAAACTCTTTATGGCATGTGAAGCCAGCTGTTTTACCACATATAACCTTTGAATACCAAATGAAAAGGACACCACACAGGTAGTTATGAAAATAAACAGTTATTTATTAACTAACATACACCTCTGAACTCTTTATGAGGTCAGAGGGCTAAGCACATGACAAACTCTTAAGAAAAATACGTTTAAGTTGCACGATTTACAATGGTGCCCTAGGGGCACGACAAACCATATACTAAATAATCTGAATGTGAAAGTCAATTAAAGGAATGGAGCTGTCCAGAGGTTGTAGGATCGCTGGGACCACGCTATACTAACTTGAGGTAAGTAATAGGAGGCCCACGGAGCGCGTGTGCAGAGTGTGAACTCACACGCGAGATGCGTACAAACGTCTAAGGACAGTACAGTTTAAAGAAAAGGTGAGTACGGACGTTCCTGACTAGGTAGGACTGAAACGACAATGGAACTGGGCACTAGGATAGTCAAGCTACCCTTGAGCACCGAAATGCTCGTGTTACCTCACCCACGGGCTGCGGGTTCATAGGTGCGAAGTCGTGTCGGGTTTCCGCGTCGAAGTCTATGGAGCCTTGAAGAAAGATGCTGCAGGCGACCAGGAGGAAGATGTCCGGTCCAATCCAAGGGTGGATTGGGGAAGAGAAGAACCTGAAAGCAGAGGGGACAATGTTCAAAGTCACTAGCCAGTGACTGGAGTGGAACCAGGAGTGAAACCAGATGTCGTCGCGATCAGGTGAAGGTGGACGCTTGTCTCTGCAGCCACGTGGACCAGGTGGTGTCTTCGATGACCAGGATGGAGGCACGAGCTGTCCCACGCAGGCTCTCGCTGTCGGCGGTGTCGTCTCCGGATTTGGGTTCAACAGGCCTTGGCAAAGGCAACCCACGCGGTGAGTGGAAACGGCGTCTGGAGTGGACCAGGAGGGTCCGGGGTGCTCCTCTTTTGGAGGGGAGCAAGGGCCAGTCTGGAGCAACCAGACCAGCAGCAAAGTTGTCGGTGTTCGTCGTCTAGGAGGTCACTAGCCAGCCGGCAAGTGACCAGACAACGCGTTGAGCAGCAAACAGGCAGAAGGGCCCCACGCAGATCTCGTGGATGCTGGAGGGCTCGTCTTCGATGCAGGAGCTGCTCGGGGTCGGGGCTTCTCAGTCCCCAAAGCACTTGGATGAGGATACCTCAGGAGTCATGCTGGAGCGAAGTGCTGCTTCTTTCAAGATGGCTGGTCCCACGTGTCTCGTCGCACCCACGGGTCTCAGCTCGGCTGCAGATGTGGGTTGAGGTCGGAGAGGTCTGGGAATCTGGGTCTCGTCAGGCTCTGAAGTCTGGATCCTTTGCAGGAAGACGACAAAGGGAAGTCGCGGTACGCTGATGGTGCCTGCAGATGCAGGGTGGACACTCCTTGCCCACAAGGGAGATTCCTTCTGTCTTCTGTGGAGCAGAACGTCGAGGTCCAGAGTTTTTTCTTGTGAAGTTGATCAGGATAATCTAATCTGGAATGGGACCAGCTCCTACCTTTATCCAGCTAAAGGGGGCTGTACTACGACTAGGTCCCTCCTCTGGGCAGGACCAGGAAGGGGGGTGGTTACACCCCCTTTCCTTTGTCCGGTCTTGCACCAGCTCCGGGGCTGGGGTGCCCCAGGAACTGGTTTAGACCAGCATATGCACAGGGACACCTTGTGTGCCCCAGCCATGTCTCATTCCTTTCAGCTCTGTCCTACCTAATACACAAAATCCTGTCTGGGGTGGTGCTAGCACCTCCCAAGGCAGGAAACCCTTTGTCCGAGCCTCCCTCGCTGGAAGGACTCCCAGCAGCAGGAGGTCAGACTTGTGTTTGTGGTGGCAGCATCCATTTTGTGATGCTGAGGCTCGAGTTAACTTTAACCGGGGTTCACAGTTACATACATGTCATGTCCCTCTAGAAGGGTGGAATGCTAATCCCGTCGCCAGAATTGGCGAGGGGTTAGTATTCCAATTCGTATGACACCTTACTCGACATGTTTTGATAATGCTATGCCAATGTTAGCATTTGACCGCGAGGTTCATAATGCATTTAAGAGTATATGGTATAGCGTTATCATGGAACAGCTATTAGGACTTGGTTCCGCAAGCTGCAAACGGATTCAGCTCATGCCAAAGCACCATCTCACATAATTCCAAGCACTCTGCCTTCAGGATTGATAAGGCCTGCCATAGGAGTGACTGATAGGCATATATGTGTCCATTTTAGGGTTAGGTATAGAGATACTATACCTAAAGCAAAGGGTGATTACACCACCTTGCCCCAGCTGTCGTGCAGCCAGTTGTGTCAGATTTGGATGGCCAGCCAGGGGTGGCATAATACATGCTGCAGCCCCTGGTAGGCCCTGGGTACACCTATGCCCTGGATACCTAAGGTATGCTTTACAGGGACTGATAAGGTGGCCCAGTACCAATTGGTAAATGCACCTAAGGTACATGCTTGGCAATTTAGAGAGAGAACAGCTAGGCTGTGGGTCTGATTAGCAGGCCCACAGCCAGGGAAAGTCGTAAACCAGTGAAGCAAAAAGCAAAAAGCAAAAATCGGGGGTGACCATAGGATTGCAGACTCTACTCTCCTACATTAACGATGCATGGTGCTGGGGTGATGAACCTGTCAAGAAGACCTTACTTCAGTGTTTGCGATGCATGGTACTGGGATGATGATCCTGCAGACAAAACCTTGCTTCAGTGTTTGCGATGCATGGTACTAAGGTGAAGAACCTGCAAACAAAACTTTGCTTCAGTGTTTGCGATGCATGGTATTGAGGAAAAGATCCTACCGACAGAACCTTACGCAAAGTTTGCAATGCATGGTACTGAGGTGAAGAACCTGCTGACAAAACTTTCCTTCAGTGTTTGCAATATATGATACTGGGATGAAGAAACGTCCGACAAAACTTTCCTTCAGTGTTAACGATGTATGGAGCTGGGGTAAAGAACCTGTCAAGAAGACCTTACTTCAGTGTTTGCGATGCATGGTACTAGAGTGAAGAACCTGCAGACAAAGCCTTACTTTAGTGTTTGCGATGCATGGTACTGGGGTGAAGAAAGTTCAAGTTTAAAATTTGTATAGCGCACTACTGAGTGCTTGCGAGGCATGGTACTGGGGTCAAGAACCTGTCAACAAAACCTTACTTCATCGTTTGTGATGCATGGTACTGGGGTAAAGAACATATCTCCAATCTTTACTTCAGTGCTTGCGAGGCATGGTACTGAGGCGAAGAGCCTGCCGACAAAACCTTACTTCAGTGTTTGCGATGCATGGTACTGGGGTGAAGAACCTGCAGAAAAAACCTAGCTTCATTTTTAGTGATGCATGGTACTGGGGTGAAGAACCTGTCAACAAAACCTTACTTCAGTGTTTGCAATGCATGGTACTGAGGTAAAGAACCTGCCAACATAACCTTACTTCTGTGCTTGCGAGGCCTGGTACTGAGGTAAAGAACCTGCCGACAAAACCTTACTTCAGTGTTTGCAATGCATGGGACTGAGGCGAAGAGCCTGCCGACAAAACCTTACTTCAGTGTTTGCGATGCATGGTACTGGGGTGAAGAACCTGCAGAAAAAACCTATCTTCATTTTTAGTGATGCATGGTACTGGGGTGAAGAACCTGCCGACAAAACCTTGCTTCAGTGTTTGCGATGCACAGTACTGAGATGAAGAACCTGTCAACAAAACCTTACTTCAGTGTTTGCAATGCATGGTACTGAGGTAAAGAACCTGCCAACATAACCTTACTTCTGTGCTTGCGAGGCCTGGTACTGAGGTAAAGAACCTGCCGACAAAACCTTACTTCAGTGTTTGTGATGCACGGTACTGGGGTGACGAACCTGCCGACAAAACCTACCAGAGCTCTTGACAGAAGGGTCTTGCGAGTAGTGGCAGGCTCCTGACTGCAGGGTCTTGCGAGTAGTGGCAGTCCTGACGGAAGGGTGTTGCGTATAGTGGCAGGCTCCTGACTGTAGGGTCTTGTGAGTAGTGGCAGGCTCCTGCTCCTGACAGAAGGGTCTTGCTAGTAGTGGCAGGCTCCTGCTCCTGACAGTAGGGTCTTGCTAGTAGTGGCAGGCTCCTGACTGCAGGGTCTTGCGAGTAGTGGCAGGCTCCTGACTGTAAGGTCTTGCTAGTAGTGGCAGGCTCCTGACTGTAGGGTCTTGCTAGTAGTGGCAGGGTCCTGCTTCTGACTCTAGGGTCTTGCTAGTAATGGCAGACTCCTGACTGTAGGGTCTTGCTAGTAGTGGCAGATTCCTGCTTCTGAATCTAGGGTCTTTCTAGTAGGTGCAGGCTCCTGACAGTAGGGTCTCACGAGTAGTGGCAGGCTCCTGACAGTAGGGTCTTGCCAGTAGAGGCAGGCTCCTGACAGTGGGGTCTTGCGAGTAGTGGCAGGCCGCTGAATGTAGCGTCTTGCGAGTAGTGCCAGGCACCTACTGGAGGCCCCCACCCCTGTATGGAGACTCCTCTTTGGGTTGTAGTCCTGCCTGCTGGCGTAGACGCCTCCTTGCGAGTGGACATTCCTTGGAGGGGGGCTCAGCCTCTATTTTCAGGGGGGCACTCTCTAGTGAGTGGAGACCCCCACACCACCGGAAGGCAGACTCTGTGTGATTTGTTTTCTGAGCCCCCCCACCCACCCCATCTCATCAGGCCACAATACTCCCCCTGCTCACTTGGTATAGGCTGCAAGCCGAAAGGACTCAAATCCACCCTACAAGCCCCGGGGCGGTGAGGAAAGGGATGCCTGGCTGTCCATCCCCAGTGCAGCGAGGGAAGGGATACCTGGCTGTCCTTCCCCAGGGCGGCGAGGAAAGGGATGCCTGTCTGTCCTTCCCCAGGGCTGTGAGTGAAGGGATGCCTGGCTGTGAATCCCCGGGGCGGCGAGGGAAGAGAGGCCTGGCTGTCCTTCCCTAGGGAGGTGAGGGAAGGGTTGCCTGGCTGTCCATCCCCTGGGCGGCGAGGGAAGGGATGCCTAGCTGTCCTTCCCCAGGGCTGTGAGGGAAGGGATGCCTGGCTGTCCGTCCCCAGGGCAGCGAGGGAAGGGATGCTTGGCTGTCCATTCCCGGGGCAGTGAGGGAAGGGATGTCTGGCTGGCTGTCCATCCCCAGGGAGGTGAGGGAAGGGACCCCTCGCTGTCCATCCCCAGGGCGAGGAGGGAAGGGATGCCTGGCTGTCCATCCCTGGGGCGGCGAGGGAAGGGATGCCTGGCTGCCCATCCCCAGGGCGGTGTGGGAAGGTATGCCTGGCTGTCCATCCCCGGGGCGGCGAGGGAAGGGATGTCTGGCTGTCCATCCCCAGGGTGGAGAGGGAAGGGATGCCTGGCTGTCCATCCCCGGGGCGGCGAGGGAAGGGATGCCTGGCTGTCCATCCCCAGGGCAACGAGGGAAGGGATGCCTGGCTGTCCTTACCCGGGGCTGTGAGAGAAGGGATGCCTGGCTGTCCATCCCCGGGGTGGAGAGGGAAGGGATGCCTGGCTGTCCATCCCCAGGGCAGAGATGGAAGGGATGCCTGGCTGTCCATCCCCAGGGCAGTGAGGGAAGGGATGCCTGGCTGTCCATCCCCAGGGAGGTGAGAGAAAGGATGCCTGGCTGTCCATCCCCAGGGCGGCGAGGGAAGGGATGCCTGTGTAGTTTACTTCCTATATTCCCAATAGGCTCTGCGCATTGGAATAATATATCCTATAGATTTGATGTAGGACTGAGGTCAACTAGGTCTCTATCGAATATACTAAACTTAATAGTGAGTGCAAGCTAGCTCAGAGGTCACTAGAAACTTTCTCGAATTCACAAGAAGGGATTCGTTTCTGACAACCGCATAAACATGACAACTTTGTTTCCCAAGAATAAGAATATATCTCTCAGAGTCGCGGAAACAATAGATAAGTATTTCACTCAGTCAATCGTGCATGCTTCGTTTCTACAGAGTTGCAGAGAAATAGTGAGACGGGCGTTTTCAATAAAAAGGTTTATTGAACAGTCTTCTACCTCATGCAAGAGAAGTGAACTGCTACAATCGTTAGGCAGACTGCAAAGTATAATGCGTACAGGGTAAACAGTAATATGAAATAATACTGTAAGAGCATTGTATGGTTTCTAAGCCATATAAAAATACATACATAAATAACATTGACTAAAATACTTAACTGGTGCTTCTAAAATACGCCTACCCCAATGTACCTAACCTAAGTCTAGTACGCGGGAAGAAGTAAGTATTGTGTAGCATAGGTTTTAGTTTTCTTTTCCAAGAATCTACTGAAGGTTTCTCTAGGTTCTAATCAGCTCCATACCTTGGTTAGAATGAAGGAGGTCTGGTATCTCAGTCTCGGGACTCGATTTCCCAACACCCGCAAGGGGAGCTTGGAAACACTGGAGCTGGATTCTCGGCAGGAGAAGGGCAGCTTCCTGATCAGTTTGTCAGCTGGAGAGTCGTCTTCCTTCGGTACTTGCAGTAGCAAGCTCCGTCGAGCAAGTAGATAGTCGAACTGCTCCGAACCACCGTAGTTTGCTATAGCAAGTGAAGGTATATTTATACCTTGAAGGTGTTTAGGAATGCCACAGTTTGACATAAATTTGGGCATAAGAACGTCATAATGAAGCTCTTGGGAACAGTTGTTCATTGTAAAAGTAACTGAGTTCTTGGAGAAATCAATATTCAAGCAAGGGGAAGTTCCCTGACTGCTTAAGCCGATTTTCCAAGAAATCGTTGTGACGTTTGGTACGGGTGGAAGTAGCCATGCCTGTATTTGGTTTGCATGGGCTATGCCCAAATAAGGGTTTGATTTCTATGTCTATATAAGGGCAATGTGAATTGTACCTATATAAGGGCATGAATCGGGAAAATTCACTAAACGCCACACAACACCCACTCCACTTTCTTTTTATGATATTACTAAGTTCTAAACACAGTAAAACATAATTAAACATGATGTGTTAAAACCTACCCAAAATATATAAAAATGCATTGGTACTGGTTGTACATGAAAAAAAAGCATTTGTGCTGTACACATTTAAAGAAATGTTTCATTCAAAGCATATAGTTTGACATTTGAAAATGCTATCCCAATGAATCATGAAAATACATTTATGAAATGGCTCTTAAATACAGAAGAAAAATGTCGAGACCATTTCATGGCAGATTATAAAACTGTTTGAATGTGGACAAGGTCAAATATTGTCTCTTGGAAGTTTTTCAAAGAATTTCTAGTTGTCTATGAATAGTTCTACTATGAGCAGATTACTTTGTGCCAAAAAAATGAAAAATACAAATTTGGAAAAACAAAAGTTTAATCATAGAAAAAATAAAGTCCCAAAGTTTAGAACTTTGTTTTCAAAAATGAAGGTCGAATTCAGAGTCTCTCAGAACACTGTGTGCCAACTCAAAAGTCAGTGTTATTGTTTGGGAAAACATCAAATCTTCTAAGTCTGTAAAGAATTTGTCTACCATCGTATGTGAAAGTTGGATTACCTCGTTAAGAAGATCAATCGCACATAGATGTGAAGCATCGCCGTCAGCGTTGGTCGCGTTAGCAATGGTCGAATTGGAAGGAACCTGTGTGCCGCTTTCCTATCGTACCTCAACAGTAGCATGTTGCGTCTGTGAGATCTCAACGAATGCCGTCATCAGGATAGGTAGCCGTTGTGGACAACACAGTGCATGAGCCGTTATTGGTCCAAGCAAAGCATCAACGTCCGTTGGCATGACTGATGGGAGTGTCAGACAGATGTCTAGCACGCATTCTTCTCCACATAGCAGGCATCGTAGAACAGGTAAGATGCAATCTTGCCATACTGGTCTAAATGACATAAAACATGTGGTATTCAATTCTCTTAAACAAGTTAATCCCAAAATTTGGACTATGCGCTCACGACACTTCATTGTCAGAAGAGTATTCTCCACCATGAACTGGGTGTAGATGGTGATTTGGCTTGCCATATCGGGGCAGCAGGAGCAAAAATAGTATTCCTGCCACGAGTCCCAAAACGAGAGGCAGTCCGCCAAACACAGAGTGCACGAAGTTTGGAAATATTCCTAGGACTGCTTGAAAAGGTGCTAACAGTCCCGAAAAAACTGTCTTAAATACATGTACAATACCACTCGTATCAGACATGTTTAAGATACGACCTAAAATTTCAGAGAAATGTATAAGGCAATTTGTTGTTAAAAGGGCGTGTATCTCTGCAGAAGTCCTTGCAACTTGCAGATCATACGTCTCTTTGGCCGAGGTCAATGGCACAGTTTTTTGCCAAAGAATGGCTTTCATTCTGCTCAAAGTATCAATTTGTATAGAAGAGATGTTCAGTGAAGGCCATAACGGCGACTCCCGGTTTGTCTTGGTTTATGGAAACAATACTTGCATACAGCAAGGGACCCTGGCTGACACAGTTACAAGATAGGCTAAACCAGGCAACATTCCAAAGCAGCTGTGATCATTCAACATAATGTAACTTCCATTAGAAAGCTGCCTAAAAATGGTATCAATCACTGCAGCTGGTGAACCTTGCAGGTGGCAGGATAATGTAACGACCTGGCGTTCCCAGGATCAGGGACTGACACCCACAGAACACCAAACCACGATTGTGAGTTGAAGGATTTATTTATAAGGTGCAAGGCATTGTGAAATAACCATACAGAACGTTAATACGTAGTCACAAACTCTGTATACTTTACCCCACTCACAGCGCAGGTGTTCTGCACCGTCCTCCGTAAGTACAACGGTCCCGTTGTACGCCAACGGAGGGCACTGTGCTAAAAGCGTCCGGCAATGCCGTTCGATCGCTGTGAGGGGTCGACCCTCTGTCGTTGGGGTAGTAAGCGCTAGGAAATGTGGGAGTCGCCCAGCCGGGCTCTACACCACTCCCTCCTTGGGGATACGGGGAGCAGCCGCTCTACCGGTATCGCAGTCAGGCGTTTCTCTCAGCTTACACCCAGAACCAAAAGCGGGATGTGGTCGAGAGCAGCCGCTCAATCAGACCTACCCTTTGATGCAAGGACCGTGGAGACGCCGCAACCTCCTCCTGGAGTGCGTCTCAACACTAATCCCTGTCAGGTACAAGGACGGGGGCTGGGAGCCACGGCTCACACCAACCACCATTACCTGGTCTCCTTAAAGACCCTCGGACCGGGCTGGGAGCAGCCGCTCCTACCAGCCTCTACTCGGGATCAAAGCCTAGCCTCGCTGACCCGTTCGAGTCAGAGAAAGTTAATCGCGTTGCAAACCCAGATCAGCTGATAGCAGAGACACGGGGCTCTCCTACGCCCGTTCTCTGGGAAATCCACGAACATGCAACAGGCAATGTGCACGGAGCGCTCTGCTTCGGTTTTCGTCGGCCTAGGATTCTGAATATCCGACACGGCGTCCTGTTCCTTTCCGCCTATATAGGCGGTCCTTCATGTTATGCAACACCTACTATAGGTGTTGCGTAATTTCGCAGCGCTAGGCTTCCTGGGCTTTGTAGTCCCCTCTGCCAGCGGCGCGCGACAATGGCGAAAGCAAGACGAGGGGAGGAAATCATGACAGTACATCCCCCTTCCATCTCACCGCCCAACAGGGCCCGCACAAGAAGGATATTTGCGGTGAAAAGCCGCTACCAAGCGGGGTGCATGCAGCTGGCTCCCACGACTGCTCTTCCGGGCCGTACCCTTTCCAATCCACTAGGTACCATAATATGCCCCTTCTCCATTTGGAATCCAAGATGCCATCCACCTCGTACTCAATCTCTGAATCCACCAACACCGGCACCGGCGTCACCCGTTTGGGCGATGACGAGGGTTTCAACAATGATACGTGGAACACCGGATGGATCCGCAAGGACTGGGGTAGGCATACCCTCACATTCACCGGTCCGAGGCACTTGGTGATACGGTAGGGGCCCATGAATTTGGGATGGAACATGCTACTTTTCCGAAATCGGATGTTCCTAGTAGAGATCCAGACGTAGTCACCCACCCTGTATTACCGGCCCAGGTCGTCTCTTTCGATCCGCGGAAGCCTTGTATCTTGCTTTTGCTTCTTCAAGAAAAGCACGAGATTTAATCAACGAGTTCTTGATGTGAGCCACCCTTTCGGCTGTTGCTGGTGGATTGCTCACCTTGATCGGGTGGTTGAAGGGCAGAAACCGTGGGTGCTGTCCGTAGTTGCTGTAGAAGGGAGAGGTTTTGGTGGAACAATGTGTGGCATTATTGTAGGTGATCTCCGCAATCCATAGCAGGTCCACCCATTCCTCCTTCCCTTGGGCAACAAAACAGCGCAGGTATTGCTTGAGGGATTGGTTCAGGCGTTCTGTTTGCCCGTCCGTCTGGGGGTGATAGCTCGTATACAGGGCCGATCGGACGTGCAACGCCGAACACCATGTTTTCCAGAACTGGGCGGTGAACTGCGAACCCCTGTCCGACACGATCACCCTGGGCAGGCCATGGAGCCTCACAATGTTCTTCAGTAGCAACGATGCCAGTTCGCCCGCCGACGGGACTTGGTGGCATGCCACGAAGTGTCCCATTTTGGTGAGGTAATCCACCACCACCTAAATTGCCGTCTTCCCTTGATCCGACGGTAGACCCACGATGAAATCGAGAGAGATGTTCTCCCACGGTCTGGTGGGTGTGGGAAGGGGTTGTAGTAGTCCTTGTGTTAGTCTGTGGTCTGCTTTCATGGCAGCACATACGGAACATGCCGCACCCCACTTCCGCACATCCGTTCTCATGGCTGGCCACCAAAAGTGCCTTCCCACCGTCTCCACCGTTTTCTCGAATCCCAGATGACCCGCACACGGGGATTCATGGCACCACTCATAGGCTTGTCTTTGGAGCCGAGGCGTGGGTAACAGCAGACAGCGGCCCTTCACGGGTAGGCCGTTAGACACCCTCCATTCTCTGTGACTGAGGAGCCACCTCCTCCACGCGAAGGTGTGAATCCCCCTCTGGATGCTACGTAAGAACGTATCAGGCTGAATAACCCCTACAACCACATGCGGTGGTATGATAGAGTGCTCTGTGACGGTTTTGGTCTCTTTGGTGTCCCATTGTTGCGACAGCGCGTCCGCTTTCCTGTTCTCGGTACCAGGCCTGTAGGTGATGTGGAAGTGGAATCCGGAGAAAAAGATCATCAACCTCAGCTGCCTAGGAGAAAGATGTCGGGTTGCGGTCATGAACTGCAGGTTCCGGTGGTCTGTATACACAGTGACAACGTGTCTAGCCCCCATCAACAGATGTCTCCACTCCGTGAACGGGTCCTTGATCGCCAGGAGCTCTTTCTCCGCGATGTGGTAATTGCGCTCAGCGTCGTTGAGTTTCCGTGACATATATGCCACTGGGTGGAGCAAACCTGTTCCTGGATTTCGTTGTGACAGAATGGCTCCCAGAGCTACGTCAGAGGCATCCGCCTCCACCACATAGGGGAGGTCCGGATCAGGGTGAGCCAACACCGGGGCAGTGCCGAAGGCCTTCTTCAGTGCCTCAAAGGCGGTCTGTGCATCACGGTTCCACTCGAACTTCTGGGATTTCCTTAGGAGCTGAGTGATGGGGGCGACCAATCCGGAAAACCCCTCGATGAACCGCCTATAGAAATTGGCGAAGCCTATGAAACTTTGGACGTCCTTCACGTTCCGTGGAACCGGCCATTTCTCCACGGCTCTGATCTTCCTCTCCGCCATTTCCTGTCCTCCTGGGCTCAGCATTACCCCCAGGAATTCAACGGATGTGACATGAAAGTCGTATTTACTGAGCTTACAGTATAGCATGTTCTTTCTTAGCCTCTGCAGAACGGATGAGACGTGATGCACGTGTTCTTCTTCTGTGTCCGAGTATATGAGGATATCGTCGATATACACGACGACATATACGTCCAACACATCCCGGAATACTTCATTCAAGAAGAATTGGAAGGCCGCGGGGGCGTTGCAGAGTCCGAACGGCATGACGAGGTACTCAAATAAGCCGAACCGGGTCTTGAAGGCCGTTTTCCACTCGTCGCCGTCCCTCATGCGCACTAGATGGTAAGCCCCCTTAAGATCCAGCTTGGGGTACACCCTAGCTTTTTGTACCTGCTCCAGGAGAACGCTGATGAGGGGAAGGGGATACCAGTTCTTAATGGTAATAGCGTTCAAGGCCCGGAAGTCCACGCACGCCCTCAATTCGCCGTTGGCCTTTGGAATAAAAAAGAGGGGCGATGCCGCCGGTGACTTGGACGGCCTGATGAATCCCAGCTCCAGGAGTTTGTCTAGATATGAACGCAGATGTAGGTTTTCGGGCTCTGTGAGGGCATACAACCTACCGCTGGGAACGCTTGCTCCTGGTACCAGGTCGATTTGGCAATCATATATCCTATGGGGCGGGAGTACCTCCGCCTTTACTTCATCGAAGACGTCTTCGTATCCGCGATATACACTAGGAAGCGTAAATGCTTTCTCGGCTGCAGTGGCCACTGTATGACTTTTGGTCCGTGGGGTGTCTTGTTTTTCCTGACGCACACCGCAATATTGTGTACAATACGGTGAAGACATGTCGATGTGATGCGTGGTCCAATCCACCGACAGGTTATGTTTTTGGAGCCATGGCAGACCCAATATGACTCCGTACTGTGGAGCTCTGATAATACTGAAATCGATCATTTCGGCATGCCATCTGCCGAACCTTACCGGTATTTCACACGTATGATGTCCGATGGGACCGGTCACCAAACGTCTTCCGTCTACTGCATAGACGTCTTCAGGTTTTCCCTTGGGAAGTAGAGTGATCCCCAGTCTCTGTGCCTCATTGTAATCCATGAAGAGGCCCGTGGCCCCCGAGTCTACCATGGCCACCACGGGGAGCCACTGATCCTGGACCCCTAAGTGTACCGTGATGAACAAATGTTGTCTTCCTCCTTGGTTGAGACTAGACATGGAAGGGATGTAGGTGTGACTCCAAGAGGCCCCTTCCGTTTTCCTGGAGTCCATCAGTTTTCCGCCGGTACGTCTACCACAGCTGTCATGGGCCTGGTGGTCCGGTATTTACCGCTCTTCGGCTTGGCGGGACACTCCCGGACGCAATGTCCTTTCTTGCCGCAATATAGGCAAAGACCATGTTTCCTGCGTGACTCCTTCTCTGCTGTAGTAAGGCTTGCTCTTATGGCTCCAATATCCATGGGCTCGGACTTGGCGGTGGAGCTGGCTTCGGGGCTCCCCACCGAGAGGTGTGATGGCAAAGCCTTTCCTTTTTTCTTATGGTCGCCTTTTCTTTTGCCCAGCCGGTGGTCTAACCGCAGAACCAGACTGATAAGACCTTCACACGTCTTGGGTTGGGGATCGATTTGAGCCACAACGTCTTTGAGCTCGTCGCAGAGTCCTTGGTGAAACAACGCTGTTTGTTTGGCAACAGGCCACTTTGTTTCTGCCACCAGCCGGCGAAACGCATTGAGGTATTGCAACAAGTCGTTACTGCCCTGTCTTAGTTCTAGCATTTCCCGATCAGCAGTGTACGAGTCAGCCCGGCGGTCTAAGACACAAAGGAATTCCTCGCGGAACAATCCCCAGTCACACAACATGGGGTCGTCCCTGCTCACCAAGGGAACTGCCCATTGCGCAGCATCCCCAGCCAAATAAGACAAGAGAAAAGCCACCCTGGCTTGGCTTGTAGAAAAGGCCCTTGGTTTGCATGACAGATGTAGCGCTATTTGCGTGAGGAACACTTGTACCGTGTTGGGGTCTCCTCTGTACCTCTCCGGTGTCGCCAAAGGTACTGAGATAGGCATCTCAACAACAACCGCAGGGACAGTGGTTGCGGAGGCAGGACCAGGCGTCAAAGGGTCTCTTTGCATCGCGTCAAGCCGTGCCCTTACGTCTGCAGATTCCTGTCTCGACGCTGTTAGTTCAACCTGCATTGCAGCCAACGCTGCTAACACATCCTCCAACGTGGCCACGTCTGTCACCTGACCAGGAGAGAGTTATGGGAAGAAAGGTGTCGGATATTCTGTAACGACCTGGCGTTCCCAGGATCAGGGACTGGCACCCACAGAACACCAAACCACGATTGTGAGTTGAAGGATTTATTTATAAGGTGCAAGGCATCGTGAAATAACCATACAGAACGTTAATACGTAGTCACAAACTCTGTATACTTTACCCCACTCACAGCGCAGGTGTTCTGCACCGTCCTCCGCAAGTACAACGGTCCCGTTGTACGCCAACGGAGGGCACTGTGCTAAAAGCGGCCGGAAATGCCGTTCGATCGCTGTGAGGGGTCGACCCTCTGTCGTTGGGGTAGTAAGCGCTAGGAAATGTGGGAGTCGCCCAGCCGGGCTCTACACCACTCCTTCCTTGGGGATACGGGGAGCAGCCGCTCTACCGGTATCGCAGTCAGGCGTTTCTCTCAGCTTACACCCAGAACCAAAAGCGGGATGTGGTCGAGAGCAGCCGCTCGATCAGACCTACCCTTTGATGCAAGGACCGTGGAGACGCCGCAACCTCTTCCTGGAGTGCGTCTCAACACTAATCCCTGTCAGGTACAAGGACAGGGGCTGGGAGCCACGGCTCACACCAACCACCGTTACCTGGTCTCCTTAAAGACCCTCGGACCGGGCTGGGAGCAGCCGCTACTACCAGCCTCTACTCTGGATCAAAGCCTAGCCTCGCTGACCCGTTCAAGTCAGAGAAAGTTAATCGCGCTGCAAATCCAGATCAGCTGATAGCAGAGACACGGGGCGCTCCTACGCCCGTTCTCTGGGAAATCCACGAACATGCAACAGGCAATGTGCACGGAGCGCTCTGCTTCGGTTTTCGTCGGCCTAGGATTCTGAATATCCGACACGGCGTCCTGTTCCTTTCCGCCTATATAGGCGGTCCTTCATGTTATGCAACACCTACTATAGGTGTTGCGTAATTTCGTCGCGCTAGGCTTCCTGGGCTTTGTAGTCCCCTCTGCCAGCGGCGCGCGACAACGGCGAAAGCAAGACGAGGGGAGGGAATCATGACAGATAAGTTGTTGGAGGAACCATCACAGGCCCCGTGTAAGTTAATACACTGACAAAGGAGAGAACCGCTTAGTGCGTTTTCACAATTTTTACCACTAAGAAACACTTCTTTCCCCCCACTCCAACATCTGTGTGTGTACAGTAATTCCCAGGGTGTCTTGATGTATTCTTTACCCAACCTTTCATATAGGCCTGCTGGTATATGCTTTAGGCAATACTGAAAGTGGAAAATTGTAACAGGCAGAGTGATTGTACCGTGTATTATCCATTCTGTTGCTGGTTTCTCAGAAACAGTTAATGGCAAACTTTCCAGTTTTCAATGCTCAGCACCGTATAGTCTGCTCCCCTCTGTGCCAGTTTGATCTGTTTATCAGGGAGCTTAAATTCAGAAAACAGTGACGTGGTGTTGATTAGACGCCAAGGCACATAGCCTGAACGTAGGTTTTGTAATGTCGTGCCTAATAGCATTATAGAACGTAATTGCGATTGACCATGTTGCAGCATGACCAAGTCCTGTTCCATTATGACTATGGCAGAGGATACTATGCTGTCGAAAGAATATATCCTGGATGACAGAGTTGTTAACCCATTGTCAACTACAGAGAAAGATTTCTCTAAATTAATACTATCAATTTCTCGTACTCGTTCTGCAGTCTCTGCGTAATCTTCCATGCTTCATTATACATGGCATAGATATCGACATATATAAAACGTTTATGACGCGGTTTAGTAGGTCCTTGTATGAAGTCCCTCAGGTCAGCGCCATCTTTAAGTAAAGATAAGTGTTGTTTTACTTCCTTTAGTGTAGATTTTTGTAGCCACTCAAGGCACAGTTTGCCTACACTATATGATGTTACTGTTCCTGGATGCTGTCTCTGAACATATCTTGGATCTGGCCTAGTGAATGTGAACCCTTGTGTCTTTTTCAGGAATCTATCTTGACAGTTGGTTGTGTCTGTGGGCCAGATTAACAATTTTTTCCAATCTGTTCTGTTGTGATGCAAAATAGTATGTACGTCGACCTCCCCCTCTGAAGTGTTGTTACTATCAGGTGTAGGTTTAGGTTAATTTATTTCTGCTTCCTACACTGTCATCCCCTAATATGTCTCAACCCTTACAGAAGCTACGCGCGGAGATACCCCTTCGGGGCTGATTCAGGCGCGTTATAAGACCATAAATAAATAAATAAATAAATAGGTATGGACGGGAATTATGCGAGGGTTAGATGGGGATCCCAGGGACAACTAACAGATAGGATCCCAGTGCGGAGAGGAGTACGTCAGGGCTGTGTCATGGCTCCGACCCTCTTCTCCCTATTCGTAAATGGAGTGGTGGACCATCTGAAGGGGGTGGAGACGGATGCCCCATCCCTGGCGGGGGAGAGAATCCCCACACTTCTCTTCGCTGATGACACCCTATTAATTTCCAAATCCCCGGTGGGCTTACAAAAACTCTTGAATCGGTTTAGCTCCTTCTGCACTATCCGAGGCTTAACCATCAATACATCGAAAACCAAATTGATGGCTTTCGCCCCCTCAAAAAGATTTAAAAATAATTTTGTGCTCAATAGTGCTCCCCTCGAGCTGGTCGAATCTTTTGACTATCTTGGTGTCCGGATAAACAGCCGCATGACCTGGAAGGACCATCTTTCCAAAATGTTACTCAGTCACCGAAGAGTATCCGGGGTGACGCTGAAGGAGCTCCGTGAATCAAGTAGTAAACCGGTCTCCCCAGCTATGGCCATCTATGAGGGACAGATTCTTCCTGCGGCACTTTATGGCTCCGAACTTTGGGGGTTTGAAGGGGTTTCAGATCTGATGACAGCGGAAAATAATTTCTTTAGGAAGGTGGTAGCTCTTCCCGCTTCCACCCCAATGATCCCACTAAGATTAGATCTGGGCAGAAGAACACTAAAGGACTTGGTGAGGCTACGCCCGTTGCTCTTCTGGTCCCGTTTAAGAAGAACTGAGGAGCTCGCAAAGTATGCAGAAGGGTTGGACGATCTACTTTTACTGGACACGGGTAAAAAAATAGGATGGCTAAACAAACTGAAAGAACTGGCTTTCAATTTGGGTCTAAGAGAGGCATGGGAGTCGCAATCACCGCCACCCAAAGATGTGATTAAAAAACTATACTGGGACTGGGTACAGAGTAACGCTACGAGGGTTACGAATGTGAGCTCACTTACTGATCAATTTTTGTCAATTAAATGTGTGAGAAAATTGGAACCCTTTCTCGACTTGATAACCAAACCGTTGGATCGAGCGTTGTACCTAAAACTGCGATATGGGACGCTCCCGGTGCATGACTTTACGGTGAGGTGGTCGAATTCAGATGCCCTCTTGCGCGCATGCCCTGGCTGTGCGGCACCAAAGGAATCGGTGGCTCACTTGTTTTTCGCCTGCCCAGCCTACAAAGGGGCGCGGAAATTCTGGTTGAAACCCGTCTGCAGGGAATTAGGGTTGAGGTGCCATAGCCAGGCACTACGCGTCCTCTCTACAGATTCTTCATCTGCCATTATGATTTGTGGGGTGGCTACATTTTTGGGAAGTGCGTGGTTGACACGCTCCCGCTTACTGAAACTGCACCCGGGGGGTCCTACAGGCTGATGATGAATTCACTGTTACCAAACTAATGAATGAGGTGCCCATGCTTTTTATTGTATTTTATAATCTTTTTTACTGGTAAATTGGAAATGTATATGTATATGTATTCTTTTATGGTGATCAATTTGCCGAATAAAGATATTCAAACATTAAATCTTTTATCCTGTCGTACCCAAAACAAGATGTCTGCTGAACAGTGTCATTCAAAAACATTATTTGCTCTGGGATGATGCAGGCTCTAAATAAAGTTTCTAATCCCTGCACCTGCCAGTCTTTCGTGCCCCAGACAGTTTTCGTCTCAATGTTGTCTTTCCAAAAGTCAAAACCTAGTGAAGACAGCTGAGCATAAAAGACCGCAGAATGAATTTGCTTCGTAATTGTCAACATACTTTTCATTCCTGTCTTATTAACATTTTTAAAGTAAAATGATTCTGGATTTGAAACATTAAAACCTGAAAAGTACGGAAATTTGCCATACAATGTTTTTGAGCTACCCTTTGGTGGCGTAGGACAATGTTTCCATTGGTTATAAGTTAATATATTTCTAGGATTTGCAGATTTATGCAAGAAATGATGACCATAATGATTATAACAATACATTTGTTCATAATCTGATGAACCTTCTAAGTATTCATGATTTGTACATTTTGCAGACATTTCTAAGTCTGACATCATATTGTTAACAGTCTCGAAGTCCCAATCATCAGCAAAGGTACTAGATGAAACAAAGTCACTCAAGGACATTTTGATTTGGTGTGGAATCTTCAACAGCTCTGCAGGGCCAAAAATGTCATAATCAGTTCTGTCCCATGCTATACCACCAGGTATGGGAACGGCTGTGATGTTCACTGATGACAAGTCTCCTTGTTCACGATGAGATGATTTGTGTGGCTTGAGTAGTAAGTTGAAGTTGGTGTCCCTTTTAACATATCTTCCATTTATCAGCATTCCCAAAGTAAATACAAGAGTTAACCAAAGTAGAAGAAAAAGTACACCAAACACAATCCAAAGTTCAATCCATGGTGAAACCAGAAAAGTATTTTCCAGTTGATGAAACATTTCTGTTGCTTGTTCTTTAAAAGTTCTTTTTGCTGGCGTTGTTAGGTTCGCTGGGATCCTCGGAAAAAGTATCAAAGTTAATTAAATAGCCAGAGGCAGTTCTGTTAATTGTTGGGATTGCATCAGGATTCGTTGAAATCGCTGGAACCACTTCATCACTTGTTACATTTGTATAGTCAGATGCTATTTCATTGTTGACAGGCGTTTCTTGACAAAGAGGTACAAGTTCCATGGCTTTGTTGCATAGTCCTTCTTTTCGCACTGCAGATTCTTCAAAGATGAGGAGTCTCTCAGTTTGAACCTATTGGATAGTAGCCAGATTCAGGCGTCTGCTACATCTTTGGAGTCCACTTGGCCTACTACTTATGATCGGCCACATGATGTGGTTTGACCAGGTCGATGGACACAAACCTGTTCTCCTTTTTACCAGCAAGGGGCGGCAGTAAAACTGTTCTTGATCTGTGGATAGCTAGGACAGGTACTGGTTGTCTGTAAGAAGGCCCAAATTCCTTCTTGTCCGCGATCTTTTCTCTGACTAGATCCCCAATCTTTGGAATCCAGGCAGGCCTTGCTGGGACAGTCGGTTTCTTTTCAGTGGTTGTTGGTTTCAGGAGCACGTTACTTTGGCTTTTTCTTATATCATTTAAGTCCTGCAAAACAGCCAAACGATCTTTGATATCAAAGGGTTTTTGTTCTACCACTGAAGTGTGACAATCGAGGTACGAGATTAACATTCTGGTTCCAAAAAGGATTTCATATGGCGTGATACCCCCTAGAGAGCTTCTTGGCAGATTGTTAAGACTACGTTGGACACTTATTAGATGTTTGACCCACCCATCACCCGATCCTAATACCCTAGCTGTTATAGATTGCTTTATGTCCCGTTTTTTTCTCTCTACTACCAAATTTCCCTCAGGATGGAATGGACTAGAGTACCTCAATGCAATGCCCAGATTGGCCATCACCTCCTTGTAAGCCCTACAGCTAAACGCAGGACCCTGATCAGAATGTAGCGTGACAACTGCGTATCTGCCGATAAAGACTTACAAATCTTTTATAACAGTTTGTGCGTCAGCCGAGCGCTGAGGCCCCATCCAAATGAATCTTGTCTTAATATTTGTGGGAACGCATTTGTCCATAGGGACGTCTGCGTGCAGAAAGTCTAATGCTGTCTAACAATGGTGTCTGTACTGGGCTGGCTACACTGTAGTCAGGTATCTGTCTGCGGTTTTTCTGCTGTGATCTCTGTTGCAGTTATGGCAGTTTATTGCAAATGTGTGAATGTGACCATTCATCCCTGGCCACCAGTACGTCTCTTTTAATTCTAATATAGATTTAGAGATCCCCTGGTGTATCAGACCGTCTCCCAAATGTGCTTCGTGTATCAAAGCTACTCTACGTTTCCTGTTTGGAATCACTTTATCCCTCACTCCAGGAATTCGAGCAAAAGGAACGGAGTTTGCGTCAATTATGTATGAGTATCATAGTGGATAGTTTTGAGGTAACGCTGCACCGCTGCCTTTGCACGAGGCATTGACAGCTAGCATTATTTCACCGTCTATTTTCGTTTTTGAACGAGTGATTGCAGCTACGGAAGCCGTTTGCACAGCTGCCTTTGCGGCTTCATCAGCCAATGAATTCCCTGCAACATGAATGCCATCACGTTGATGACTCAGTGTATGTATCATGTGAGTTTTTTGTAGTTCTTGTCATAACTAAACTACTTGTTCCCAAAGCAATTTATGCTTGATTGTGCCACCTTTTGCATCTTTGAAACCGTTTTGAATCCAGTTCTGCAAGTATTCATTGTAAGATTGAACGCAGTAATAGGAATCACACACTATGAGTGTGGGGAATTCGTGATCAGTATTTTCAAGCACCATCTTGAATGCTTGTAGTTCAGCTTGCTGAGCTGTAAAATCTCCTAAAGATTGAGTTTTAGTGACCAAAGGTCAAAATTTCCAATCGCGCCAGTGTGCTTTAACGATTACGCCTGCAGCACTATAAGCTTGTTTACCTCCTGTAGCGGGTTATGCTGATCTGTCAGTATAAATTATACATGCATACTTTCTAGATGCAGAATTTCAGTAGGCAGAGGACATTCTTATTCGTATTGTAGAAATTCTTGTGTTTTCAGATATGGATCAAAAACGTATTCAACGTCTGTTGCAGCAAGAGAATTGGCCTATTGTATCCATCCCGGATGTAAAGCTTTTGCATTCGGAATGCTCGCTTTCATCACTGCCTCTAAGGCAGGTACAGGAGTAACAACCATTATGCGTTTTCCCTGTGCGAGGGCTCTCTCTTTTGCTACTGCAGTTTAAACAGCTGTCAGAATTTTTTCTGTAGAAGTAAATTTCATTTCTGCTTGTGTGTACAAGTGTGATTTGTAAGCTATTGGTACTTTTACTCCTTCGGTAAAGGTTAAGTACGTGAATCCGCATCGTCCTGGAATGATTCGAATCACTAAATTGCGTACGTTTACGGGTGTTTGTAAATGTTTTGTTGCTAACATGTCCATTTGGACTGAACGCAAAATTTCAGCGTGTTTTTGTGTTTAATTAACAGTTTTAAAATCAGGTTTGATTAATTCATAGAGAGGTTTAACCCCTTATGTGTAATTTAGAATGTAAGTTCGTCCGAAATTCAGGAAACCTAGAATCGACTGTAAGATTTTCAGCGTTTTTGGAGGTTGGAGCAGCGCACACTTTTCTAAAAAGTTAGCTGCCAGGCTTTTGCCTTCACTTGATAACTCATATCCTAGGAAAAGGACGTTTGAGTGGGCAATTCGTGATTTCTTGAAATCGAATTTATACCCTTCAGAGGCGAAGCCCAATATTATGGTGTTCACCCTGTTCAAGTGCCTATCCAAGTCATCGTCTGTTAGATAGATGTCATCGACATATGATAATGCTTCATCATCATAGGTTTGTAGTAACTCTGGCTGAAAATAACCCTGGACAATTCTTGAATCCCTGGGGGAGACGACAGAATTGACCCTGTGTCCCCATAATTGAGAAAGCGGTCAAATACCTACTTTCATGTGCAATGTTTTGACAGAACAAACCGTTAGAATATCTAATGTGGTTTCATATTTTTTTACGCACAATGTTATTCATTAATGCTGCACTGTGTGCATTTTGTACTGCAAACGTTTTGCAACACAAGTTTAAATGTCTGTAATCCAAAACTAGATGATATGTATTGTCTGGTTTGGAGACAGGAAACAAAGGATTCTTCATGGAAGAGGTGCATGTTACAATCACCCCTTGGTATTCAAGTTGATCTAAGATCTCCCTGACCTGTTGTTTAGCTTCTTGCTTAACTGGGTACTGCCTTTGTGCAGTTAGTTGATTTTTTAACTGGATTTTATGTTGAGGAGAATCCTCATACCATCCTACATGATTTTTGTATAATGCTGGAGCCTGGGCTACTGCCCAATTCCTGGCATAGGTATATTTGTTATGAATTGGAATATGATTGGAGAAGGCTGGCATAATAATGTCTTTGTCATGTGGGCACTCCCTGACAAATTCAGGCGCCAGTCTTGTTCAGCTAGAAGAATGTCATAACCCTTGGAAAGTCGCTCCCAAAAGAGTGCTCTTATTTTTCTAGTTATGTCCCCCTCCATCCGGAGTGTTATTTCATATAACTTATGTGTGACAGAAGTGTGGCTCACTGGTTAGAGGAGGCATACCCTGAAGCTGAGGTCAGACCCGGGACCAGGGTTCGATTACTGACGAGGCAGGGTCCTGAACCCAATTGTCCACGGACTCGATAATTCTCGCTTCGGTGCCCACTCTAAGCACGAGTTCACACTATGCAGCTCTGGGCAACAAGCTTGCTTAATCTCCACAACGGCCCCCCCGCGGCGGGATGCCTGGCTTTCACCTTGGGGATGCCCAGCACGAGTGATCTCACAGGGAAAAACCAGGACGGGTTCCCAAGGCAAGCGCCGAGATGCCCAAGGGTACATCGAGCGCTATATAAGAACATACATACATACATAAATACAGTAACCCTGGTATCTACAGTTTCAGCTTGGATGTACTCATTCAAGTCCACTGTCTCCAGATGATCCTTCAAGATCTTGCGAGCTATGGTGACTTCTGCTGCGCTGTCCAATATCGTTTGAGCCCATTCCCCGTTCTTGGGTTGTGTACTCAAGATCCTCGGCATGTCTGATTTTTAGACCTGCTATCTTCTTTTTGGTGAATTGAGTTTTCCTGTTTTTTGGAACGTGTTGATCGTCTTTGGACTTCATGCGCTCTTCCTTGTGTTCTGATCGTCCTCTTCTTTCGGATTTTTGTGATGAAGTCTGAAAGGTACGAGAGGAACGTGTATCAGTATCTTGATATCTATCAGGTTTTCTCAAAATATCCCTATTACTGAGGTTATACCTCTTTTCAGAGGACTCCATGACACCTACCTCTGGATTGAGAACGCTTCTCTTTAGAAGTTTGTTTAGTGTTCTCCCACTTCTTTTTAGGAGTAGTAGGAGTGTTTTTAATAAAGACCTTTAACTGTGCAATTCTACTAATTTTTGTATATTACTTAGTAATTCATCGTCTGACATTGCTTCAATGTCAGAATCCGGTCTGTAGTTGTTAAAGCTAGCCATGTTGCTCCTGGTCTACCTAGTGAACAGAGCCTGGTAGTGTTATTTATATGTTTTAGGGCGCCTTCAAACCAGAGCGCGTGCTATTGGTATGTTAATGGGATTTCAGTATCCTCGAAAGGAATGTATTCCGTTGGTGGATCATCTTCTTTGTAGAAGTGAAACACATGTGTTACTGGATTTGCTTCAGGGAAGATAATCCATGAATAGAATACCATATTCATGTGCCTCTATCACAAAAATGACCCTACCACCTCTTGATGATAGGCCATTTTTTATAAGTTTTATAGTGATGGCTTTCCTTAAATTTTCTGGAATGCTTGTAGCATCATCGTCGACTTCATTAAAGCCTGTTATGTCAAAAGCTGCTACGCCGTTATTGCCTGTAGCTCCACCGGTTGCGGTGTTAACCTCGTCAGCCATTTTGTTGACTGAAAGTTTGTATAGCAAGTTTCAAGGAAACAAAGATAAGGTGCACAATATTTTGGAACACTGTATCCTTCAACGTTGATCAAACCAAAAACTAATACATAGGATTTTTCGTCCTACTCAGCTATGGTGGATATTTGATCCCTTTACCCACTCCTGACGTCTATTGTAGTATTTACGAAAAAAAAGGGTCTCTTAGAAAAGCACGACTAAGTTACTTTAGTATCTAGCATTAAATTAGGGCCTTACAAAACGTTGGGCGCCATGTAGTGTAGTTCCTATATTCCCAATAGGCTCTGCCCATTGAAATAATATATCCTATAGATTTGACGTAGGACTGAGGCCAACTAGCTCTCTATTGAATATACTAAACTTAATAGTGAGTGCCAGCTAGCTCAGAGGTCACTAGAAACGTTCTCGAATTCACAAGAAGGGATTTGTTTCTGACAACTGCATAAACATGACAACTTTGTTTCCCACGAATAAGAATATATCTCTCAGAGTCGCGGAAACAATAGATAAGTATTTCACTCAGTAAATCGTACATGCTTCGTTTCCACAGAGTTGCAGAGAAATAGTGAGACGGGCGTTTTCAATAAAAAGGTTCATTGAACGGTTGTCTTTCTCATGCAAGAGAAGTGAACTGCTACAATCGTTAGGCAGACTGCAAAGTATAATGAGTACAGCGTAAACAGTAATATGAAATAATACTGTAAGAGCATTGTATGGTTTCTAAGCCATATAAAAATACATACATAAATAACATTGACTAAAATACTCAACTGGTGCTTCTAAAATACGCCTACCCCAATGTACCTAACCTAAGTCTAGTACGCGGGAAGAAGTAAGTATTGTGTAGCATAGGTTTTAGTTTTCTTTTCCAAGAATCTACCGAAGGTTTCTCTAGGTTCTAATCAGCTCCATACCTTGGTTAGAATGAAGGAGGTCTGGTATCTCAGTCTCGGGACTCGATTTCCCAACACCCCGCAAGGGGAGCTTGGAAACACTGGAGCGGGGTCTCGGCAGGAGGAGGGCAGTTTCCTGATCAGTGTGTCAATTGGAGAGTCGGGTTCCTTCGGCACTTGCTGTAGCGAGCTCCGTAGGGCAAGTAGATAGTCACACTGCTCCGAATCACCGTAGTTTGCTATAGCAAGTGAAGGTGTATTTATACCTTCAAGGTGTTTAGGAATGGCACAGTTTGACATAAAGTCGGGCATAAAAACGTCATAATGAACCCCTTGGGAATAGTCATTCATTGTAAAACTAACTGAGTTCTTGGAGAAATCAATATTCAAGCAAGGGGAAGATCCCTAACTGCTTAAGCTGATTTTCCAAGAAATTGTTGTGACATTTGGTACGGGTGGAAGTAGCCATGCCTGTATTTGGTTTGCATGGGCTATGCCTAAATAAGGGTTTGATTTCTATGCCTATATAAGGGCAATGTGAATTGTACCTTTATAAGGGCACTGTAATGGCCGGATTTTCCGCTTAGATGGAATCAGCCCCTAGGGGCCCCTATAACCCAGCCAAAACGTACTCACCTCCCTCCTTAGAACGTATTCACAATGGATATAGATATATATATATATATATATATATATATATATATGTATGTACAAGTCGTACCTAAGGATGGGGAAATAGCAATAAACATGCATAAGTTTTCTACTATATCTTATTCACATCAGTTAGTCTCGCGGCCACTCCGACCCAGACTGATCTACCCCAGGGCAGACATGACACACAATCCGGTGCGTCTACACATGGGCCTGCAGAACCCAATGCTCTCTTTTCCAAACGGTTTACAATCCGGCAAACCTACACGCCAGTATCCCCCCTGACGCTCTCACTTACACAAGCCACAATCCTGTGGGTATACACGCTGGTAATCCACCCCAGCGCTCTCACTAACGCCGTATATCAACGACGACCACATTCCTATGAGTACCTATCGGAACAATTTCTCCTTTGTCTACTTGGGATAAAACTATAATAATAGAATTTAGTACGGTTTCCAAATAGTATAATGTGCCCCTTATCCTTGGCATCAGAGGTCCACTTCGCTCCCTATTTATGTGATCACCACTTACCTGATTGGGGTTACTCATCCATTCACATAAACACCGACCACCTAGAAGCCACGTTTACCAAGATTGAACAAGAATACTCGGCACACATCCGTTCACTAAGAACTAGGGTATTTATTGTCAATAACATATAACACAATACTATGCAACACGAATTATGCAAAGAAAAGGAAAAGGTAAGGATTAGAATGCGCGCTTATTATAAAGAGGGCGGATGTCACCTTATTAATGTGAAGTCGGGACTCGGCAGTCATCTAGGTTCCCTTCTCGTCTCTGTGTCCTGGCTCGTCTCGCAGCCACACCCCAGCCGTCACAAGTACACGTCTGCACCGCTAGGCTCAACCTCGTCTGCTTCCCTCCAGGCCACTGGAACCTTGCTGATTATTAGCTACCGTCTCTCTTTCTCTCTCTGTTTCAGTGCGCTCCGTGCTAATTCTCCTTCAGTCTTTCTCAGAGAGTTTCGGTCTTAAATCTTTCTCGGACTTCAAAGATGGCGACTGTCCGCCATGAAATGATTAATGGCAGAGATGCTAACGGCTAGATGCCGCCTACGGACTGACTGTCGACTAACTAACACCTTCGCTAATATCAAAGCCTGTTCCTTCATGGAAAGCTACGGCCAGCAACCTGCCGCCCACCAAATTCTTGTACCTCCCCGTACCAAGGACACGTTCCCAGCCGGCCGGCCTGAAGTTGTGTCTTCGGAGTGGAGAAAAATACATTCCTTCGATAAGGGCCAGCCTGAGCCGGTTCTCTCCAAGCGAACAACAGCTTGAAACTAAAACATTACACTTGACCTAGAAGGCCTCTCGAGCTACCAGGCAGAGAGCAAGATGGAGTCTGTCTCGTTTAAGGCCTACAGGGCCCGCAATATGCGTAACTCCATGGAAAATATCCTAACACGTTAGCAAATGGGCAAATCATGATTAATACTTATGTATCTATCCCCTAACTTAAATTCATAAGCCCTACTCTAAGGAAAGGGACACGAAAATACTCTACTATATAAAAGGCAGGGATCCTGTCTATAGTCCTAATCCCTATACTATGGGGGTGATAGGCTGGAGTCACTCTCCACCATTCTCCCTCTTAAAGGAGCCAGAAAAGGGCAGCCATTACATTACACCCCTTGACTCCAGTCTATTTAACCACATACTAAATAGAACTCACATCAGTAGAAGAATAATAGGAAACAAAATTAACTGACCTATGTCTCTTGCTAAGTCTACAAAATTGGAGCAGGGAAGGAATGCACTGAATAAAGCAACAAATAGCTATTAAAACACAAATGGCAACGATAACTCCCCCTAAAATCTGTCATAAAGAGTGCAAGTCAGGTAACCAATTAAAGAGCCAGTCAAAGAAACCCTGATCTATGTGTTGTCTAATTTCTGTAGTCAAGTCGTGGAGTTTGTCAATATGGGCTTGGATTGATTTGGAATGATCGGACAGATTAAAACAGCATAGGCCCTCAAAATCAGAACATTCATGTCCATGTTTTAACAAAAGATAATCAATAGCAGCGCGATTCTGTAAAATAGCTCTACGTTCACCTTGGGCATCTAATAACAGATCAGATAAAACAGTAGAGGTTTGATTGATGGACTTAACCATCCAGCAGGCCATCTTGCCGATTGTTTTGGCATTGTAAACGGCCAACGCAGGGACTCCAATAATAGAAAAAGCTAAACCAAGATATTCCGATTTAGAGTAAAGATGGACAGAGGAATCACAGTCCTCATGCAATGACATTGAATCACGTACCATACGGGAATGTGAATTAGGATGTGAGGAAAACATTAATAAACTCAATCTAGTGATGGCACATGGACCACCAGAAATATTTGCAGGAATATAAGGCCAGGATGAATTCCCGCAAGAAAAGAGCCAGCCAGATGGCAATAACATGGAACGATAATAACTAGGGGCAACCAATAAACGTTTACATGTCATATTATTCTTAACAGAGAGACACGAATTCGGAAGTCTCTTCAAACACAGCAATCGTTGATTTTTTTTTTTTTTTTTTTTAAATATATTTTTATTGCAGGAATCAGTAAAACAATACAGTAACGACCAGTATCGTATTATAAACAACTTATACAAGATATAGCCCACCGACCCCCTTCCATAACGTTGCTATATAGCCAATCAGCCCATTTCCCTGGGGTTGGGCGGCAAGTGCAGCTGGGGTCAGTAGGATGCTGGAGCTGGTCCGGATAACACACTGTCCGTCATCTGCTTTTCTAAACAAACCCCAAACCCCAAAAGGAAACCCCCCCCTCAAAATTCCCAGTTACTGTGAAACCCCCCCCTCCCCCCCTCCCCCACCATCAGCGCCAGGGAGCTCATCAACATAGGATCCACTGCTTGACCCACGGGGAAGGTAATAGTGCTGTCAATGCTAATGTTTAACGGGACTCGGGTCGAGTTGCTTCTTCACTTTCGGAGTCGCTGGGGGTACAATAATCTCTGAGGGCCTGCACCAGCGTTTCCCATTCTAACGCGGCTTCCTGCGCCTTCTCATTGCCCTGTCTCCAAGCCAATTGATACCGCAGCGCGCTCTCACCCGCCGCCCATTTCAAAAGCTCACTGTGCCATCTGCTGCCTGTAGGACCAGCTCGTGCCTTCCAATTCCTGGTCACCTCTCGCTTAGCAAGTAGGAGCCCCAGGTCGATAAATTTACTGGTGATTTTATTCCGGGGGGTATGGGGGAACCAGTGCAATAGCCCTACCGCCACATCGAATGATAAGTGCCTCCCCGTCACCTCTTCCAGAGTCGCCGCCACCTCCTGCCAGTAGGACGTCAGTCCTGGACAGGCCCATAGCATGTGTAGGAGGTCCGCCTCCTGAGCCGGGCACCTAGGGCATTCCGCCGAAGCCGTGGCAAAATAACGCCTGATCTTTACCGGGGTCAGGTACGCCCTATGGAGAACATAATAGTGGACCAGTTGGAAACGGGCGCCACGTGTGCCCTTCCAGGCACGTCTCACCAGCCGGGACCAGGTCGTCTCCGGGATCTCCCTACCAATGTCCTCTTCCCAGCGGGACTTCAGTGTGGCGAGAGGAACCAACCCCTCGGCAATCAACCTGCCGTAGAGGCAAGTGACCGCCTTCACCGTGCCCGCCGACATCATGACGTACTGGCACACCTGAGACAATTGAGGTTCCTCTAGCCCGTTTTGCCAGTGCGCCTGGATCGCTCGCACAATGGCCGAGTGCAGCAGAAAGTCGCCCCGGGGGATCCCAAAGCGGTCAATGAGATCCTGAAAGGACAGGAGCGCTCCGTCCTCGTACAGGTCCCCGACGAGCTGTAAACCGGAAACCTCCCAGTCCGCCAGTCGTGACCAATCTCCTCCGTGTGGGAGGGCCGTCAGCATCCCCAATGGTATTTCAGGCGCATATGGCGTCCGTAGGCGACCTCTGTTATGAGCCCGATTCCAACAGAGTCGGACAGTCCGCTCCTCCATCGACAGGTCCCGTAGAACTAAGCGCTGTCGCAGCGCGATAAAGGAGAGGACGTGCCTGGCCATACCCGTCCCTCTGCCGTCCTCCGGGCCTCTGAACTCCCTGGCTATCTCCTGGGTGTAGGTCTGGAGCTGCGCCGCTAAGTAATACTTCTCGAAGTCCGGCACAGCGAGCCCCCCCTCGTCTTTCGGCCTCATCAGGGTATTGAGGGCCACCCGCCGCCGGCCCGTTCCCCAAAGGAACCCGACCACCATAGAACGCAAGCGACGAAACGTAGCCGGTGGGACCCAGATCGGCAAAGTCCGAAAGTAATACAATAGTCGGGGGAGCGCCACCATTTTAAGCAGGGCTATGCGTCCCGCCACGGAGAGCGGCAGCGTGGCCCAAAAGTCCATGCTACCTCGGAGTGCTCGTATACAACGGGCAATGTTTCCATCTAGGAGGTCGGGTTGGTCATGGTACACAAACACCCCAAGGTATTTAAAGCAGTCGGGCTCCCATCTGATCTCCTTACTTAGCGCAGGAGTGGGGGTACCCCTACGCATCGGGAAGAGGCAGGTCTTAGACCAATTCACTTGGAGGCCCGAGACCGCCCCGAACTCCGTTAGCGCTAATTCCGCTCCCCGTAATGCGTCGACCGGGTCCTCCAGGAAGAGCAACAGGTCGTCCGCATAGAGCGAGACGTAATGTGGGCCCACTGCTGTCCACAAGCCCGTATAATGGGCTCCCGAGCGAAGATGTATCGCTAGTGGCTCCACCGCTAGTGCAAAAAGAAGCGGGGATAAGGAGCACCCTTGCCGCGTGCCACGCTCCACCGGATATCGCGATGAAATCAAAGGGCCCGATCTAACCCTGGCCGAAGCGGAAGCGTAGAGGACTGCTGTCCATTTGACAAATCCCTCCCCGAGGCCGAATTTCCGTAATACCGTGCATAGGTAGTCCCACTCCAGGCTATCAAAAGCCTTCTCCAAGTCCACCGATAAGACTACCGGGGACGGGGCATCCACGAATGGTTCCCCAAGCAAGCGGAACAACCTTCGGATGTTCATAGTCGTATTTCGCCGTGGGATGAAACCGGCTTGATATTCATGCACTAGGGAACTCATATGTCCCAGCAGCCTCGAGGCCAAGATGCTGCTCAATATTTTGTAGTCCACCGTCAGCATTGAAAGGGGGCGGTAGGACCCCGGGTCAGACGAGTCTCGGCCTGGTTTGAGGAGAGGAACCACCAACGCCTCACACATCGAGCCAGGGAGACGACCCAATCTCTTCGCCTCCCTGTAGACCACCAGTAACCGAGGGGCCAAGAGGTCAGCGTAAGCTGCGTAGAACTCCACCGGAAGGCCATCTAGGCCCGGGGTCTTGTTCCTCGCCATCCGTTTGATGGCCCCGCGGATCTCCCCTAAGTCGATGTCAGAACCCAGGGTTTCCGCCACTTCCTGTCCTACTGTGCGGAGTTCCAGTGGGCTAAGATATTCGTCAAGCCGGTCTGGGTCACGTGCGGAGCGACTGCGGTATAAACTTTCGTAGTAATGCCGGAAGCAACTAAGAATCTCCGGTTGGGTGCACACCTCGGTCCCATCCGCCCTACGCATATTTGTCGTCGTTTGGGACTGGCGCGTAGGGTTGGCCAACCATGCCAGTAACGCGCTCGACCTGTCGCCCTCCGCAATAGACCGGACCGTATAGGCCTTATAATCGAAACATCGGAGCCGCTCGACCTCCACCGCTACCTTCTCCCTCGCCTCTACCGTTTGTGTTTGCAATTCCGGGTGTCCGGGGCGGCTAATTTCGAGCTCGCGGAGCGCTCGGTCCGCTGTGTCTAAGTCAGCCAGGATAACACGCCGCATGCCCACCTTCTTAGAGATACAGTAGCCCCTCACCACCACCTTGAAAGCGTCCCATTCGAACGCCCTAGTACTCGCGGAGCCGCCGTTGGACGCAAAATAATCCGTGATTTTCTCCCCTAGGTCCGCCTTGAAGACACTGTCCTCGAGGATCTCGGGACGCATCTTCCAGGTGGGTACTGCCGGTGTCCCAGGGAACCAGCGAATGTCCAGTAGGAGGGGGTTATGGTCCGAGATGGTCCGCGATAAGTACTCCGATCGGACCGCTGCCGAAACTAATTCGGACGAACCAAGAAAGCTATCTAGTCTGACATGCAGCTCATGAAGGCTCGAAAAGTATGAATAATCTCTAGACGCGGGGTGATGTGCCCTCCAAATGTCCGTCAAACCCCAGCGGGTCTGCCAATCTTGACGGCCCTTAGCCGCCCGCCGGACCGGGGAATCGGGGAGCGGGGGATGCGAGCGGTCCATGTCTACATCCACTACGGAGTTAAAGTCTCCCCCCAGCAGGAGGGGGCCGGCGAAAAAATGGGCCAGCGAGCCCGATAACCTGGAAAGGAAGGCAGTCTGGTCCACGTTAGGAGCATACACACAGCAAACGTTCAGGTCCCTCCCTCCTAGCGTGCCTGATATGGCCACGAAACGCCCCTCTGGGTCCAACACTGTCCTCGTGACCTGGAAGGGGACTCCTGCCCTAATCCATATTAGCGCCCCCCTGGCATAAGCAGAGTACGCCGTGGAAAAGACCTGCCCTCGCCACCTACGCTGAAGCGCCGCCCCTTCCGCCTTGTTCAGATGCGTTTCCTGCAGCAGCGCCATTTGCACTCCCCTACGCACTAAATAAGCATGGACCTTGTGATGCCTGGACATAGTGTGAAGCCCCCTCACGTTCCAAGTAATACATTTCAAGTTAGCAACATCAGCCATTGTCCCAGAGTGTTCTTGCACAGTCTCCCCGTTCGGGTCCCCACAAAGAAAAAGCATCAATCCTCCCAGTGCTGACGGCGGCCATTTTCCCCAACCAGAACCAAACCACCCAAAAACCAACAAAGCCCCCCCCCAACCACCCCAGAACAGGACCCAAACTACACCATCTAGATCCCATCCAAACCTCTACGGAGATCAACCCCAAAATCCCCACTAGTCCTACGGTCGCCACCGTAGGAAGGCCTTATGGGCCAGGTGCGGGCTGAGCGGAGGCAGTGGGCCCTCGTCGCCCAGGCTACCAGGACTACAGTAAGCCCCCCCCTGTGTCAAAACCTTCCGGGGCAAGAGCAGCAGCCCCCCAACCCTCCCTCCTTCGTTGTCAGCAATAAAGAACGGCAACCGCCTCCCCCCTGCCGGGCCCCCACCCAAAACAAGGCAGCATATCCCGTTACCCTTGTCCGTCCAAAAGGTCCTCCACCGATTTCGGTGTGATCACCGGTGTATGGGTACTGTCTGCCACTGAGTCTTCCGAGTCCGATGGTGCCCCCTGAGCACCCGGGTTTTCTTCCTCCTCCTCGATGACTTCGCCTCTTGCTCCCGACAGTTCCGACAGAACTTCCAACACTCCCCTCCGCTCCGATGATGTCTCCGCTGTCGAGGGTCCTCCTGTACGGCCGCGGCGGTTCCTGACCCTTTTAGATCGCCTCCTTTGTTCCGGCTCCTCCGCCTGATGGGTCGAGGCGCTATAACCATCTTTCCCTGCCCGGTACAGTTCGAGCCAGTCACAGACCTCCTCTGGGGTGTCGAAGAACTGGGTTTTGTCGTCGACAATGACTCGGAGCCTTGCGGGAAATAGGAGTGAATATTGGATGCCCTCACTCCTGAGTTCACGCTTAACCGCCAGGAAGGAGAACCGCTTGCGCTGCGTCTCGTAGGTGTAGTCAGGGAAGATATTCACCTGACTGTTTGCAACCTGGAACGGGCCATTGTGCCTGGCGGCATTTAGGATCAGGTCTCTGTCCCGGAAATGTAGCAACCGCGCCACCACTGGCCTTGGGGCTCGTCCCTGCTGTGGGGGCCGTGCTGGGACTCTGTGGGCCCGTTCCAGAGTGTAAAAGGAGGACAGGCCCTCCGGGACCACCGTGTCTCGGAGCCAGGTCTCCAAGTATCTCACCATATCGCCATCCTCGATTTTTTCCGGCAGGCCCACCACCCGAATGTTATTCCTCCTGTTGCGGCCTTCCGCATCCTCTGCCCTCCGTTCGAGGGTCTCGATTCGGGACATGGCATCCTTTATCGTCGCAGCCAGGGTCCTCTGCGCCGGTTCTAAAGTCTTCACCGTGCCCTCCACCTCCTTGACCCGGTCTGAGAGTTTACCATGGTCTGCCCTAAGGAGGCCCAGGCCGGTCGCCACCTGGGCAATGTCTTGTTGGAGGGCCGACCGAGTTGCCTCTATCGCTTCCAGTACACGGTCGAATTGTTGCTGGAGTGGTGCGCCACCAGGTCGTTTAGGGTCTCCATGCTCTTCCTTGTCCTGGGCTTCAGAGTCTGAGGTGGTCTGGCTGGATCCCTTGGCTCCTTTAGGTTTCCCCATGCTGCCCGGGGCTCTCCGCGAGGGTCCCGGAGTGGGCGTCTCCGTGTACAAGTGTCCAGCACGACCTTCCCGGGATTTCGTTCTCAAGTCTGGTACGGGCGATCTCCTTCTCCAGAGCCTGTGGAGACTCCGCCGCTTCGGCTCACGCCACCGCCACGGCGTCCGGGGGCACCGATAAGGGGGCGGAGACAACCGTCGCCGAGTCGGGCAGGCCCGTTCACCCAATATAGCTCCGGGGCGAGGGCTACCAACTCCCTCGGTTGACCTGTGGCGCCAGAGTGTCGCGCCATCCATGTAGTTGGGCTGGCCAGGAAATCGTAGCTAGTTGCGGAGTCGCGGTGCAGACCACCGCCTGGAACAGAGGGCACCCGCGCCCGGTGCCCTCTAGTGCGTGGGCACCCGCCCGGTCGTCTAATCGAGTATGAACCCGTTGTAGAAGGTCCGAACCTGCCAATGTCCAATGTCTAAAACAACTGAGGATGGTGAAGCCGGGTGCCAAGCGACACCCGCGCGACCTCCCCAACTCCGTACTTTCAATCAAGGGGACAAAGGGGTCCGGGCGCCATGTTGGGTCGCACTCCGCAACTCCGCAAACTTCGGCATTTCTTCGAAGCCACCCCCGTCCAAACTCCACCAAGGCCCCCGGCAGGGTGTCGTCGCCTCGCACAACCGAATGCGGGGTCTGGGGCGCCCCTCAGCCTCCGATGTTCAGGATAATTTCGGGCTTAGTCCCGGAGCCGAGCTCTCAGGCGACCATCGCCATCGGCGCCCAAGCCACGCCCCCCTCACAGCAATCGTTGATGAGCTGAAAAAGAAGTTGCAGCTTGTATCTTCAGCCTAATACATTCGGTGATAGCTTTAGGATCACATGTCATCACAAAACACAGATCTCCAGGGGTAATATTAAAAGTAGTAATCCGGGAATGAATAGGGATATCGAGGTCTGGAAGAGCAGTACATAAGGGACAAAATTCGTGGGCCGCAAAATCGCCCAGAATAACATTTGGTCGGGCATTCGAGATATTAAAAATATGTCGTAAAGTCTCGGTAGAAGCAGGGACGGCAACCAAGCAGGTCGCCAAAATGTCAGTCACAGACCTCATCGGTGTAAGACAGAAATGTGGAGAGTTCGTCACTCTCTTTGCGAGTGTTATCCAGAAATTAGATGACGTAGTCCACGCGGAACGCGGAACTCGGATTTTCCCATCAACCGACGTCGGTGGATCCTCTCCTCTCCCGGCGCAGCAGGCCAAAAGGAGTCCAACGCCGACACATCCTGCAGCAGCAGTCCAGAGAATGATCTGAAAAAATACAAATACAGGCCTTAATCATTCTCGTAAGAAACATTTATCAGCTGGGACAGCTTCCCAGCCATCTTTCCCTGGCTTCATCACCAAAACGGTGTTGTCATGACCGGTCGCAATAATATCAGCCTGTTCAGGAGGATTTCTAGGCGATTGCACCCATATTTTAGCTCCAGGAAGATCAGATGATCCGAAGCCTTTTTGTCCTCGCACAGTTAGTAACGTTGGGGCAGAGCCTTTCTTGATCTCACCACTGAAGACAGGCATAATTAATAACTGAGCAACACGGTCAGACTTTTTGATCAATAAATCAGTCTCACTGCTATTAAGCAGGAGAACCTTGATCTCTCCCTGATAGTCACTGTCAATTACTCCTCCGAGCACTTGAATACCTTTCAGGGCAAGGCCTGATCTGGGGGCAATTAATCCAAAACTACCGGCAGGTATACAGACACCAATGCCAGTTTCAACAATGATTCGGTCTTTTCCTAGTAAGTTTGCATCATTTAAAGCATGCAGGTCTAGGCCTGCGGAACCTGGGGTCGCTCTACATGGCGCCAAAGCACCGGGGGTAATTTCCCAATACATGACAGTGTCGGACAGAGAATTAGGCTTTACATCCACATTTGGAGGAAACAAACGCATCAAAGGGGATTCAGCATGCAACAAAGGGCGATTATTTAAAATCAATAATGCTTGAAACAAAACATCTTTCCAATTCTTATATCGATCATCTGTCAATTTACGTAATTGTTCTTTTAACAAACCGTTCATTCTCTCAATCAATCCCGAAGCTTGTGGATAATATGGAATGTGAAACACCCAATCAATGTTATTTTCCACACAGAATTCCTGTACTAATCTTCCACGAAAGTGGGATGCATTGTCTGATTGAATTTGGAATGGGACACCATAGTATAGAATAAGCAGCTCCAGGGTTTTAATGGTATTCACTTGGGTAGCGTTCTTGCAAGGGAAAGCGACCAGAAGGCCACTATAAGTGTCAACAACTGTACAAATATACTGACAATTCCTGCTCATAGGGAGCGGACCAATATAGTCAATCTGCCAAATTTGAGCGGGAAATTTTCCTCGATGTAACTGGCCTCGAATAATTTGAGGCACCTCCTTTTTTCTAGAATGCTGACAAATGGGACAATGTAGAATGACATCTTTAATTAAAGAAAAAGGAATATGAATACCCCTATCGGCAGCCCACCTGCTAGTGGCCTTTTCTCCAAAATGTCCCGCTTTTTGGTGGGCCCATTTCGCCAATCCCGCCAAATCAGAATCTTGCATGTCCACCACTGCCTCAGCAATTTTAGATTTCTCATCTGCAATGTTATGAAAGAATTTATCAAGAGAGTCAATTGGAGTGTGAGCATCCACGTGAAAGATTGTTACAGTACTCTGCGGGAGCAACTCCCAAATTTCTTGCCATAATTCCTTTCCCCACAATTCTTTTGCATGCAATTCCCAATTATGAGAATGCCATGTTGGTAACCATACCGCCAGTCCATTAGCAGTGGACCAGGAATCAGTAAAAATATGACATGTGCCGGGCAATTCTTGTTTCAAAACTTGGTAAACTGCATAGAGTTCAGCATATTGACTACTCTTACCATCACCAGTGGTACTCAATAATTTTTGCGTGATTGGATTATAGGAGACAGCTTTCCAATGTCTTTTCTCACCGATGAATTTTGCTGAACCATCCGTAAACCACACATGTTTTCTATCCTCCGCGGACAGATCATCAAATGATTTACCCCACTTAACGGGAGATTCCTGCACAACAGGTACAGAACAATCACTTCCAGTCTCATTGGAGGGCGCCTGCGCCACTCGCTCATGTAAAACTGCCACACCTTTCGGACCCACACGTGCCCTGTCCTGAATGTACCATTTCCATTTAATCACGCTCGCCTCTTGAGCATGTCCAATTCGATGAGATTTCGGCGAACTCAAAACCCACTGCATAATGGGAATTTCAGGCCTCAAAATCACAGCATGGCCTAGGGTCAACTGCTCGGTATCCACCAGAGCCCAATAACAAGCAAGTAATTGTTTCTCAAAAGGTGAGTAACGCTCACCAGCCTCAGGTAACTTTTTAGTCCAAAAACCTAATGGCACCCTTTGTCTGCCCTGCTTTTGCCACAGACTCCAATTGGCATACAGACCTTCCACGGACACATTCAAGTCCACATCACCTTCACCCACCGGCCACAAATCCAAAGCATATTGAATAGCTTCTTTTGCCAAATTAAAAGCATTCTGTTGAGACTCACCCCATTCAAACGCATTCTTCTTACGAGTGACTCGATATAATGGAGCCAAAATCTGACTCAGATGGGGAATATGCTGACGCCAAAAGCCAAACAAACCAATGAAACATTGAGCCTCTTTCCTGTTCCTTGGAACTGCAAAATCTAGGATTTTTCGCTTCACCTGTGGGATTACTTCTCTGTGACCTTCATGCCAATTAATTCCTAAAAATTTCACATTTTGGGATGGACCTTGTAATTTATCAGGATTAATTTCCCAACCTTTTGCTCGCAAACAATCAAGGATCTGATCTAAATGGGACTGTACCTGATCCTGCGTTTCACCTTGAATCAAAATGTCATCAATATAATGACACACCTGTATTTGTGGATTAGCGGGCACTTCAGACAAATGCTCTGCCACCAGCCGGTGACAGATCGTGGGACTATGTACATAACCTTGAGGAAGACTCCGGAACGTCATTTGACGTCCATTCCATGTAAAACTGAATTGTTCCTGACACTCGGGGGCAATCGGAATTGAAAAGAAAGCATTAGCAATATCAATAGAAGCATACCATGTACCTGGATGCTTTTGAATTCTCTGAATCAAAGTGACAATGTCTGGTACTGCAACAGCCAATTTAGGTGTATGTTTATTCAACTCTCGATAATCAACAGTCATGCGCCAAGAATTATCACTTTTGCGCACGGGCCAGACAGGGTTATTCCAAGCGGACGTGACCGGAGTAATAACTCCCGCGTCAACCAAATCCTGAATTGTAGCATTAATTTCTTCATTTTTTTTTTTTTTTTTTTTTTTTGAAGACGTTTATTATTGTAGAAGAAAAAGTGCAGTACATATAGCAGAGCCTACAACCCTGCGGGCCGGCTGCAAGAAATCCGTGAATTGTAGGGGCATAGGGTTACAGGGGTAGGCATTATGCATCAGCTCATTCTTTGTTTGGCGTGCTTCTTCACTGGCGGATTATGTATACGTTTCACATTTCGCACATGTTCTGTTCCATAATTGACGTCTCATTTTACATTTTTTTTCTATAATTCAACCAATAACTTTCCAACATAAAACAGGGATGATCATATCAGCGTGTCCCATTGTGTCTGTGCTGCCAGTGCCGTGCCACATATCATCTGTGCGCACGGCACCAACGTCCCATCAACATGTTAGGCATGCGCCGGTGGCGCATCAGTGAAATGCGGGGTCTATAGCTCGCGTGTGTGAGTAGCTGTGAAGCTGGTGTGGAACAGGTTCGGTGGGTGGTGACATCCCCCCGTTCGTCGGTTCAGTGTACGACGTGCGTGGCAGACACAAGTGTCGCCCCTGTTGCATATTCGGTGGGTGGCACCCTTTCCTGTGTTCCTTGTCGAGTGTCCAGTCAGTGGCGCTTGACCGCCGCTGTGTGACGGTGGGTGTTCACGCAACTGGTAAGAACAGGAGTGCGGAATCTTTAACCTGTGGTTACGTGGGGGGGTCAGATATGAGGGGGGAGGGGGGGGGAAAGTGTACTCGTGGGGGCTAGGTCAGGGCGAAGTTGCTAAGATCCGTGGTCGGGCTGTTGTGTGGTGGAGGGTCCTCGTGTATGTGGCTGATTGTTGGTCGTGGCTTGTACGTCGGGGGGAGTCAGTGCTACCTACATGGAGGGGGGGGGGCCAGTGCGGCGTGCGGTCCTGTCTATGGTGTCGCCGCTCGTGGGGCGCCTATCCTTCTCAGCTGTCTCTGCGTGAGCCCCCTGGCCTCGCCTTCCTCCCGCAGGGACCCCAGGATGTCATTCCAAACATGTGCGATCGGGAACTGCCTCAAACCCGCTATCTCTTCACTTCGCAGTGCCGTGCCCTCTGCTCTGGCCCAGTTAAGAAAGGATGTGTACCAGTGTGTGGGGGTTGGTGGTTCTCTACTTTTCCAGTGCCTGGTGAGCAGGCGCTTGGCCGTGATAAGGCCTAGGTCCCAGAACCGGGCTAGTGTTTTATTTTGTTTAGTTCTCTTGTATAGCCCAAGAACGCATGCCTCCCATGTGTTGGGTAGCCCCGGGCCTGTGCCGTGCGTCAGGAGCGATGTCACCTGTAGCATTAATTTCTTCATGACCACCTGGGATATGATACTGCTTCTGCGAAACCACCTTCGTGGCTAAAGGAATTTTAATAGGGGGCATCCGTAAACGGCCAACCCGTACGGGTCTGGTCGAAATGTATTGTCTAGTTCCAAATTGATAACAACCATCATCCAGATGCAAAGTCATTCCTTTTAAAATATCAATTCCAATTATGAATTCCAAAAGTGGTACAACCAACACAGAGTATTCTCTACGAGGAATCCTACCAATTTTAATTTCAAGTGTAGTTTGTACTGCGGGGGTCTCTTTCCCACCTAAACCAGTAATCGTGAAAAACTGTCCTTTGAATTTCTTTGATTTTCCATGAATTAAAGTGGCCTCCGCTCCTGTATCAACTAGTGCTCGGGCCCTTTGGATATTACGATGTTTCCAAAAAATCTCAATATCTACATAGGGTCTATTGTCTCTGTGAGCCCACTTGTGTACTGGAGCTTGACCTATTTCCTAGTCATTTTTCCTGCGTTCTGTCAACCAGGACAAATCAGGGTAAATGCTCTCTGTCTTCTTAGGTATCAAAATGTCATGTTCATATCCGTCTCCATTACGAAACGGATTTTTGTCATTTTCAAAATACTGTGAATTACGGTCAGAAAGTCTGTTACGATCCTCCCTTCTTTTCATTTCAGGGGAATAACTCCTCTCCTCTCTATGTCGGTTGGAAACACGATCATCTCTCCCCCTTTCTTTTTCCCCCTCTCTCCCTCTCTGGTAATCACGATGAGGGGACACATCACGTTCATAACGCCGATCATCACGGCGATCAGAATCCACACGGCGTCTCTCATCACCACTGTCATCAGAACCACGATCATACTCATTCTTCCTCACACGACGGGCACCCTCCTTCCGATCCAAACCACGCTTACGAAACATATCCCATAAGCGATTGTTAGGCTCACCATCAATGTCCTCCCTTTTGACACCATCAGCAATAAGAGCAAGAAACATGTCACGTCTAGAGAACTTATAGTCCCCACCAGTACGACCCTCAGGTCGAGATTGTCTTTCAGGTGTAAACCACTCACCCAGCTCACCAAGCTGACGAACAGATTCAAGTACAGTAGACAAAGGATTGCCAGTTTGATTAATCAACAAAGTCATCATGACCTGCTTATAAGCAACAGGCGAAGAACGGATAATGCGATTACGCACAGAAGATGTTAAAAGACCATCCAGCAATCTGTCAGAAGTACTAAGAAAGATAGCAGTTTTCATGACTTCCTCCTTCAAACGTTGCGACGCATCGCGCAAAGTGTACCATGGCTTGTCATTAACAGGCCAATCCGATTCAGTAGGATATTTATGATTACAGCCGTCAGACGCAAGCTGGAGCAAAGTCATTTGACCAGCACCATTATAGTTCCGAAAATGATCTTGAATAGTGGAATCAGAACTCAAAGAGCAAAAGCGTAAGCAATCAACAGCATCAAGCATAATACCGGCAGCGCCGAGTTCATAAAGGCGCACCATCCAAGTAAGCAAGGCCTCACCAGGCCGTTGACGAAATCGTTGTAAAATGTCACTAACCTCCTGTTGAGTAAAGTCTTCAATACTATCCAGAGCAACACCACCCGGATTACCAGGAGCTTGTTGTAATTTACGACGAAACACGGGATGAGCAGAAACCTCAGGAAGAGCTTCCGAGGAAGCCCGCATCTTAGATTTAGCAGAACAATCGGGGCAAGATACGTCATCTGAATGGGAAGAACGAGCACGGTCGCTATGAGTAACCGTATCAGTATAAGAAGTAGACTTACAATCACGTCCGGAGCGAGAAGATTCACGCCTATCACCCTCCTCAGCCGAGGAGTCTGAAGCATTTGAATCCCAGATATTACCATCCCACTCATCAGGGTTCCAATCCATTCCGGCTTTTGCTACAACCAGACGCACTTTCCGTGTAGACACACGACCACGGCGATGTTTGTACTTATATCGTGCAATGCGGACCGCAGCTCTTTCGGCTATGGTCTGATATGTTTCAAGTTTGTCGGCAAGCAATTTATTTTGACAGCGCAAAAGAGTATGCGCATTTTGCAACTCAACACACTGTCCTTCTATGTCCTTGAACTGCTTCTGCAGCTGAACAAACTTCTCATGAAGAATTCTGTATGCATTAAGAACAATCCAACCTCTGCGTCCTAAAATAGGAAGCTCATCACCTTTCACTACTGGCGCTTTCTGCAAGCACGAAACTACATCAGCAGGCTCCGCCTGCTCCAAACAAGAAGACCAATTTTCACTCAAACCAGTAGAATCGGCCCACTCACGGGCCAAAGCCTCGTAAGGCGTAGACTCCCAGCCGGGAATCTGAATAGGCAGTTTAAAAACCGACAGAGATTTTTTCGCAAACATATTGACACACAAAAATTATATACACAATTATACACAAAATATTATACGTACGAGCCGAGCGCAAATCAACAAGATCAAAACAATACAGCCCACACAGGCTTCGTAAACAGTTCGTGACGCCAGATGTAATGGCCGGATTTTCCGCTTAGATGGAATCAGCCCCTAGGGGCCCCTATAACCCAGCCAAAACGTACTCACCTCCCTCCTTAGAACGTATTCACAATGGATATAGATATATATATATATATATATGTATGTACAAGTCGTACCTAAGGATGGGGAAATAGCAATAAACATGCATAAGTTTTCTACTATATCTTATTCACATCAGTTAGTCTCGCGGCCACTCCGACCCAGACTGATCTACCCCAGGGCAGACATGACACACAATCCGGTGCGTCTACACATGGGCCTGAAGAACCCAATGCTCTCTTTTCCAAACGGTTTACAATCCGGCAAACCTACACGCCAGTATCCCCCCTGACGCTCTCACTTACACAAGCCACAATCCTGTGGGTATACACGCTGGTAATCCACCCCAGCGCTCTCACTAACGCCGTATATCAACGACGACCACATTCCTATGAGTACCTATCGGAACAATTTCTCCTTTGTCTACTTGGGATAAAACTATAATAATAGAATTTAGTACGGTTTCCAAATAGTATAATGTGCCCCTTATCCTTGGCATCAGAGGTCCACTTCGCTCCCTATTTATGTGATCACCACTTACCTGATTGGGGTTACTCATCCATTCACATAAACACCGACCACCTAGAAGCCACGTTTACCAAGATTGAACAAGAATACTCGGCACACATCCGTTCACTAAGAACTAGGGTATTTATTGTCAATAACATATAACACAATACTATGCAACACGAATTATGCAAAGAAAAGGAAAAGGTAAGGATTAGAATGCGCGCTTATTATAAAGAGGGCGGATGTCACCTTATTAATGTGAAGTCGGGACTCAGCAGTCATCTAGGTTCCCTTCTCGTCTCTGTGTCCTGGCTCGTCTCGCAGCCACACCCCAGCCGTCACAAGTACACGTCTGCACCGCTAGGCTCAACCTCGTCTGCTTCCCTCCAGGCCACTGGAACCTTGCTGATTATTAGCTACCGTCTCTCTTTCTCTCTCTGTTTCAGTGCGCTCCGCGCTAATTCTCCTTCAGTCTTTCTCAGAGAGTTTCGGTCTTAAATCTTTCTCGGACTTCAAAGATGGCGACTGTCCGCCATGAAATGATTAATGGCAGAGATGCTAACGGCTAGATGCCGCCTACGGACTGACTGTTGACTAACTAACACCTTCGCTAATATCAAAGCCTGTTCCTTCATGGAAAGCTACGGCCAGCAACCTGCCGCCCACCAAATTCTTGTACCTCCCCGTACCAAGGACACGTTCCCAGCCGGCCGGCCTGAAGTTGTGTCTTCGGAGTGGAGAAAAATACATTCCTTCGATAAGGGCCAGCCTGAGCCGGTTCTCTCCAAGCGAACAACAGCTTGAAACTAAAACATTACACTTGACCTAGAAGGCCTCTCGAGCTACCAGGCAGAGAGCAAGATGGAGTCTGTCTCATTTAAGGCCTACAGGGCCCGCAATATGCGTAACTCCATGGAAAATATCCTAACACGTTAGCAAATGGGCAAATCATGATTAATACTTATGTATCTATCCCCTAACTTAAATTCATAAGCCCTACTCTAAGGAAAGGGACACGAAAATACTCTACTATATAAAAGGCAGGGATCCTGTCTATAGTCCTAATCCCTATACTATGGGGGTGATAGGCTGGAGTCACTCTCCACCATTCTCCCTCTTAAAGGAGCCAGAAAAGGGCAGCCATTACAGGCACAAATCAGGAAAATTCACTCAGAGCCTAAAACGCCACACAACACCTGGCTGTCCATCCCCAGGGCGCAAAGGGAAGGGATGTCTGGCTGTCCATCCCCAGGATGGCGAGGGAAGGGATGCCTGGCTGTCCATCCCCGGGGCGGCGAGGGAAGGATGCCTGGCTGTCCATCCCCGGAGCAGCGAGGGAAGGGACGCCTGTCTGTCCATTCCAGGGAGGTGAGGGAAGGGATGCTTGGCTGTCCATTCCAGGGAGGTGAGGGAAGGGATGCCTGGCTGTCCATCCCCATGGAGGTAAGGGAAGGAATGCCTGGCTGTCCATCCCCGGGCGGTGAGGGAAGGGATGCCTGGCTGTCCATCCCCATGGAGGTAAGGGAAGGAATACCTGGCTGTCCATCCCCAGGGCGGTGAAGTAAGGAATGCCTGGCTGTCCATCCCCATGGAGGTAAGGGAAGGAATGCCTGGCTGTCCATCCCCGGGCGGTGAGGGAAGGGATGCCTGGCTGTCCATCCCCAGAGCAGTGAGGGAAGGGATGCCTGGCTGTCCATCCCCGGGGCGGTGAGGGAAGGGCTGCCTGGGTGTCATTCCCCGGGGCGGTGAGGGAAGGGATGCCTGGCTGTCCATCCCCAGGGAGGTGAGGGAAGGGATGCCTGGCTGTCCATCCCCAGGGAGGTGAGGGAAGGGATGCCTGGCTGTCCATCCCCGGAGCAGCGAGGGAAGGGACGCCTGTCTGTCCATCTCCAGGGAGGTGAGGGAAGGGATGCCTGGCTGTCCATCCCCAGGGAGGTGAGGGAAGGGATGCCTGGCTGTCCATCCCCAGGGAGGTGAGGGAAGGGATGCCTGGCTGTCCATCCCCAGGGAGGTGAGGGAAGGGATGCCTGGCTGTCCATCCCCAGGGAGGTGAGGGAAGGGATGCCTTGCTGTCCATCCCCGGGGCGGCGAGGGAAGGGATGCCTGGCTGTCCATCTCCAGGGCGGCGATGGAAGAAATGCCTGGCTGTCCATCCCCAGGGCGGTGAGGGAAGGGATGCCTGGCTGTCCATCCCCAGGGCGCAAAGGGAAGGGATGTCTGGCTGTCCATCCCCAGGGCGCAAAGGGAAGGGATGTCTGGCTGTCCATCCCCAGGATGGCGAGGGAAGGGATGCCTGGCTGTCCATCCCCGGGGCGGCGAGGGAAGGATGCCTGGCTGTCCATCCCCGGAGCAGCGAGGGAAGGGACGCCTGTCTGTCCATTCCAGGGAGGTGAGGGAAGGGATGCTTGGCTGTCCATCCCCAGGGCGGTGAAGTAAGGAATGCCTGGCTGTCCATCCCCATGGAGGTAAGGGAAGGAATGCCTGGCTGTCCATCCCCGGGCGGTGAGGGAAGGGATGCCTGGCTGTCCATCCCCAGAGCAGTGAGGGAAGGGATGCCTGGCTGTCCATCCCCGGGGCGGTGAGGGAAGGGCTGCCTGGGTGTCATTCCCCGGGGCGGTGAGGGAAGGGATGCCTGGCTGTCCATCCCCAGGGAGGTGAGGGAAGGGATGCCTGGCTGTCCATCCCCAGGGAGGTGAGGGAAGGGATGCCTGGCTGTCCATCCCCGGAGCAGCGAGGGAAGGGACGCCTGTCTGTCCATCTCCAGGGAGGTGAGGGAAGGGATGCCTGGCTGTCCATCCCCAGGGAGGTGAGGGAAGGGATGCCTGGCTGTCCATCCCCAGGGAGGTGAGGGAAGGGATGCCTGGCTGTCCATCCCCAGGGAGGTGAGGGAAGGGATGCCTGGCTGTCCATCCCCAGGGAGGTGAGGGAAGGGATGCCTTGCTGTCCATCCCCGGGGCGGCGAGGGAAGGGATGCCTGGCTGTCCATCTCCAGGGCGGCGATGGAAGAAATGCCTGGCTGTCCATCCCCAGGGCGGTGAGGGAAGGGATGCCTGGCTGTTCATCCCCGGGGCGGCGAGGGAATGGATGCCTGGCTGTCCATCCCCAGGGAGGCGAGGGAAGGGATGCCTGGCTATCCATCCCCAGGGCGGCGAGGGAAGGGATGCCTTGCTGTCCAACCCCAGGCCTGGCTGTCCATCCCCAGGGAGGTGAGGGAAGGGATGCCTTGCTGTCCATCCTCGGGGCGGCGAGGAAAGGGATGCCTGTCTGTCCATCCCCAGGGCGGCGATGGAAGAAATGCCTGGCTGTCCATCCCCAGGGCGGTGAGGGAAGGGATGCCTGGCTGTCCATCCCCGGGGCGGCGAGGGAAGGGATGCCTGGCTATCCATCCCCAGGGCGGCGAGGGAAGGGAAGCCTGGCTATCCATCCCCAGGGCGGCGAGGGAAGGGATGCCTTGCTGTCCAACCCCAGGGCGGCGAGGGAAGGGATGCCTGGCTGTCCATCCCCAGGGAGGTGCACTGAGGCCCGGCCCTCTGATCTCTCTGAGTAATGCTGGGCGGGCGTGTGGCTCACGCTCACTTCCTCTCTGTGCAAATAACGGAGGGGTGGACAGGCGTGGTCCAAAGGTGACCTGTGGGACCGTCCGTGGTCAGTGACGTAGTAACCGTACAATCAAGGGACATGGGTCCCAGACAGCTGGCTAGATAGTACAGCACATTATGAAAACGGTTCAGTGAGCCTCTTAAGTTTCAGGGCTCCGGTGCTACTGCACCTGCTGCACAACAGAACCCATGATCCTGAATATGGTGCAGACGTAAAATGGAGAGCCATTGCTACGAACCTGAATTGGACAACCATGGTACAGGCGTGAGGCATGGAACCATGGTACAGGTATGAGGTGTGGAACTATGGTTCATGCATGAGGCATGGAACTATGGTTCATGCGTGAGGAGTGGAACCATGGTACAGGTGTGAGGCATGGAACTATGGTTCATGCGTGAGGCATGGATCTATGGTTCATGTGTGAGGCATGGAAATATGGTTCATACGGGAGGCGTGGAACCATGGTACAGGTGTGAGGCATGGAACTATGGTTCATGCGTGAGGCATGGAACTATGGTTCATGCGTGAGGCATGGAACTATGGTTCATGCATGAGGCCTGGAAGCATGGTATATGCGTGAGGCATTGAACTGTGGTTCATGCATGAGGTATGGAACTATGGTTCATGCGTGAGGCGTGGAACCATGGTACAGGCGTGAGGCGTGCAACTACGGTTCATGCGTGAGGCGTGGAACTATGGTTCATGCATGAGGTGTGGAACTAGGGTTTATGCGTGAGGCGTGGATCCATGGTACAGGTGTGAGGCATGGAACTATGGTTCATGCGTGAGGCATGGAACTATGGCGAACCATGGTACAGGCGTGAGGCGTGCAACTACGGTTCATGCGCAAGGCGTGGAACTATGGTTCATGCGTGAGGCATGGAACCATGATACAGGCGGGAGGCGTGGGACTATGGTTCATGCATGAGGCATGGAACCATGGTACAGGTGTGAGTCATGGAACTATGGTTCATGCGTGAGGCATGGAACCATGGTACAGGCGGGAGGCGTGGGACTATGGTTCATGCATGAGGCATGGAACTATGGTACAGGTGTGAGGCATGGAACTATGGTTCATGCGTGAGGCATGGAACCATGGTACAGGCGTGAGGTGTGGAACCATGGTACAGGCGAGAGGCGTGAAACCATGGTACAAGCGTGAGAAGTGGAATCATGGTAGAAATGTGAGGTGTGAAAGCGAGATACAAAAGTGCAGTAGTATAGACGTGAGGCAGAAAACCTTTGTATAAAAGTGAAGTGGGGAACCAGAGTATAAATCTGAGGTGCAAAGTCATGGTACAACGTCAGAGTCAGAGAACCATGTAACACAGATGAGGTGTGGATCCATGGAAGAAATGTGAGGTGTGGAACCTCGGAAGAAATGTGAGGTGTGGAATCATGGAAGCAATGTGAGGTATAGAACCATGGTATCTACCTAAGGTGGAGAACCATGGATGGGAGTGGTGGAGAGCGGTGGTAGGAAGAGTCAGGAAGACGAGGACCAAGAGGAAAGGATGTGCACTCATCCTCTCGAGCTGAGGGGGCGACCTCAGGGAGGGAAAGACGAGCTCTGGGTTCAAAGCTGAGGTGTGAAAATGTGATTCAAGAAATACTTGCTGGGAACCAGTGAGCACACCTCCGCTTGGTGCTACTGAACATGACACTGAAGAGGCGACCTCAGCCCTCTCGGTGTCACTGAACATGAGGCTTAAGATGCGACCTCATCCCGCTCAGTGTCACTGAACATGAGGCTTAAGAGGTGACCTCAGCCCGCTCAGTGTCAATAAACATGAGGCTTAAGAGGTGACCTCACCCACTCCGTGTCACTGAACATGAGTCTTAAGAGGGGACCTCACCCACTCAGTGTCACTGAACATGAGACTTAAGAGGGGACCTCACCCACTCAGTGTCACTGAACATGAGGCTTAAGAGGTGACCTCACCCACTCCATGTCACTGAACATGAGCCTGAAGAGGTGACCTCAGCCCACTCCGTGTCACTGAACATGAGTCTTAAGAGGTGACCTCAGCCCACTCCATGTCACTGAACATGAGCCTGAAGAGGTGACCTCAGCCCACTCCGTGTCACTAAACATGAGGCTTAAGAGGTGACCTCAGCCCACTCAGTGTCACTGAACATGAGTCTTAAGAGGGGACCTCACCCACTCAGTGTCAATGAACATGAGCCTTAAGAGGTGACCTCACCCACTCAGTGTCACTGAACATGAGTCTTAAGAGGTGACCTCACCCACTCAGTGTCACTGAACATGAGCCTTAAGTGGTGACCTCAACCCACTCAGTGTCACTGAACATGAGCCTTAAGATGCGACCCCAGCCCACTCAGTGTCACTGAACATGAGGCTTAAGAGGTGACCTCAGCCCACTTCGTGTCACTGAACATGAGGCTTAAGAGGTGACCTCAGCCGCTTGGTGTCACTGAACATGAGGCTTAAGATGTGACCTCAGCCTGCTCGGTTTCACTGAACATGAGGCTTAAGAGGTGACCTCAGCCCGCTCGGTGTCACTGAACATGAGGCTTAAGAGGTGGCCTCAGGCCGCTCGGTGTCACTGAACATGAGGCTTAAGAGGTGACCTCAGCCCGCTCGGTGTCACTGAACATGAGGCTTAAGAGGTGACCTCAGGCCAGTCTGAGTCACTGAACATGAGGTGTAAGAGGTGACCTCAACCACTCAGTGTCACTGAACATGAGTCTTAAGTGGTGACCTCAGCCCACTCGGTGTCCCTGAACATGAGGCTTAAGAGGTGACCTCACCCACTCCGTGTCAATGAACATGAGTCTTAAGAGGTGACCTCAGCCCACTCAGTGTCACTGAACATGAGCCTGAAGAGGTGACCTCAGGCCACTCAGTGTCACTGAACATGAGGCTTAAGAGGTGACCTCAGCCCACTCAGTGTCACTGAACATGAGTCTTAAGAGGTGACCTCAGCCCACTCCGTGTCACTGAACATGAGGCTTAAGAGGTGACCTCAGCCCACTCAGTGTCACTGAACATGAGTCTTAAGAGTTGACCTCACCCACTCAGTGTCACTGAACATGAGCCTTAAGAGGTGACCTCAGACCACTCAGTGTCACTGAACATGAGGCTTAAGAGGTGACCCCAGTCCACTCTGAGTCACTGAACATGAGGTGTAAGAGGTGAACACACCCACTGAGTGTGACTGAACATGAGGCTTAAGAGGTGACCTCAGCACGCTCAGTGTCACTGAACATGAGGCTTAAGAGGTGACCTCACCCACTGAGTGTCACTGAACATGAGTCTTAAGAGGTGACCTCACCCACTCAGTGTCACTGAGCATGAGTCTTAAGAGGTGACCTCACCCACTCAGTGTAACTGAACATGAGCCTTAAGAGGTGACCTCAGACCACTCAGTGTCACTGAACATGAGGCTTAAGAGGTGACCTCAGTCCACTCTGAGTCACTGAACATGAGGCGTAAGAGGTGAACACACCCACTGAGTGTCACTGAACATGAGGCTTAAGAGGTGACCTCAGGCCACTCAGTGTCACTGAACATGAGTCTTTAGAGGTGACCTCACCCACTCAGTGTCACTGAACATGAGGCTTAAGAGGTGACCTCACCCACTCAGTGTCACTGAACATGAGTCTTAAGAGGTGACCTCAGCCCACTCCGTGTCACTGAACATGAGGCTTAAGAGGTGACCTCAGCCCACTCAGTGTCACTGAACATGAGTCTTAAGAGTTGACCTCACCCACTCAGTGTCACTGAACATGAGCCTTAAGAGGTGACCTCAGACCACTCAGTGTCACTGAACATGAGGCTTAAGAGGTGACCTCAGTCCACTCTGAGTCACTGAACATGAGGCGTAAGAGGTGAACACATCCACTGAGTGTCACTGAACATGAGGCTTAAGAGGTGACCTCAGCACGCTCGGTGTCACTGAACATGAGGCTTAAGAGGTGACCTCACCCACTCAGTGTCACTGAACATGAGTTTCAAGAGGTGACCTCACCCACTCAGTGTCACTGAACATGAGTCTTAAGAGGTGACCTCACCCTCTCGGTGTCAATGAACATGAGGCTTAGGAGGTGACCTCACCCACTCAGTGTCAATGAACATGAGCCTTAAGAGGGCACCTCAGCCCACTCCGTGTCACTGAACATGAGGATTAAGAGGTGACCTCAGCCCACTCAGTGTCACTGAACATGAGTCTTAAGGGGTGACCTCAGGCCACTCAGTGTCAATAAACATGAGTCTTAAGAGGTGACCTCAGGCCACTCAGTGTCACTGAACATGAGTCTTAAGAGATGACCTCACCCACTCAGTGTCACTGAACATGAGCCTTAAGAGGTGACCTCACCCACTCTATGTCACTGAACATGAGACTTAAGAGGTGACCTCAGGCCACTCAGTGTCACTGAACATGAGCCTTAAGAGGTGATCCGACCCACTCAGTGTCACTGAACATGAGGCTTAAGAGGTGACCTCAGGCCACTCTGAGTCACTGAACATGAGGCGTAAGAGGTGATCTCACCCACACCATGTCACTGAACATGAGACTTAAGAGGTGACCTCAGGCCACTCAGTGTCACTGAACATGAGCTTTAAGAGGTGACCTCAGGCCACTCTGAGTCACTGAACATGAGCCTTAAGAGGTGACCTCACCCACTCAGTGTCACTGAACATGAGTCTTAAGAGGTGACCTCACCCACTCAGTGTCACTGAACATGAGTCTTAAGAGGTGACCTGACCCACTCAGTGTCACTGAACATGAGGCTTAAGAGGTGACCTCAGGCCACTCTGAGTCACTATACATGAGACTTGAGAGGTGACCTCACCCACTCAGTGTCACTGAACATGAGTCTTAAGAGGTGACCTGACCCACTCAGTGTCACTGAACATGAGGCTTAGGAGGTGACCTCAGGCCACTCTGAGTCACTAAACATGAGTCTTAAGAGGTGACCTGACCCATTCAGTGTCACTAACATGAGTCTTAAGTGGTGACCTCACCCACTCAGTGTCACTGAACATGAGCCTGAAGAGGTGACCTCACCCACTCAGTGTCACTGAACATGAGCCTTAAGAGGTGACCTCACCCACTCATTGTCACTGAACATGAGCATTAAGTGGTGACCTCACCCACTCCATGTCACTGAACATGAGTCTTAAGAGGTGACCTCACCCACTCAGTGTCACTGAACATGAGTCTTAAGAGGTGACCTGACCCACTCAGTGTCACTGGACACGAGGCTTAAGAGGTGACCTCAGGCCACTCTGTGTCACTGAACATGAGTCTTAAGAGGTGACCTGACCCATTCAGTGTCACTAAACATGAGTCTTAAGTGGTGACCTCGCCCACTCAGTGTCACTGAACATGAGCCTGAAGAGGTGACCTCACCCACTCAGTGTCACTGAACATGAGCCTTAAGAGGTGACCTCAGCCCACTCCGTGTCACTAAACATGAGGCTTAAGAGGTGACCTCAGCCCACTCAGTGTCACTGAACATGAGTCTTAAGAGGGGACCTCACCCACTCAGTGTCAATGAACATGAGCCTTAAGAGGTGACCTCACCCACTCAGTGTCACTGAACATGAGTCTTAAGAGGTGACCTCACCCACTCAGTGTCACTGAACATGAGCCTTAAGTGGTGACCTCAACCCACTCAGTGTCACTGAACATGAGCCTTAAGATGCGACCCCAGCCCACTCAGTGTCACTGAACATGAGGCTTAAGAGGTGACCTCAGCCCACTTCGTGTCACTGAACATGAGGCTTAAGAGGTGACCTCAGCCGCTTGGTGTCACTGAACATGAGGCTTAAGATGTGACCTCAGCCTGCTCGGTTTCACTGAACATGAGGCTTAAGAGGTGACCTCAGCCCGCTCGGTGTCACTGAACATGAGGCTTAAGAGGTGGCCTCAGGCCGCTCGGTGTCACTGAACATGAGGCTTAAGAGGTGACCTCAGCCCGCTCGGTGTCACTGAACATGAGGCTTAAGAGGTGACCTCAGGCCAGTCTGAGTCACTGAACATGAGGTGTAAGAGGTGACCTCAACCACTCAGTGTCACTGAACATGAGTCTTAAGTGGTGACCTCAGCCCACTCGGTGTCCCTGAACATGAGGCTTAAGAGGTGACCTCACCCACTCCGTGTCAATGAACATGAGTCTTAAGAGGTGACCTCAGCCCACTCAGTGTCACTGAACATGAGCCTGAAGAGGTGACCTCAGGCCACTCAGTGTCACTGAACATGAGGCTTAAGAGGTGACCTCAGCCCACTCAGTGTCACTGAACATGAGTCTTAAGAGGTGACCTCAGCCCACTCCGTGTCACTGAACATGAGGCTTAAGAGGTGAACACATCCACTGAGTGTCACTGAACATGAGGCTTAAGAGGTGACCTCAGCACGCTCGGTGTCACTGAACATGAGGCTTAAGAGGTGACCTCACCCACTCAGTGTCACTGAACATGAGTTTCAAGAGGTGACCTCACCCACTCAGTGTCACTGAACATGAGTCTTAAGAGGTGACCTCACCCACTCAGTGTCACTGAACATGAGTCTTAAGAGGTGACCTCAGCCCACTCCGTGTCCCTGAACATGAGGCTTAAGAGGTGACCTCACCCTCTCGGTGTCAATGAACATGAGGCTTAGGAGGTGACCTCACCCACTCAGTGTCAATGAACATGAGCCTTAAGAGGGCACCTCAGCCCACTCCGTGTCACTGAACATGAGGATTAAGAGGTGACCTCAGCCCACTCAGTGTCACTGAACATGAGTCTTAAGGGGTGACCTCAGGCCACTCAGTGTCAATAAACATGAGTCTTAAGAGGTGACCTCAGGCCACTCAGTGTCACTGAACATGAGTCTTAAGAGATGACCTCACCCACTCAGTGTCACTGAACATGAGCCTTAAGAGGTGACCTCACCCACTCTATGTCACTGAACATGAGACTTAAGAGGTGACCTCAGGCCACTCAGTGTCACTGAACATGAGCCTTAAGAGGTGATCCGACCCACTCAGTGTCACTGAACATGAGGCTTAAGAGGTGACCTCAGGCCACTCTGAGTCACTGAACATGAGGCGTAAGAGGTGATCTCACCCACACCATGTCACTGAACATGAGACTTAAGAGGTGACCTCAGGCCACTCAGTGTCACTGAACATGAGCTTTAAGAGGTGACCTCAGGCCACTCTGAGTCACTGAACATGAGGCGTAAGAGGTGATCTCACCCACACCATGTCACTGAACATGAGACTTAAGAGGTGACCTCAGGCCACTCAGTGTCACTGAACATGAGCTTTAAGAGGTGACCTCAGGCCACTCGGTGTCACTGAACATGAGGCTTAAGATGCGACCTCATCCCGCTCAGTGTCACTGAACATGAGGCTTAAGAGGTGACCTCAGCCCGCTCAGTGTCAATAAACATGAGGCTTAAGAGGTGACCTCACCCACTCCGTGTCACTGAACATGAGTCTTAAGAGGGGACCTCACCCACTCAGTGTCACTGAACATGAGACTTAAGAGGGGACCTCACCCACTCAGTGTCACTGAACATGAGGCTTAAGAGGTGACCTCACCCACTCCATGTCACTGAACATGAGCCTGAAGAGGTGACCTCAGCCCACTCCGTGTCACTGAACATGAGTCTTAAGAGGTGACCTCAGCCCACTCCATGTCACTGAACATGAGCCTGAAGAGGTGACCTCAGCCCACTCCGTGTCACTAAACATGAGGCTTAAGAGGTGACCTCAGCCCACTCAGTGTCACTGAACATGAGTCTTAAGAGGGGACCTCACCCACTCAGTGTCACTGAACATGAGTCTTAAGAGGTGACCTCACCCACTCAGTGTCACTGAACATGAGTCTTAAGAGGTGACCTGACCCACTCAGTGTCACTGAACATGAGGCTTAAGAGGTGACCTCAGGCCACTCTGAGTCACTATACATGAGACTTGAGAGGTGACCTCACCCACTCAGTGTCACTGAACATGAGTCTTAAGAGGTGACCTGACCCACTCAGTGTCACTGAACATGAGGCTTAGGAGGTGACCTCAGGCCACTCTGAGTCACTAAACATGAGTCTTAAGAGGTGACCTGACCCATTCAGTGTCACTAACATGAGTCTTAAGTGGTGACCTCACCCACTCAGTGTCACTGAACATGAGCCTGAAGAGGTGACCTCACCCACTCAGTGTCACTGAACATGAGCCTTAAGAGGTGACCTCACCCACTCATTGTCACTGAACATGAGCATTAAGTGGTGACCTCACCCACTCCATGTCACTGAACATGAGTCTTAAGAGGTGACCTCACCCACTCAGTGTCACTGAACATGAGTCTTAAGAGGTGACCTGACCCACTCAGTGTCACTGGACACGAGGCTTAAGAGGTGACCTCAGGCCACTCTGTGTCACTGAACATGAGTCTTAAGAGGTGACCTGACCCATTCAGTGTCACTAAACATGAGTCTTAAGTGGTGACCTCGCCCACTCAGTGTCACTGAACATGAGCCTGAAGAGGTGATCCGACCCACTCAGTGTCACTGAGCATGAGGCTTAAGAGGTGACCTCAGGCCACTCTGAGTCACTGAACATGAGGCGTAAGAGGTGATCTCACCCACACCATGTCACTGAACATGAGACTTAAGAGGTGACCTCAGGCCACTCAGTGTCACTGAACATGAGCTTTAAGAGGTGACCTCAGCCCACTCTGAGTCACTGAACATGAGCCTTAAGAGGTGACCTCATCCACTCCATGTAACTGAACATGAGACTTAAGAGCTGACCTCACCCACTCAGTGTCAATAAACATGAGTCTTAAGAGGTGACCTCAGGCCACTCAGTGTCACTGAACATGAGCCTGAAGAGGTGACCTCACCCACTCGGTGTCACTGAACATGAGGCTTAAGAGGTGAGGTCACCCACTCGGTGTCACTGAACATGAGTCTTAAGAGGTGACCTCAGGCCACTCAGTGTCACTGAACATGAGCCTTAAGAGGTGACCTCAGGCCACTCAGTGTCACTGAACATGAGCCTGAAGAGGTGACCTCACCCACTCGGTGTCACTGAACATGAGGCTTAAGAGGTGACCTCAGGCCACTCTGAGTCACTGAACATGAGGTGTAAGAGGTGACCTCACCCACTCGGTGTCAATGAACATGAGCCTTAAGTGGTGACCTCAGCCCACTCGGTGTCCCTGAACATGAGTCTTAAGAGGTGACCTCAGCCCGCTCGGTGTCACTGAACATGAGGCTTAAGAGGTGACCTCAGCCCACTCAGTGTCACTGAACATGAGTCTTAAGAGGTGACCTCAGGCCACTCAGTGTCAATAAACATGAGTCTTAAGAGGTGACCTCAGCCCACTCAGTGTCACTGAACATGAGTCTTAAGAGGGGACCGCAGCCTGCTAGGTGTCACTGAACATGAGGCTTAAGAGGTGACCTCAGCCCGCTCGGTGTCACTGAAGATGAGTCTTAAGAGGGGACCTCAGCCTGCTCGGTGTCACTGAACATGAGCCTTAAGAGGTGACCTCAGCCCGTTCGGTGTCACTGAACATGAGGCTTAAGAGGTGACCTCAGCCCGCTCGGTGTCACTGAACAGGAGCCTTAAGAGGTGAACACACCCACTCAGTGTCACTGAACATGAGACTTAAGAGGTGACCTCAGGCCACTCAGTGTCACTGAACATGAGCCTTAAGAGGTGACCTGACCCACTCAGTGTCACTGAACATGAGGCTTAAGAGGTGACCTCAGCCCACTCCGTGTCCCTGAACATGAGGCTTAAGAGGTGACCTCACCCTCTCAGTGTCAATGAACATGAGTCTTAAGAGGTGACCTCACCCACTCAGTGTCACTGAACATGAGCCTTAAGAGGTGACCTCACCCACTCTATGTCACTGAACATGAGACTTAAGAGGTGACCTCACCCACTCAGTGTCACTGAACATGAGCCTTAAGAGGTGACCTGACCCACTCCGTGTCCCTGAACATGAGCCTTAAGAGGTGACCTCAGGCCACTCTGAGTCACTGAACATGAGCCTTAAGAGGTGACCTCACCCACTCCATGTCATTGAACATGAGACTTAAGAGGTGACCTCAGGCCACTCAGTGTCACTGAACATGAGCCTTAAGAGGTGACCTCAGGCCACTCAGTGTCACTGAACATGAGCCTGAAGAGGTGACCTCAGGCCACTCTGAGTCACTGAACATGAGTCTTAAGAGGTGACCTCACCCACTCAGTGTCACTGAACATGAGCCTTAAGTGGTGACCTCAATCCACTCAGTGTCACTGAACATGAGCCTTAAAAGGTGACCTCAGGCCACTCAGTGTCACTGAACATGAGCCTGAAGAGGTGACCTCAGCCCACTCAGTGTCACTGAACATGAGTGTTTAGAGGTGACCTCACCCACTCAGCGTCACTGAACATGAGTCTTAAGAGGTGACCTCACCCACTCAGTGTCACTGAACATGAGCCTTAAGTGGTGACCTCAACCCACTCAGTGTCACTGAACATGAGCCTTAAGAGGTGACCTCAGGCCACTCAGTGTCACTGAACATGAGTCTTAAGAGGTGACCTCAGCCCACTCCGTGTCACTGAACATGAGGCTTAAGAGGTGACCTCAGCCCACTCCGTGTCACTGAACATGAGGCTTAAGAGGTGACCTCAGCCCACTCAGTGTCACTGAACATGAGTCTTAAGAGGTGACCTCAGCCCACTCCGTGTCACTGAACATGAGGCTTAAGAGGTGACCTCAGCCCACTCAGTGTCACTGAACATGAGTCTTAAGAGTTGACCTCACCCACTCAGTGTCACTGAACATGAGCCTTAAGAGGTGACCTCAGACCACTCAGTGTCACTGAACAATGAGGCTTAAGAGGTGACCTCAGTCCACTCTGAGTCACTGAACATGAGGTGTAAGAGGTGAACACACCCACTGAGTGTCACTGAACATGAGGCTTAAGAGGTGACCTCAGCACGCTCGGTGTCACTGAACATGAGGCTTAAGAGGTGACCTCACCCACTCAGTGTCACTGAACATGAGGCTTAAGAGGTGACCTAGCCCACTCCGTGTCACTGAACATGAGACTTAAGAGGTGACCTCACCCACTCAGTGTCACTGAACATGAGTTTCAAGAGGTGACCTCACCCACTCAGTGTCACTGAACATGAGGCTTAAGAGGTGACCTCACCCACTCAGTGTCACTGAACATGAGTTTCAAGAGGTGACCTCAGCCCACTCAGTGTCACTGAACATGAGTCTTAAGAGGGGACCTCACCCACTCAGTGTCAATGAACATGAGCCTTAAGAGGTGACCTCACCCACTCAGTGTCACTGAACATGAGTCTTAAGAGGTGACCTCACCCACTCAGTGTCACTGAACATGAGCCTTAAGTGGTGACCTCAACCCACTCAGTGTCACTGAACATGAGCCTTATGATGCGACCCCAGCCCGCTCAGTGTCACTGAACATGAGGCTTAAGAGGTGACCTCAGCCCACTTCGTGTCACTGAACATGAGGCTTAAGAGGTGACCTCAGCCCGCTCGGTGTCACTGAACCTGAGGCTTAAGAGGTGACCTCAGCCTGCTCGGTTTCACTGAACATGAGGCTTAAGAGGTGGCCTCAGCCCGCTCGGTGTCACTGAACATGAGGCTTAAGAGGTGACCTCAGGCCGCTCGGTGTCACTGAACATGAGGCTTAAGAGGTGACCTCAGCCCGCTCGGTGTCACTGAACATGAGGCTTAAGAGGTGACCGTAGGCCACTCTGAGTCACTGAACATGAGGTGTAAGAGGTGACCTCAACCACTCAGTGTCACTGAACATGAGTCTTAAGTGGTGACCTCAGCCCACTCGGTGTCCCTGAACATGAGGCTTAAGAGGTGACCTCACCCACTCCATGTCAATGAACATGAGTCTTAAGAGGTGACCTCAGCCCACTCAGTGTCACTGAACATGAGTCTTAAGAGGGGACCTCAGCCTGCTCGGTGTCACTGATCATGAGGCTTAAGAGGTGACCTCAGCCCGCTCGGTGTCACTGAACATGAGGCTTAAGAGGTGACCTCAGCCCACTTAGTGTCACTGAACATGAGGCTTAAGAGGTGACCTCAGGCCACTCAGTGTCACTGAACATGAGCCTGAAGAGGTGACCTCAGCCCACTCAGTGTCACTGAACATGAGTCTTAAGAGGTGACCTCACCCACTCAGCGTCACTGAACATGAGCCTTAAGTGGTGACCTCAACCCACTCAGTGTCACTGAACATGAGCCTTAAGAGGTGACCTCAGGCCACTCAGTGTCCCTGAACATAAGGCTTAAGGGGTGACCTCAGCCCACTCAGTGTCACTGAACATGAGTCTTAAGAGGTGACCTCAGCCCACTCCGTGTCACTGAACATGAGGCTTAAGAGGTGACCTCAGCCCACTCCGTGTCACTGAACATGAGGCTTAAGAGGTGACCTCAGCCCACTCAGTGTCACTGAACATGAGTCTTAAGAGTTGACCTCAGACCACTCAGTGTCACTGAACATGAGGCTTAAGAGGGGACCTCAGCACGCTCGGTGTCACTGAACATGAGGCTTAAGAGGTGACCTCACCCACTCAGTGTCACTGAACATGAGGCTTAAGAGGTGACCTCACCCACTCCATCTCACTGAACATGAGACTTAAGAGGTGACCTCACCCACTCAGTGTCACTGAACATGAGTTTCAAGAGGTGACCTCACCCACTCAGTGTCACTGAACATGAGGCTTAAGAGGTGACCTCACCCACTCAGTGTCACTGAACATGAGCCTTAAGAGGTGACCTCACCCACTCAGTGTCACTGAACATGAGTCTTAAGAGGGGACCTCACCCACTCAGTGTCAATGAACATGAGCCTTAAGAGGTGACCTCACCCACTCAGTGTCACTGAACATGAGTCTTAAGATGTGACCTCACCCACTCAGTGTCACTGAACATGAGCCTTAAGTGGTGACCTCAACCCACTCAGTGTCACTGAACATGAGCCTTAAGATGCGACCCCAGCCCGCTCAGTGTCACTGAACATGAGGCTTAAGAGGTGACCTCAGCCCACTTCGTGTCACTGAACATGAGGCTTAAGAGGTGACCTCAGCCCGCTCGGTGTCACTGAACATGAGGCTTAAGAGGTGACCTCAGCCTGCTCGGTTTCACTGAGCATGAGGCTTAAGAGGTGGCCTCAGCCCGCTCGGTGTCACTGAACATGAGGCGTAAGAGGTGACCTCAGGCCGCTCGGTGTCACTGAACATGAGGCTTAAGAGGTGACCTCAGCCCGCTCGGTGTCACTGAACATGAGGCTTAAGAGGTGACCTTAGGCCACTCTGAGTCACTGAACATGAGGTGTAAGAGGTGACCTCAACCACTCAGTGTCACTGAACATGAGTCTTAAGTGGTGACCTCAGCCCACTCGGTGTCCCTGAACATGAGGCTTAAGAGGTGACCTCACCCACTTCATGTCAATGAACATGAGTCTTAAGAGGTGACCTCAGCCCACTCAGTGTCACTGAACATGAGTCTTAAGAGGGGACCTCAGCCTGCTCGGTGTCACTGAACATGAGGCTTAAGAGGTGACCTCAGCCCGCTCGGTGTCACTGAACATGAGGCTTAAGAGGTGACCTCAGGCCACTCAGTGTCACTGAACATGAGCCTGAAGAGGTGACCTCAGCACCACTCAGTGTCACTGAACATGAGTCTTAAGAGGTGACCTCACCCACTCAGTGTCACTGAACATGAGCCTTAAGAGGTGACCTCAGGCCACTCAGTGTCCCTGAACATAAGGCTTAAGGGGTGACCTCAGCCCACTCAGTGTCACTGAACATGAGTCTTAAGAGGTGACCTCACCCACTCAGTGTCACTGAACATGAGCCTTAAGAGGTGACCTCAGACCACTCAGTGTCACTGAACATGAGGCTTAAGAGGTGACCTCAGTCCACTCTGAGTCACTGAACATGAGGCGTAAGAGGTGAACACATCCACTGAGTGTCACTGAACATGAGGCTTAAGAGGTGACCTCAGCCCGCTCGGTGTCACTGAACATGAGGCTTAAGAGGTGACCTCAGGCCACTCAGTGTCACTGAACATGAGCCTGAAGAGGTGACCTCAGCCCACTCAGTGTCACTGAACATGAGCCTTAAGAGGTGACCTCAGGCCACTCAGTGTCCCTGAACATAAGGCTTAAGGGGTGACCTCAGCCCACTCAGTGTCACTGAACATGAGTCTTAAGAGGTGACCTCAGCCCACTCAGTGTCACTGAACATGAGTCTTAAGAGGTGACCTCACCCACTCAGCTTCACTGAACATGAGCCTTAAGTGGTGACCTCAACCCACTCAGTGTCACTGAACATGAGCCTTAAGAGGTGACCTCAGCCCACTCAGTGTCACTGAACATGAGTCTTAAGAGTTGACCTCACCCACTTAGTGTCACTGAACATGAGCCTTAAGAGGTGACCTCAGACCACTCAGTGTCACTGAACATGAGGCTTAAGAGGTGACCTCAGTCCACTCTGAGTCACTGAACATGAGGCGTAAGAGGTGAACACACCCACTGAGTGTCACTGAACATGAGGCTTAAGAGGTGACCTCAGCACGCTCGGTGTCACTGAACATGAGGCTTAAGAGGTGACCTCACCCACTCGGTGTCAATGAATATGAGGCGTAAGACGTGACCTCAGGCCACTTGTTGTCATTGAACATGACTCTTAATCGCAACCCAAACAAATGACTCAGGACTCAGAAAAATGAAAAAAGAAACAGGGTCCAGGAGTCTAAGGGGAAAATTTACTAAGCGTTTGCACCGTGTTTGAGTCAAGATGCAAAATCTTTTTTTGCAATTTACTGTAATTAACTTTCCAGCGCTAAACCTGTTTAGCGCGGAAAGAACGTAAAAATAATTGGTTACTTTTCACCATGGAGGCGTACCAAGGTTGGAGCATTGGCGTTCCCATGCAACCACCCAAGGTTTCTCACGCTAAACCCAATTTACTAAAAGCAGTAGATTGGGTTTAGAAAATGCCCCTTTTTAAAGCAAGCACAAGGAAGGAGAAATGCTTTAATTTCTCCTTCCCTTTTTTATAGTTTGCATGCGTGCTGCACTGTGCGCGACGCATACAAAATGGGAAACGCTTTCCTTTGAACGAAACTTTATCCAACCTGGTCTCGATCCGAAAGCCCACCCAGCCGCCCACAGCACCGCCTACTCGCACCCATCCCGAGCTTGCCAAGGTACCGCCCCCCAGTGAGCCCCTTTCTACCCCAGGTCCTAGCCTTCAACCAACAGCATGGGTGCTGAGAATCGCTCTGTGAGACCCAGAAGAGCTAAAGCCGCACTATCATCTTGGGAAGTGGCATACCTAGCCTCAACCTATGACTCTCCCTCTAATTCCTCCCCCAAATCTATGATCCAAGTAACTACGGGAGTCGGAAGAGAACACCTTCCACCGAGAGACCTTAGACCCTCAGCTCACCTAGCTTATCTTCCTAGAGCCACATTGACTAAGAATCTGAGCAAAGAATGGTCCACCATTAACTGCATGCTTCTGAACTGCAGATCGGCCTCTAAACATGCAACCGAACTAGCAGAAGACATCCTCTCCCATGATATAGACATAGCATTTATCACGGAGACCTGGCTCAACAATCTCTCTTACCCCAGCATGGACATGCTGGTGCCTCCTGGATTCACAATGATCAACAAAGACCGAAAGGAGCAAAGGGGAGGGGTCATAGCAATCATTCACAAGAATATCATCTCCATCACGGTAATTGCATCCTGCCTGCCTGTCAATTAACATCAAGACATGCGATAACAGGCCATCAATTTGCCATCTCCTTTACCACCCCCAGGCAACTCCTCCGAATGCGGGAAACACCTTTCTGACTTGATTGCCCATTGTGCACTCTGTAACTCAAACAATATAATTCTAGGCGACCTCAATCCAGGATGGAATGAAACAAAAAACCTGCTTATTCAATCCCTAAACAACCTCCTACTAGAAAACAATCTGACCCAACACTGCTCCGAAGAAACACACCACAGAGGAGCAACCCTCAACGCAGTTATTGCCGAAAGCAATGCAATCACCATCGACCACATCCTTCCCGTAGACTGGTCTGACCATCACATCATCCTTTTCTGCATTAACCAAGTGGTCCTAACTCAACACCCCAACAGGATTCCCCAAATGGGTCAGGAACACAGCTCAGATCCCTCATGCTGACCTAGAAGAAAGAATAAGCTCGCTCCTCCCCAGCACTATTGATCACCTCTCAACTATCAAACTCTCCTCTCTTTACAACTCTAATATGACGCTCACCCTAGACAGCCTTGCACCTCTGAAACTAAATAAATCCAGGAACATTATATCCAGGTCATGGTTCACCACAGACATCAATGAAGAAAGAAGACATCTAAGAGCTTCAGAAAGAATCTGGAGGAACAATCCCACCGCCCTTCATCGCGATCAACTCCAAGCACCCCGCAGGAATTACAAAAAGCACATTAAGAACAAGAAGACATCTTTCTTCTGCTCTGCACTAGACACCACAAAAAAACACCCAAAGAGCTCTTCAATATCATCAGGAATCAAACCTCTAATCTAGTGACATCCTCAACTCAGGCATCCAGTGAACGCTTTGAAAACTTTGCCCTCTTTTTCAACGACAAAATCGCCAAGATCGATCTCTCACTTGGCTCAAATCTTATCACCTCCACTGAGATACAGGCATCTGAATAAAACGATTGCGCTTCCTTGAACCCCCCAAAACACTGGTCTTCCTTCATTCCCATTCAGGAAGCAGAGATAGTCAAACTAATCCCCAACTCTAAACCCTCATCCCACGCCCTGGATCAGCTACCCCCTCAATTGACCAAGGACCTGAAGCTCCTCCTAGCCCCGCAATGGTGCACGATCATTAACAGCTCACTGAGCTCAGGAGTCGTTCCAGACTGCCTCAAAGTTGGTCAAGTCACTCCGCTGCTGGAAAAGCCAGGTCTAGACACCGAGGATCTGAATAACTTCAGACCTGTATAGAACTTACCTCTTCTGTCCAAAATCCTGGAAAGATGTGTACTTCCTCAGCTGACCCAACACTTGGACAACATCAGTCTTCTAGATCCCCATCAATCGGGTTTCAGAAAGGGCTGCAGCACTAAAACCGCAATCCTCAATGTCATAGACGATCTACACAAGTCACTTGACTCGGACCAATGCTGCCTTCTCATCCTCCTAGACCTATCGGCTGCATTCGATACAATCAATCACAAACTGCTCATCAAGGTTCTACAAAAAAGGGCCGGTCTTGAAGAGACGGTCCTCCACTGGTTCTCTTCCTTTCTCCACAACCGCTCACAAAGAATAAAAATTAAAAACTTTGAGTCCCACCTTCACCCCGTCAACAGGGTTGTTTCACAAGGGTCAATGCTCTCCCGTCAGCTTTTCAACATCTACATTGAACCACTTACCACTGTACTCAGGAAATCCAACATCCCTATCCACCTATATGCCGATGACACACAGCTATATCTGAAAACCACCTCCATTGACGACATCCAGAGACTCAACGTCACACTCAGAGAGGTACAATTCTGGCTCTCAAGCAATCACCTGAAACTCAATCAAGAGAAAACGGAAATACTCCTCATCTCCAACAAAGACTAAAACCCACAAATCGCAGAATGGCTCAAAGCTATTGACGCCCTAAATTGTAACCTCATCCGGGCGGATTCGGTAAAATCTCTAGGTATCACTTTAGACTCGAAACTGGACATGAAAAAACATATCTCAAGATCCGCAAAAAAGTGCCTTCCTCAATCTGAAATTACTGTACAAAATAAAACCCTTCCTCCCGCCCAAGGACCTTCAACAAGCCACCCAAGCACTGGTGCTCTCCAGATTGATTATGGGACAGCCAAATCCCACCTCACCCCCCTGAAAACAACCTTGAACACAGCAGCTAGAATGGTCACCGGTACTAAGAAATTTGACCACATCTCCCCTGCACTCAGAGAACTTAAATGGCTCCCAGTTGAGTTGCGAGCCAGCATCAGAACAGCCTGCCTCACGCACAAAGCCCTGCACACAGGCAAACCGGAATACCTGGCTGCCAAACTCGGAAGGGCCGGCCAGTTCAGGAACCTCAGGAGCTCCAACACTCTGCTACTCATCCCGCTGAAATTTCACAAGCAAAAAACCGCAACAAAATCGTTTGCCGGAAACGCCCCCAAAATCTGGAATTCCATCCCCCCCACATCAGAACGATCCCCTCATTTCCCAAATTCAAAAATCTGCTCAAAATCCTCTTCCTCGGCCGCTCTCGAACGAACCGATAGGAGCCAAGGACTCACCCTAGCCTGCACTCTTTCTAACTTTAAATTTTGACCGGTGACACTGACCTGGATCAAATTAAACTTTCTGGAAACTCATCCTGTGTGAACAAAGAAACTTTTTGGAGGCTCGTCTTGTTTGACCTGCACCCTCCAAGCAGGTCCGCACGGCTGCGCCTTTGTTCTCTCTATACCTGGCTCAATCCCTATGTTTTACTATATTCTGTACTGCCTATTTGCACATAATTTACTTGATGTGAAGCGCTCTGATACCCTCGGGTCCAGCTAGCGCTAGCGGAACCCATTGAGATATACTCTGCGGAATCCCATAAAGGTCGGCTGTCGCCCATGCGCATGAGCTTTCGGTCCTGTTAGATCTTCATGCCCCAGATCTCCTTTTTCTAACGGAGACTTGGTTCTGTGACGACTCCCTCCCCGCCCTATTATCCACCCTACCGGCCACTTACTACGCCCTTAGGGCGGATCGCCCGCATGGCAAAGCCGGGGGCGGTGTAGCGGTCATCGTACGTACCGACCTACCTTTCCAAAGCTTATCCTTGCCTAACATCGCAACCTCTGAATTTTTGGTGATCCGTACCACCTCCATTTCTCCTCCTTTGACCTGTTTTCTTACCTATCGTCCTCCTCAATCCCCGCTACAGTTTCTCTCTGACTTCTTGGATGTTCTGGCCACAGTCACAATTAATAATTCTTCTATTCTGCTTCTTGGAGACTTCAATTTCTGGCCATTTGATCCTGCTGAATGTCCATCCTCCAAGGAATTTTCTGAAACCCTTCAATCCCTTAACTTCACATCCTTTGTTCAATCACCCACCCACATTAAAGGTCACACGCTCGATCAGATCTGGTCCCTGAATTGCCCTGTGGAATCTCTCTCAATTTCACCTTGTCCATGGTCTGATCATCACTTGATTTCTTTCTCCCTTCCTATCCACTCCCCCACTAAGCCCCCTTGCCCCAAAAACACCTGGGTCCGATCATGGGGTCGAGTTAACCTAGATAGTTTTTCCTCCCTTCTTAGCTCCTCCCTCCCTTCTCTGCACGGCCTCTCCACTCTTTCCCAGGTGGATGCCATAGATAAATGGCTTTCCTCTGGCCGCGACTCTGTCGCCCCGCTCAAACGCATCACCTCCAAACGGGAGAAGGACGCCAACCGTTGGTTTACCATCGAGCTTAAGACCATCAAGCTAAAAGTACGTCGCACTGAACGGGCTTGGAGAAGAAACTATTGCCCCATTCTCAAACTGGAGTATACCAACACTCTCGCCCAATACAAAAAAGCCATCCTGGAGGCTAAAACAGCATACTTCTCCTCCAAAATTCTAGCCGCGGAAAACCAGTCCAAGGAAATATTCACAATCGTTCACAGCCTGGCGTTCTCAGACAGAACAACCCTCAAGCCCGCCCCGTCTGAAGAACTCTGCCTTTCTCTAAACAATTATTTTATTAACAAAATCACCACCATCAAGGCCAACATTCCCCCCCCCCCCTCCCTTTCCTTTGTGGATCCTCAATGTTCCCCTCCCCAGGGCGAACTCACCACCCTCCCACCCATCACTAGAGAAAGTCTGCTCGCTCTACTGCCTGTGGTCAAGTCTGGCTCTCCTCTTGACCCTTGCCCGGCCCACATCCTCCGTCATATCTTTGTTACCTGCCCGGATCCCCCCCTTCACCTTCTTAACAGTTCCCTCGCCCAAGGCGTAGTTCCCAACTCCTTGAAATCAGCGGTTATTGTGCCCATTTTAAAAAAACCTGGGGCTGATCCCTCTGTCCCTGCCAATTTCCGCCCCATCTCCCTCTTACCATTCCTGGCTAAGGTGCTCGAGCGTCACGTCACCCGCGCTCTGAGCTCCTTTGTGGAGACGCATGGAGCCCTTGCCCCCCGCCAGGCCGGCTTCCGCTCCGCTCACTCTACGGAGTCCGTCGTCATCTCGGTCCTGGACAACCTCAGGGAGGGTATGGACACCAATCAGCACCAGGCCCTTGTGCTCCTCGATCTCTCAGCCGCCTTTGACACGGTAGACCATACCATCTTGTTGTCCCGTGTCGAGGCGGCGGGGATCCGGGGGACTGCCCTGGTCTGGTTGTCCTCCTTCCTGAGTGACCGCACCCAGGCTGTTCGTCTGGGTGATTTTACGGCGGACGTCCGGAGAGTTCGGTGCGGGGTTCCCCAGGGCTCTTCCCTTTCTCCCCTCTTGTTCAATCTTTATCTTGCCCCTCTTATCTTTTCCCTTCAACAGATGGAGGTCGCCGTATTTAACTATGCGGATGACCTCCAGCTTGTTTTCAACCTATCCTCTTCCTCCTCTTCTATGCTAAACTTTCAATCTGTTATGCTCCATATCAGGGACTGGATGAACCACAACCATCTTAAACTCAACCCTGATAAGACCGAGTTGGTGTTGACGGGTGGTTCATCCAGCCCCTGGTCCTCTCTCTTTTGGCCTCCCTCTCTTAGCTCCTCCCCTGCTCCCTCCTCCTCTGTTAAGACCCTAGGTATAAAAATCAACTCACAACTCACCCTTCACTCCCAGGTTAGCTCTGTGGTATCTTCCTCTTTTCTCTCCCTGCGCACTATTCGCAGAGTGTCTCGCTTCTTCACCTTTCCTGCCCTCAAGCTTATAATCCTGGCCATGGTGGTGTCCCGCCTGGATTACGGCAATGCTTTATATGCCGGCATTCCCGCTTACAGCTTGCGGCGTCTACAACAGATTCAGAACCAGGCGGCCCGCCTGGCCTTTAAACTTCCTAAATTCCACCATTCTACCCCCCTCTTGAAATCTTTACACTGGCTCCCTCTGGGTGCCAGGGTCCAATTCAAGCTTGCAACTATGACCTTTCTGGCCCGTCTTGGCTTGGCTCCGGCCTTTATCTCGTCCGAGATTACCCCATACGTTCCCACTCGGGCGCTCCGCTCGTCTTCTCAATCCCTCCTCACTGTTCCCCGTTTTCGGAGAAAGAAGTGGGGAGGATCTAAATTCGCCACCCTTGCCCCGACCCTTTGGAATTCCCTTCCCCTTGAACTCCGTACCATTACACAGTACCCTCAATTCCGTAGGCACCTAAAGACTTACCTGTTCAAGAAGTCTTTTGATTAATTTCCCCCCCCCCCCTCCCCGCCTATTAGCTTTGGATCCAGTTAGAGTTAGCGCCAAGAAACCGCTGGTATACGTGCGCTCTAGAAATAATTTTAAATCAAATCAAATCAAATCAAATCAAAGTAACATAAAAACTCTGTGAGATTCTGCGACGTTACGCCTGTCTAGACTCTGATAACGTCTGCACTGCGAGCACCGCAGCTTGATCGCTTCACCGTAATCACAGCGGTTGAACTGGCGCAATGTCCCTGGCCAGACACTTGAGCTGGAAGAAAGACTGATTACATCTGCAGTGCAAGCACCGCGGCTTAATCGCGTCACTGTAATCACAGCGGCTGAATATTCAGAAATTGCCTTTTGGGAGCAGACGGTCACCACTGTGTGTTTTGTGCACAATTTTATTTGTTTATTCACAGAAAACATTTTCAAGACACCGTTTGCAGGAACTTATCAGGTTTGAAATCTCGCAGAACTTCTAAAAGTAAATTAAAACGCCCTGAAACAAAGTCTAAAACAAACTGGTGCAATGCAGCAGCCTAGTAAATTTAGGTCAGCATGAGCTTTGGCAAATCGTGCAAAAATCCAAATAGATGCCTTAAGGCCTTGCTGGGTGCACCCCAAATCATTCTCCTCCGTCTTATGAGTTGCAGCCTCCCTGTGCCCCAGACTGCAGTGAGCAGAGTCCAGGAAGTGGTAAGGAGACAGACTAGGGCTGTCTCTTCCCAAAACAAAAGTTTTTAAAAAAACGATTTTACCTTTCAGTGATTTCTGTCTTTGCCTGTGGTTGTTACAGTTTAAAATTGTAGTTTTAACCTGCCTGCGATTGGATATTTTATCACCTGTTTTGTGTTTTAAACTTGTGTTTGTTCCTGCCCATGATTGCTTCCATTTAACGTGTTGAATTGTGGGATTTGCAGTCCAAAATCTGTATTTTTTCCCTCTCTTTGCTGATGACTTTCAGTTTTCCCTCCAAATTTCTCCTTTGCTCTGTGCTAAGACCTGTATGCCAGTGAAACCATCCCCCGTGCCTCCCCCCCAGCAACAGGGATATTCTACATCAGAGGGTGCTTCTGTGAGCTGTTTAAACTGTGTTTACTAGGGACTGTGCACTTCTTTTTTTGGCCAGGAGAGGGAGTAAAGTTTTATTCAAACAGTATTGTTAGATTTGAAATTAGTGAGGCCTTTACCTGCAGAAGTCCAAAGTGTGGATTGAGCCTGTCTGTGTCCTAGGAGATTCTGAAAGGAAAAGCAGCTCCCCGCCCCCCAGCCCTCCCCCCAAGCCAGGAGACGCAGGACTGGGGATTGGCTATTCAACTACGAGGCAACTCTGAGCCGTCCCCTCACACTAGCCCAGGCCCCATAAGGCCTTGCTGGGTGCACCCCAAATCATTCTCCTCCACCTTGTGAGTTGCAGCCTCCCTGTGCCTAAGATTGCAGTGAGCAGGGTCCAGGAAGTGGTAAGAAGGCAGACTAATGCTGTCTCTTCCTAAAAACAAAAGTTTAAAAAAAAAAAAACAATATTCCCTTTCTGTGATTTCTGTCTTTGTCTGTGGTTGTTACAGTTTAAAATTGTAGTTTTGACCAGCCTGTGGTTGGATATTTTATCACCTGTTTTGTGTTTTAAACTTGTGTTTTTTCCTGCCCATGATTGCTTCCATTTAACGTGTTGAATTGTGGGATTTGCAGTCCAAACTCTGTAGTTTTTCCCTCTCATTGCTGATGACTTTCAGTTTTCCCTCCAAATTTCTCCTTTGCTCTGTGCTAAGACCTGTATGTTAAAACAGTGTACCCCCAGCCACCTTTTGTGTTCACAAGCCAGTAAAACCAGCCCCCCTGCCTACCCCCAGCAACAGGGATATTCTACATCAGAGGGTGCTTCTGTGAGCTGTTTAAACTGTGTTCACTAGGGACTGTGCACTTCGTTTTTTGGCTAGGAGAGGGAGTAAAGTTTTATTCAAACAGTATTGTTAGCTTTCAAGTTAGTGAGGCCTTTACCTGCAGAAGTCCAAAGTGGGGATTGAGCCTGTCTGTCTCCTAGGAGATTCCGAACAGGAAGCGCAGCTTCCAACTCCCTGGCCAGCAAACCTTGTCTGAGGTCGCTGGGACCTTATATGGTCTGATATTGTTTGGTACATGTGTACACTGATTGGTCGTTGTATCTGGTGTGTCTATTGGATTAGGGTTAGTGTCCTCATTGGTTGGGTATCTGAGTGTTCTGATTGGTTTCTGGGTCTGTGATTCAATCAATGTAGGGTTGGGACTAGGGCTAGGGTTAGGATGAGGGACTAGGGTTTCCTGTGTTAATGGTTGTTGGGACTAGGGCTAGGATTAGACTTTTAATTGGACGTAGCGATTAGGGCTTCTGGTGTGATTGGTTGCTGGACTGGTTGTGGGACTAAGAGTAGGGTTAGGCTTTCTATTGGAAGTAGGGACAATGGCTCCCTGGGCCATTGGTTGCTTGGACTTGGGGTGGGACTACTGGTAGGGCTAGGGTCTCTATTGTACGTAGAGATTAGGGTTTTTGAACTGATTGGGTGCTTGGACTAGGGCTAAAATTGGCTGTAAGGTCCTGGTCTCCTATTGGTTTTAGACTTTTAGAGCTGGTGTTGTGTTTGGATAGTGTTAGGGCTAGGGTTCCCATTGGCTGACGGGGTCACCTGATTACTAGGCCTATAAAAGGCCAGGCTTAGGTCGTCTCAGCCCGGGCGTCGATGCTAAGCGCGGAGAGGACAAAGACAGTTGCCTGTTTGAGCCTGTCCGAGACTGACCAGGACCAGGGCCAAAAATGCTGCCCAATATATATATACCTTCTTTATGGATCTATATACTTTCAATGTACTTATGGATCTACATATTTATCACTTTCTTCTAATTTAGCATTTCCAATGCACTTCCCTATTCTCAGCCTATACTTCGCTCAATACATCCTCTACATCCACTCTCTCATTTAACCCCAAACCCCATACCACTACTATGATCCCCAAAATAACCCTTTTTAGACTCTCTCCTACTCTACCCCTCTGTGAAAATAGCAGCAATTCTCTTGTAAATACCAAAGCTGCCTGGCGCAAAAACTCCTCTAATTCACTTTGTTGTTATCTATCAAATAAAGAGGCAGGCGCTGGCAACTGAAAAGCCAAGAACAGGTTTATTGCTGCAGAGGAGAGCACGTCAATTCGGACACACAGAATGTCTTCAGGAGGTGCTCTAACTGCCTCTCTGTGGCAGCGCTTCTTATACCCTTTTACATTTGTTTATTGCATGGTTAAACATTCCTGGCACCAGTTTATTGCATATTCAAACATCCTTGGAATTCCCACTTTCAGCTAGTTCCCACACAAACCCGGCAGCAATCGTCCCCCACCCAGATGTAACAGATGATCGCTATCTCGCAGCTGGACATTCCGACAGGATCTAAAAACACGTGGGATCGGTCAGATCTAAGGGTTTGGGTTATCAATTAAGTCAGGCCCCTTTGTTGATAAAACAAGCCCTACCATGTGCAGGCAATAAACTATGTTCACAGGGGTCGGTTAGTGCCTGGGACCGGGTTGAGTAGCCAGGTGCAGTGGAGGAGGTTATCAAGGGGGTCTGTCCGTGCGCGGAGGATGAAAGGACAAGTGGGTTCGGCACGGGAAGTGACTCCGGGGCATGGTTGCGCTGAGGAGGTTTTACGACCCTGGCATGTGTGCTCGGGTTTAGCCAGCGCGTGGGGGATGATAGCGAGGCCAGAGTGACACACAGGTGACCAGCAGTGTACGAGATGGCCTAAAATGGTTGTTGCTTACGCGCTCACAGAGGCCTATGTTAAGCAAGATGGCGCCGGCAATGTACACGTTATCGTATTATATTTTAACACCTCCTTGCATCATCTTACACCTCTTGTACTATACCGATCCCCAAAAACAAACCTTTCTAAACTCTTCCCTCTTTTCTACCCCTCCCCAACCCTTCTCAATCCAAATAACTGACTAACATATCCACCACTAAAATTACTCTCGTGTTTCACCATACTAATTCAACACTAATCCTGATGGGTTCTAGAGTAGCGTGCTACTTGCGCTTCAAACCCCTATCAGGGGTAGCAAGCGCTATATAAATACAAACCTCTTTCTTTCACTATCCCGCCACCTACCCTTCTCTACCCAAATAACTGAATAACATATCCACTACTCAAATTACTTCATATTTATACTATACTAATTTTCAACACTAATCCTTTAATGGTTCTGGAGTGGCGTGCTACTCGCCAGAAAAGCGTTTCAACATCCATCAGGGGTAACAAGTGCTAAATTAATGCAAACCTTTCTTCCCCTTCTATCCCTCCGCTATCCTTCTCACTCCAAGTAACTGACTAATATCCACCACTGAAATGACTTTCATATTTCACCATACTAATTCACCACTAATCCTTTATGGGCTTCCTGAATAGCGTGCGTCAACAAGCGCTGTATAAATACAAACCGTTGTCCTCCTCTATCCTTCTGATATCATTCCACATCCAAATAACTGACTAAGGTATCCACCACTTAAAATGTACTTGCATGTTTCACTATACTAATTCAACACTAATCCTCTATGGGTTCCGGAATAGCGTGCTACCCGCAGAAAAAGCTCTTTGGCGCTTCGTCAGGGGTAGTAAGCGCTATATAAATGCAATTACAATACATTCACTCTTTGGCCTCTCTGGGGTGAGATCGGAGCCCATTCAGAACGCTGCTCACGCGCTGGCTTCTCTGATGTAATCGCATCTAAGGGGTGAGCGAGGGGTGGCAATGAGTCTGGTGGTGCAGGCCACCTTTTGTGACGTCACTTCCTGTTGTGCCGTCAGCGTCCCCCTACTTCTTTTTTTTGGACTTGTGCCCTGACTGATAGGTAAAAGTAACTTCAATATATCTGCTCCGGAGCATGTTTAAAAGTAGCGCCGCCTCAGTGCGGGGACGAGCTTTAGCCGCAGCCTCAGAGCAGGTTTCTTTGAGTGTTTAGAGGGTCTCACTGCCCCCTCTCTGCCAGTCCCTGGTCACCCTTTAGTCCTACTTATATGTTTGGCCTGCCCCGGTGTTATCCCCTTTGAAGCGCTGGTCACCCTAAGGTAATCCCATCACGGTTGGACACGAGTGACGTCATGAAATGAAATGAAATGAAATGAAATGAAATGAAAAACAATTTTTAACGCGCAACTAAGCCCAGATGGGCGTCAAGGCTCCTAACCAAATAATACCAGATAACAGAGACTGATCCTAATTACGGATAAGCCCTAACAAAACACCAGGTCTTGAGCGCCTTTTTAAAGGAAGACAGAGAAGGTTGCATCTTAATCTCAAGAGGTAACAAGTTCCATAGTTTGGGGGCAGCAACGGAAAAAGCTCTGTTTCCCCAACGAACGCTTTTGGTACGTGGGACAACCAACAGCTTCATCTCAGAAGATCTTAAAGATCTACCAGGCTGATACCGGGTCAGCAGGGCACCAAGAGGGTCAGAAGAGCCCTCTACCAAAGCTCGATAGACAAGACAGAGGATCTTAAACGAAATCCTGAGATGAATGGGCAACCAATGAAGGCTCCTTCTGGCCATCGTAGCAGATGAAGCTTTGGGAAGTGCTAAAACAAAGCGAGCAGCCGCATTTTGAACTACCTGTAATCGCTGAATGAGCCCCTTGTTGGAGTCTACATAGAGCGCATTACAGTAGTCCAACCTTGAACCTATCAATGCTACTGCCACCTGTTTACGTGCTGAGGGAGAGAGATAGTGAAGGATCCTCCTGAGAATCTTTAGCACTCCCCAACAGGTGGCCACCGTACGGTTGACCTGCAGAGTCATGGATAGGGAGGTGTCAAAGATTACCCCAAGGTTTCTTGCTGACTGGGAAGGGGATGGACAGGTTCCCAGTGAGGCCGGCCACCACTCATCCGACCAGATATCCTGGTCCTTGCCAAAGACCAGGATCTCAGTTTTGTCACCATTCAACTTCAGGGAGTTCTGAAGCATCCAATCAGAGACTGTCTGCATACAGATCCTGAAGTTGGTGGCGGATGATGATACTGAGTGGGCCAGTGACACCATAATCTGGGTGTCATCAGCGTATGACACCAGTTCCATCCCCTGAGATTTTACTAGCCTTGCAAGGGGGGCGACATAAATGTTAAATAGGGTCGGACTGAGAGCCGACCCTTGTGGCACCCCACACTGCAAGGACATGGCAGGGGAAAGGAACTCACCAAGCTTGACTCTTTGCTCCCTATGCTGTAAAAAGGAGTGCAGGAGGTTCAGGGCCATGCCGGAGATCCCTGCCTCCCTCAACCGAGATGTAAGCGTTGAGGGAGACAGGGGGTCAAATGCCGCTGTGAGGTCTAGTAGAACCAACACAGTAGTTTGGCCTGCGTCCACCTTCCTACGGATGTTATTTGCCACCATAGTCAGAGCTGTCTCCGTACTATGCGCTTTTCGGAACCCATGCTGGGAGATGTCAAGATACCCAGATGAGTCCAGGAAGGCGGTAAGATGGCCATTGAGGTGTGTCTCAAGAATCTTAGCAGGAGCGGGTAACAGTGAGATAGGTCTAAAATTTTTCAACTGTTCCGGGTCCAGCGTGGGCTTCTTGAGTAGAGGCTTCACTATCGCTTTCTTCCATATTAGGGGGAAGGTACCTTGGGTTATAGCACCATTCATAACTTCCAGGAGTGGCGGGAGCAGTATCGCTCTGCATTCCTTCAATATCCTCAAAGGACAAGGATCTAGAGGTGATGAGGATTTAATCCTATCGAGTAGAAGCTCAAGTTCTTCTCGGGTCAATAGTGGAAAGGCCGTTAGACTAACCGGATGGTCTCTAGTCCAGGCTTGTAATTTGTTCAGGGTTTGGAGTGAGGAGTCAGCTAAGGACTTTCTCTGAGTTTCCAGCGCAAGATAGATGTCCTCAATTTTTTTGTGGAAAAACTCTGATATATTGTTGCAAAGCTCCTGCGAACCCACAACTGGATCCGGGACCTGAAGGGAACAGAGGGAGTCTACAATCTTAAAGAGCTCCCTGGAGGAAGTAAGGGAGGTAGTAAGATTCGAGAAGTACTGCTGCTTTTCCCTGATAACATTAGTTTTGTAATCGGCAAGCAGACCCTTATGTACTTCCCTTTCAATGGGATCCCATGTTTTCCTCCATTTTCTTTCCTGTCTTCTGCAGCCTTGACGAAGGAGTCTAAGTGCATCCGTGTACCACGGGGCCGTGGGCTTACGGCGAGCCGAGTATCTAAAAGACAGGGGAGCCAGCTCATCAACCGCTAAGGTGATAGATTCAGAGAGCAATACCGCAGCATCCTCCACATCTCCCCGGGAGGAGAAGGTGAACTTCTTTATGTAAGGTTCAAGAGTGTCATTAGTGATGTTCTTATAGCTCCTTTTTGGGCCTCTGGAAGAGGAGTACAAATCGGATGTTCCTTCCAGAGGAAGGGCCATCAGAAGAGGGATCGCCGAATGGTCCGACCAGACCAGAGGCACCGGGGTGTCAACAGACAATCTGTCGTCGTTGGTAAAGACTCCATTGAGGGTGTGGCCCGCCAAATGAGTAGGGCTGTTGACCAGCTGTATGCATTCACAGGCAGCTAGTGCGTCCACTAACCTGATGGTATCAGAGTCTTTTGTATTATCCAAATGAAAGTTAAAGTCCCCAAGAATGGACAGATGGGAATTGCCAAAGTAGGGTTCCAGGATTCTAAGAAGATCATCAATGAACGTAACTCTGGAGCCAGGGGGTCTATAAATAATGCACATTCAGAGTACATTAAAGTCGGTATTTTTGTTCCTGCGTCCTTGTGGAAAAGGTTTGTGTGAAGTTAAAGGATTAGGGGTATATTATCAAGGACGGCGGTAAAAATTATCGCCCCTTTAGCGGCGAAAACTGCAGCTAAAGCGGCGATAATGGGACTGATAATATGCCGTAGAGAATTCCAATAGAAGCCCATGTTAACACCAGAACCTGGGCTTCTATGGGAATTCTCAAGGGCATATTATCAAGCCCGTTATCGTTGGTTTAGCGGCAGTTTTCTGCCGCTAAACTGGCGATAATTATTATTATTTTTTTTTTAAGTTTTAAAACTCAGTTTCTTGATAATATGCCCCTCAGTTTCTGAACTGTGATTGACCCCCCTTTATAAGCCCCATATGCCCCCCCACCCCACACCCCAGCATGGACCTCCAGGGCAGCAGATGAGTTATTTTAACATCGGAGAGTAACCCTCTGCTTGTAGAGCCATCGGTAGTTGATGCATTAAAGGCCCTTCCTCCCACCCACCTCCCCCGGTGGACTGTGGTTGCCCCGGGCAGAAGCACCGATCTGATCTCTGCACTAAAACCAATTCTGAAAGTATATTTTTACATAGAAAAAACCGCATCTCGTGATTTACAAGCGGTCCTCGGGCTCCCTCTGGTGGCCACGAGGATAAACACACCCGCGGACCGACTGCGCCCATGAAGCGGAAGGAGGGCCCCTCGGACCCGGGCTCCGCATCCGGCGGCTCCCGACCCCTGCCTCCGTGCTTGGGGGGATCAGAGCCTTTCAAGGCGCGTGCCCACCCTTGGCGTGGCCGGAGGGCTTACACCTGACAAAGGTATGACCCAATCCAGACGGTAAGAGCAGGGAGGGACCATCCCGTGACCTGGCTGAGATGTCTCCGCAACGACCAGTACTCTGTTTTGTTATGTTATTGTATGTTTTGCTTTGTTATGTTATGAAGGTGTTAGGCCAATTTATATGACGCAACTTATCACCCATGAGGGTATCCAGGCGCTGGAACAAGAACATAGGCCGGGCGTAGCGCCTAGTTGAACAGCCAAGTCCTCAGTTTCTTGCGGAAGTTGAGTCGCGAAGGCGCCGTCCTGATGAGTTTCTGGAGTTCACTCCAGGTCTTGGGGCGACGAAGGCGGCGCGCCCTCCTGCCCTGCTTCCGTGGCTGCGGGGACGCGTGCCTGGGCGAGAGAGGTTGAGCGTACGCGTCTGGGTGGATGGCAGAGTTGGCGTTTGTCGTTCACGTGTGCTGGTTCGGTGTTGTGGAGGGCTGTGTGGGCGTCAACAAGCAGCTTGAATTTGCAACATTTCTGAATGGGTAGTAAGTGAGGTAGGGAGTGAGGTGAGCGTTCCTGGGGACGTCTAGGAGCAGTCTGGCGGCAGTGTTTTGGATGGTCTGGAGTCTTTGCGTGAGTTGGTTGGGGATGCCGACGTAGAGTGCTTTGCCGTAGTCAACTCTGCTAGTTATGAGGGCCTAAGTGAACCGACTTCTTGTGTGCGTGGAGAGCCATTTAAAAATCTTGCGAAGCATTCTGAGGATGAGGCATCAGGACGCGATCACAGCTTCACCTGTTTGTTCATCATGAGTTTGTCGTCAAGGACGCTGCTGAGGTTTCTGTCGTGGTCTGTGGGGGTGGGGGTGGGTCCCAGGTCGGGTGGCCACCAGGAGTCCCGGTCAGAGCTCTTACTTCTGAATATCAGGTTGTCCATTTTGTCTGTGTTGAGTTTTAGGCCCACGCCGCCAGCGGCTTCATCACTAAAGCAAATAGATATGGAGATAGGGGGCAGCCCTGCTGGGTGCCTCTTCCGATAGGAAACGTACGTGAGACTGATCCTGCCACCCGCACCGAATCCGTGAGACCAGTGTACAGTAAACTGATGCATGATAAAAAGCAAGGGTCCATGTTAAGGTGATGCGAAAGTGCGAACAGATAGGACCAGCTCAGGGAATCGAAAGCTTTTTCAATATCCACTAACAGGGTTGGATAGGGAATGAAAATCGGCCCGGGCACACAAAAAAAAATGGGCCCACATTTGCATAAACACTCCTCATATCACTGCGTTGGTGTAATGTTATAAAAACACTTTAGGAGGAGGGGGGGGGGCAAAAAAATGCACGAGTTAGTTTGCACTGGTGAAACAAGTGAGGCCACTTCTACTCAGGCCCCTGCCCCCGCTCATTATGTGCAGACATGGGCCGGCCCGAGAGACAAAGGGAGTGATACCTGTGCTAAACGGAGGTAATGAGCGCCCATCCGCCTCTAGAAAGGCCACTCAGACTCCCACTGGGCCACTGACTGTATCAGAAGAACAGAGACAGAGCCCAAATAGCCCCCAGACTGCTAAAAAAAACAGCCCACAGCAGCCCTCGGACACCGGCCCCTCGGGCATTGCCCGAATGCCCGCGTTACCAATCCAACGCTGTCCACTAGTAGCAATACAGCTGGCCTCTCATAGCAGTCAATTGCCGCTATGGCGTTGTGGGCTTGGCAAATGTTGTGACGCGTGTCCCTATGGGGCATGAATCCTGCCTGGTCTGGATGAACCAACTCAGTTATATGCATCAGTAAGCAATTGGCAAACGCTTTAGCCAGTGTTTTGGCTTTGACATTTCGGCAAAGGCGGGCGGTGGCAGTGTCCCCCTGAGCTGTTTGTGGCATGCTACGCTAGCTAACCCTGCAAGTACCTATCACTCGTTTTAAAATGTTTTATTCTGCACGTGGCTTAAGCAGTTATTGCACAGGAATTTCGGGGAATTTTAAACAAAGAAACTAAGGCAGGGCTGAGAGGGTACTGTGTGGCAGACGGTACTCACCTGGAGGCCTGAGCTCGGCGATCTGTCCTCCCCCTTGGTAGAGCCAGGCACTTCCTGGTACAGCGGTTAGCGCTCTAGTTGGAGGGAGTGATTTAGGATAAAAGACCCATGCCTCGGCGGCCGCGCAGCGGACGTGCGCAGCGGGCCCGCCGAAGACAAGCCAAAGACAAGCCCGTCTGCGCCCGTCCGCGGTCATACGGGGCTAGGGGCCAGAACCCCTGGCGGATCCTCCATTGTAAGGGAATATACTGCTAAACAACTGTTGGAACTAAGGCTGGGGGCTGGGAATAAGTGTGTACACAGTATAAAGCTGACCTCCAACCAAAAAAGATGTAAACTTTGCCCATTTTCTCTGGCTCAGCAGCCCAAAATGGTGAATGCTGTACCAAAGTTGAGACAGTCCCTTAATAATTGTAGATCTTTAGGGAAGCATAAAATGGATGTTCATGACTTACTAATAGATGGACAGTTGGATGCCCTGTTCCTAACAGAAACGTGGCTGAATGAAGACTCTGCACCTGACATTATAGATGCATTACCGCCGGGATACGACATCAACAGAATAGACAGACCCATGGGGCGGGGAGGTGGATTAGCCATAATTTTAAAATCAGAAATAAAATGGACATTGGAGTTAGCTGACATTAAGGAACGTGAAGCTGGCTTCTTCTCCATCATAGGCCTGGATAGACAGGTCCTGAAAGGGTTCCTAGTCTATAGGCCTCCGGGTCCAGGGGCCAGATTTACAGAAAGCCTGATAGATTGTTTGGTACAGCCAGCCCTAAGATATGAGAGATTGTTACTCTTGGGGGACCTAAATCTCCACTTTGATGACCCCACCAATACAGAGGCACTGGAGATCCGTAATGAGCTGGCAGCGATGCACATGACGCTTAAATCAGAACTCCCCACCCATGGTCGCGGCCACTTATTAGATCCTATCTTCTCCAATTGGGATCAGATGGCTGTCGATCCCCCAGTGCCGGTGGAGTGGTCGGATCACTATCAGATCTCTTTTAAGATAGAGGCACAGACTGGGAGAGTAGATAAGACGGAGGATATAACTAGACGCAGGAAATGGGCAGGCTTCTTCAGAGATACATTTGACGATCTTCTTGGACAGGGTGGACCCCCAGAGGGTCTAGAGATTGAGACGGCATGCGAAGCACTTGATAGCCGCATTTCACAAGCGCTGGACAACACAGCACCCAGGACCAAAAATAGACCCTGGAGGCAAACTAAATCTGCTCTATGGTTTGGGCCCAAGCTCGTTAAGGAAAAGGCGGCGTGCAAACGTCTCGAAAGACGCTGGAGGCAAGGCTTCTCCATGGCCGACAGGGCGGATTATAAAATGAAGCTCAAGAACTACCATGCTTTGATTAGGAAATACCGGACCTCCTAATACAAGGACAGAATAGAGGGAGCTGATAACTCAGCTAAGGAATTGTTTGCTGTGTTTAAGGAAGCATCCTCTCTGTCCAGCTCCGCCGCATCTCTGAAAAGCTCTGTGGAATCCTGTGATCGGGTGGCACAGTTCTTTGCGGATAAAGTGGGAAAAATGTATTCCTCAATTCCGGCGGAGGCTAGAACAGATGGTAAAACAGAAGAGGTCAACGTAAAACATAAAGGAACTGAGGTACTAGTATCCTTTAGTACTCCCCAGCAAGATGTCTTAATTGATATCGCGTCTAAAATTAAATCGGGCTCCCCCAATGACCCGGCGCCCGCAAGAATACTCAAGGAAAGTATAAAAACCCTGGAACCCCATATACGACATCTGTTAGATCTCTCGTTTGGGTCGGGGAGTGTCCCATCAGCCTGGAAAGAGGTGGTGGTGCTCCCGCTCAAGAAAAAACCTAACATTAGCACGGAGCAATTGGACAACTTGCGTCCAATTTCTCTTCTCCTATATTTTTCCAAAATTGCAGAGAAAGTTGTCAACTTACAACTGACAGAACACATTGAAACATGTAAACTACTCCACCCCACCCAATCAGGCTTTCGGGCGTCCCACTCTACTGAGTCTGCCTTACTCCTATCAACAGAAACCATACGTAAGTTGGTAGATGAAGGTCAGACAACAGTGCTTATCCTTCTGGATTTAAGCGCTGCTTTCGACACTGTAGCACACCACATCTTGCTACAGTGTCTTAAAAAAAGGGGAGTGGCAGGCAGAGCCTTGGAGTGGCTGGAATCATTCCTCCAAAATCGCAGCTTCCAAGTAGCCCAGGGACCGTACCAGTCGAAGAGTACCAGGCTGAATGAGGGGGTCCCTCAAGGGTCAAGCTTGAGCCCCACCCTTTTTAATCTCTACGTAACTCCAATAGCAGAGATCACTGAAAGGTTTGGGATCTAAGTGGTAACCTACGCTGATGACACCCAACTTGTGGTGTCTCTTGCCCAACCAGATGAGGCAGCAGCCAGTAACTTCTCGGTGTGCCTCCAAGAAATAGCGGCCTGGATGGCCAACAATTGTCTGAAATTAAATGGAAGTAAGACGGAAGTGCTGGTGGTGGGGAATGCACCGTCTGTGTGGACATCGGCATGGTGGCTGCAGGAGCTGGGGTCTCAACCCTCTCCCAGCGAACAAGCCAGAAATTTGGGTATCTGGCTAGACAATAAAATCTCTTTCGAACACCATACCAGACGCGTGGCAGAACAGTGCTTTGGCATTCTGAGAAGTATGCGTAAGACACTTGATTTACTCCCTACTTCGGCCAGGAAAACCCTTGTCCATGCTCTTGTCACTTCTAGGCTGGACTATGGGAACGTCCTGTACCTCGGAGCCAATGTCAAGTGTATCACTCGGCTACAGCGTATACAAAATGCGGCTGCCCGTATGATCCTGATGCTGCCCAAAAGAGCGTCATCTGAGAAAGCCCTTGAATCCCTTCACTGGCTGCTTATTAAAGAACGGGTGCTCTATAAAACCCTGCTGATTAGTCATCGTATCATGCAGGGTAAAGGGCCTTCCTACCTTTTGGACCTGCTGACCCCGTATACCCCTGTGCGCCAATTGAGATCTTCCGGGACAGGGCTGACTAAGGTCCCCAAGTACAGAAGAGCTCGGATGGGTGGGCGCTCCTTCCGAGTGCAGGCTGCTCATCACTGGAACAGACTCCCACCCAAAATGCGAGCAGAGACCTCGGAACGCTTATTCTGGAAACAACTGAAAACCTACCTCTTCCCTCTGGGTAGAGAGTGAGGAGGTTTCGCAGCTGAGGAGTTGGGGGGAAGACTTGCCCGTTTAACTGTTGTTAACCACGCCACAGCGGGGGACACACTGGCCTCAGTGTAACCAGGCGCTTTATAATTTTTTTAATTATTTATTATTTATTATTATAAAGAGATGGGGCGGTATAAAGCATGTTGTTCCGGGGGTCGGCCGGGTTTGAGAAACACCACTACCTCGGCATGTCTCCAATCTTGTGGGAGATGTCCTAATTTTCCTGTGGCGTTTGCGAACTCAAGCTAATGGGGGCCAAGCTGGGAGAAGTAGGTCATTAATAACTCGCATGGGAAACCATTTTGGCTCGGCGCCTTGCCCGTATGCAGGTCCCCCAATGCACCACCCAATTCTTCGGCTGTGAGGGGGGCATCAAGTTCCGCTCTTGCTGCATCTGAGAGAGCAATTGATGGCAGGTCATCTATAAAACGTTGTATCATTTCTTCGAGTAGAGTCTACTTGGGGGCGTATAGCTCTGCAAAGTAAGCTGCAAAGCTAGTGGCGATCAATGCAGGCTCATTAAGCACCCCACCCTCCGGGCCGAGAGTACCTGGGAAAATAGAGGGATGAAGCGCACTCTGGCACAAACGGTGTACCAATTTACTAGATTTATCCCCCCACTGATAAATCCTTCTACGAGAAGCGAGCCATGCCTGCCTAGCCTCGACAAGTAATTCGCTTGCATGAATCTGTTGCATGAGGAGCAGCTGATGACACGCCTAGCCACCATCCTCCCCTCTGCCGCGCCGCTCCAGTTCTATGAGGTGTGCCTCTGATCGCAGTAATGATTCCCGACGACGCTTGCGCAACGCTGCACAAAAGGAAAAATCTACACCGCAGAGCGTCGGCTTCATAGCCTCCCACAAAGTCTCGACTAATTCCACCGATCCCACATTACTATCTAGGTAATGCTCAATCACCAGGTGCATATGTGTCTGATATTGTTTGTCCTGTAACCGCTATTGTGAAAGGCGCCAAAGGAAGGGGGGTCTTTCAGGGCCTATCTGAAGTGTTACCGGGTAGTGATCTGATAAGCCCCTAGGTAGGATTTCTGCGGTCCTCAACCTGTGGGCGTGACTGGAGGGTACAGATATATAATCTAGGGGAGAGCAGGAATCATGTTCCCCAGAGTAATACGTAAACTCCTGATCTGTCGGGTGAAGTCCCCTCCAGGTGTCTGTCCAACCCAACCCCTCCAGTAAGAGGCCTAGTCTTGTGGCCTGCATCATATCTGAGCAGCGGCGGTGCGTCCATTGGGGCGTTGGGGCGTTGGCCTCCCAATGCACACCGCCGCCATCCGGACTGCCAATGTGTGCCTAAATCACACATTCAGGAACGAGTTTCTGGCCGGCCGGTTACTGTGCCGGACCAGAAACCATCAGGAAAAGGGGGAGGAGGGGCTGTGCAGACACGCTAGTGCCGTGTCCTCTTTCGGACAGGTCATTTTTCTGCCCGGCGCGGACATGCGCACTAGCCTCCCCCTTGGGAGACCGGGGGTTGCCTCATGCCGCAGCCCCCGGTCTCCTAATGGGGCGGGGCTAGGATGCGCCCACACGACCAAGGCAATAACAACGACAGCAGCAAGTGCCCCCTGGCACAGAGGAAACACGAGCAGCTGTAAATCCCCCCAACTACCCTTCAAAGAGCAGCTGTAAATGGGGATTGCTCATTTATCATTCTGTTTCAAACACCAGCATGACAGATTCTCAAAATACACGTGCTCTATCCACTATGCACTTTCCATTTTTGGTGAACGCACAAAAAAAAATCTTTCCTTTTTCTAAAGATAAGTACATTTTTGTTTCAAAAATCCGATTTCATCTATTTTCCCCCAAATGTCAGCTTTCAATTTCCATAGACAATTGCATCACATTGTCTGATTCTGCGCCGTCAGAACAGGTGTTACCAGGACGTGCCAAGGATGTCAACATTGTACCAGCGCCACAAGTGTGCAGCGGCTGCCTACCCTCGTGCATAAACACCACACAGTGTCAGTCACGGACGTTAATATTCTAATGACAGCCACTGTTATGTGACATAAAGGCCAAAATTAGCCCTGCGTGCTCATGCTCTGATGAGGATAGCCGTGCGACCCTTATGCTATGATTCACCCAAGGATGCCCTATATATGCCAAGATTGACCATTACTGTGTTCGGGCATGCGCGCTGCGCTTGTGAGCTACAGTGCAGAAATCATTTCCCGCCCACCACGTTCAAATGTCACCAGCCGCCACTGTATCTGAGCCACTCATCTCTCACCATCTGTCTTTGGTCGGGTCTAGCATATCATTCCAATGCCCACCCACAACTGCCAGTCCGTTAGGCAGCTCGGTCCAGAGCATCGTCAGGCGCTCCACAAGGGTCCAAGTAAGAGGTGTGGGGCATATTCACTACCCAGGACAATTTGTTCCCCATACAGCGTGCCTGTTATAAGTATATACCTACCCTGTGTGTCTATCCAAGACCTGTTATGTTCAAACAGAACCCTGTGATTTATCAGGATAGCTGCTCCCGGGAGCCCCTGGTAAATCCCGAGTGGAAGACCTGGTTATATCCAAATCTGGAGAGGCCTGGTGTTTTTGTGCCCAATAGGTGGGTCTCCTGGAGCAGCAGAACATCAGCCTATGGACGTTTGGCCTGACGGAGAATTGCACCCCTTTTTATTTTGACCAGAACACCCCTTAAATTCCAGCTGACTATCTGGAGCCCACTCCCTGGGGTGTTTTGTTGTTATCTGTGGGCATACCATTGGGCTGCATGGATGTACTATAGTAAGTCGGTATATGGCCTCAGCTAAAGGGGTACTTGAAACATAATGAATCGGTGCAGCACAAAAATCAAACATAACACCCCCAACGTCCCCCCCTCACCCTCCTCCATCCCTCAAAACAGTTGAAGTAGCTGTCGCGGCGGGAACTGGCACCAGCGCCCCACCCCACCAATGGATCCCCAATTACCAGCCCATATACTTAGGGCTTAGGGCGTTCCCTAGAGTCTCTGTATGTTCCAGAGAAGGGAAGCTTTCGCTAATTTTCCACCACGGCATTTGCTAGTAATTCAAATGACCCCCATGTGACATATATCTAAGAAGCTGTCGTTTCACTTTGGGGCCCCTGAGTTCCTCTGTTTAAGTCACTGCGAGACCTGGAAGGTCTTCGTGATCTGGATTGTCTGTTTCATTTCCCTTTAGGTTTTGGCTGTCTACGGGCCAAATCACTGGAAGATGAATCCGATTCACTACAGGGGCGGCGTGTGGGGCCGAAGCTTCACTATCTCATCTGCCCAGGCGAATACTTCCTCTGGAGACTCAAAGGAGAATGTACATGATCGAAATATTACTCTTAGCCTCGCCGTGAACAGCAGAGCATATGGAAGTTTTCCATGGTGCAGGAGGGCCTTGGCCTCAGTGAAGGATCTGGTGTAGTCTGGGAAAATCAGGATACCGTGAGAGGCATATGAAAGGGACTCCTTCAGTTTGGCCTGTTTCAATATTACATCTCTGTCATGGTAATTTAGAATCCTGGCAATGACAGGTCTCGGCCTGGCTCCCGGAGGTGGCTTTTGCAAAAGTGTCCTGTGGGCCATCTCTATTTCGAAACACTGTGATAGCGAGTCAGTGGGGAGCCACTTAGTTAGGAAGTTCTCCATATCGTTGCCTTCGCATCCCTCCAGGAAACGCACAAAGCGTAGATTGTTCCTTCGGGCTCTGCCCTCTGCATCTTCTACATGGGACACCAGTCCTTTTCTGAGGGTCTCTAGAGTATTTACCTTGTTCTGCTCGATCCTATCCACCACTTTGCTAAGGGCCTGCCCAATGAGCATGACACCCGAGCCCACCGCCCCTATTTTGGCGTCCAATGTGTTTCTGGCTTTTGTGATGGCAGCCATCAATGCTGCATTATCAGGCATGGGGCCAACCGAGCCACCAGGGTCCAGTGCCTGGGCCCCCCTGCTGTGTAGGGGTTCATTGTGCTCTGTTTGAGGGGGCTCCTGGCACCTTATCCTTCGTCGTCATGGGGCTCCAATTTAGCCCACGGATCCGGACACTGGCAGCCACTGATGTGCGTTCGATGCACTCCGTGAATAAGCACCCTGTTCCGTGCTGCACTAGTGTATCAGGCACAGGAGGGGTAGCACATATCACATCACCCCCGGGTCCCAGCCAGGTATCTTTTTGAATGGCCGGGCCAGGGAAGAGGGCCCCCACCCTCAAGCAGCACCGGGACCTAGCCCAGCTGCCTCCTCAGGCAAACGTACCCGAACCCCTCCTCCCAACGGGCGTCCTGTGCTCCCACCGGACAGGTGATTTTCTGTTCAGCCAAACGGGGCCCCAGGCACCAAGTTCAGCTGCCCCCGCCCTGGTTCCTTACTCAGCCAGGGTGGCCTCTGTCTCCAGGAACAATTGCAGCAGCATGAAATCCTGCCGGGCCCACTTGGGGGTCCAGGGCCTTTTACCGCAGTAGGATTCCTCCAGGCTCACAGCCCCACCAGTTTGCACGGTGGGCAACCGTCTCTGGGCAGCCAGGGACAGCTAGTTCAGGTAAGCAGCGTCCACCATGCGCATCTCCCAGCGACAGGTGACTGGATGGTCACTGTAAAGAATGACGTCACCACGCCCCAGAGGCTGTCGTATCTTAGAAGGTACATTCAGGTGATGGTACGAGTACTTGTTCTGGTCCCCTTTTGTTGACTTCTACTGCACACCTGTTGTCGTCTGCTTTCCTGGGATAGGATTGTCACCCTCCTATCTCTCCACTCCTTTTCTTCTATCTCTGAAGAGTGGCGAAATGCCACGCAATGCATGTTCTGTCTGTACATGCTCTGAAATGTGGCGAAAGGCCACGCAATCTCACAGGGACTTCCTGCTCAGTCCGTCGTGTTCTTTGGACTTCGCATCTCCTCCCGTCCCGAACCACTCACCGGTCCGGTCCTGTCAAATAGGATTGGGCGTCTTCTCAGGTGCGTCAGGCATTTTCAGGGACGGCAGTGGTGGTAGGTGTACTTGATGGATCCGTTCTGTAGTGCCTTCCATAACCTTCTTCCCCTCGACAGAGTATTCCGGCTGCATCTCCGGATCGCTGTGGGCAGACGCTCAGCCTGTAGGGTTCATCGAACGTAGGGGCTGCTCCTCTCTTGGCTGTCCTGCTTACGCGGCCTTGCACTGTCCATGAAAGAACTGGTTCTCATGCCTGTCATCGTTTCTTGTGCTGGAAGTAGGGGATCCGTGGTGCAGCTGGGCATAGTGTTCCTCTTGCTCCACTCTGGAGCAGCTGGGCATTGGCTCTGTGCCCCTGCTCAGATGTAAGAATAAAACCACCACTCTTGTTATCAACCTTAACAGCTCCTGTTCAGGTCTGTCTGCAGGGAGGATGGTTTTACTGTGCATTCACTGTGCCTCGAGTCTCTGAGTTTACTGATTGGTGCCATATTGCATGCAAGCTGTCTTTCTGTGATCCACCCTTTGTATTGTAGCTATGCCCGTGCAGCGTTTACTATGTTTCAGCCTACTATCACTGTGGCATTTGTGTTGCTGGTGCAGTACTGCCGGACGGCCACTAGATGGCGGGGCTGCTTTAATCAGGTTTCTTTTCCTTTAAAAAACAAAATATATATTTTTAGGTCTCGCGTAACCGCGCGTACGCGCGGTCTCGCAGAGACCAATAGTCAGCGACACAGCTTTCCAGGGGACAGGAGCTGGCCGCGCGCATTTCCTCTGCCAGAAGGCGATTTGTGCGGGCCACGCGCACGAGAACGCGCTCGCTGTGGCCAGCTCCTGTCTCCTGGAAAGCCGTAACACACAGCCACACCTCCCCCTGCACGCATGCGCACACACACAGACACACACACACACACGAACGCATATACACACACGCACGTACACATACAGAGACACCCCCCACCGTCGCGCACACACACACACACACACACACGCACACACACACACACAAGCGCACCCCCCCCCCCACCCCGTCCCACTTACCGCCAATCCGGTGTTCTGTAGGCTCCGCGGGGATCTCCCTCGGGCATGGGAGCCCAGCGTCACCGTGAATTATGTCCGCTCTCCAGAGCGCGGAACATCCGAGTGCGGGCCAATGCACTCCGACAACGAGGCTGACATCACAGCAGCCCTCCATCGCCCCTTCCTCCGACGACGGAGACTGCGGCTGCACGCTGGGCAGAATAAATCATTCGTAAACATTCAGGCACATGAAACCTCACTGTGAGGTACAGAGAAAGCACTGCTGCTTCCGGTGAGGGATAGGATTGTATCTGAGGGAAGTAACTCAGAGGATAGCGCTGCGAGGCAGGCGCAGGAGCACTGTGAGGAAGAGAAAGAAATGAAGCTCCCCTGCTGTATGAGATTTGTATATGTAGGAGGAGCTGTCAGGATAGCGCTACGAGGCAGCGCAGGCCGCTCTGTACCTACCGGCAGCGGTCATCTGCGGTACGGGAGAATCTCTGTCAGGTACAGTGAGCAGTGCTGTGAGGTACAGAGAGAGGAGCGCACCCTCCAGTGGGAGTCAACTGGTTCATGGAGGAGGCGCCCAGAGTATAGCGCTGGGAGGCACAGCAGAAGCGCACTGTGAGGTACAGAGGGAGCAGCAGTGCCAGGTGCAGCTAACAGTCCTGTGAGGTACGTACATAGAACAGCCTGTGGCGTAGATGTTGCTGCACTGTGAGGTACAGAAAAAGCATCAAACCCTTCAGCAAGTGTCAAAGATATACCTCGAAGAAGCGCGCAGATGATAGCGCCGAGAGGCGCAGCTGTATCGCACTGTGAGGTACAGGTTGCTGGAACACGGGTGCGAGGTACATGCAATACACCTGTGAGGTGGCCTGTGTCATACATGGTGCAGCGCTGAGAGGTACCTGGGTAGCACTGTGGCCTCCAGTGAGGCACAGGCTTGAGGTTGAGTTGCACATGGACATATACTCAGAGGACGACGTTGAGAGGCGCTGCAGGAGTGCTTTGAGGTACAGCGGGAGCAGCAGGACCAGGTCCAGGAAGCTGTCCTGTGAGGTACGTAAGTGGAGGAGGTTTTGGATCACACAAAGCGTGGAAAGCGAGTAGCACCGTGAGGTAGAGATGGTAACGAGGCAACCTCCAAGGAGGTGTATGATAGAGGCCGAGTTGTGTAAAGACAAATTACGCAGAAGATGGAGCCAAGAAGCACAGCATTAGCACGTTGTGAGGTACAGCGGATATCAGGTATATGCAATAGTCCTGTGGGCTGCGCACAGGGAGCCTGTGCTGTGATGCACACGATGCAGCACTGAGAGGTACGGTGGGTAACACTTGGAGGATAGCGCCAAGAGGCGAGCAGGAGCAGCGCTGTGAGCAGCAGGGTCGTGTACAGAGGCAGCACTCTGAGTTACAGAGGGAATAGCGGGTGAGGTACGTACACTGTGCAGCAAGGTACATAGGGTGTGCGGCACGCAGCCATTAGCATCTCTGGGCTCTGTGAGACCTGATTTTAGAGCAGCTGTTGGAGCCTTTGTCAGTCTGTCTGGAGCTCAGTCCGTGTGTCCATCGCCTTATCTCTTACAGTCACCTCTTTTTCTTTACCTCCCATCAATCAAACATCGTGCTTCGGGCCCCCCTCTCTCCTCTTGTCTCTGTTGGAAACTCGCTCTGAGCCTCGCTCTGTCTCTGCCTCTCCACCCCGTGGGCTCCTCTGTGTGTCTCACTACCTCGGGCGCCCCCTGTCTCGCGGTCTTATTTACTATCTGTGCCTCGAGCTAAAGCACCCTGCAAACACACCAACACAAATAACATAACGTAACCTAACATAACATGCGTATTTGTTAAGCACACGTTCACCCTTGGTATCTTGGCGCTGATAACAGATGTTTATGGTTACCCAACTCAATGAGACTCATTTTATCGACCTCGGAAGGATGAATTGCTGAGTGGACCCAGTCTACTTACCTCTGTCTGTCGGTGTCTGACAGTGCTGTGGGTCTCTGACTGTGAGTAAACTGACAGTGTCTACCTGTATAACCGTGCCATGGGTCTCGGAGTGTCTGCAAACTGTCCATTTACCTCTGTTTGTGTCCGACCATACTGTGGGTCTCAGAGTATCTGTAAACGGTCTATTAATGTCTTCCTGCCTATGTCTCCCCCTGCTGTGTATCTCAGAGTGTCTGTAAGCTGTCTAGTTACCGGGATCTGTCTGTGTCTGACTATACTCTGTGTCTGACTGTGCTGTGGGTATCTGAGTGTCCGTAAACTATCTTGCTACCTTTGTCTGTCAGTGTCTGACCATACCGTGAGTCTCGGAGTGTCAGTAAACGGTCCTCTTTAGTTTCCACTGTCTGTCTGTGTCTCAAATAACGTCAGCCCGCCTTCAGGTGTCTCTGAAGCACCTCCAGCCATGCCTCCTTTCCTCTTTCTATTCTTGCTTCCTTACACTCTCATCCATTTCCCATCCTCCCGTTCCTTGGTGCATTTCTTCCTTCTTCCTCCTTTCATTCCATACTTCTTTTTATCCTGGTCCTTCCTTTATCCCTTCTTTAATATCTTCTTTTCTTACCTTCAACCCTTCCTTCTGCTTTTCTTCCTCATTTCCTTTCTTCTTTCTATTCATCCATCACACATCATCCACTCCCTTTCTCCCTCGTTCCTTCTATCCCTTCATTTCTTCCTTTCACATTCTTTTCTTATTTCCTCCTTCTTTATCCATTACTCATTTATTCCTCATTCCATTACTCACCTTCCTGCCTGAATTTGTTGCTGTCTTCTTTGATGTATTCCTTCCTTCATACCTTTCTTTCTTTTAAACAGCACAGTACAAGCACATTCTCTAGTGTATTCATGCATTTATTTAAGTGATGCTTTTTGTAAAGCACCTATAGCTCCTGAGCCTTTTTCAGACCACTTAACTGACTTGGGAAATGAATATGCTCTGTCGGTGTTTCCAATGTAGTGCCTTTCCAGAGAGTCTTCAAAATGAGGTTAGTGTGCATGCTGTACCTTAATTCCACTGGGTGTCATGTCCTCCGCCTCCTTCTTTTTTTCACCTGTCGCCTGCCCAAGATCAGGAAGCAGGCACACCGAACCGGCACCTCCTCACCACTTCTTGTCAGCCAATAGCAACCCCCATGCCCAACATACACAGAGAACTACACTGCTATGGCACAGCACTACCAACTGCCTGCCTTCCTGCCCCTACACTGTTACCCTGCGGTGCAGCCACAGGACAGTGGCTACATTGCCTGTGTCTGCCCCGCAACACGTTGTTCCTGCAATGGGGGTTTCCCACAGCTGGGTGCAGTTAAAAAGTACAGGGACCGGGGGAGGAGCCAAGCTCGCGACCGTGATGGCCGCGTTGTAGCTCGGCTCCATCGAACTTCTCGCCTGTTTTATTAATCCAGTGCCGTATCCTGCCCCGAGAAGACGTATTCGTGGAAATATGGAAACATGACAGATTGCTGATTCTTACCATCTGCTCCGGATGATCCTGGGTGCTGCGGTTCCTGAGCTGTGCCCTTGTTTGCTTCGGAGCCCGCGAGGAGGGCGGGCCCGGACTTGCCTGCGGCTCCCCGACTGGAACGAAGTTCCTGCGCCGGCCCCTGGTGAAGGAGAGGGGTCGACCGAAGAGGCCACTGTGCGGTTGGACCGGTGGCGACTGACCGGGCCCGGCTGGGTGGTCCCGGGGCCTGGTGGGACCTGGTGGCGGGGTGCCGCATCCCACGGACGGGGGTTGACCGCATGGGAGACGCGTCTCCCCGTTGCCATTTTGAAACCCTCCGCCCGGACTCGGTGGTCGGCGCCCATGGGCCAGAGGCGCCGACTACCTCCAATGTTTTGGTGGCCCGCCTCCCTGCATCACTGGTGCCGTTGACTGTCCCCGGCTGGCTCTCGCTGGACCCCGCTGGCAACCGGATCGGGGCTGGAGTGTACAGTGGCCCCGCCGTGCTGACAAGATGGCGGCCAGCGCCCGGTATCTTAGACCCGTTGTCGACGGGGACACTGGCCTGTCGCACGGCACGTTTGCTGAATACTGTAGGGGTGATCCTACAATTGGCGACGTCCTCGCTGCCTTGAGTTCCTGGCGTGAGTCCATGATGTTGCATGCCGCCAGGCCGGACGATAATTTTCTTGACGGGCTCGCTGAGCCGCCCCCCACGTGTGCGGACCAACCGCTGAACTGTGCTGCACGGACCTTCCCGGAGGTTGACGAGATTACGGCCGTCTCTTGTCTGGAAGTCTGCGTGCCCGTTGCTCTGCTTTGTCGAGAGCGCTCCCAAGGAGTGGAAATGACGGAGGGACTCCGGCCGGGGTCCGTCCGGGCCTGCCTTGCCGTGACTCCCGGCGAATGTTCGCCTTGCCCTGCTGAGCCGGGAACTGATGCCTGTCCCAGCGGAGCGAGTGCCCCTGCTTGGTCAACGGGGCGTTGCTCGTGGTACCTGCTGTTACTGTTGCTTTTTCTTGCTGGCCCGTTCCGAGGCCATCATGACTGGTGCCGTGTGTTGTGGCCTGGAGTTCCTGCTTTTCTCTCCTGGCCCGTCCGCTTTTGGTTCAATGTTCGCTCCGTGTCTATGGCCCTGGACAGACAGGGACAGGGTTGAGATAATTTACATCGGCGGACTACTACTTCGTGCATGGACAAATGGCGTACTTTCGATTGTACAAGTATGATTGCTTCCTCATCATGTTCCTGTATTTGACTTTGTAGCGACTTTTTCTTCTCGTAGGTTCAAATTGTGCACAGGTGGGTGGTGGGAGCAGATCGTTTTGATTGCATGTCTCCTCTCCCATTAGTTCTTAGTTCCTTTTTCTCCCTTCCCTTTCCTTCTTTTTCCTTCCTTTTTCTCTTCTCTGAGTCTATATTTCGGGACTCGGTTTTGGGCGACAGGCACACTGCTAGGGGGGGGGGGGGTAGGCCGTAGCCTCTGCATGCGTGCTGGGTGGGGGGTTTGGGGGTGGGTCTTTTGTTTCGTCTTGGTTCTATGGGCCTTCTTTTTCTCCTTTCTCTCTTGACTCTTCTTGCTTTTTCCTTTTTCCTTTGGGTCAGTTTGGTGGTTAGGTGTAGCGTTGCTTATTGTTTCGACTGTTGGTCTCTCCACTACCTTCAGTCAAGATGTTCCACGTTCATGGGGCGGGTACTGACCAGTATGTATTGTACTGTTTGCTCTTATCCTCAAGTTCTTCTGATGATCCCCTAATTATTGCCTGGTTTGTTGCTGACTTGCTGGGATCAGTGCCCGCCATGTGTTCTCGATGAAGTAACTGCGTCTGATCCTTCTTACCTATAACTTTAAAAAATAACCTCACTTATCCTGTACTCAGTGGTCCCATTTTTCTCCAGTATGTGATGCATCGGATAATTGCTGCTCCTCGTCTCAGGGACTGCTGAGCTGTTTTGATTTTGCCTTATGTGCTACCATTTGATTTCGCGGCCGGCCTGCATGGTTGTGGGCCCGTACCTGTAAGCTTTTGTTGCACAATAAAGGTTTCCAAAATTTTTTTTAAAAAGTACAGGGACCCAAAGATATGTGGCATCGCAGAATAAGAACAAACGTGGTACAGGTAGGCTTTTTAACATTTATTTATTCGTTTTTACTTTTATATAGCGCAAACTTTACCCGCAGGTATCGGAGCGCTTTAAATCAGCATGCTTATTACAAGCAAGACTAGCACTCTATATTACTGCCAACTTTGCTTAGCATAAGCTAACAGCAACAGCAACAGCTAACCATTCACAAATAATGTTTATATACCAATTGCAAATAAAAAAACAATTAATGCAAAGCATTGTCATTTACAATGCCAGTAACTCAAACTTTAATGCTGCGAGACCTATTGCATTGTAAATGCTTGTTTTATATTCAGAGACTTTATACATACATTCATATATAAAAAAGAAAATTAATTCATTTGTAATACATTGTCAATAGTTGCCTATTAATCCAGATTTAAACTGATCCTAATACATGAAAGGGAAAAGGCTGAGGAGATACAATACAGCAGAAAACATTTGTACATTATCCTACCCTTTTACCCACTTCAGCCCATAATTTTATACCCCATCTTTTGGCCTGGTACCCCTTACAAGTATATAGAGCCTGTTCAACTTTATATACAGCTATAAAGCGGGCTAAGAATTCATAAACATTTGGGGGAATTGGATCCTTCTATCCGGTTGCAATGGGTAATCTTAATATCACAACTGAGATAAATATGATACTGATCTGGGGTTGATCTAGCTCAACACTGCTGTCTTATCCAATCATCATGAGTGAAGGGGTTAACACCACAGTTTTTCCTAGTATGTTCTCCCAGAATTTTACCAGATCAATTTTTATGAAATCAAGTTGTGGACACCCATAAAATATATGAATCTCTTCAGCTGGTCCTATCCCACATCTGGGGCATTCATCATCCCCCCATTTGAATAATTTGGCCAGAGGAAAATACAAATTATAAATCGTTTTATAATGTTGTGCCTTTAGATTAGCAGATAGGAGCGTTTTTTTTACTAACCGTAATGACACATCTGTATCAGCATCTTCATTCTCTAATCTATTGGCCCATTTAGTCTCAATTTTTTCAACATCATCCGGAGCAAGTTCCTTTTCAATGTCCTCGGCAAACTTCCCAAATGCTACGGGCCTCGGGCACTCTCACTTTCAGGCAGGCCACATCTGCGTCACCGGCTGTGCACCAGGCTCTTTCAGGGCTGCCCCCCCGGACTCCTGATGGTCTCGCACTCACCACCTCCTGAGCGGGCACCTCTTCAGATGGCCACCTCCCGGGAAGCATGCTGGCTGCTGGGCTCCCTAGGACTTCCTTCTTCACCGCAGTGAGTCTTTTCTTTATTTATGTAGGTAAGTGCGTCCCTTACCCCGGGGTCTTCTTCAGGACAGTGGTGGTGAGTAGGGGGGGCCTGGGGAAAAATGAGACAATCCTTTAGACCTAAGTGTTCCCAACGGGGAAAAGGGAGAAGTTCAAGGGTCTAAAAACACTACTTTACCCTGATAAGGCCTTCCTGGGCCTGGGCCTGGGCCTGGGGTAGATGGGCACGTGTGCTCCAATGAGGCGAGCGAGAGAAAAACAACCTGCAGAGAAATGGGCAGGTTCAGTGAGGGATCCGGGACCCATTTTTCCTCAGGGCCCCCCTACTAACCACCGCTGTACTGAAGAAGACCCCAGCGTAAGGGACGCACTTACCTACAATTTTACAGGGGTTGAAACGTCGACATCTGATATATTAGCAAGTTACAACAACAGCGATGAATCACTGTGTTCTTTGGTATTTGATCATGGCTTTTTCAATTATGAATATTGTTTGAATAACTTTGCGGATTTTTTTAGCCTACCTGTCGTGTAAATAATATACTGTATGAATCATACTTCCATGTATTCACTCCCTTATCCTCACCTAATCACAACACTCCTACCTTCCCTCTCCCCTCCTGGGGCACTGTTCTTTAACACTGTGTTAACAGATGTACGAATCATTAGCAGTCCAGTGTGATTAAATAACACTGTACACTGAATACAGAAAGTCTTTTTATTCATTGTTTTGATAAATATTGTTTCTTTCCATGAAACTTCATTTATCCACTGGGACCGATGTTCCCTTGTACTACTTGATACCCAGGTCCCAGTGACTGTCTTTGGGTTTACCCTTCTATGTAACTAGGCATCTGTATGTGGCATCTGTAAAACACGTTTGTATCAGATCTATAAGAGATTTGTAAGGCACATCTGTTTGAATCATGCATTTGTATGACAGATATTTAAGGCACATCTGTATGAGGCACCTATAACATAGATCTGTATGTGGCATTTGGCGGATCTGTAAGGTACATCTGCATTAAGCATCTATAAGACACATGTGTGAGGCATCTATATGACATCTGTAAAACACATTGCATTGGTATAAGAGATCTGTATGAGGCATGCATCTGTATGACAAATATTTAAGGCACATCTGTATGAGGCACCTGTAACATAGCTCTGTATGAGGCAGCTAAAGGATCTGTAAGGCACATCTGTATGAAGCATCTGTAACAGACCTGTAAGGCCCATCTGTATGAAGCTTCTGTGAAAGATCTGTAGGGCACATCTGTATGAAGCATCTGTAACATCTGTATGGCACATCTGTTTGAGGCATGTGTATGTGGCATCTGTAAAACATATTTGAGATATCTACAACAGATCTGTAACGAACATCTGTATGAGACTTCTTGAAGGCACGCCTGTGTGACGGATTTGAAAGGCACATCTGAATGAGGCATCAGTATGAGGAATCTGGAAGGCACGTGTGTGTGAGGCTTCTGTATGAGGCACCTTTAAAGCAAACCAGTATGAGGCAGCCGTAACTCATATGTGAGGCACATCTGTATGAAGCATCTGTAACAGATCTGTAAGGCACATCTGTATGAAGCATCTGTAACTGATCTGTAAGGCACATCTGTTTGAGACATCTGTAGCAAATCTGTTAGGCACATCTGTATGAGGCAGCTGTAACAGATCTGTAAGGCACATCTGTTTGAGACATCTGTAACAAATATGCAAGGCACATTTGTGAGGCATCTGTAACAGATCTGTAAGGCACATCTGTATGAAGCATATGTAACACATCTGTAAGGCACATCTGTATGAAGCATCTGTAATGGTTCTGTAAGGCACATCTGTAACAGATGTGTAAGGCACATCTGTATGAAACATCTGTAACAGATCTGTAAGGCACATCTGTTTGAAGCACCTGCAACAGATCTGTAAGGCACATCTGTAAGAAATATCTGTAATGGATCTGTAAGGCACATCTGTAACAGATCTGTAAGGCACATCTGCATGAAGCATCTGTAACTGATCTGTAAGGCACATCTGGTTGACACATCTCTAACAGATCTGTGAGGCCCATCTGTTTGAGGCAGCTGTAACAGATCTGTAAGGCACATCTGTTTGAGGTATCTGTAACAGATCTGTAAGGCACATCTGTATGAAGCATATGTAACGGATCTGTAAGGCACATCTGCATGAAGCATCTGTAACAGATATGTAAGTCACATCTGTATGAAGCATATGTAATGGATCTGTAAGGCACATCTGTTTGAGGATTCTGTAACAGATCAGTAAGGCACATCTGTAAAAGGCAAACCTAACACATCTCTAAGGCACATCAGTATGAGCCATTTGTAACAGATCTGTGAGGCACATCTGCATGAAGCATCTATAACAGATCTGTGAGGTACATCTGCATGAAGCATCTATAACAGATCTGTGAGGCACATCTGCCTGAAGCATCTATAACAGATCTGTGAGGCACATCTGCATGAAGCATCTATAACAGATCTGTGAGGCACATCTGCATGAAGCATCTATAACAGATCTGTGAGGCACATCTGCATGAAGCATCTATAACAGATCTGCGAGGCACATCTGCATGCAGCATCTATAACAGATCTGCGAGGCACATCTGCATGCAGCATCTATAACAGATCTGCGAGGCACATCTGCATGAAGCATCTATAACAGATCTGCGAGGCACATCTGCATGCAGCATCTATAACAGATCTGCGAGGCACATCTGCATGAAGCATCTATAACAGATCTGCGAGGCACATCTGCATGAAGCATCTATAACAGATCTGCGAGGCACATCTGCATGCAGCATCTATAACAGATCTGCGAGGCACATCTGCATGAAGCATCTATAACAGATCTGCGAGGCACATCTGCATGCAGCATCTATAACAGATCTGCGAGGCACATCTGCATGAAGCATCTATAACAGATCTGCGAGGCACATCTGCATGAAGCATCTATAACAGATCTGCGAGGCACATCTGCATGCAGCATCTATAACAGATCTGCGAGGCACATCTGCATGCAGCATCTATAACAGATCTGCGAGGCACATCTGCATGCAGCATCTATAACAGATCTGCGAGGCACATCTGCATGAAGCATCTATAACAGATCTGCGAGGCACATCTGCATGAAGCATCTATAACAGATCTGCGAGGCACATCTGCATGCAGCATCTATAACAGATCTGCGAGGCACATCTGCATGCAGCATCTATAACAGATCTGCGAGGCACATCTGCATGCAGCATCTATAACAGATCTGCGAGGCACATCTGCATGAAGCATCTATAACAGATCTGCGAGGCACATCTGCATGAAGCATCTATAACAGATCTGCGAGGCACATCTGCATGAAGCATCTATAACAGATCTGCGAGGCACATCTGCATGAAGCATCTATAACAGATCTGCGAGGCACATCTGCATGCAGCATCTATAACAGATCTGCGAGGCACATCTGCATGAAGCATCTATAACAGATCTGCGAGGCACATCTGCATGCAGCATCTATAACAGATCTGCGAGGCACATCTGCATGCAGCATCTATAACAGATCTGCGAGGCACATCTGCATGCAGCATCTATAACAGATCTGCGAGGCACATCTGCATGCAGCATCTATAACAGATCTGCGAGGCACATCTGCATGCAGCATCTATAACAGATCTGCGAGGCACATCTGCATGAAGCATCTATAACAGATCTGCGAGGCACATCTGCATGCAGCATCTATAACAGATCTGCGAGGCACATCTGCATGCAGCATCTATAACAGATCTGCGAGGCACATCTGCATGAAGCATCTATAACAGATCTGCGAGGCACATCTGCATGCAGCATCTATAACAGATCTGCGAGGCACATCTGCATGCAGCATCTATAACAGATCTGCGAGGCACATCTGCATGCAGCATCTATAACAGATCTGCGAGGCACATCTGCATGAAGCATCTATAACAGATCTGCGAGGCACATCTGCATGAAGCATCTATAACAGATCTGCGAGGCACATCTGCATGAAGCATCTATAACAGATCTGCGAGGCACATCTGCATGAAGCATCTATAACAGATCTGCGAGGCACATCTGCATGAAGCATCTATAACAGATCTGCGAGGCACATCTGCATGAAGCATCTATAACAGATCTGCGAGGCACATCTGCATGCAGCATCTATAACAGATCTGCGAGGCACATCTGCATGCAGCATCTATAACAGATCTGCGAGGCACATCTGCATGCAGCATCTATAACAGATCTGCGAGGCACATCTGCATGAAGCATCTATAACAGATCTGCGAGGCACATCTGCATGAAGCATCTATAACAGATCTGCGAGGCACATCTGCATGCAGCATCTATAACAGATCTGCGAGGCACATCTGCATGCAGCATCTATAACAGATCTGCGAGGCACATCTGCATGCAGCATCTATAACAGATCTGCGAGGCACATCTGCATGCAGCATCTATAACAGATCTGCGAGGCACATCTGCATGCAGCATCTATAACAGATCTGCGAGGCACATCTGCATGCAGCATCTATAACAGATCTGCGAGGCACATCTGCATGAAGCATCTATAACAGATCTGCGAGGCACATCTGCATGCAGCATCTATAACAGATCTGCGAGGCACATCTGCATGAAGCATCTATAACAGATCTGCGAGGCACATCTGCATGAAGCATCTATAACAGATCTGCGAGGCACATCTGCATGCAGCATCTATAACAGATCTGCGAGGCACATCTGCATGCAGCATCTATAACAGATCTGCGAGGCACATCTGCATGAAGCATCTATAACAGATCTGCGAGGCACATCTGCATGCAGCATCTATAACAGATCTGCGAGGCACATCTGCATGCAGCATCTATAACAGATCTGCGAGGCACATCTGCATGCAGCATCTATAACAGATCTGCGAGGCACATCTGCATGCAGCATCTATAACAGATCTGCGAGGCACATCTGCATGAAGCATCTATAACAGATCTGCGAGGCACATCTGCATGAAGCATCTATAACAGATCTGCGAGGCACATCTGCATGCAGCATCTATAACAGATCTGCGAGGCACATCTGCATGCAGCATCTATAACAGATCTGCGAGGCACATCTGCATGAAGCATCTATAACAGATCTGCGAGGCACATCTGCATGCAGCATCTATAACAGATCTGCGAGGCACATCTGCATGCAGCATCTATAACAGATCTGCGAGGCACATCTGCATGCAGCATCTATAACAGATCTGCGAGGCACATCTGCATGAAGCATCTATAACAGATCTGCGAGGCACATCTGCATGCAGCATCTATAACAGATCTGCGAGGCACATCTGCATGAAGCATCTATAACAGATCTGCGAGGCACATCTGCATGAAGCATCTATAACAGATCTGCGAGGCACATCTGCATGCAGCATCTATAACAGATCTGCGAGGCACATCTGCATGCAGCATCTATAACAGATCTGCGAGGCACATCTGCATGCAGCATCTATAACAGATCTGCGAGGCACATCTGCATGAAGCATCTATAACAGATCTGCGAGGCACATCTGCATGCAGCATCTATAACAGATCTGCGAGGCACATCTGCATGAAGCATCTATAACAGATCTGCGAGGCACATCTGCATGCAGCATCTATAACAGATCTGCGAGGCACATCTGCATGAAGCATCTATAACAGATCTGCGAGGCACATCTGCATGAAGCATCTATAACAGATCTGCGAGGCACATCTGCATGCAGCATCTATAACAGATCTGCGAGGCACATCTGCATGCAGCATCTATAACAGATCTGCGAGGCACATCTGCATGAAGCATCTATAACAGATCTGCGAGGCACATCTGCATGAAGCATCTATAACAGATCTGCGAGGCACATCTGCATGAAGCATCTATAACAGATCTGCGAGGCACATCTGCATGCAGCATCTATAACAGATCTGCGAGGCACATCTGCATGAAGCATCTATAACAGATCTGCGAGGCACATCTGCATGAAGCATCTATAACAGATCTGCGAGGCACATCTGCATGCAGCATCTATAACAGATCTGCAAGGCACATCTGCATGCAGCATCTATAACAGATCTGCGAGGCACATCTGCATGCAGCATCTATAACAGATCTGCGAGGCACATCTGCATGAAGCATCTATAACAGATCTGCGAGGCACATCTGCATGCAGCATCTATAACAGATCTGCGAGGCACATCTGCATGCAGCATCTATAACAGATCTGCGAGGCACATCTGCATGCAGCATCTATAACAGATCTGCGAGGCACATCTGCATGAAGCATCTATAACAGATCTGCGAGGCACATCTGCATGCAGCATCTATAACAGATCTGCAAGGCACATCTGCATGAAGCATCTATAACAGATCTGCGAGGCACATCTGCATGAAGCATCTATAACAGATCTGCGAGGCACATCTGCATGAAGCATCTATAACAGATCTGCGAGGCACATCTGCATGCAGCATCTATAACAGATCTGCGAGGCACATCTGCATGCAGCATCTATAACAGATCTGCGAGGCACATCTGCATGCAGCATCTATAACAGATCTGCGAGGCACATCTGCATGAAGCATCTATAACAGATCTGCGAGGCACATCTGCATGCAGCATCTATAACAGATCTGCGAGGCACATCTGCATGCAGCATCTATAACAGATCTGCGAGGCACATCTGCATGAAGCATCTATAACAGATCTGCGAGGCACATCTGCATGAAGCATCTATAACAGATCTGCGAGGCACATCTGCATGCAGCATCTATAACAGAACTGCGAGGCACATCTGCATGAAGCATCTATAACAGATCTGCGAGGCACATCTGCATGCAGCATCTATAACAGATCTGCGAGGCACATCTGCATGAAGCATCTATAACAGATCTGCGAGGCACATCTGCATGAAGCATCTATAACAGATCTGCGAGGCACATCTGCATGAAGCATCTATAACAGATCTGCGAGGCACATAAGTATGAGGAATCTGCATGAAGGATCTATAAGGCACCTCTGTAAGAGGCATCTGTAAAGCCCATCTATATGATGGGTCTGTGTGAGGGATCTGTATGCTGCATGTATATGAGGGATCTGTAGGAAGCATATATATGATGGTTCTGTGAGGGATGTGTATGGGGCATCTATACAACCAATCTCTTTGCAAAATCTGTATGGTACATCTATGTGATGGATCTGTGTGAGGGATCTGTATGACACATATATGATGGATCTGTGTGAGAGATCTATAGGATGCATCTATCTGACAGATCTGTGAGGGATCTGTAGGACACATATACGATGGATCTGTGTGAGGGATCTGTAAGATGCATCTCTATGGGATCTCTGTATGATGCATGTTCATGATGGATCTGTGTGAGGGATCAGTAGGAAGCATTTATATGATGGATCTGTGTGAGGGATCTGTATTTTGATCTGTGAAAGGGATCTTTATGACACATCTATATGCTAAATCTGTATGAGGGTCTGTAAGATGCATCTATATGATGGATCTCTGTGAGGGATCTGTAGGATGCATCTGTAGAACACATCTATGGGATGGAAAAGGGTCGTTAAAAATCCAGAAACTCCTCTATTGGAGTGGGGTCTTGAAGGATTTCAGCAATGTATAAATGTACATACAACTCTTCGTCATTATTCATACCTATGGGAAAAACACGTATTTTTTCATTTTTATTTTGCAGAGTTTTATATAGCGCAAACTTGACCCGGTATCGGGTGTCAGAGCGCTTTACATAGCACCAGTTATGTTACATGAGGACACATTCATTTTTGTTAGGCATGGGGAGATTAAGTGATTTGCCCAGAATCACAGGATGTTGAACGTCATTGCCAAGACTCGAACCCGGTTCCCCAGATTAGAGGCCGATCGCCAGAGCCGTTAGGCCAGCTCTTCTCCCCACTTACTGCCTTAAAGATGAGCTTTGACTCTAATCTACAAAACGCCTGGGTACAGTTCCCCCCTCTCGGATACTTGGGGATCATAACCAGGCCAAAGTACTTCTTTGCCTGTGTCCAATCTCCATTGTGTGCCTCGTGAAAGTGTCTCTCTGTCCTATTGCTAAAATCCCTGGTCGTTATTGCCCTCCAGTGTTCCAGGATTCTTTTATAAGTTTCTGAAATCCTTCCAGACCCCACTCCAATAGAGGAATTTCCGGAATTTTAACCACGTTTTTTTATTAGTATATACAAACTTATAATTTGAGATGTTTTTTGCATGTGTACCATCTTTTGTTCCTTTGACTGACCATAGTTATGTAACTAATTAATAATTCTAGTGCTTCTTTTAGCAGAATATCCAGACTTGAGACAGATATGGCTGAAAGAGCAGCCACCGTCTTAGAAGTTAAGAGCCCGGGGTACAAGCTTTCTCACTATCAATAATGCCTCTTTGAGGTGAGTTAGAAACCTATCAAATGTAGTCATGTCGGGTGGTAACATGAACACACATCAATGAGCTATAGATGAATAGCTAAAGCACACGTATAAGTCAAGTGCATTCGAATGCTGGTTGAGGATCGGGTACTATACTGTCAAGAAAGAGGGAGTTTGTTATGTACTTAGATATTTATGGTACAATACCGTGATCTTCAATAATCACTAGGATAAGAACATAGATTATGTTTTGTGGAACTGACATTCATAAGAAGGATGATATTAAGGGTACCATACCCTAAATGGACAAAAGGAGCCACATTGACAATGCTGCACAGAAAGTATTAATTATGTTAAAGAAACTGATGTACGATCTTGATCGTAATGATAAAGTTTATCCTTATTGAATTGAGAAACCACCGCTTGATAAAGTTTCACCAAATTGAATAGAGGGAGGAGACAATCAGAGGAACGAACACAAAACGAGGGTACTTACCGAGACCTTGGAGCTCCTCTGGTTGTTCCCGCGAACATGTAAAATCTATTTACTTGTCGCAAATGTGCTAACATGACTTCTTTAATTTATTGTCCACTGATGTTTGACACTGCACCTTTTATTTTTATGTTTTCATGCAATGTAAATAATGGTTTGTAACTATGCACTATTAGTCTGTTGTTTATGACTATGATTATAGTGACCGCCATCAATGAAGTGGTAATGTTTAAAAAACAATGGAACTCGACTTACAAGTTATGTGAACAAGACCGCTAGAGGTGAAATGCGCTGTCTTTTGCCCAAATAAACCGAACAACGAAACAGCAACTGGAGTGGCTCGTTCTTTGCCTCTATGTGGTAAGGATTGTGATATATATTTAGAAGTGGCAGCGTCACCTGAAGCGAGCCCCGTCTGCTTGGACGGGCATCCAAGGTGCCTTTTTTCATTTGTATATATATATATATATATATATATATATATATATATATATATATATATACACATATATATATATCATCCATAGGTGCCCCGGATCATGAGAACGCCACTCCACAAGGATAGGAAGGATTGCTGAAAACAAACATGAAAGCAGCCTTGGAATCCACTGGAGGACTATGACCAGTAAGAAATATGGGTTAAAAACATTATAGACTGCAAAACCGGACCCAAGTGAAAAGGGATTGAATTAGTACTTCTGAATCCAGGAAACAGTTTGCAACTGAAAAATCGTGCATTATGGGAAAAAGCACAAAACTATAAAATTGTTTGAAGTACTGTGCCGGGTTTTGGTTATGTCTCCCCATTTCCCCTGAAGAAATTGCACGAGGCAATGAAATGCATTGGGAAGCTTTAAAATGAACTGGGGCTGTGATCGTGTTTTAGTGCAATAATAAAAGGAATGTTTCCTATCCTTGTGGAGTGGCGTTCTCATGATCCGGGGCACCTTTGGATGATATATATATATATATATATATATATATATATATACGATGGATCTGTGTGAGGGACCTGTATGACACATATATATATATATATATGATGGATGTGTGAAGTATCTGTAGGGCACTGCTATATGACGGATCTGTACAATGCATCTATGTGATGGATCTCTGTGAGGGATCTGTATGACAAATATACACGATGGATCTGTGTGAGGGATCTGTAGGATGCATGTCCATGACACATGTACATGATGGATCTCTATGGTGCATACATATGATTAGGCCGTCCTGTTTTCAGTTTCTATTTTTGGAAAATTCTGGTGGGGTTTTTTTCATTTTTTTCGCTACCTTAAAAAAACAGTTGTTATCAGTGGTTACACATTTTCGAAACCATTAAAAACAACGGAAACAGAGTTTTTCCAGTGTTTATGGAATTTTCATTCAATTTTAATTATTGCTTGCTTTCTGCACTGATAGTGCGTGTGTCCAGATAGCGTGAGCACAGGGTATATGACGTCAAAATAAATTTTACTGCATCAGAATGGACTAAAAAAGTCAATAGTATTCTTCATTAACTCTGAAGATTGTAAAGATGCTTTCAGCATACCGTCTAGCAAGTGACAAGGATCTCTTACAGGGAAGCGCTTCAGCTCAGGTATCGATTTTGACAGGCCATCATACATATTTTTCATAAACGTAGCTGAATTACTGCAAATACAAACAATATCATTCCAATCTTTATTGAACTTGGTAGGAACTTTTTTCAGCAGCATTCCAAGTGACACTGCGTTCCATGTTTACCAAACGTCTGTTGTCATGTATTTACCACTATCTCAGATGCTTGGTGACAACATTCTTTTCACATATACCTGTCACTTCTTCTTGCATTGAATGTTTAAAGCCTGGGGTTTTTAGCAATTCACTTACAATCAATACTGCCTCACTAGAAGAGTGCTTCCGTTACATGCAGGTTCGTCACGCTCTTCGCTCACACTTTCAGCCCGGGTCCACATTACCGAAATCATCCCCACTGGAAGATAGAGTGTTGGATGGACATCTCCCTGACAGCACCTTTTCACTGATATATAAAAAATTGGTTAACAATATCTCGGAACCCCTCCAAGAGAAGTAGACAGAGGATGGCATAGATATGGACGACAAGGATTGGCAGGAAGCAGTTTCCTCTCCCAAAGTAGTGGCGATACCAGCTCGTCTCCGACTTGACAACTGAAATTTCTCCACAGGATTTATGTGACGGGCCCCAACTGGTACGAATGGGAAGGGCGGATGGGGGCGCCTGTAGGCTGGGATGTGGCCAGCTGGGAACCTTTTTCCACATAGTCTGGGAGTGTGAACAGATCCAACCCTACTGGCATAAATGCTGTTTTGTCTGTGCAGCTCCGTGTGGAGGCCCGTAGGTGTCTCTTAAACATTTGGGAACCAACTGATTTAAATGTTTGCTTGACACAGTGGGTTATGTTGGGGCTGATGCTGGCCAAGAGAAATATTGCCCAGCGATGGGGAGCGCCGCTCCCGCCTACAGTTCAGTATTGGGAAAAAGACTTGGACTGGGCAATATTCAGAGAGAAGACTGTGTATGTATCACGCAGATGTCCCAAAAAGTGGTCTTGTGTATGGGGCCCGTGGAACTCCTACCGTGGAGAAATCTTGGTTCCTGCTGTGGATGACCCCATCACCCTAGGCCTTCCACCATGCATGATTATATTCTGCTATTTGCCTACTGTACCAACAATGCCTACTGTAATGCTTCCTCTGTGATGTCATTGTATTGTTGATGTCTGTTTCTTCTTAATAAAAAATGTTTAACAAAAAATAAATACTGACTCGCTAGAAAAGGGGGCTGATGTATCAAAGGATTTCGCCCCTTTTGTCTGTGGGTAAATGTGATGGCACATATTAGGAAAGATTCTTATGAAACCAGCCATTTTACCTATCAGTGAAATCAAATGTAGCCAAGTTATCAAACAGGATTTTGATATTTCCCGGTTCTCGACAGTTTATAAAATAACTAAATAAGACCCAAAACATGATTCTAAACACTGCATCTTTAGACCAAAGACCACAAACTGAAAAAAGCATAAGAAAGAAGAGACAATGTTTTAGTGACAGCCCTAAACAACAAAACTCAAGCAGAATAATGTTAGTCCAGTCTTTCTTGATGCTACCTCGTATAACAAAGTTACATTGCATTGGCCCCTTCAGGAAGAAATAAAAATGACTCTTTCACTCATCTTTTCCTTTCTTTGAATGACACTTAGTTTATGATTGCAAAGGTTTTTATTCAGTGTTTATATGTTTACACCGGTGATGGCTATTTTCATTTTGGTGGGGGTTATCAGTTATTATAGGTTCAAACCTAAAACCAGATACCCTACATATGATAGATCTGTGTGAGGGCTCTGTATGACACATATATATGTGACTGATTTGTGACGGATATATGTGAGGAATCTGTATGACACGTATATGTGAGGGATCTGTAGGATGCATCTACACCCTGATTGCTATAAAATGATACTTCTTCCCCGGACAGACATCTCGTCTATCATCGGTAGGTATCTGTTATGATGCTGATTATTTAAAATCTTTGAATACTAATACTACTCATTGTGCCCCAATTAATTTACATACTCTTAATTATGCTCCGCACTCTTGCCCCCATTGCTCATTCCATATTATGGCTCACCTTCATTTATTATATTCAGTTGCTACATTCTCTAATAAAGGTCGTAAGTCTATTAAATTAGCCCTCTTAAATGTGCGGTCGCTCCCAAAACATAGATATGAAATTGAGACTTTATTGAAAGTTGGAACCTGGATATCTTGTTACTCACCGAAACTTGGGGAGACCAGGCGTCCGACCCTGATTTTACCTCAGCTACCCCGGAGGGTTTCTCTTATATCAGACTTGATAGATCGCTTAAAAGAGGAGGGGGGGTAGCAATCATATATCGCGACACCTTTCGCCTACGCACAGAACCTTTAAGAATTAAATCATGCGAGGCTCTAAATTTTACTTTTATTACTCCTTACTCTACCTCTTTTAGAGGCATCCTGCTCTATCGCCCCCCAGGCCCACGCTCCACCTTTCTGTCCTATTTGAGTCATCTTCTGGAGCCAATACCTGGAGAAAACAACTTCACCATTTTGGGTGATTTTAACTTTCAATTAGAAAGGAATGAGGACCCGGACACTTACTCCCTCCTCACTGAAATGAATGCAGCAGGTCTTATCCAACTTGTTCATTCCTCTACGTACTTAGCTGGACACACCTTAGATGGAATTTTTTCCAATCTTGATTCCTTAACTATAGAGCAAACTATACCCCTTACATGGACAGATCACTCAGCTGTCTGTTTTAATATTCTCCCTTATAACCCAACCCTCACAAAACCTTGCAAACCCAACACTTTTAAATCCTGGAAAAATATTAATGTTCTTGAATTTATTAATGATTTAGGTCCCTTAAAGGATATTGATACTTCTGATCCAGAAGCCGCGGCCATTGATTGCACCACATGTATCAAAACTGCAATTGATATCTCTGTTCCTAAAAAAAACGCTCTACCAACAGAGTTTTAAATTCTGCTCCATGGTTTACCGAAGCCCTTAGGTTGGAAAAACAAAGTTGCAGACGACAGGAACGCAAGTGGCGTAGTAACTAGGACCCCTATTAAAAAAGCTGCTATAAAGAGAAGATAAAGAATTATAAATCATCAATTATCACTCAGAAAAGTATCTTTTTTAACAAACAAATTGAATCAGCCCAAGACTCAATTAAACAGCTTTTTCAGGTGGTCTCCCATCTATCCGGACAAAACAAATCCCCAACTACAGAAGCCTCTCAACCTATGTGCAATGCACTCTCTACTTATTTTCAAGAAAAGGTCTGTGATATCTATTCCAACTTTAATAAACTCACTAAAGATACATATCAGGCCCATATTTTGACCATACCTAAATTCATACCCCCTAATCCTTCCAATTTCTCTTTTAATCACATTTCGTCTGAGCTAGTTCATAAACTTATATTGACTACCAACTCTGGCTCACCCAACGACCCCTGCCCACCTTCTGGTTTTAAAACTGCTCCAGAAATGATCTCAACTGTTCTTGCAGATATCTTCAATGCTATGACACATCAAACATCTACCCTACCATATGGAAAAAGACAGTAATTAAGCCTTTACTCAAAAAAAGCACCTTAGATCCTTCCAAGGTCACGAGTTACAGACCGATATCATGTATTCCTTATCCATCGAAGATAATTGAAAAAATTATGAATATTCAATTATCTGAATACATAGATACTAACAACTGCCTAGATGCTTCCCAATTCGGATTCAGGAAGGCACATGGGACGGAGACGGCATTAATAAAAGCTTCAGATGAGATAAAAATGATCCTCGATAAAGGAGGTGTCGCGGTGCTAATATTACTTGATCTTTCCGCGGCATTCGACACGGTCGATCATTCTATTCTGATCGACCGTGTCGGAAAAGCTGGAGTCTCATCAAGTGCCGTCTCACTCCTTGCCTCCTTCTTGACAGATCGAGAACAATCGGTTTCCATGGGCGCATTCTCCTCTGACTCCTTCTCACTACCTTGTGGAGTCCCCCAGGGATCCTCGCTGAGTCCAACACTTTTTAACATTTATGTGGCAGACTTAGCGAGGGTCATTAAAGCTCTTCGTCTAGCAGTAACATCATACACGGACGATACACAGCTTGTCCTGGCCATTAACAACAATGGAATGGAAGTTGCTGATAATTTCCAAAAAGGAATGCTTGCCATATGTAATTGGATGAATTCAAACTGTCTGAAACTTAATTCGGAGAAAACCGAAGTGATGGTGTTTGGAAAATTCATTCCTGTATGGTCTCCCACCTGGTGGCCTCAAGATCTTGGCCCCCCACCTAACCTGGTCACTGAGGTTAGAAACTTGGGTGTAATTTTTGACAATAGACTTTCATACATTCATCAAGCCAACTCTATAGTTTCTGCCTCCTTTTTCACACTTAAAATGATTTACAAACTAACTTCAACCTTACCTTCCTTTAAACACCATAAATACTTTGATTTCAACTCTATTGATATCTCGAGTCGACTACTGTAATGCTCTTTTGCTTAATGCTCAAGAACAAGTAGTCAATAAACGTCAGCTGGTCCAAAATGCAGCTGCAAGACTCGTTACTGGTACACCCAAATTTAAACCCACTTCAAACATCATTCGCAAACTGCATTGGTTACCGATCAGGCAGCGAATTAAATTCAAAGCCCTGTGTATTGCTTTTAAAAGCATTCATGGAAAATCTCCTTCTTTTCTTAAAGATGCCCTCTTTCCCTATCAACCATCACGCACTCTCAGATCTGCTAATGCTAACCTTTTGAAGGTAGCCAAAACCAATAACGCCACTTGGGGAGACAGATCTTTTGCAGTGGCCACTGCTAAATTATGGAACACCTTGCCAGGTGATCTTAAGAACATCCCTACATTAATAGCATTTAGAAAGCAGTTGAAGACCTGGTTATTTAATTATTAGAGTCCGTCATTTCTTGGGTATAACCTTCAATTTTTTCTGTCAAGCGAGAAGACACCCTTGGGTAATCGTGCGCTCAACAAATTGCATAAAATAAATAAATAAATAAATAAATATATGATGGATCTGTGTGAGGGCTCTGTATGACACATATAAACGAAGGATCTTTGTGAGGGATCTGTAGGACGCAACTATGTGACGGGTCTGTGCAAGGGTTTTGTACATTACATCTCTGTGATGGATCTGTGTGAAGGATTTGTAGGATGGCTCTCTAGGATGGATGTGTGCTAGGGAACTCTATGAGTCATCTATATGATGCATCTGTCAGAGGGATCTGTAGAACGTATCTCTGTGACAGGTCTATTTGGGGTATCTGTAGGATGCATGTTTATGATAAATCTGTATGAAGGATCTGTAGTACGCATCTATGTGAGGGATCTGTATGACTCAACTATGTGATGGATCTGTGTGAGGGATCTGTATCCCACATCTATGTGACGGATCTGTGTGAGTGATCTGTATCTCACATCTATGTAAGGGACCTGTATCTCATCTATGAGACGGGTGTGTGTGAGGGATTTGTATGTCACATCTGAGTGATGGATCTGTGTGAGAGATCTGTACAACACATATATATATAACTGATCTTTGAGGAATTTGACTGAGGGATCTGTATGTCACATCTACGTGACGGATCTGTGTGAGGAATCTGTAGGGGACATCAGTGTGAGGCATCTGTGGGATGCATCTATATGACAGATATGTGAGGGATCTTTATGACGCATCTATCTGACAGATTTGTATGAGGGATCTGTGTGCGGGATCTATATGGTGCATCTATATATGAGGGACCTGTGTGTGGGATCTGTATGGTGCATCTATGTAATGGATCTGTTGAAGGGGTTTGTAGGATGCATCTATGTGACAGATTTGTATGAGAGATCTGTATGTGGGATCTATATGTCACATCTATATATGAGGGATCTGTATCCGGGATCTATATGGTGAATCTATGTGAGGGATCTGTGTGAGGGATCTGTATGTTGCATGTATATGAGGGATCTGTGTGAGGGATCTGAATGGTGCATCTCTTTGAGGGATCTGTGTGATGTATCTATGTAATGGATCTGTTGAAGGGTTTGTAGAATGCATCTAAATGACAAATTTGTAGGAGGGATCTTGGTGCGGGATCTGTATGGTGCATCTATATATGAGGGATCTGTGTGTGGGATCTGTATGGTGCATCTATATATGAGGGATCTGTGTGTGGGATCTATATGATGCATCTATATATGAGGGATCTGTGTATGGGATCTATATGGTGCATCTATATAAGAGGGATCTGTGTGTGGGATCTATATGGTGCATCTATATATGAGGGATCGGTGTGTGGGATCTGTATGATGCATCTATCTGACAGATTTTTATGAGGGATCTGTGTGCGGGATCTATATGGTGCATCTATATATGAGGGATCTGTGTGTGGGATCTGTATGATGCATCTATATATGAGGGATCTGTATGTGGGATCTATATGGTGCCTCTGTATATGAGGGATCTGTGTGTGGGATCTGTATGGTGCATCTATATATGAGGGATCTGTGTGTGGGATCTATATGGTGCATCTATATATGAGGGATCTGTGTGTGGGATCTATATGGTGCAACTATATATGAGGGATCTGTGTGTGGGATCTGTATGATGCATCTATCTGACAGATTTTTATGAGAGATCTATGTGCGGGGTCTATATGGTGCATCTATATATGAGGGATCCGTGTGTGGGAGCTGTATGGTGCATCTATGTGACCGATCTGTGTGAGGGATCTGTATGATTCATCTATTTGCCGGATCTGTGTGGGATCTGTATGAATCATCTATCTGACAGATTTGTATGAGGGATCTGTGTGCGGGATCTATATGGTGCATCTATATATGAGGGACCTGTGTGTGGGATCTGTATGGTGCATCTATGTAATGGATCTGTTGAAGGGGTTTGTAGGATGCATCTTTGTGACAGATTTGTATGAGGGATCTGTATGTGGGATCTATATGTCACATCTATATATGAGGTGTCTGTATCCAGGATCTATATGGTGAATCTATGTGAGGGATCTGTGTGTGGGATCTATATGGTGCATCTATATATGAGAGATCTGTGTATGGGATCTATATGGTGCATCTCTTTGAGGGATCTGTGTGAGGGATCTGTATGATGTATCTATGTAATGGATCTGTTGAAGGGTTTGTAGGATGCATCTATATGACAAATTTGTAGGAGGGATCTGGGTGCGGGATCTGTATGGTGCATCTATATATGAGGGATCTGTGTGTTGGATCTGTATGATGCATCTATCTGACAGATTTTTATGAGGGATCTGTGTGCGGGATCTAAATGGTGCATCTATATATGAGGGATCTGTGTGTGGGATCTGTATGATGCATCTATATATGAGAGATCTGTGTGTGGGATCTATATGGTGCATCTATATATGAGGGATCTGTGTGTGGGATCTGTATGGTGCATCTATATATGAGGGATCTGTGTGTGGGATCTATATGGTGCATCTATATATGAGGGATCTGTGTGTGGGATCTATATGGTGCATCTATATATTAGGGATCTGTGTGTGGGATCTGTATGATGCATCTATATATGAGGGATCTGTGTGCGGGATCTATATGGTGCATCTATATATGAGGGATCTGTGTGTGGGATCTGTATGGTGCATCTATATATGAGAGATCTGTGTATGGGATCTATATGGTGCATCTCTTTGAGGGATCTGTGTGAGGGATCTGTATGATGTATCTATGTAATGGATCTGTTGAAGGGTTTGTGGATGCATCTATATGACACATTTTTAGGAGGGATCTGGGTGCGGGATCTGTATGGTGCGTCTATCTATGAGGGATCTGTGTGTTGGATTTGTATGCTGCATCTATCTGACAGATTTTTATGAGGGATCTGTGTGCGGGATCTATATGGTGCATCTATATATGGGGGATCTGTGTGTGGGATCTGTATGATGCATCTATGTATGAGGGATCAGTGTGTGGGATCTATATGGTGCCTCTATATATGAGGGATCTGTGTGTGGGATCTGTATGGTGCATCTATATATAAGGGATCTGTGTGTGGGATCTATATGGTGCATCTATATATAAGGGATCAGTGTGTGGGATCTATATGGTGCATCTATATATGAGGGATCTGTGTGTTGGATCTGTATGATGCATCTATCTGACAGATTTTTATGAGGGATCAGTGTGCGGGATCTAAATGGTGCATCTATATATGAGGGATCTGTGTGTGGGATCTGTATGATGAATCTATATATGAGGGATCTGTGTGTGGGATCTATATGGTGCATCTATATATGAGGGATCTGTGTGTGGGATCTGTATGGTGCATCTATATATGAGGGATCTGTGTGTGGGATCTATATGGTGCATCTATATATGAGGGATCTGTGTGTGGGATCTATATGGTGCATCTATATATTAGGGATCTGTGTGTGGGATCTGTATGATGCATCTATATATGAGGGATCTGTGTGTGGGATCTATATGGTGCATCTATATATGAGGGATCTGTGTGTGGGATCTATATGGTGCATCTATATATGAGAGATCTGTGTATGGGATCTATATGGTGCATCTCGTTGAGGGATCTGTGTGTGGGATCTGTATGATGCATCTATCTGACAGATTTTTATGAGAGATCTATGTGCGGGGTCTATATGGTGCATCTATATATGAGGGATCCGTGTGTGGGAGCTGTATGGTGCATCTATGTGACCGATCTGTGTGAGGGATCTGTATGATTCATCTATTTGCCGGATCTGTGTGGGATCTGTATGAATCATCTATCTGACAGATTTGTATGAGGGATCTGTGTGCGGGATCTATATGGTGCATCTATATATGAGGGACCTGTGTGTGGGATCTGTATGGTGCATCTATGTAATGGATCTGTTGAAGGGGTTTGTAGGATGCATCTTTGTGACAGATTTGTATGAGGGATCTGTATGTGGGATCTATATGTCACATCTATATATGAGGTGTCTGTATCCAGGATCTATATGGTGAATCTATGTGAGGGATCTGTGTGTGGGATCTATATGGTGCATCTATATATGAGAGATCTGTGTATGGGATCTATATGGTGCATCTCTTTGAGGGATCTGTGTGAGGGATCTGTATGATGTATCTATGTAATGGATCTGTTGAAGGGTTTGTAGGATGCATCTATATGACAAATTTGTAGGAGGGATCTGGGTGCGGGATCTGTATGGTGCATCTATATATGAGGGATCTGTGTGTTGGATCTGTATGATGCATCTATCTGACAGATTTTTATGAGGGATCTGTGTGCGGGATCTAAATGGTGCATCTATATATGAGGGATCTGTGTGTGGGATCTGTATGATGCATCTATATATGAGAGATCTGTGTGTGGGATCTATATGGTGCATCTATATATGAGGGATCTGTGTGTGGGATCTGTATGGTGCATCTATATATGAGGGATCTGTGTGTGGGATCTATATGGTGCATCTATATATGAGGGATCTGTGTGTGGGATCTATATGGTGCATCTATATATTAGGGATCTGTGTGTGGGATCTGTATGATGCATCTATATATGAGGGATCAGTGTGTGGGATCTATATGGTGCCTCTATATATGAGGGATCTGTGTGTGGGATCTGTATGGTGCATCTATATATAAGGGATCTGTGTGTGGGATCTATATGGTGCATCTATATATAAGGGATCTGTGTGTGGGATCTATATGGTGCATCTATATATGAGGGATCTGTGTGTTGGATCTGTATGATGCATCTATCTGACAGATTTTTATGAGGGATCAGTGTGCGGGATCTAAATGGTGCATCTATATATGAGGGATCTGTGTGTGGGATCTGTATGATGCATCTATATATGAGGGATCTGTGTGTGGGATCTATATGGTGCATCTATATATGAGGGATCTGTGTGTGGGATCTGTATGGTGCATCTATATATGAGGGATCTGTGTGTGGGATCTATATGGTGCATCTATATATGAGGGATCTGTGTGTGGGATCTATATGGTGCATCTATATATTAGGGATCTGTGTGTGGGATCTGTATGATGCATCTATATATGAGGGATCTGTGTGTGGGATCTATATGGTGCATCTATATATGAGGGATCTGTGTGTGGGATCTATATGGTGCATCTATATATGAGAGATCTGTGTATGGGATCTATATGGTGCATCTCGTTGAGGGATCTGTGTGAGGGATCTGTATGATGTATCTATGTAATGGATCTGTTGAAGGGTTTGTGGATGCACCTATATGACAAATTTTTAGGAGGGATCTGGGTGCGGGATCTGTATGGTGCGTCTATATATGAGGGATCTGTGTGTTGGATCTGTATGCTGTATCTATCTGACAGATTTTTATGAGGGATCTGTGTGCGGGATCTATATGGTGCATCTATATATGAGGGATCTGTGTGTGGGATCTGTATGATGCATCTATATATGAGGGATCAGTGTGTGGGATCTATATGGTGCCTCTATATACGAGGGATCTGTGTGTGGGATCTGTATGGTGCATCTATATATGAGGGATCTGTGTGTGGGATCTATATGGTGCATCTATATATAAGGGATCTGTGTGTGGGATCTATATGGTGCATCTATATATGAGGGATCTGTGTGTGGGATCTATATGGTGCATCTATATATGAGGGATCTGTGTGTGGGATCTGTATGATGTATCTATATATGAGGGATGTGTGTGTGGGATCTATATGGTGCATCTATATATGAGGGATCTGTGTGTGGGATCTATATGGTGCATCTATATATGAGAGATCTGTGTATGGGATCTATATGGTGCATCTCTTTGAGGGATCTGTGTGAGGGATCTGTATGATGTATCTATGTAATGGATCTGTTGAAGGGTTTGTGGATGCATCTATATGACAAATTTGTAGGAGGGATCTGGGTGCAGGATCTGTATGGTGCATCTATATATGTTACGTTAAAAATATTTGTACCGCGCACTTTCACCAACGGTTTCATGGCGCTCTTGACAAAGTACAGTGATCAAGGGTGAGGGAGTTACTCGTATGCAGACTGGAATAGCAGAGTTTTTAACAGTCTGCGGTAGCAGTCGTAACTGGGACAAAGACGAAGTGTGGATGGCAGGGAGTTCCAGGTGGAGGGGGCCAGAACAGAGAAACTCAAACCACCGTATTTTTTTCGTTTGAATTTGGGGACCACAAGGTAGTTAAGAGATGTTGAGCGGAGAGCTCTGTGGGGGATGTAGCGTGTTAGAACAGATGAAATGAAGGCAGGGGCTGCATCAGAGAGGGCCTTGAAAACTGTACATCCCAGCTTGAATGTGCAGCGCTTGGAAACAGGGAGCCAGTGAAGACTACGAAGGAGGGGGGTAACGTGCTGATGTTTAGGCTGGCGGAAAATCAGGCGGGCAGCCTGATTCTGCACCAGTTGCAGCCGGTGGAGGTGGCATGCGGGGATCCCCACATACAGCATGTTGGCGTAGTCGAGCCTGGAGGTGATAAGAGCGATGATGACTTGAGTCAGGGCATCTCTAGTGAGAAACCTACTGATTTTGCGGATCCGCCTAAGATGGAAAAAACAGGATGAGGTGACTGAGTTGATTTGTGGTCTCATCGAGAGGTCTTCAGAAATAATCACCCCCAGGCTCTTCACTGTGCTCACTGGAGTGGGTGCCGTCCCTAGGGATGATGGCCAAAAGGTGGTATTCCACGGGTTAGTGGGGCCCCCCACGAGTACTAGCTCAGTTTTTGTGGGGTTCAATTTCAGTTGGCTGTGATACATCCACTCTGCGATGGCCAGCATGATGGACTGAAAATTAAGACAGGAGGAAGGAAGGGAATCAATGGGAAAAATTAACTGAAGATCGTCCGCGTAGTTGAAGATTGTGACCGGGGTATTACAGAGGGAAGCTAAGAGGGGTTGCAAATACAAATTAAATAGAAGGGGGGATAGTGCAGAGCCCTGAGGGACCCCGCAGGTTAAGGATGTGTAGGGTGCGGAAAAGGTAGACAGGTGGACTGCTTGTGATCGCTGGTCAAGGAATGATCTAAGCCAGTCGAGGGCCACCCCCTGGATGCCGGCATTGTGGACACGGTCGATCAAGATGGCATGATCGACCGTGTCGAATGCTGCCGAAAGGTCTAAAAGGACAAGGGCCTGAGAGATGTTTTTGTCGGCACCTTTCCTGAGGGCATCCATGACTGCTACTATGACCGCCTCGGTGGAATGGAGGGGTCTGAATCCAGCTTGTTGGGCATCCAGGAAGGAGGATTTCTCTATGAAGGAGCTCAGGCAGCGGGTGACATAAGTCTCCAAGATCTTTCCTAAGTAAGGGAGGAGGGAGATGGGTCGATAATTACTTAGGATTGTGGGGTCCGCGTAGGTTTTTTTAAGATGGGTAGGAGGGCTGCTTGTTTGAAGGAGCGAGGGACCTCCCCAGTGGCAAGAGAGTTGTTAAACAAAGCTAGTGGGGGGGTCCGGAAAGGCCTTCCTCAAGATCTGAGGGGGGCAGCAGTCGTTAGGAGAACCTGAGCTGACTTCAAGAAGTAGTGAAGAAAATTCTTTTAAAGAAATTGGCGGAAACTCTGTCAAGAGGCTGGTGTTCCTGGGGGGGAGGGAAGGAGGAAGAGGGGATGAAGGGGTAGGGATATTATTTTTTATGGTTGTGATTTTATCGATGAAATAAGAGTTTAAAGAATCACACAGGGTTTGGGTTGGCTGGGGTTGGGGAGTGACCCTATCAGGCAGGGAAAGCTCGTTGACGATTGAAAAGATATCCTTGGCTTTGTTATTAGAGTCCATTATCTTTTGGGAAAAGTAGGCAGTTTTAGCTGTCAAGATCGATTTTTTGTAAGACTTTAGAGAGTCAGCATAAACGAGTCTGAGCTGCGGGTCGTAGTTGCGCCTCCAACGACGTTCAGCTTGCCGAAGAGCAAGTTTGTCAGCTTTAAGTTGGTCAGAGAACCATCGTTGAGCGTCGTGAGGGCGCTTGGCTTTGATTGTTTTGAAAGGGGCAACTTTGTCGCTTGCGAGAAGTAGCCATTCATCGAGATGATCAGCCTGATCCGCTAACGAGATCGAGGGGGTAGGTGAGGTGGAGGCCAATATGGCATGGAAGTCAGCCAGATTTGCCCTTTTCCAGTTGCGAGCTGAGAGATTCTTTACGTGGGGGGGGGGGGGGGGGGCAAGAAGTATGAAGATGAAGATGAAAGGAAATGAGGCAATGGTCGGACCATGAGCAGGGGAGGACAGCGGGGGGAGAAATGTCGAGATTGGACGTCCAGACCTGGTCCAGGATGTGGCCTTTATGGTGGGTAGGGGTGTGAACGTGCTGGTAAAAATTCATGCTAGTTAAGAGATCAGTAAATTCCGTGGAGGATTGGCTTTCGCGGGCATCAGATGGCCAATAGTTGAAGTCGCCGATAATCATGATTTTAGCATGATTAATCGCAAGTTGAGAGATGAAATCGCTGAATAGTTGGGGGAGGGATCTGTGTGTGGGATCAATATGGTGCGTCTATATATGAGGGATCTGTGTGTTGGATCTGTATGCTGCACCTATCTGACAGATTTTTATGAGGGATCTGTGTGCGGGATCTATATGGTGCATCTATATATGAGGGATCTGTGTGTGGGATCTGTATGATGCATCTATATATGAGGGATCTGTGTGTGGGATCTGTATGATGCATCTATATGTGGGGGATCTATATGGTGCATCTATATACGAGGGATCTGTGTTTGGGATCTGTAAGGTGCATCTATATATGAGGGATCTGTGTGTGGGATCTATATGGTGCATCTATATATGAGGGATCTGTGTGTGGGATCTGTATGATGCATCTATATATGAGGGATCTGTGTGTGGGATCTGTATGGTGCATCTATATATGAGGGATCTGTGTGTGGGATCTGTATGGTGCATCTATATATGAGGGATCTGTGTGTGGGATCTGTATGGTGCATCTATATATGAGGGATCTGTGTGTGGGATCTATATGGTGCATCTATATATGAGGGATCTGTGTGTGGGATCTGTATGGTGCATCTATATATGAGGGATCTGTGTGTGGGATCTGTATGATGCATCTATATATGAGGGATCTGTGTGTGGGATCTGTATGGTGCATCTATATATGAGGGATCTGTGTGTGGGATCTGTATGGTGCATCTATATATGAGGGATCTGTGTGTGGGATCTATATGGTGCATCTATATATGAGGGATCTGTGTGTGGGATCTATATGGTGCATCTATATATGAGGGATCTGTGTGTGGGATCTGTATGATGCATCTATCTGACAGATTTTTATGAGGGATCTGTGTGCGGGATCTATATGGTGCATCTATATATGAGGGATCTGTGTGTGGGATCTGTATGGTGCATCTATATATGAGGGATCTGTGTGTGGGATCTATATGGTGCTTCTATATATGAGGGATCTGTGTGTGGGATCTATATGGTGCATCTATATATGAGGGATCTGTGTGTGGGATCTGTATGGTGCATCTATATATGAGGGATCTGTGTGTTGGATCTATATGGTGCATCTATATATGAGGGATCTGTGTGTGAGATCTTTATGGTGCATCTATATATGAGGGATCTGTGTGTGGGATCTATATGGTGCATCTATATATGAGGGATCCGTGTGTGGGAGCTGTATGGTGCATCTATGTGACAGATCTGTGTGAGGGATCTGTATGATTCATCTATATGACCGATGTGTGCGATGGGCCTCTCTGATGCATACATATGATGGATCTGTCTGACAGATCTGTATGTCACAGTTATGTGACATATCTGTGTGAGGGATCTGTAGGATGCATCTATGTAATCGATCTTTTGAAGGGGTTTGTAGGATGCATCTATATGACAGATTTGTGTGAGGGATCTGTATGGTGCATCTATATATGAGGGATCTGTGTGTGGGATCTGTATGGTGCATCTATATATGAGTGATCTGTGTGTGGGATCTGTATGATGCATCTATATATGAGGGATCTGTGTGTGGGATCTGTAAGGTGCATCTATATATGAGGGATCTGTGTGTGGGATCTATATGGTGCATCTATATATGAGTGATCTGTGTGTGGGATCTGTATGATGCATCTATATATGAGGGATCTGTGTGTGGGATCTATATGGTGCATCTATATATGAGTGATCTGTGTGTGGGATCTGTATGATGCATCTATATATGAGGGATCTGTGTGTGGGATCTGTATGGTGCATCTATATATGAGTGATCTGTGTGTGGGATCTGTATGGTGCATCTATATATGAGTGATCTGTGTGTGGGATCTGTATGGTGCATCTATATATGAGTGATCTGTGTGTGGGATCTGTATGATGCATCTGTATATGAGTGATCTGTGTGTGGGATCAGTATGGAGCATCTTTGTGAGGGATCTGACACCTGACCTGTGCAATGATAATGCTCTTTGCTTCTTATGTTTAATTCCTGCAAGTGGATATATTTTGTTTCATGATTGCTCTGACCCGTCGTGGGCGCCTTACAAATCCTCTAATGAACACAGTTTTCAGAGGAGAGGCGGTTTGGGATTACTTGGCCCTGTACATTTCTTTGGGGTGCTTTCTATACGTGGATGCTGAGCCTGTTCACTCTCCTGTGACAGCTTAAGAAGGTTTGTCTACAGGACACTCCATCTTTTTAACTCTTTGGGGTATGTGTACTAAGATTTTGCGCCATGCTTGCGTCACAAAAGTAATGCAAATTGATGCAAAATCTTTTTTTATTTATTTTGCACTGGAAAGTCACATAAAAGTAACGCAAAGAAGCGCTTAGAGCTGTTTCGCATTAATTAGCGCCAAGGGGGGCTCCATGGGTGATGCATGGGCGTTCCCATGCAACCACCCAAAGTTTTTGTCGCAAAAACCTATTTACTTGAAAAAGTAGACCGGGATTTGAGGCAAAAAATAGAGCCCATTTCAGATCGGCGGCGCCGCAGCGGTGAGATGCTTTTATTTCTCCGTTCTTTTCCGACGTAGCATGTGTGCCCCACTGTACAGCACAATTACAAGGTGGGAACAGGTTTAAAGTTAGTCTAAGCATGGAACGGGGTCCTTCCGGTACAAAACCTCTGCTAGACTCACGCAGACACCCTTGCACTGTGGTACAAAGCTGCGTGCCTGGCGCACGGCAGCCCATTTCAGCGCCAGTGCTTGGGAGAGGGGAGGAGAGAGCCATATGCTGTGGACAGGGAGCTCTCCTTCTTGGCTGCTGCACTGCCTTGGGTGAGAATTTAGTCTTTCGGCCCCTTATGTCTCTCAATAACGTTGGCCATTTGTTTTTTTCTCAATTGAGTTTGAAGGCTTGGCTGCCCCGTGCCCAGTAAAGCGCTTCTGAAATGGCAGCAGGTTTGGGGCAGACTCAGTCATGCGGCCCAAGCTGTCTCACATACAAAAGCTTGCTTTGCCGGAGTCTAGAGGTGGGCTGCGTGTGGGGAGCTTGCTGTGCTGGAGTATAGAGGAGTGCTGCGTATGGGAAGCGTGCTGTGCTGGATTATAGAGGTGGGCTGCGTATGGGAAGCTTGCTGTGCTGGAGTCTGAAGGTGGGCTGTGTGTGGGAAGCTTGCTGTGCTGGAGTGTAGAGAAGTGCTGCGTATGGGAAGCTTGCTGTGCTGGAGTCTGGAGGTGGGCTGTGTGTGGGAAGCTTGCTGTGCTGGAGTCTGGAGGTGGGCTGCGTGTGGGAAGCTTGCTGTGCTGGAGTCTGGAGGTGGGCTGCATGTGGGAAGCTTGCTGTGCTGGAGTCTGGAGGTGGGCTGTGTGTGGGAAGCTAGCTGTGCTGGAGTATAGAGAAGTGCTGCGTATGGGAAGCTTGCTGTGCTGGAGTCTGGAGGTGGGCTGTGTGTGGGAAGCTAGCTGTGCTGGAGTCTGCAGGTGGGCTGCGTGTGGGAAGCGTGCTGGGCTGGAGTCTGGAGGTGGGCTGCGTGTGGGTAGCTTGCTGTGCTGGAGTCTGGAGGTGGGCTGCGTGTGGGAAGCGTGCTGTGCTGGTGTCTGGAGGTGGGCTGCGTGTGGGAAGCGTGCTGTGCTGGAGTCTGGAGGTGGGCTGCATGTGGGAAGCTTGCTGTGCTGGAGTTCAGAGGTGGGCTGTGTGTGGGAAGCTTGCTGTGCTGGAGTCTGCAGGTGGGCTGCGTGTGGGAAGCGTGCTGGGCTGGAGTCTGGAGGTGGGCTGCGTGTGGGAAGCTTGCTGTGCTGGAGTCTGGAGGTGGGCTGCGTGTGGGAAGCTTGCTGTGCTGGAGTCTGGAGGTGGGCTGCGTGTGGGAAGCGTGCTGGGCTGGAGTCTGGAGGTGGGCTGCGTGTGGGTAGCTTGCTGTGCTGGAGTCTGGAGGTGGGCTGCGTGTGGGTAGCTTGCTGTGCTGGAGTCTGGAGGTGGGCTGTGTGTGGGAAGCTTGCTGTGCTGGAGTCTGCAGGTGGGCTGCGTGTGGGAAGCGTGCTGGGCTGGAGTCTGGAGGTGGGCTGCGTGTGGGTAGCTTGCTGTGCTGGAGTCTGGAGGTGGGCTGCGTGTGGGAAGCTTGCTGTGCTGGAGTCTGGAGGTGGGCTGCGTGTGGGAAGCGTGCTGTGCTGGAGTCTGGAGGTGGGCTGCATGTGGGAAGCTTGCTGTGCTGGAGTTCAGAGGTGGGCTGTGTGTGGGAAGCTTGCTGTGCTGGAGTCTGCAGGTGGGCTGCGTGTGGGAAGCGTGCTGGGCTGGAGTCTGGAGGTGGGCTGCATGTGGGAAGCTTGCTGTGCTGGAGTCTGGAGGTGGGCTGCGTGTGGGAAGCTTGCTGTGCTGGAGTCTGGAGGTGGGCTGCATGTGGTAAGCGTGCTGTGCTGGATTATAGAGGTGGGCTGCGTGTGGGAAGTGGGCTGCGTGTGGGAAGCTTGCGTGCTGGAGTCTGGAGGTGGGCTGCGTGTGAGAAGCTTGCTGTGCTGGAGTATAGAGGTGGGCTGCGTGTGGGAAGCTTGCTGTGCTGGAGTCCTGGAGGTGGGCTGCATGTGGGAAGCTTGCTGTGCTGGAGTCTGGAGTTGGGCTGCGTGTGGGTAGCTTGCTGTGCTGGAGTCTGGAGGTGGGCTGCATGTGGGAAGCTTTCTGTGCTGAAGTCTGGAGGTGGGCTGCGTGTGGGAAGCGTGCTGGGCTGGAGTCTGGAGGTGGGCTGCGTGTGGGAAGCTTGCTGTGCTGGAGTCTGGTGGTGGGCTGCGTGTGGGAAGCTTGCTGTGCTGGAGTCTGGAGGTGGGCTGCGTGTGGGAAGCTTGCTGTGCTGGAGTTTGGAGGTGGGCTGCATGTGGGAAGCTTTCTGTGCTGAAGTCTGGAGGTGGGCTGCGTGTGGGAAGCTTGCTGTGCTTGAGTCTGGAGTTGGGCTGCGTGTGGGTAGCTTGCTGTGCTGGAGTTTGGAGGTGGGCTGCATGTGGGAAGCTTGCTGTGCTGGAGTCTGGAGGTGGGCTGCGTGTGGGAAGCTTGCTGTGCTGGAGTCTGGAGGTGGGCTGCGTGTGAGAAGCTTGCTGTGCTGGAGTATAGAGGTGGGCTGCGTGTGGGAAGCTTGCTGTGCTGGAGTCCTGGAGGTGGGCTGCATGTGGGAAGCTTGCTGTGCTGGAGTCTGGAGTTGGGCTGCGTGTGGGTAGCTTGCTGTGCTGGAGTTTGGAGGTGGGCTGCATGTGGGAAGCTTTCTGTGCTGAAGTCTGGAGGTGGGCTGCGTGTGGGAAGCTTGCTGTGCTTGAGTCTGGAGGTGGGCTGCATGTGGGAAGCTTGCTGTGCTGGAGTTCAGAGGTGGGCTGTGTGTGGGAAGCTTGCTGTGCTGGAGTCCGGAGGTGGGCTGTGTGTGGGAAGCTTGAGAACACCTTTTCACTGTACAATACTGCAACGGATGGACTCTGTCAATGCTTCTTGTTTCAAGGAGCACGTATTGTTTGCTGGTTTCATTTCATTTTTCTTGGTGACACTCGGCCCTGGCCTGTGACATGGGCTTGGGGGGGCTCTTGTAGAACCCTCTTGTACCCAAAGCAGGGAGGCGGGCAGCAGCTCTTTGTGTGCTCTTGGTGGTTGCACACAGGCCTTTTCTCCCAGGGTTTGCTACGGTCCGGCTCCCCCAGGACCCGACGTCACGTGCACGGTCTCCATGGGCGACGGCGGGCCAATGGATAAAATGCCGGCTCTTTGTCTGGATGGACCAGCCTGCCCCTTGTGTGCTCGGTCTGGAGCTGGACAAGGCTGGGAAGGGCTGCTGACCCTCCCTCGCCCCCCGGTCTGGAGCTGTGCAAGGCTAGGGACTGCACTCCCCCCGAGAGCCTTTGTGGCGAGCACGAAATCCACGAAAATGGAGGGTCCTGCCCCTTAGTACCAATATCAGCAATATACCCCTCCTGCAAACACAGCAATCTCATAATAAAGAGCACACAAGACACAGTGGTTGTTGGAGAAAATATTGCTGCAGGTTTATTTGCATAATAAAATACATGCCAACATGGTGGGTTAACTTACCGGTGATCCAAGGGCAGGCAGCAGTGACACCCCTAAGCTGCCCTGCCCACCTGATGAGCCAAATTGCACTGTGGCCCTAACCAATCGGTGCTCACCATTTAGGGGGATTACTGTAGTAAAGTACAAAGGTAGTTCCAAGCAGGTAGAGAGTTGTAACATGCAGGTTTATTCGCAGCACAGAGAAACACAGCAGATCACCATCTGGCCAGACAGCAACTGACACAGGTGGAATTCACAGGTAGAATCATTACAATCATAACATGTTAAAGCTCCAGGTAGGAGACAGTGAAAACAGACTAAATGAACAAAAGCTATTTACAATAATTACCCCTTACATCACGTAGACCACCAGTCCACCCATTTACTCACGCCCCTTGAGGGGACGGAGCGTATTCAGGCAAGCCCCCAGTTTCTCAGGTTTACAACCACCTGCAGAACTAACGGGGCGCCGTCTTTCCTCCAGGGTCCTGCCGTAAGGACTTCCTGGGGTTGTTTAGCATTTGCACCCTTGTTGTGCTCCTGAAGAGGGTACCCTAATGTACCATTCAGCTTCTGGATTGCCCTGTAACTCTGCCTGCAACACAAAATAACCCGTTAACAGCCTACCATCCTGTCCCAAAGGCGCTGGGATACTCGGGGATTCCGGTACTATCCCTGGACTGATAGTAGGTTTAGGGGTAAAGAGAAACACTGGCGCCTTTAGTAAGGGTTTAAGAGAGGGCTTTATTGGTATATAAGTCTTTCTGAGTAGGGGTCCGACTCGGTCCCTGAAATGAGACGCTGGATCCAAGGGAAAGGTAGCTTGCTCCAGCTTGGCTTTCTTCTTCCTTGGATGGCGACTGGTACCGGGGCTTCTGAGGGGGACGTCTCTCACCACGAGTCTCCTCCGCTCCGGTGCAGAAAAGAAAGGAAAAGGGGGTCAGGTAACGGTGATGACCACTAGTACTAAGTAGGGCCGGGAGTGAGTGAAACCAGTGATAGTGCGTCTCGAGCCTTACTGAAGTTCCGTGAGCTAAGGGTAGAGTGCACGTGAGGGGAGGGAAGGTGAAGCTGTACAAGGGCTTTACACGTTTATACTCTAGGCTGGCTTTTCTGCCCCTCCCAACCTGCCATACGACCCGTACCTCTTGGAGCCACGCTCCTCCCGTGGGACGTGGCGGTGCGCAGAGTGGAAACGTTGGCCTCCTGGCTTCGTGGTCCCGGTCTTTTCTTCCTCCTCGGGGTCCTTCTGGTCTCGTTCTCCGTCCTCTTCTCCGAGCTCCTCCAGGTAAACGCTGTTCGTCCTCTTACTCCCAGGTCCGGCTTTTGACGTTCCGACGCTGCCGAGGGGCGGGGACTCTTCCTAGTGGTCCGGACTGTTAAAGGGGCCGTGTGTTTTGGAATCGGCCGGCCAGCTCGTTTCCTGGTCTTCGGTCCACGGGCATTCTGGTAGCTGTGGGGAAAAGCGGCAAGGTGAGAGGGGGGTGGCGGACCACCAGTCCGTAGGGGTGTTCATGTCCTGTCCGCTCACCCAGTCACATACCTCCCCCCCCTGGCTTCTCCCGTTCGGGGAGAGGAAACACGCGGGAAAGGAAGTCCGCATTCCCATTGTCCTTCCCTTTTCGATGGTGCACCGAGAAGGAGTAGGGCTGTAAAGATAGGAACCATCTTAACACTCGGGGATTTTGACTGCTATTCTGATGTATCCATTTCAAGGGGGCATGGTCCGTATGAAGGATGAATTGTTTTTCCTCCAGGTAGTACCTTAATTTCTCTATTGCCCATTTGATGGCCAGGGCCTCCCTCTCGATGGTGGAATATCTACACTCCCTGGGAAAGAGCTTTCTGCTCACATACAACACGGGGTGTTTTATCCCTTCTTCATCAACCTGGGACAGCACGGCGCCTATTCCCACGTTAGAGGCGTCAGTGGCTAGTATAAATGGCTTGGTATAGTCCGGGGATACCAGGACTGGGGCTGTGGTCATTGTACTTTTTAGGAGGTGAAAAGCATTCAGGGACACTTGGGAGGGTTGTGTAAATTCACGTAGTTTTGTGTCCTTTTTTAGAAGATCAGTTAGGGGTGCAGCTACCTCGGCAAAGCATGGTATAAACCGGCGGTAGTAACCTACCAGTCCTAGGAAGGCCCTTAGATCTCTTTTGTTAGCAGGAAAGGGAACTTTATCTATCGCTCTCACTTTCTCGCTTTGAGGAGCTATGGCGCCCTCCCCTAGTACGTAACCCAGGTAGTTCACGCTGTTGAATGCTGCTCTGGACTTTTTGGCGTTGATATGTAACCCGGCCCTTCGTAGAGCGGAGAGTATGACTTGCAGATGACGCAGATGTTCATTCCAATCCTGGCTGTAAATGATGATATCGTCCAGGTATGCCGAGCTGAACGAGACATAAGGTCGTAACACCTGGTTCATCAGGCGCTGAAAAGTCGCCGGGGCGCCATGGAGTCCAAAGGGGAGGACTGTGAATTCATATAGACCGTCGTCCGTAACGAAGGCTGTCTTCTTCCTGTCTTCCTCACGAAGAGGCACCTGCCAATACCCCTTCGTGAGATCTATGGTGGTAATGTACCAGACGTCGCCTATTTTTTCGATCAATTCGTCCACCCGAGGGATAGGGTAGGTATTGAAGTGTGACACAGCATTCAAGGCCCTGAAGTCCATACAGAACCGTTTGGTACCGTCTGGTTTGGGTATCATGACGATTGGGGAAGACCAGTGGCTCTGGGAGGGCTGGATCACTCCCAACTGAAGCATCTCTTGGACTTCCCTTCTCACTATGGCTCTTCTGGCTGCTGGTATCCGGTAGGGCCGTTGTTTTACCACTTTACCCAGAAGGGTTTCGATGCAGTGTTCAACAAGACTCGTTCTCCCAGGTAGGTCTGAAAGAAAAAACGTCGGAGAAGGGCTCCAGGACACGGGCCAACTCATCCTTCTCCCGTGATGTCAAATCCTGGTTTATCACCAACTGATCCAAAGTTGAGGTGCCGATGGATGTGGAGGGTGTGACCAAATGACCGGCCAGCGGTAAGGGCCCTAACCATTCTTTCAACATATTTATATGGTATGTTTGAGTTTTCGTGGATGACAGGCGTAACCTGTAGGTTGTCTGACCGATGGCTTCAAGAACCTCGAAGGGACCTTGCCATTCATTTTTGGTTTTGTTGCTTATGGATGGCAGCAGCACCAGAGCCCACTTCCCCACGTCGATCCTTCTCAGCCTCTTTCCCTTGTCATATGTCTTTTTGTATCTCACTTGTTGTTGCTCCAAAGTGGAATGGGCTAGTTCTCGTAGCTTCCCCTATTTGGCTCTTAACTGGGTGGTGTATTCTAGCATGCTCTTCTGTTCTTGTGATTCTTCGTTCTTCCACATGTCCTTCGTCATCTCTAGGAGTGACCTGGGAAGCCTTCCATATAGTAGTTCGAAGGACAAACACCCCAGACTACTCTGTTTCTGGGCCCTTATGACATGTTATGTTATGTTATGTTAAAAAGTTTATACCGCGCACGTACACCGAAACGGTTTCTTGGCGCTCATAACAGACATAACGAATCAGGGCAAGGGTGTTATTCTGAGGCAGCTTTGAAAAGGAAAGTTTTCAAAGTTTTTCTAAACAACTCATAAGAGGGGCAGTGACGGAAAGAAGAAGGGAGGGAATTCCAAAAGGAAGGGCCTGTGAAAGAAAAACGCATTCCGCCGTGTTTTTTGCGTCGGATAGACGGGATGCAGAGAAGGTTATCAGCAGAAGATCTTAGGTTGCGTGTGGGGAGGTATCTCTTTAGCTTGGAGGAGATGAATTCGGGGGCGCGGTTATGGAGAGCTTTGAATATGGTGCAGCCGAGTTTGAAGGAGCACCGTTTAGCCACTGGGAGCCAATGAAGGCTCCTCAGAAGGGGTGAGACATGCTGGTGTTTGGGTTGGTGGAACACCAAGCGGGCGGCCTGATTCTGAATTAGCTGGAGTTTTTGGAGCTGATAGGCAGGAATCCCCACATACAAGATGTTTGCAAAGTCAACCCTGGAGATGACCAAAGCCAGTATGACTAATATGAGTGCCTCTCTGGTAAGAAATCGACAGATCTTGCGAATCCTTCGCAGTTGGAAAGAGCAGGATGAGATGACAGCCGAGATCTGGGATTTCATAGATAAGTCCTCAAAAATGACCACTCCTAGGCTTTTCACAGAGCTGACCGGGCGAGGGGGGATGCCAAGAGAAGGAGGCCAGTAGTTGTCATCCCAAGGATTGGAAGGACCACCCACCAGAACAAGTTCCGTCTTAGACGGATTCAGCTTGAGCTGACTGTGAGCCATCCAGTCAGAGATGAACAACATCGTTATTTGAAAGTTGGAACGAGAGGAAGGTGAGGTGTCCAAAGGGAAGACCAACTGCAGGTTGTCTGCATAATTATAAATAGTGGCAGGGGAATGACGAAGGGAAGCCATAAGAGGTTGCATATACAAATTAAAAAGAAGCGGGGAAAGAGCTGAGCCCTGGGGGACACCACAGGTGAGGGGAGAAAAAGGGGCAGAAAAGGTAGAAAGATGGACTGCCTGGGAGCGGCTTTGCAGGAAGGATCGAACCCAGTCAAGGGCGATGCCCTGGATGCCGGCATTTCTGACACGGTCGATCAGAATAGTATGATCGACCGTGTCAAAAGCCGCAGAGAGATCCAACAGTATAAGGGCTTGGGAAATGTTATTGTCGACACCAGCTCTAAGAGTGTCCATAACTGCCGCGATTACCATCTCTGTGGAGTGGAGGGGGCGAAAACCAGCCTGTTGGGGATCCAAGAAAAGAGAAGTCTCCACAAACGTGCTCAGACACCTAGTAACATAAGTTTCTAGGATCTTTCCCAGAAAAGGAAGAAGGGAGATGGGTCTGTAATTGCTCAACACAAGTGGGTCTGCGTTGGGCTTTTTCAGAATAGGTAATACCACAGCCTGCTTGAAAGCTTCTGGAACAACTCCTGATGTTAGAGAGGAGTTGAGGAGGGCCAAGGCAGGATCAGGACAGGCCATGAAGATTTCTTTAAGAATATGTGGGGGGCAGCAGTCCTTGGGTGAACCGGAGCAGACTTTATGAAGAAGACTGTGGAAGTCGGTGATGGAAATAGGAGGGAAAGTATGACATTTCTGAGGGTTTTCAGAGGGGAGGGGAAATGGTTTGGAAGGGGAAGGTGGAACGATATTGTTTTTAATAGTGGAAATTTTATCTTGAAAGACGGTATTTAGCTCATCACATAGTGCCTGGGTGGGCACCGGCGGAAGAGTGATGCGATCGGGAAGGGAGAGCTCATTGACGATCGCAAAGATGTCTTTGGCTTTTGAAGCCGACTCCAAAATTTTACAGGAAAAGTAAGAAGTCTTTGCCTCAAGTATCGAGGATTTATATTTGTGAAGTAGAGTGATAAACTCTGCCTTGAGTAATGGGTCGTACTTGAGGCGCCACCGACGTTCAGCTTGACGAAGAGCTAATTTGTCAAGTTTAAGCTGGGCATTAAACCAACGCTGGGCGTCGTGGGGGCGCTGGACTTTTATAGTCTTTAAGGGAGCTACAGTGTCGGCTGCTGCCTTCAGCCAATGCTCAAGAATGGAGGCTTGAAGAGAGACAAAATCAGAAACTGAAGGGGCTGAAGCTGCCAAAAGGGAGTGAAGTTTTGGCAAGTTGGCATTTTTCCAATTGCGAGCCCTGATGTTAGCCGGGCGCGGAGGGCGGGGGAAGCTAGGAAGGTCAACAGAAAAAGAAATAAGGTAGTGGTCTGACCAGGTGCAAGGGGTGATCAGAGGAGGGTCGATGTCAAGGTTAGCCATCCAGACCTGATCGAGAATGTGGCCCTTGCAGTGGGTGGGAGTGGAAATCAATTGCTGGCAGTTCAAGCTGGTAAGGGTTTCTGAGAACAGCTCAGACAATCGGCTTTCTTGAGGGTCATTAGGCCAGTAATTAAAATCGCCCAAGATGATAATCCTGGAGTGATTGATAAGAAGCTGGGAGACCAGCTCCCCAACTGATTGAGCGAAAGAAGGCATGTAAGAGGGGGTCTGTACATAAGCACGCAGATGAGGGAGGTAGTGACTGAGCGGAGCTGTATAACGAGGGTTTGAGTATTGGGGATGGGAGTGCAGTCTAAGATGGAAAAGACATGTTCTTTACGAATTATGGCAGCAACTCCACCACCAGTTTGCCCCCTAGGGCGGTTAACATGTAAGATATAGTAGCCGTTAGGGATAGCGGCTAGGATATCGGGTACAGAGTCCTCTGTTAGCCAGGTCTCGGACAGAAAAAGAATATCTATGTTGGTGTCATCTAGAAGGCGGTAAATCTCTAATTGGTGTTTCACCAGGGAGCGTGTGTTTAGATAGAGGATAGTGAGGGCACAGGAGGCAGGGGTGGGGGGGGGAAGATTAGAGGGTACGGGTGAGAAGGCAGGACCGGGCAGGAGAGGAGAGATCGTGAACGGGGGGAGTAAAATGCCACACTCCTGGGCCCTCCTAATAGCCTCAGGCGGCAGAGGAACAGCATGTTGGAGGGAGCGAAGAACCGCAGAAGAGTACAGGAGAGTTTGGGCAGGGAGTATGGCCGCAGGTCGCGGCCGGCCGCGGACGGGCGCAGACGGGCAGGACTTTGGCTTGACTTCGGCGCGAAGTCGGCGCTCCCGCTGCGCTCGTCCGCTGCGCTTCCGCCATATCGTCATTTTATATGATAGGGGCGTGAAACCACTAGACCGCTAACCTGCGCTGGGTGCGTCAGGGCAGAAGTGGAGAAGAGAAAGGCGGGCAATGGCGCTCTAGAGTACGACCCTCCGCACAAACGGCACTCAGCCGGGGCGGAACGGGGTCTGGAGCGAGGGAAACAGGTTATATTACCCACAGAGAGCAACAACAAAAGCCAGTTGCAGTTATAACAGTCACAGTAATTATTAAAACATGTACAGCGGTAAATGCGGAGGAGCCGCTGTAAAATGCTATTAGTCAGCTAGTCAAATCACGAAAAGTAAATAACACATTGGCAGCCTGGATCGCCGCGTCTGTCAACTGTGGCCCGCGTTGACTTCCCAGATATACTCTATGGTCAATAACCACTAGACCGCTAACCTGCGCTGGGTGCGTCAGGGCGGAAGTGGAGAAGAGAAAGGCGGGCAATGGCGCTCTAGAGTACGACCCTCCGCACAAACGGCACTCAGCCGGGGCGGAACGGGGTCTGGAGCGAGGGAAACAGGTGAGATTACCCACAGAGAGCAACAACAAAAGCCAGTTGCAGTTATAACAGTCACAGTAATTATTAAAACATGTACAGCGGTAAATGCGGGGGAGCCGCGGTAAAATGCTATTAGTCAGCTAGTCAAATCACGAAAAGTAAATAACACATTGGCAGCCTGGATCGCCGCGTCTGTCAACTGTGGCCCGCGTTGACTTCCCAGATATACTCTATGGTCAATAACCACTAGACCGCTAACCTGCGCTGGGTGCGTCAGGGCGGAAGTGGAGAAGAGAAAGGCGGGCAATGGCGCTCTAGAGTACGACCCTCCGCACAAACGGCACTCAGCCGGGGCGGAACGGGGTCTGGAGCGAGGGAAACAGGTGAGATTACCCACAGAGAGCAACAACAAAAGCCAGTTGCAGTTATAACAGTCACAGTAATTATTAAAACATGTACAGCGGTAAATGCGGAGGAGCCGCGGTAAAATGCTATTAGTCAGCTAGTCAAATCACGAAAAGTAAATAACACATTGGCAGCCTGGATCGCCGCGTCTGTCAACTGTGGCCCGCGTTGACTTCCCAGATATACTCTATGGTCAATAACCACTAGACCGCTAACCTGCGCTGGGTGCGTCAGGGCGGAAGTGGAGAAGAGAAAGGCGGGCAATGGCGCTCTAGAGTACGACCCTCCGCACAAACGGCACTCAGCCGGGGCGGAACGGGGTCTGGAGCGAGGGAAACAGGTGAGATTACCCACAGAGAGCAACAACAAAAGCCAGTTGCAGTTATAACAGGGCGAGGGGTAGAAGTCGGTCCCAGGTGGGCCCTTCCGCGCTCAGCATCTTCTTTAGGGTTGACTTGAGGGTCTGGTTGTACCTTTCAACAAGGCCATCTGTCTGCGGGTGGTACACCGAGGTCTTCAGATGCTTGATGTCTAGAGAGGTACATACTTCCTTCATCAGCTTGGAGGTGAAGGGGGTCCCTTGATCGGTGAGCACCTCTTTGGGGAACCCCACGCGGGAGAACAATTCCACAAACTTCTCGGCTATAGCAGAGGTTGTGGTGGTCCGTAACAGAAAGGCCTCCACAAACCGGGTGGCGTAGTAGACTATCACGAGGGCATACAGGTGTCCTCGCCCTGTCTTCGGCAGTGGTCCGATTATATCCATTCCGACCCTTTCGAAGGGGGCTCCTATGATGGGCATCCTTTGTAGAGGCGCAGCACTAGGTCGATGGGTGTTTCTTCTTTGGCACACCTCACATTTGGCACAGAAATCTTGCACATCCCGATATATCCCAGGCCAAAAGAATTGACGAACGATACTCTCCGTGGTTTTTTCTTTGCCTGCATGTCCTGCGGTCAAATGGGCATGAGCAAAGAAGAGTACCTGCTCCCGGAATGAGCGGGGCACGAGCAATTGTAGTACTCCATCCTGCCGGGCTTGGCGGTATAGCAATTCGTTCTTCACCATAAATCGGGGGTACGTCTGGGGGTTGGTCCCATCTGAGGCATGGGCACTTTCCCATGCATGGAACAGGGTCCTGTCCTCTCCCTGAGCAAAGCGAAAACTTCGATCAATTACCCAAGGTTCTGGAGACAGGTATGTGGATAGGGCCCCTCCCCGTACAGGTTTGGACAGGGTCTCCCTAAAGAGGGATAAGAATTCGGGGTTGTCCGTCCCCAGAATCATGTCCTCTGGCAGAGAATCCACCACCCCCACCCTGACCATACAGGGATCTCTATCGGGTAGGACTATTGTAATGGAGGCCACAGGGTAGGGTTTCACATCCCTGTGTACACAGCGGATGTATACGGGAGTCTGAGGGGTGATCTGGTCAGGAGAGACAAAGCCCGCCTGAATCACCGATTGTCGGAACCCTGAATTCAGAAGGCCCTTACCCTAAAACCATTCATCCTCATACTCACATAGAACGTGCTGCCCATTTCCGCGGAGTACATCACTGTTTTCGGGAGATACCCGACCTCCATAGGCTCCTCCGGGGTTTTTCTTCGGGTGCACATTCTCGCTATGTGGCCCCACTCCCCACACTCGAAGCACTGTGGACCTCTTGTCATGGGGGACATCATTCCAGTCGGTCTAAGTAATCTGGGAATCTCGTTTTCTGTTTTGGGTTTCTTTTCCACTTTTAGGAGAGGTATGGTTTTGTGTGCCTTTTCAGGTTCCCAAGGGCTGGTCTCGGGCTGAGCCCTAGCATAGTGAGACGCCATTTCTATGGCTTGTTCAACATTAAGCCCGGCGTGTTGGCGCAACCAGCGTTGAGTGGCATACGGCAGCGCTTCCATAAACTGCTCCAAGTACACTTTATTCAGTATCTCTTCCTTGCTGCAGAGATCTGGTCGTAGCCATTTATCTGCGGCCATCCTTAGTCTGAAGAATAGGGTCTTTGGGTTTTCGGCTGGCACCCCTCTTTCCTTCCGGAAACGTACGCGGTAGGCTTCTTGGTCTAGACCAAGATGGTCTAGGATTACACCCTTGATGATCGCATACGTCGTGGTTCCCAGAGGGTTAGCGGCTTGATAGGCCGATTGGGCTTCTCCAGTAAGGAGTGGAGCTAGGAAGAAGGGCCACTTCTCTTCGGGCCACCCCATTGCACGGGCGGCTCTTTCAAAATTCAGGAGAAATGCGTCCGGATCCTCACCGTGCACATACTTTTGCAGGACCACTCCCGAAGAATGGGGGGTATGCAGACGCACTTCTCCGGGGATGACCTGGGTGGGAGGCGGCACATTCTTTAGGCTCTCGAGCTGGGCCGTGATGGTGGTTGTAAAAAGTTCTCTGTCTGCCTGAGCGGAGGTTAGTTGGCTCTCCACGGCCCACTCCAATTTTTCCTGGCCTTTGATAATGTGTTCAATCAGGGCCTCCATCTTGGTATTGCGGATGGATGGTGGAGGAGATCCCACTTCTGACACCAGTTGTCCCAAAGGCGCTGGGATACTCGGGGATTCCGATACTATCCCTGGACTGATAGTAGGTTTAGGGGTAAAGAGAAACACTGGCGCCTTTAGTAAGGGTTTAAGAGAGGGCTTTATTGGTATATAAGTCTTTCTGAGTAGGGGTCCGACTCGGTCCCTGAAATGAGACGCTGGATCCGAGGAAAAGGTAGCTTGCTCCAGCTTGGCTTTCTTCTTCCTTGGACGGCGACTGGTACCGGGTCTTCTGAGGGGGATGTCTCTCACCACGAGTCTCCTCCGCTCCGGTGCAGAAAAGAAAGGAAAAGGGGGTCAGGTAACGGTGATGACCACTAGTACTAAGTAGGGCCGGGAGTGAGTGAAACCAGTGATAGTGCGTCTCGAGCCTTACTGAAGTTCCGTGAGCCAAGGGTAGAGTGCACGTGAGGGGAGGGAAGGTGAAGCTGTACAAGGGCTTAACACGTTTATACTCTAGGCTGGCTTTTCCGCCCCACCCAACCTGCCATACGACCCCGTACCTCTTGGAGCCACGCTCCTCCCGTGGGACCGTGGTGGGGCTCAGAGTGGAAACGTTGGCCTCCTGGCTTCGCCGTCCCGGTCTTTTCTTCCTCCTCGGGGTCCTTCTGGTCTCGCCTTTCTCGTTCTCCATCCGCTTCTCCGAGCTCCTCCAGGGAAACGCCGTTCGTCCTCTTACTCCCAGTTCCGGCTTTTGACATTCCGACGCTGCCGAGGGGTGGGGACTCTTCATCGTGGTCCGGACTGTTAAAGGGGCTGTGTGTTTTGGAATCGGCCGGCCAGCTCGTTTCCTGGTCTTCGGTCCACGGGCATTCTGGTAGCTGTGGGGAAAAGCGGCAAGGTGAGAGGGGGTGGCGGACCACCAGTCCGTAGGGGTGTTCATGTCCTGTCCGCTCACCCTGTCACGCATCCCTAGCCACCTTACCAGCCGACACACCAGGTAAGCGGTAGGGAGGGAAACGGCATGCAACCTCAGCAAAAAAGGATCGCCAGGTGGGCGGGTCAGGTAGATATTAGTTGCTCCCTGCCCCCTGACACACCAGAAATGACCCAAAACACGCCAGACCCAAGAGGGTCGAAACACTAGCCCGGCTGGCTATGTGCCTTCATGTGGAACTAAGGTGGCCGCCCTCGTAGGGAGGCCCCCTGCGTGGCAGCGGTCTGCCTAAGCATGGGCGAATTTTGCGAATCTCGCGTTTGCGAATTTTGCGGATTTGCGAATTGGCAATCCGCAAAATCCGCGAATTCTCGCGAATTTGCGGATTTTTTTTTTTTTGTGTTCGCAAGTGTTTCTACCAGTTCGCGAGGATTTGGTACTAGTTCGCAATTGCGAACTTACTTGTCGGCTCGCAACGGTCGCGACTATGTTGTTTCTACGTCTGGTTCATCATCACAGCCTCCCAGCACCCTCTGTTTCACCACTGGCACCCTCTCTTTGACCCATGCCACCCTCTGTTACATCAATGCCACCCTCTGGTTCATCATCACTGTAGAAGATGGGGGGGGGAAAGCAAGCCCACCTGCCCTGCTTGAACTGACATGAATTAATTTGGGGTTAGTTTATTAACAACACCTGCCCTGCCCCAACTGACAATAATGAATTAGGGGCTAATTAATGTGTCACTGAAAGAATTTCAAGTTCCAGCCTGGCACCTGCTTGTCTGCTCCTTTAGCTGTAAATCAGGACCTTTGTGGCATACAGTTAAGGTCAGAGCAGGGTCACACAATAGTTGCAAGCAGGCAACCGAATTCTGGAGGGCCCCCTCAGGAAGCACTACAGAGAATCGTTACAAATCATGAGGTTGACCTTTTGCACCTGCTCATTGCTTTTGCTTTTGCTGAAATCGTTTTTCGGTTTTTTCGCGCTATTCGCGGGGCGCGGCGTCGTGCGAAACCGACCGCGGAAGCCGCCAATTCGTGCGAATGAGCATTTTATTTTTTTGCGGCTTGTTGTTTCGCGAGTTTTTTTGCAGTATTCGCGAGCCGCTTGCAGCGCAACACGCAAATTTACCCCAAGGTCGAGTACGGGCGCGGCCATTTTGTTTGCGTGACGTATTTCCGTTTCCGCCCGCTATGTATAATCTCGCGCAGTAAGCGCATTGCGAGTAGAGGTTCGCACGAGATCGCGCGGGAAATCTAGAGGTTCGCACGAGATCGCGAGGAAAATCTCGCGCGAACTTACTTTCGCGCTCGTGAACGGGCGCCGGCCATCTTGTTTTTCATTCATTTCCTGTGTCTGGGCATGGTGTTTAATCCTCTTGGTATCTTTGCCATCCTTTGCTTGTTTTCAGTTTTTTTTTTACGATTTTGCTTCTTATCTATCCCTCTCTTTTCCTAGCTGTATATTTTTGTCTTTTCTGCTATTTTTCTTTACTTTTAAACTACTTATTTAAACTCTTTTCTTTTCTTCTTCCCTATCCTATTCTTTCTTAATTTTCTACTTCTTCCTACCTTACCTGCCCAGACCATGGTCAAGCCAGGCGCCGTGAAGCTGCCCAGGCACTTGAGGGCCGCAGCGGCGGCGGGGAGTAGTGCTGGACCCAGTGCCAGGACAGCATGCGGGAGATTGAGGGGGGAGCAGGTGACGCGACGGGAGATATTCAGTCCGGAGGAAGTGGGCGCGCTGGTCTACTTCGTCCAGCGCCGCCTGCCCAGGACCATCGCGGGAGGCGGCAGGATCGCGGCCGGCGGCTACAACATGCGGGAGCGCCGGAAGCGGTGGGAGAAGGTGTGCTGGGCCATATCCCACCTCTACGGGGTCCAGCGCACCTACAGCCAGGTCACCCATCGCTGGACGGACCTCCTGGACCGCGAGCGCGAGCGCGACCTGCTGGACCAGCTCGGCTTGGAGATCCCCGGGCTTGGTGAGTAGTAGTAGCCATTTAATCACTCACTACTATGATGTTTTCTCCTGCTCTGTGTTGTTGTATTGCAAATAGTTGTTTTTTACATGGAGCAAGCCAATAATGCCGCTGATGACGATTACATTGTAGTTAAATTATATTTCAAAATCTTCTGTGCATTTCAGAGCACTGCTCTCCTTCTCAGTGGCGTTGCTACTATGCTTATTTGTTTTCTATTTCGTGGTCTCATTGGCCTGAGTAACTATTATGTATGAGTGTACTTTACAGAACTGCGTAATGCTAGACACTAGGGGGCAGATTACATTTACAAGCCCCTTGCGCCACGTTTACGTTGCCTTGCGTGACGCAACAGCGGCGTAAACGTGCCGCATCCCTGCGAGTCATTTACGACATGACGCATCTAGGGATATGCGTCACGTTATAAAGCCATGGGCCTGCACCACAATGGGTGCGTTCCTAGTACGCAGGGTGGGCGGTCCGGCGGCTGTGCGCCTCGCAAAATTGCCTGCGTGAAATCTACAAGATTTAACGCAGGCACTTCTGCGACGCTGCTACGTCAATTCAATTCCTTATGTCTGCTCGAAGCAGGCGAAAGGACTGACACAGCATGTTAAGTATTGGGTGGCCCTGAGCATTACTGGAGTTGCATTGCGTTGGCGACGTGACTCCAGCGATGCGCCGCTCTTACGTGACGAGATGCGTCACGCAAGTGCCTACCCTTGCGCCAGGGTGCGCCGCATTGTAAATGAGGCGCATCTGCCGTGTCGCAAGGGTAGTTTTGCGTGACGCATTTGATCTGGCGCATCTCTGGAGATGCGCCAGAACGCGTAAGTAAGTATGCCCCTAAGGGGCAGAATTGCAATTACCGTCGCATCCCTGCAAAGTAGCAGGGATGCGCCATTAATTGTGCGGCCCGCTACCACCACCAAACATGGTGCGCCGTATTTGCAATGCGGTGCACCATGGGCCCAAAACGTCACCGAAGCTTTACTGCTGGAGTTGTGTCGCAACGATGGTGCAGCTCCAGCAATGCTCTGGGGTACCCTATCTCCCCAATGCTGGGTCAAGCCGTACGTCTGCTTCAAGCAGGTGCAGGATTTGTGTGACGCATCATTGTCCTAAAGGTGACTGATTGAAATTTTGTAGATTTCCCTCAGCCACTATTAGGATGTGTTCCAGCGCAGGAATGCCCTCCCTTGCGCCGGAACGCCCCCTGATGGCGCAGGGCTTTATAACGGGATGCATCTCCCAAATGCGTCAGGTTGTTATAATATTATACGCCGCACCATGGCGCCCTTTTTTGTTTAGCTGCTGCGTCACAAAAGTCACGCAAGAACGGCGCAAAAGAGCCGCAAGGGGCTTAAATCTGCCCCTTCCTTTGTACCCCTGACAATAAGAAAAATAGTGGCGGTGGATTGATAGTTTGACTATTTAAATGACTGGTAATGTAGCAGGCAACTGTTAGTGTTGTCACTGATCTGACTGAAATCACAATGGAGTTTGTCTGTCACTTTGCGTCTTGCCTGCGGACTGCTGCCTGCCAGTCCTAGGTGAACGTTTCAGTACTTTGTTTAGTGAGTTACGTGACTTTCGAAGTCACAGGTCCGCAAATAAATGAAAACTAACCCTAATCAATATAATTTCGCGGAAATATTTTGTTATTGTTCTTTTGAAATGTTTGATTTGGTTGACATTGACAAGCAACAATCATCCATGTTTTCTGTTCTTTCTTTCATGTTGTACGTCAGCTCCCCCCGGGGCGAGAGGAGGACACAGGAGCAGCAGGCGGCGGATGCTGTTCAACAGGGCCAGGATCGGGCAGGCGAGGGCTCCTCTGCTGGCCCCAGTAAGTTTTCATTTTAGACTAGTACCTATTTTTCCTAGCGTTCCTCATTTGACTTTTTTCAAAATTGTCTTTGCTCTTCTTGTAGACTGTATCTAAATTCTTATCCTGCCTCTACTATGACTCCCTGTGGTATTACTAGATTATTCTTATTAGTCTGTCTGTGTAGCTAACTAAGATTGCACGGTTGGCGAAACTCCCATGATTCTAGTCAGCAATAGCTCTATCAACTTAGTGCAGTCCTCTGGGATTGTCCATAATGTCTTTTGAAGTGTTCTATCTGGACTCATGCTTGCAAAAATTGCAAAACCTTTCGCTCAGTCACTCTAGTCTGGACCAAAATACACAGATTGTATTTAAGTTTAAAAGCTTTATTAAAAGTAAACACATTTATTAAAATGAAGTCATAATAAAACTAAACGTTTAACTGATAATGGAAAAGTGGTTAGTGCTGACGATTAATTGAAGACATTTCTTGTGGTCGAGCCGAGCTCTCACCTGGTTTCAACTTGATCTTGTTGTTAGAAGTCCATCTTCTGTCTGTGTGGAGAAAAATGGTGCGTGTTAAAAAAACAGCCTTCATCAGTTGTGCCAAAAAGTGCAGCAAGACAACCTTCCCTGGAAAAAGGGACATTTTTTTTAACTTTAACGTAGACAGTCACAAATTACATTGTTTTCACATGTCTTCATTCCTAGACCAAAGACTAGTGAGTGCTTTATTCTAACATTCTTAAATGTACTTTGTAGGTGGAACATCTGGTGGCGGGGCCAGTGTGGAGGTGGTGGTGCTCGACACGGAGGCGGAGGGCGATTCTTCAGGGGAGGAGGCGGCGGCTGTGAGAGTTGAGACGGTGGCGGTGGCGGCCAGAGGTAAGCTCTTATATATTCCTTACTTATTGAGATTGAAGACTAGCTGGGAAGGCAAGAATATGAGATGCATGGCTGGGTGAATGATGAAGCAATGATGGGTGGAAGGACAACAGCCTGGGTGGGTGACACAGAAACTGTATGTGTCCATATACCTGGATCATGCTACTATCTGACTCTTAGATAGCATATGTGTATCTAGAGCAGGGGTACTCATAGTACGGCCCGCGGGCCGGTGGTGGCCCGGCAAGCCTTCCTTGGCGGTGCGCAGACCTTGCAGACAATCACTGCTCCCCCGGCCCCCACAGAGCAGAGGCTTTTTTGTATTTCACCTGTTAGCGCCCCTGCATCTCCACTCTGACAATCACTGCTCCCCCGGCCCCCACAGAGCAGAGTGGAGATGCAAGGCCACAAAGAGGTGAAATAGAACAAAGCCTCTGTGGGGCCGGGCAAGCAGTGATTGTCAGGGTGGAGAAGCAGGGGCGCTACAACAAACAAAGCCTCAATAATATGTTAATGGTCTTTTAAAGACCTGTTAAGTACTTTGGTGTTGTTGTCTGTGTGTGCGCGTTGAGGAAGCGGTCTCAACCCGGGCTGAAGGCTGACACAGATAGACACACACACAGTGAGATGACAGAGGGGGAGGTAGAGGGAGGGCAGGAGGGAGAGAGAGATGGAGAGGGAGGGCAGGAGGGAGAGCAGGAGGGAGAGAGATGTATGTAAATGCTGGGTCTGGTGGCTCAGTGGGTGAGGGCATCTGCTGCAGGGACCTGTGTGCAACCTCATGGTCACAAGTTATCGTTTTGCTTTAGCCCCGCCCCCTCTGACTCCGCCCCCACCAGTGCGGCCCTCGGCCCCAAACTACACTGTAAATGTAGCCCCTGAGAGAAAGTTTGTGAGTACCCATGATCTAGAGAGAGTAGACGGTCAGTGGATGAACTAAGTGTAACCTTGAAGAGCATGTAACACTGCACCCGCACGTCCGTTCCAGTGTAGGAAAGGCAAGGAAAAGAACTTTTAATTTTGTCCAAATACTACCATCAATAGTAGCAGTAGTTTGTATTGCAAGCACTGCATAGATCTGGTTATTACGGTGGCCACTCCCTACCTCTCTTAATAAGTTTAGTAGTACTCAGTCATTCATGTGTGGATGTATCACTGGTCACTCAATAAAAAGCAAAGCACCTAAAGTCATCCCATATATAAGCAAAAACATCCCATGTGAAGTGATAGATAATCAGATTATTTATCTTCTTCAATTTTCCATTTCTAGTACTCATTTCCACTGTAGGGTGAAAGTTAAATTAATTAAGCAGTAGCCCTTGAGTTGTAACAGAGTATTCTCAGTGCCACCCGTAATAGAAAAGTAAGAGCTTCACCACCTGCATGTACTGGACGGGTACAGTAACGCAACGCAAGTCTAGGTCACTCCTCATGGCGTGCGTCTCTTTTTCTCGGGTGCAAGTTTACTGCGCTGGCATTATGCCGGCTTGCAGAAGATAACGTACCAATTTTCCAAAACAAGAGACAAGAAGAAGAATAAGACTGGTGTACTTTCATAGTCGACTCCAATGGAAGTCCATAGTGCTCGTAGAGTTTGTTCCTTAAACTCCCACTAATGTTAGAGCAAGGATGAAGAAGTGTGAGGTTAGATAGATACTGGCCTCAATAGTTATGTAATGCGTTTGCAAGTTGCTAGTTGTAGTGCAACACAAATTTCTGCTGAATGATTGAGTTAATCTTAAGGAGCATTGGTTACAGACTATGTCTTTCTTTCTTCATATAGGTTCTCCTTCCAAACGAACAAGGAGGAAGGAGCTGGCTAGAGCGGCCCGGCAACGGAGGATCGATGCCACTGTGGCCGAATATCGGCGGCTGGTGGCCCTGGAGGACGAAGAAAGTGTGCAGTCGACCACAACAACTACGTCGTCTGCATCGGCCTCCGTTCCCCCACGGGCTGCCAGTGCCACCCAGCACAGTGGTCCACCCAGACTGAGCCGGGCTGCCAAAGCCAAACGCCACCGCCGAGTAGCAAGGACAACAGCTACAGCTTCCTCTCACAGCCGTTGCACCTACAAGGCATTGAAGGCACGCCTGCGCCGCAGTACCCTGATGGTGTCCCGCCTCCAGCAGGAGCTCCACCACTTTTCCAACCAGTTGGAGGGGCTCCGCGTAGAGCACGCCTTGCTCCGCCAGGAGCATGATGCCCTGGCCCAAAAAGTTGACAGCATCCACCCATAGTGTCCCTTGCCCCTTTTTTAGAGACTTTTGGGGGGTGGGAATTGGGAGTTGGGTTTTTGGGGACTTTTGAAGGACAATCATTGGGGTTAGGGAGGGTCTTGCGGGAGATTATTTTGTTAGGGATATAAATATACTTTTTCAAACTTTATCTGAGCATACCCGTTTCTTACTGCTTGCCTGGTGGGTGGGGGTTTAACGTTGACTTTGTTTTCCTGAAAGTTTAGTTCCATTTTCTTCCTTTAAGTGTAAATGCCCAAATGTTTTCAACACTAAGTGCCTCTCACAGACGAAGTGAATCCAAGAGTCCTAGGACTTTAGTAGTACTACCTTCAGTCTCTCGTCTCTCGTACTAATACTCCATTATACCCCCAAACCACCAAACGCTTATCTTACCTGTAATTTGTGTTTGAAAGTAGGGCTAGACCCAGGGCTGGCTCCACGGGAAACAGCGAATATGGTTGGCAATCTTGGTCGGATAAAATTTCCTCATAGCGGTGGTACTAGTGGTGTGACACAGTGGCAGTTGCATGCCTATGAAAAAAAAGAAAATGAAATCTGGTTTGTCCTCCTGAGCAATTCAACGGTTCAACTGAGAATATAGCAGGTGACAGAAGTACAGTAGAACAGTGCCACATTGTAGCCTAACAAATGGTAAAGTATAACTACTAATTCGGTTGAAGTTCTTTCACATTAGCAATGGTTCTTTGTCAAGCAGAGTAAGAATATATCCTCGGATTTCTTCACCAGCCTGTTGCTATCACCTTATCCTCCCCAGCAAGTGTGTGGATTTATTGCTGTCATTTAGTCACACATCAATCAAAACCACACAGCCCGGGGGAAGAGGGTTAGGGTTTGAAAAATGGATGGGTACGGGGGTTTTTGGGAAAGGTTTTGGGAGACAAGAAAAAATAGCACAGCATAGACAAACAATTGTGAACATAAACAAATCTTTGGGTACAAACCTATCCATCAATCTTTGAAAGTGCATGCACTACTGCATACATGTCAGTGAAAAGTAAGTAGTACATTCGACAACTGTGGAAGAAAGAATGCGACAGTACAGGGCCTGTGTGGAATTATTGATAACGATATTCAACATAAGGTCTCTGTAGCCAGATACCCGAGAGCCTTGCTGGTCACTATAAATCCATTCACAACAACACTCAGTGGGGTTGGTCTGGAAGGTATAGTAGATAGAAAAGGAGAAATTGCTTGTTTTCTAGGTGTCCCCTCACTCACCAGGGTTGCCCCTTGGTGACATGCTTCATCATTGGGGCCATCCCAGTCCTCTACGGCCTGGGGCGTGCTGCGACTTGCGAATTACGTAGGAGCACTTACAAATGACTATGTGTGGTGCAGATGTGATAGTGGAGTGGACTAAGTGATGTGTTAAGGGATCAATTTAGAAGCAGAGAGAGATCCAAGAAATGCAGTCACAGTCAGAGAAAAAGGCAAGGGATACTGTATCTATGTGGTTGTAGTGGTCCTGTTGGAAGTGGTAAGTAAGTTGCCTGCAGAAAAAAAATCCTCCTTTTAGCGGCACTCCTCCATTGCAGCCGACGCTTCGTCCATCGATGTTGGTCACCAGAAGACACCCTGTAAAAAAAAGCACAGCATAGACAAACAATGGAACATAAACAATTCTTTGGGTACAAACCTATCCATCAATCTTTGAAAGTGCATGCACTACTGCATGCATGTCAGTGAAAAGTAAGTAGTACATTCGACAACTGTGGAAGAAAGAATGCGACAGTACAGGGCCTGTGTGGAATTATTGATAACGATATTCAACATAAGGTCTCTGTACTTAGCCAGATACCCGAGAGCCTTGCTGGTCACTATAAATCCATTCACAACAACACTCAGTGGGGTTGGTCTGGAAGGTATAGTAGATAGAAAAGGAGAAATTGCTTGTTTTCTAGGTGTCCCCTCACTCACCAGGGTTGCCCCTTGGTGACATGCTTCATCATTGGGGCCATCCCAGTCCTCTACGGCCTGGGGCGTGCTGCGACTTGCGAATTACGTAGGAGCACTTACAAATGACTATGTGTGGTGCAGATGTGATAGTGGAGTGGACTAAGTGATGTGTTAAGGGATCAATTTAGAAGCAGAGAGAGATCCAAGAAATGCAGTCACAGTCAGAGAAAAAGGCAAGGGATACTGTATCTATGTGGTTGTAGTGGTCCTGTTGGAAGTGGTAAGTAAGTTGCCTGCAGAAAAAAAATCCTCCTATTAGCGGCACTCCTCCATTGCAGCCGACGCTTCGTCCATCGATGTTGGTCACCAGAAGACACCCTGTAAAAAAAAGCACAGCATAGACAAACAATGGAACATAAACAATTCTTTGGGTACAAACCTATCCATCAATCTTTGAAAGTGCATGCACTACTGCATGCATGTCAGTGAAAAGTAAGTAGTACATTCGACAACTGTGGAAGAAAGAATGCGACAGTACAGGGCCTGTGTGGAATTATTGATAACGATATTCAACATAAGGTCTCTGTACTTAGCCAGATACCCGAGAGCCTTGCTGGTCACTATAAATCCATTCACAACAACACTCAGTGGGGTTGGTCTGGAAGGTATAGTAGATAGAAAAGGAGAAATTGCTTGTTTTCTAGGTGTCCCCTCACTCACCAGGGTTGCCCCTTGGTGACATGCTTCATCATTGGGGCCATCCAAGTCCTCTACGGCCTGGGGCGTGCTGCGACTTGCGAATTACGTAGGAGCACTTACAAATGACTATGTGTGGTGCAGATGTGATAGTGGAGTGGACTAAGTGATGTGTTAAGGGATCAATTTAGAAGCAGAGAGAGATCCAAGAAATGCAGTCACAGTCAGAGAAAAAGGCAAGGGATACTGTATCTATGTGGTTGTAGTGGTCCTGTTGGAAGTGGTAAGTAAGTTGCCTGCAGAAAAAAAATCCTCCTATTAGCGGCACTCCTCCATTGCAGCCGACGCTTCGTCCATCGATGTTGGTCACCAGAAGACACCCTGTCCACTGCCTGCCTGATGCTGAATTGTGGCTCGCTACTGTGAAGCCTGACTCCATCCTTTTTTCCCCATTGCAGAGACTGAAACCCGGCCTGTAATTATTCAACGAAAAACAGGAAGTGATATAATATTACAACACCACTGATAAATAAATATAAGGTATGTAGGCTGTGGAGTGCAAAAAGTCACAATTTGATTTTCCTAGTAGACAGTACAATATTTTTGAAAGTGCGTACTCTGAGTCACATTTTGAAGGATAAATAAGTATGGGCAAATGAATGTAGCGGATCTTGCCCCTCAAGCTAGGTGTACTGTAAACTGTGTTTTAGAACAAAATTAGATCTTCCTAGCAGTGCTCCCACCCAGACCCTTACTAAAGCCAGTCGCAAAAATGTAGAAGACCCCCAATCAAATCTCAAAAAACGAGGCCTAGCAGAAAACTGGTGACAAAACTTACTTTGAAAGTAAAAGTAGGCCGAAGTACCCCCTTCCTAATTACCCCTTACCCACCGTGGATTGCATTCAAACCACTTGCAAGCAACCAAGCAAAAGTAGCCATAGCCAGCATCGCTCCAAGACTCGAAATCCCCCCCACTCAAACACATGCAATAGAAATACTGCTAACCCTAACGAACCCTAAGTTAAGAATAGTGGCAAAGGCTTTCTTTGACTATGCCAAATCCCCCCTTTCCCACCATGGATTTTCTTCAAATGACTTGCAACCAAAATTACACATTCTCACGAGTGCTCTAAGACCCCAGAACTCAGTTGCAAAAATCTAGAACACCCCGAAACACATGCAATCCTGCTGCTAGGGCTAACCCTAACGGACCCTAAGTTACAAAAAGTGCCAAAAGGCTTTTCCGCGAGGATTTTGTCCCAACCACTTCTACCCGGTATTAGACCTTCCCAGGAATGCCCCAAGACACGCCAACCCACCCGCCAAGAAGCATAACACCCCCAAACAGGCCAAAAGCATAATCTCATACTTGCAATATTTCTCGGCCTTCGGTCCAAACGCGCTGCGTAGCTAGGCCATAAGTCGGGGTTGCCACGACGGATTTCCTGAAAAGCAAATGCAATCAAGATTAGAGTGTCCCAGCAGTGCTCCCAGACCACGAAACTCACCCACAAACAGACGGAACCCCCCCTAAGAGCACCTCAAAGGCAAGCAAGTCATCAAAAACACAAAAAAATTCCCGCCTGGGATTTGGTCCAAAACACTTTTATCCGGTATTAGAGCTTCCCAGCAATGGCCCCAGAGCCGTCAACCCAGGAGAAAACGAGTAGAAGACCCCCAAACAGCCAAAGAGCAAAAGTACAAAAATGGGGACTTAGTAAATTTTTCACAAATTTCACAAATCACTCCGCGCGCGCTCTGCAGCTAGGCCCTAACTCCCCTCTGCCACCATGGATTTGCTTCAAACCTCTTGCAAAGTAAAGTATATATAGCCAGCAGTGCGCCCAGACCCCGAAACCCACCCACAAACACCAGGAAGCCCCCCAAACAGGCCCCCGAAAACGCTACATTGAGCAAAATGTCAGAAATAGCCCAAAAAAAATCGGCCTGGATTTTGTCCCAACCACTTCTACCCGGTATTAGACCTTCCCAGGAATGCCCCAAGACACGCCAACCCACCCGCCAAGAAGCATAACACCCCCAAACAGGCCAAAAGCAAAATCTCATACTTGCAATATTTCTCGGCCTTCGGTCCAAACGCACTGCGTAGCTAGGCCATAAGTCGGGGTTGCCACGACGGATTTCCTGAAAAGCAAATGCAATCAAGATTAGAGTGTCCCAGCAGTGCTCCCAGACCACGAAACTCACCCACAAACACCAGGAAGCCCCCCAAACAGGCCCCCGAAAACGCTACATTGAGCAAAATGTCAGAAATAGCCAAAAAAAATCGGCCTGGATTTTGTCCCAACCACTTCTACCCGGTATTAGACCTTCCCAGGAATGCCCCAAGACATGCCAACCCACCCGCCAAGAAGCATAACACCCCCAAACAGGCCAAAAGCAAAATCTCATACTTGCAATATTTCTCGGCCTTCGGTCCAAACGCACTGCGTAGCTAGGCCATAAGTCGGGGTTGCCACAACGGATTTCCTGAAAAGCAAATGCAATCAAGATTAGAGTGTCCCAGCAGTGCTCCCAGACCACGAAACTCACCCACTAACAGACGGAACCCCCCCTAAGAGCACCTCAAAGGCAAGCAAGTCATCAAAAACACAAAAAAAGTTCCGCCTGGGATTTGGTCCAAAACACTTTTATCCGGTATTAGAGCTTCCCAGCAATGGCCCCAGAGCCGTCAACCCAGGAGAAAACGAGTAGAAGACCCCCAAACAGCCAAAGAGCAAAAGTACAAAAATGGGGACTTAGTAAATTTTTCACAAATTTCACAAATCACTCCGCGCGCGCTCTGCAGCTAGGCCCTAACTCCCCTCTGCCACCATGGATTTGCTTCAAACCTCTTGCAAAGTAAAGTATATATAGCCAGCAGTGCGCCCAGACCCCGAAACCCACCCACAAACACCAGGAAGCCCCCCAAACAGGCCCCCGAAAATGCTACATTGAGCAAAATGTCAGAAATAGCCCAAAAGAAATCGGCCTGGATTTTGTCCCAACCACTTCTACCCGGTATTAGACCTTCCCAGGAATGCCCCAAGACACGCCAACCCACCCGCCAAGAAGCATAACACCCCCAAACAGGCCAAAAGCAAAATCTCATACTTGCAATATTTCTCGGCCTTCGGTCCAAACGCACTGCGTAGCTAGGCCATAAGTCGGGGTTGCCACAACGGATTTCCTGAAAAGCAAATGCAATCAAGATTAGAGTGTCCCAGCAGTGCTCCCAGACCACGAAACTCACCCACAAACAGACGGAACCCCCCCTAAGAGCACCTCAAAGGCAAGCAAGTCATCAAAAACACAAAAAAATTTCCGCCTGGGATTTGGTCCAAAACACTTTTATCCGGTATTAGAGCTTCCCAGCAATGGCCCCAGAGCCGTCAACCCAGGAGAAAACGAGTAGAAGACCCCCAAACAGCCAAAGAGCAAAAGTACAAAAATGGGGACTTAGTAAATTTTTCACAAATTTCACAAATCACTCCGCGCGCGCTCTGCAGCTAGGCCCTAACTCCCCTCTGCCACCATGGATTTGCTTCAAACCTCTTGCAAAGTAAAGTATATATAGCCAGAAGTGCGACCAGACCCCGAAACCCACCCACAAACACCAGGAAGCCCCCCAAACAGGCCCCCGAAAACGCTACATTGAGCAAAATGTCAGAAATAGCCAAAAAAAAAATCGGCCTGGATTTTGTCCCAACCACTTCTACCCGGTATTAGACCTTCCCAGGAATGCCCCAAGACCCGCCAACCCACCCGCCAAGAAGCATAACACCCCCAAACAGGCCAAAAAAAAAATCTCATACTTGCAATATTTCTCGGCCTTCGGTCCAAACGCGCTGCGTAGCTAGGCCATAAGTCGGGGTTGCCACGACGGATTTCCTGAAAAGCAAATGCAATCAAGATTAGAGTGTCCCAGCAGTGCTCCCAGACCACGAAACTCACCCACAAACACCAGGAAGCCCCCCAAACAGGCCCCCGAAAACGCTACATTGAGCAAAATGTCAGAAATAACCAAAAAAAAAATCGGCCTGGATTTTGTCCCAACCACTTCTACCCGGTATTAGACCTTCCCAGGAATGCCCCAAGACACGCCAACCCACCCGCCAAGAAGCATAACACCCCCAAACAGGCCAAAAGCAAAATCTCATACTTGCAATATTTCTCGGCCTTCGGTCCAAACGCACTGCGTAGCTAGGCCATAAGTCGGGGTTGCCACGACGGATTTCCTGAAAAGCAAATGCAATCAAGATTAGAGTGTCCCAGCAGTGCTCCCAGACCACGAAACTCACCCACAAACAGACGGAACCCCCCCTAAGAGCACCTCAAAGGCAAGCAAGTCATCAAAAACACAAAAAAATTTCTGCCTGGGATTTGGTCCAAAACACTTTTATCCGGTATTAGAGCTTCCCAACAATGGTCCCAGAGCCGTCAACTCACCTGCAAAGAGGTACAACAACACCCCCACAAGTGCTGAGTCTTTCTTCATTGGGCGTAAACCAGCCCTCTGGTTTGATGGAAATAGGAGTCTGGAGGAGGAGGATAGAGGAGCATGTTCTTCTGAACTTGTGAACCTGAGGAATGCAGACTGCGGCAACTTCAAATCAATTAGCAAACCAGCGAAGACAGTTCTGCTGATGGGCTTGATTTTGTGATTATCTGATTAAAGTTTGAAATATATTAACTGTGCACAACAAAGAAAGACAGACACACAGGAATAAAAGTGAATAGGGACGAAAAAGAAAGTTATTGATTCGTTGTCTCATTTTCAGGGCTCGGTATCACGGTCCAGGAATGAGAATAAGGCTTCGTCATCATACTCTGCGAATTCAGGCAGGGTGAGCTCAGTGTCACCTGACAGAGTAGAAATTCCCTCATCTATGTTGCAGGCCACCTCCTCTTCATCCGGCACGCTCTCTCGTACTCTGAAATCTGGTGGTATAAGGTGCTGATTCATCTTGATCATTGTTAACCTCTCCACATTTTTGGGTGAGAGGCGGCTCCGTTTGGGAGTTACAATGCCACCAGCAGCACTGAAAACCCGTTCAGAAGACACGCTTGCGAGTGGGCAAGACAAGTAGTTTAAAGCCAGGTTGGTGAGCTGTGGCCACAATTCTTTTTTCCCATGCCAATACGCCAATGGGTCAGAATTAACATAGACCTCTGTTGAGTCATTCAGATAGTCCTTCACCATCGACTCAAGGTCCTCATCCAAGGTTCCTCCACTTTGCTTAGCTCTTGCTGTGCCTCTGACCTTTTGAGAACCAAACCCACGCAGAGCTAGCCAATCCTCTTCAGCCTCCAATGTTTCTGTTGTGTTTCGTGCAGATGATCCGGTTGCCGGTGTCTTTAACGGCTGAGAGGTCACTTGTGCCACAGCCACAGGTGCAGAAGTGGATTGTTTTGACTGGGGATGGCCTGCTGATGTACTGCCATTTCCTTCAATTTCCAGCCGTTCTGTTTCAAACCTCTTGGCTGACAAGGCTAGCCAACGTTTGTACTTTGGAACATGTTCATCATCAAAAGGAAAGAATGCTTGGCCTGCCAGCGCCTTTTTGTAGCGTGGATCCAGAATAGTAGCACAAATGTAATGCTGTTCTGAGTGGATCTTTTTAAGACGTTCATCACCTTGTAGGAGCTCTAATAATTGCTCAGCCAGAAGCAAAGAGTCTTGGTTTTTGTCATCTTTTTCAAACACAGAACACACCTCCTTCAGTTGGTCCTCCAGCATGTACAACAATGGGATAGCTTTTCCCAAATTAGAGTCCTCCTTGCTGACTGCACGCGTGAAGAACTCAAAAGGACGAAGCATGCGTGTCAGGCCTTGAACTATGTTCCATTGCGGCCCACCCATCCTCAGCTCCTCTGTACCCTCTGTAAGGAAATATTGATCGAGTTCCGTATACTGCTCATACAGACGCTCAAGCATGTAGAAGGTTGAGTTCCAACGTGTTACCACCTCCTGGATGAGTGCTTTCACTGGCATTTTACGTTGATATAGCAGGCTCCTCAGCTGCTTCCGGGCCTTAAAAGAATGGCTGAAATGCTTGCACATTTTTCGGCAGTTGTCCAATACACTGTACGCTGCACTGGCTTTATTAGCCAAGAATTTTTGGACAACCAGGTTTATACAGTGCGCCAAACACGGCACTCTGAAATAGTAACCGTCCCTCATGGCCTTAACTATATTGGCGCCATTGTCCGTGGAAACATAACCAACCCGGCGTTTTAGTGGGGACAGCCAGTTAAGGACCTTTGTGTTAAAGACATCCAAAATGTTTTCTGCTGTGTGACGTTTCTCCAAACCAAACATGGCTAGTGTTGCATGTTTCCGAGCAGCTTTAAAAACAATGTTCGTGTCAACACCTGTGTTTAGCTTTGCTTTAGCCCCTGAAAAAGAGACCCAGTGTGCAGTGATGCACATGTAATCAGCGCCTGCGCCACTGGTCCACATGTCTGTTGTCAGATGTATAGTGTGAACAGCACTCTTCTGCAAAGCTGCCCCAATCACCTTCAGAACATCTTCATGTAGTGCTGGAACCGCAACTCGGGCAAAATAGAACCGGCTAGGAACCTTCCATTTAGGGCAGAGCGCTGCCACTAATTCTAGAAAACCAACCCCTTCTACAAAAGAAAAAGGGAGAAGGTCCAGAGCTAGCATTTTAGCCAGCTTAGTGTTATACAGACGCGTCATTGGGTGGTTGCGTTCATATTGCGCTTCTGTAAACAACATCTTTTTAATGTTGCCCTGGACCAAGGATTTACGGGATGATGATGATATCTTCGACCCAGTTACGCTCGCTGATGAACTTTTCCGCATTGATGTCTCACTCTCTCCCACACTCTTAGTGTGCCTCACATGGGGTGTGCTGCTGACAGGGGTACTGGGTGTAAGTGAAGTGTTTGAATCGTCTTCTTCCTCCTCGTCATTATCAGATGAAACAGCATTACGTGCAATTCCGGCTTCCTCGATCACCTGTAGGTGCGCAAACCATTTGACAGTGTGCTTTCTTTCAAGATGACCTCTCTGGCCTCCGGTACCATAGTTGGAACCCAACTTACCACGACTAACTCGAAGCTTACACATGCTACAAATGGCTATGGTTTCATTTTTTGGGCAAACACTAAAGAAGTCCCAAACTGCAGACTTGAAATGTCTTTGGGGGCCGGAGGAGGCGGCGATACTGGTGGTGGTGGTCCTGCTGCTAATGCCAGATGAAGTGGAGGATGTGGATTGCCGAACTTCAGTACGTTTTGCACTTTCACCACCACGAATTGAGGTCGAGGACGAGGTGGGTACCTTCTTGTGAGGAAGAAATATGGAAGCGGTAGGTTTTGGTGTACTACTTAACTCCAAATCTAATGATTCCATTTCCATTGCCTCCTCGCCGACATCATCATCACGCTCAGCAGCTTCTCGGGATAGGGTCAAAATGTCTCTTTGCTGCATGCCCGGTGGGGCTGCAGTGACCTTTGTGATGACTGGCTCGTCGTCATCGTGAGAGGCTTCATCACCAGCAGTATCTGTCACTTCTTGTTGAGCCTCATCACACTCCATAGGTATGAGTTTTTGGACGACCTTCCTTTTACGCTTAGGTACCTGTGTCAGATCATGGTGTGCCTCACTGTCAGACCGCAGTTGTGGTTCCCAAGACAGATCACTTGCATCAGAACGAGGTGGGCTTGAAGAAGATGTAGACACCCCCCTTGATCTTTTCCTTGCTAGGGATGTGGAAGACAATGAATGATCATCAGGAGGAGTGGCTTCCAATGATACCTCGGCTTCATTGTCGATTTCCTGATGTGCCCCTACTTCGGGAGGAACAACTATTGTGGGCACTTGTGAACCTCCATGCACCTTTGCTTGCGCATCTCCTTTTGCTGCCTCTCCTTCCACATGTACTTGGGCGTGTACTTGCACATGGTGTTGTTGTTGCGGCTGTGGTTGTTCAACACTTGTCAGATGAGTTACAACAACCTGTGTTGATTCAGGGACATTGCTGCTACTTTCTTGCGATGAGCCAACATCACTGGTCGATGGTGATTGGAGAAGTACACTGACTGCCTCTGAAGCACTCAAGGGCTTTGACTTAAGTTGGCGTGGTGGTGGAGGCACTGAACCCAATGGAGCAGGGGTGCTGCTCCCAGCTTGTTCCCCAGCAGATCCTGCTGCTGCAGGCGTACTTTTTTTTTTTCTCCCAAAAAACGTGGCGGGTGGCACACCAGCCTCCTTGGTAACTTGCTTCTTCTGCTCCTTACTAGCAACTTTCTTGCTAGAGGAGCTACGGAGACCTTTCTTTGGGGCCATCTTCTTCAGAGCAGGTCAGACAGCAGGCCGCAGTTGCACGAATTGTAGAGTTGTCTGAGGCCAGACGTGACGTCGCGTGACGTTATGCTGCACACACACACCGCTGCAGGACTTCTTCCTGGCACTGGTGGTTCTCTTAAGTCTTGTGCACCTAAAAAAAATGGAAGACAGAGGAACATCAGTTCAGTTATACAGCACAAAAAAATCGAAAAACACTGCAAAATCAGCACAATCCCAATCCATCCATGCCCTCCATAATGTTTAAATTCAAGACAACCCACAGAAAGACTAGGCCCATGCAAGACTCACTACCCCTGGGCATAAATAAAGGTTGAAAAGTAGGCAAAATGGTTGCAGGCCTAACAACAAAGCCTGCATTCAAAATGGCCACTTGCCTGCCAGCACATGGCCGGTGCCTGTAGCTGCACTCAAAATGGCCACCAGCCACATGGCCTGTCCCTCCCCATGAACACCCCCAAAAATCGAAAAACACTGCAAAATCAGCACAATCCCATTCCATCCATGCCCTCCATGATGTTTAAGTTCAAGACAACCCACAGAAAGACTAGGCCCATGCAAGACTCACTACCCCTGGGCATAAATAAAGGTTGAAAAGTAGCCAAAATGGTTGGAGGCCTAACAACAAAGCCTGCATTCAAAATGGCCACTTGCCTGCCAGCACATGGCCAGTGCCTGTAGCTGCACTCAAAATGGCCACCAGCCACATGGCCTGTCCCTCCCCATGAACACCCCCAAAAATCGAAAAACACTGCAAAATCAGCACAATCCCATTCCATCCATGCCCTCCATGATGTTTAAGTTCAAGACAGCCCACAGAAAGACTAGGCCCATGCTAGACTCAAATACCCCTGGTGAAAAGGCCACAAGTACAGGCCCAAAAAACGAAAATCACTGAAAAATCAGCACAATCCCATTCCATCCATGGCCTCCATGATGTTTAAATTCAAGACAACCCACAGAAAGACTAGGCCCATGCAAGACTCACTACCCCTGGGCATAAATAAAGGTTGAAAAGTAGGCAAAATGGTTGCAGGCCTAACAACAAAGCCTGCATTCAAAATGGCCACTTGCCTGCCAGCACATGGCCAGTGCCTGTAGCTGCACTCAAAATGGCCACCAGCCACATGGCCTGTCCCTCCCCATGAACACCCCCAAAAATCGAAAAACACTGCAAAATCAGCACAATCCCATTCCATCCATGCCCTCCATGATGTTTAAGTTCAAGACAGCCCACAGAAAGACTAGGCCCATGCTAGACTCAAATACCCCTGGTGAAAAGGCCACAAGTACAGGCCCAAAAAACGAAAATCACTGAAAAATCAGCACAATCCCATTCCATCCATGGCATCCATGATGTTTAAATTCAAGACAACCCACAGAAAGACTAGGCCCATGCAAGACTCACTACCCCTGGGCATAAATAAAGGTTGAAAAGTAGGCAAAATGGTTGCAGGCCTAACAACAAAGCCTGCATTCAAAATGGCCACTTGCCTGCCAGCACATGGCCAGTGCCTGTAGCTGCACTCAAAATGGCCACCAGCCACATGGCCTGTCCCTCCCCATGAACACCCCCAAAAATCGAAAAACACTGCAAAATCAGCACAATCCCATTCCATCCATGCCCTCCATGATGTTTAAGTTCAAGACAGCCCACAGAAAGACTAGGCCCATGCTAGACTCAAATACCCCTGGTGAAAAGGCCACAAGTACAGCCCCAAAAAACGAAAATCACTAAAAAATCACCACAATCCAATGCCATCCATGCCCTCCATGATGTTTACATTAAAGAGACCCCACAGAAAGACTCAGTCCATGCACCACTCACTACCCCTGGGCAAAAGGCCCCAACAGCAGCCAAAAAAATCGAAAAACACACTAAAATCAGCACAATCCCATGCCATCCATGCCCTCCATGATGTTCACATTAAAGAGACCCCTCAGAAAGACTCAGTCCACCCACCACAGAGTACCCCTGGGCAAAAGGCCCCAAAACAGCCCAAAAATCGAAAATTCCAACATTTTTGTTGCAGCAACTGTAATGCCCCAAACAAACTTACTTGTAAAATTTCTAATCCAACAATGATCCAAAGAAAGTCAAAAAGGCCTCAAATCCAAATATCCAGCAGCATCCACAAAAAGTATTCCTTCCAGCTCCAGACCCAAATGAAAAGTGACCAGGAGATGGACAAAGCACTGGGAGGAGCCTGCTGGACAGGAACAGGAAGTTGAAGACTGTGGGGCACTTCCTTCCTCCCACCCCCCTCCCCCCTCCCCAAAATGGACTCCTCGCTAAAAAAGTGCAGGCAAATGTTGTAGGAGAGTAGGGTCTGCAATCCTATGATCACCCAGATTTTTTGCTTTTGTTTCACTGGTTTACGACTTTCTCTGGCTGTGGGCCTGCCAATCAGACCCACAGCCTGGCTGTTCTCTTTCTAAATTACGACATGTACCCTAGGTGCATTTACCAATTGGTACTGGGCCACCTTATCAGACCCTGTAACTCAGGGCATAGGTGTACCCAGGGCTGCCAGGGGCTGCAGCATGTATTATGCCACCCCTGGCTGGCCTCTTAAATTTGACACAACTGGCTGCATGACAGCTGGGGCAAAGTCGTGTAATCACGCTTTGCTGTAGGTGTAGTATACCTATACCTAACCCTAAAATGGACACACGGATTCCTATCAGTCACTCCTATGGCAGGCCTTGACAATCCTGAAGGCAGAGTGCTTGGAATCGTGTGAGATGGTGCTCTGGCATGAGCTGAGCCTGTCTGCAGCTTGCGGAACCAAGTCCTAATAGCTGTTCCATGATATCGCATACCATATACTCTTAAGTGCATTATAATCCTCGCGGTTAAATGCTATCTTTGGTATTGCTTTATCAAAACATGTCGAGTAAGGTGTCATACGAATTGGAATACTAACCCCTCGCCAATTCTGGCGACGGGGTTAGCATTCCACCCTTCTAGAGGGACACGACATGTATGTAACTGTGAACCCCGGTTAAAGTTAACTGAAGCCTCAGCTCCACAAAATGGATGCTGCCACCACAGACACGAGTCTGACCCCCTACAGCTGGGAGTCCTTCCAGTGAGGGGAGCCTGGACAAAGGGTTTCCTGTCAGGGGCGGTGCTAGCACCGTCCCAGACATGGTTTTGTGTATCCTGGGTAGGCAGGGCTTTTCAGGAAGGTGACTGCTGAGTGGCACCCCGGTGCTCACTACGCATCTGCCGGCTAGAACCAGTTCCAGGGGCACACCAGCCCCTGGCCTGGGGAAAGTCCGGCATGGGAGAGGGGTGTAACCACCCCCCTCCTAGTCCCACCCATAGGCAGGACCTAGTCACCGGGTCAGCCCCCTTTTTTAGTATAAAGATGGGAGCGGGCCCCCTGTTCAAATTAGATCATCTTTGGAATCAAGATACCACTTTCTTCGAAAGGACTTCACGATTTCTTCTTCAAGATTCTCCCTTGTGGCTAAGGAGTAGTCACCCTGCATCAAGCGGGCACCATCCTAAAGAACACTGCGGTCTGCTGCAAGTCCTTCATCACGAATCCGACGACCCAGCTCGACGAGACCCGGCTTCCCTGGCACCTCTGACCTCTACTCACCTCTACAGCCAAGCTGAGAACCGTGAGTGCGACGAGACCTCGAGGGACCGACGATCGCCAAGACTGCACGACATCTTTACTGCAAGCCCACCGTGTCCTCCACTGGTGAGTGCTTTGGGGTCCGAGAAGCCCCAACCCTGCGCAGCTCCAGCACCCAAGATCAGCCTCCCTGCATCTCCACGATCGGCGTGGGGCCCTTCTGCTGTTTGCTGTGCACCGCGTTGTTTGGCTACTAGCCGGCTGGCTTGTGGCCTTCTGAACGACGCCCGACGACAACTCTTCTGCTGGTCTGGTTGCTCCAGGCTGGCCCTTGCTTCCTTTTTCAAGAGAGGCACCCCGGACCCTCCTGGTCCACTCCAGACGCCATTTTAGGTCCACCGCGTGGGCTTGAATTTGCCAAGGCTTTGTTGCCCAATCTTGGGTCCAGCGACGCCGACAGCTTCCATCTTCGTGGGACAGCTCGATCCTCCATCCTGGTCGCCGACAACGCCTCCTGGTCCGCGAGATCTTCGAGTCAAGCGTCACCCACTCACCTAGTCGAGGTGGCTACCATCCGGTGCCCTCCTGGTGCCCACTGACTACTGGCTAGTAGTCTCGAACTTGGTCCCCTCTGCTTTCAGGTGTCATCCATCTTCAAGATCCAGGCTTGGATCCGACTGAACTTTCTTCACTGGTCACCGGCCAGCATCTTTTCTTCCGGCTCCTGGTCCGTCTACGAGGATTCCCGACGTCTTTTCAGACCTATGCAGCTGCAGCCCCTGGGCTAGGTAACTTCGGCATTTCGGTGCCCCAGCATAGCCTCACTATCCAAGGGTCAGAATCTACTTTCGTTTTCTCCCTACCAGGTCGGGTTCGCCCGAGAACACTAACTTTCTAATTCCTAGCTACCATAGACTTTTGTCCCGCATCTCGCGTGAGAGTGCACACACTGCACCCGAGTCCCCTAGGCCTCCTAGAAGTAATCTAACGATTCCCTAGTCAAGTCCTAGCGATTCCAAAAGCTATTAGTACTGTACTTACCTGCTAGGAATTTCGCATTCCACTTTCAGAGTATATGGTTTTCCGTGCCCCTCGGGCATTTGTATATACTGTGCTAACTTAAGTATTTTTGTAAGAGTTTTGGTTTGTGCTTAGTACCCTGTCCTCATAAAGAGTACAGGGCTGTTGTGATTCTTAATAAATAACTGTTTATTTTCATAACACTTGTGTGGTGTCCTTTCACTTGGTATTCAAGGGGTATATGTGTGGTAAACAGCTGGCTTAACACGCCCTCTCGAGTCTTTAGCCTTAGACTGCTCGTATCCACGCTACTAGGATAGCTGGTCTATAAGGTTGACTTACAACCAATCATCAATAAGGGTTGCTGGACTGATACATAGTGTTCACTAGAATAGTGAGCACTGCATATCAGGCCACCTTCTCACATTGGTGAGCAGCGGGTGGGATTTGAGCTTGCTGTTGTTTTACCACACGTATCCTAAGAATATCTTGTTGAAAGATCACATAAGTACTGTTAGGTACATATAACTAAAGCTTAGAATACTCTGAGTTCTACTGAACCAGCTGTTGTAGCTCCTCAAGGCTTAGCACACCTTGGCTACAACTCTAGCAAGGGACCAGTAGGTAACACATAGTGTAGGTAGGTGCATCACTTACACCACACTAGAAGCAGTATGTCGGTCACAGGAGGAAACACTGAGTCTCCCCTTGTGTCAGTTGACCCTCCACAGGTCATCCCTTCAAGATATACTGCGCTTAGCTTCCAGGAGTTACGACAAGTATGTACCTCTAGGAAGATTAAGCAGGGGTCTAACCCCACAACTGCTTTTCTGATTGGTCTCTTAGAGACTCATGATGCAAGGAGGGCTGGTAACCCAGACCCTTCTACTTCAGAAGGCAACATGCCCTCCCTACAGGGACCCTTTGATAACCAGGCCCATCCCCTTCAGGAAGCAGATGATGCTGATGATGAGGATGATGACTTGGTATCTGGGGAAGAGGCAGACAAGGAACAGGTAGAAGTCAGCAGACTAACCAGGTCCAACTTAAGCAGACATGAGATGGGCACTAGGGGACCCCTGGGGCCACTATCAGGTCAGCTTAACATTGGGAATGGACGAGTTAGATCTCTATCAAGAGGCTCTAGCAGATCCATTCATACCAATGGCTCTCAACATTCCTCTCAGAGGGGAATGACATCTCCCCAGAGGAGAATGTATATAGCTAAAGAAAAGGCAGCCAATCTGAGGATTGAAAGGGAAGAACTTGCCCTGGCCAAAGAGAGGCTTGCCTTTGCTAGAGAGCAACAGTTGAGTGGGGCAGTCCCCACTGGTGGCAGCATAGTACCTAGCAATAGGGAAAGGAGTTTTGATACAAAACACCTTGGTAAGATAGTGCCCCCCTTTAAACAAGGGGATGACATCCACAAATGGATTACTGCTTTGGAGAGGGCCTGCACTGTGCAAGGTGTTCCCCCAAGTCAGTGGGCAGCTATCTTGTGGCTCTCCTTTGAAGGTAAAGGAAGAGACAAGCTCCTCACCACAAGGGTAGAGGATGCTAATGATTACCAAGTCTTGAAGAATGCACTGGTTGATGGGTTTGGCCTAACCACTGAGCAGTACAGGGTGCTGTTCAGGGATACCCAGAAAACTCAGTCTCAAGATTGGGCTGACTTTGTAGATTGTGCCACTAAGGCTTTTGAGGGCTGGTTGCTGGGCAGTAAGGTTACTGATTATAAAGGATTGTACAATTTGATGATGAGAGAACAAATTTTAAACAATTGTCAGAACCAGTTGTTGCATCAGCATCTTGTTGACTCAGATCTGACCTCTCCCCAAGAATTGGGAAAGAAGGCAGACAGATGGGTTAGAACAAGAGTTAAACAGAACCAGGGCCAGAATCAAGGTGGTCAGAAGAAAGCAGACCAGAAGGGTAAAGATTCTAAGGGGGAACAAAATGACCAGAAGTCTTCGACAGGTCCCCAACAACCCAAAGAGGGTGGGGGTCAGGCTCCCCAGAAGAAGAAAAACCAAGAAGGCCAATCTAAAAGATGGTGCCAGTACTGTAAAAGTAAAACTCACTGGTTTAGTGAGTGCACCAAGAAAGGAGGAGGGCAGACTCCTGCCACTGCAGCCCCTAAGGCACCTGTGCCCCCTAGTACAGCCAGCAGTGGTAGTGCACCTCCCAAGGGTTTAGTAGGGTTAACCCTGGGTTCTGAGGGGTGTGACAACTTAGTTGGTACACTCACTCAGGCTGTCCTTGTCAGTACAGGGGATATGGATATGTCCCCTGACATAAGTCCCAATACTTTGGGCAAATACAGACAGACACCTTTCATTAATGGAAAAATGGCTCAGGCCTATAGGGACACTTGTGCCAGTGTCACAATGGTGACACCTAGCTTCGTGGACCCTGGACAGATCATGCCAGGTACAGAATTCCTGGTGACCAATGCAAGCAATGTCACTACCAATCATAGTATGGCAATTGTAGCTTTCTCCTGGGGAGGGGTAACTGGCCAAAAGAAGGTTGTAGTTAGTTCAGACCTCCCAGTGGATTGTTTGTTGGGCAATGATTTGGAGTCATCACAATGGTCAGAAGTGGAGCAGAGGACTCATCTGGAAATGTTAGGCTTGCCAGCACATGTGTTTGCTGTGACCAGGTCACAGGCCAGAAAATGCCCCACTGAACAGGTGCTGGATCCTGGAACAATGGACCAGACACCTTCCAAGAAAAAGAGCAGCAGGGTTAAGGCTGTGCCTTCCCCCTTGCCCCAGGTTGAGGATCAAGTCTCAGAGGAGGCTGACCTACAGGAATTGAGGGAAACTGAGCCCAGAGAGTTTGAACTTGATCAAGTTGAATTCTTGGGTTCAGGGGGACCCTCAAGGGAAGACCTGGGGAAGGACCAGTTAGGCTGCCCTTCTCTTGAACCCCTCAGACAGCAGGCTGCTGCTGAGGCTGCTGGGAACGCCACAGGTACCCACAAGGTATACTGGGAAGATGGACTCCTGTACACTGAGGCAAGAGACCCCAAGCCTGGCATGACCAGGAGGCTGGTTGTACCCTTGTCTCAGAGAGGTTTCCTACTTACCTTGGCCCATGAGATTCCCTTAGCAGGTCACTTAGGCCAGACAAAGACTTGGGACAGACTTGTCTCACACTTTCACTGGCCTCACATGAATGAGGATACCAAGGAGTTTTGTCGCTCCTGTGTCACTTGCCAAGCCAGTGGTAAGTCAGGTGGCACAACAAAGGCCCCCCTTATACCAATGCCTGTGGTGGGGGTGCCCTTTGAAAGAGTGGGGATTGACATTGTTGGTCCAATGGAACCCCAGACAGCATCAGGGCACAAGTTTATACTGGTGGTAGTGGATCATGCCACCAGGTATCCTGAAGCTATTCCACTTAGGACCACCACAGCACCTGTGGTGGCAAGGGCCCTAGTTGGAGTATTCTCCAGAGTGGGCTTCCCTAAGGAGGTTGTCTCTGACAGAGGTGCAAACTTCATGTCAAGCTATTTGACTGCTATGTGGAAGGAGTGTGGTGTCAATTACAAATTCACTACACCCTATCACCCACAATGCAATGGGCTTGTTGAAAGGTTCAACAGGACCCTAAAAGGGATGATTCATGGACTACCTGAAACACTCAGGCGTAGATGGGATGTCCTGATGCCCTGCCTTCTGTTTGCTTACAGAGAGGTCCCACAAAAGGGGGTTGGCTACAGCCCTTTTGAACTTTTGTATGGGCATCCTGTGAGAGGCCCCTTGTGTTTGGTGAAGGAAGGATGGGAGAGACCTCTCAAAAAGCCTGCAACCAACATAATGGACTATGTACTTGGTCTCCGCTCCAGGATGGCTGAGTATATGGAGAAGGCATCTGAAAACCTTAAGGCCAGTCAAGAACTTCAAAAAGCTTGGCATGACCAAAAGGCTGTCCTGACTGTTTACCAGCCTGGACAGAAGGTGTGGGTGTTGGAGCCAGTGGCCCCAGCAGCACTCAAAGACAAATGGTCTGGGCCCCACACAATTCTTGAGCAAAAGGGAGAGGTCACCTACCTGGTAGACCTTGGAACTCCCAGGAGTCCCCACAGGGTACTCCATGTCAACAGGCTCAAAGCATATGTCGACAGGAAGGACATGAGCTTGCTCATGGCCATAGATGAGGGACAGGAGGAAGAGAGTGACCCTCTCCCAGACCTGCTCACTCAGAATCCTGATGATGGGTCAGTAGATGGTGTTGTCTTTTGTGGCAGCCTCTCTGAACATCAGCAGAAAGACTGTAAACAGGTTCTTCAGTCTTTCAGACATATGTTCTCTCTGACACCCAGTCAGACCAATTGGTGCACCCATGAGGTTGACACTGGTGACAGCCTGCCAGTCAAGAGTAAAATCTACAGGCAGCCTGATCATGTTAGAGACTGCATAAAAACTGAAGTGCAGAAAATGTTGGAATTGGGAGTCATTGAACCCTCAGATAGCCCTTGGGCTAGTCCAGTAGTTCTAGTGCCAAAGCCTCACACCCAAGATGGTAAGAGAGAGATGAGGTTTTGCGTAGACTACAGGGGTCTCAATGCAGTCACTAAGACTGATGCCCATCCAATACCAAGGGCAGATGAACTTATAGATAGATTGGCTTCTGCCAACTACTTAAGTACATTTGACTTAACAGCTGGGTATTGGCAAATCAGGTTAGCTGAGGATGCCAAACCCAAAACAGCATTTTCAACCCCTGGTGGGCATTATCAATTTGTGGTAATGCCCTTTGGTCTGAAAAATGCACCTGTCACCTTCCAAAGGTTGGTGAATCAAGTCCTTACTGGGCTGGATGACTTCTGTGCAGCATATCTAGATGATATTGCTGTCTTTAGCTCCACCTGGGAGGATCACCTGGTCCACCTGAGGAAAGTGTTAGAGGCTCTGCAAGCAGCAGGCCTCACTATCAAGGCCACCAAGTGCCAGATAGGGCAGACACAGGTTGTATACCTGGGCCACCTTGTAGGTGGAGGCCAGGTTCAGCCACTGGAGAGCAAAATACAGTCAATCAGGGACTGGGCTCCTCCAACCACCCAGACTCAGGTTCGAGCTTTCTTGGGCCTGACTGGTTACTATAGGAAGTTTGTCAGGAACTATGGTTCAATTGTGACACCATTAAACGAACTGACAAGTAAGAAAATGCCAAAAAAGGTTCAGTGGACAGCAGGCTGTCAAAAAGCATTCGATGACCTAAAGCAGGCCATGTGCACAGCACCTATCCTTAAGAGTCCAGACTACTCCAAACCATTCATTGTCCAAACAGATGCTTCTGAGTTGGGTGTGGGAGCTGTTCTTTCTCAACTGAATTTTGATGGTCAGGATCAGCCCATTGCTTTTATAAGCAGAAGGCTGACCCCCAGAGAGAAGAATTGGTCAGCTATTGAGAGGGAGGCCTTTGCTGTGGTTTGGGCCCTGAAGAAGCTGAGGCCATACTTGTTTGGCACTCACTTCAAGATTCAGACCGACCATAAGCCCCTCTTGTGGCTAAATCAGATGAAGGGTGAAAACCCCAAACTGCTTAGGTGGTCCATTTCCCTACAGGGGATGGACTTTACAGTGGAACATAGACCTGGTACTGATCATGGCAATGCCGATGGGCTCTCCAGATATTTCCACTTAGAACAAGAAGACTCACCTGGTCAAGGTTAGCTTATTGTCCCAAAGTTTGGGGGGGGGTCATGTAGGAGAGTAGGGTCTGCAATCCTATGATCACCCAGATTTTTTGCTTTTGTTTCACTGGTTTACGACTTTCTCTGGCTGTGGGCCTGCCAATCAGACCCACAGCCTGGCTGTTCTCTTTCTAAATTACGACATGTACCCTAGGTGCATTTACCAATTGGTACTGGGCCACCTTATCAGACCCTGTAACTCAGGGCATAGGTGTACCCAGGGCTGCCAGGGGCTGCAGCATGTATTATGCCACCCCTGGCTGGCCTCTTAAATTTGACACAACTGGCTGCATGACAGCTGGGGCAAAGTCGTGTAATCACGCTTTGCTGTAGGTGTAGTATACCTATACCTAACCCTAAAATGGACACACGGATTCCTATCAGTCACTCCTATGGCAGGCCTTGACAATCCTGAAGGCAGAGTGCTTGGAATCGTGTGAGATGGTGCTCTGGCATGAGCTGAGCCTGTCTGCAGCTTGCGGAACCAAGTCCTAATAGCTGTTCCATGATATCGCATACCATATACTCTTAAGTGCATTATAATCCTCGCGGTTAAATGCTATCTTTGGTATTGCTTTATCAAAACATGTCGAGTAAGGTGTCATACGAATTGGAATACTAACCCCTCGCCAATTCTGGCGACGGGGTTAGCATTCCACCCTTCTAGAGGGACACGACATGTATGTAACTGTGAACCCCGGTTAAAGTTAACTGAAGCCTCAGCTCCACAAAATGGATGCTGCCACCACAGACACGAGTCTGACCCCCTACAGCTGGGAGTCCTTCCAGTGAGGGGAGCCTGGACAAAGGGTTTCCTGTCAGGGGCGGTGCTAGCACCGTCCCAGACATGGTTTTGTGTATCCTGGGTAGGCAGGGCTTTTCAGGAAGGTGACTGCTGAGTGGCACCCCGGTGCTCACTACGCATCTGCCGGCTAGAACCAGTTCCAGGGGCACACCAGCCCCTGGCCTGGGGAAAGTCCGGCATGGGAGAGGGGTGTAACCACCCCCCTCCTAGTCCCACCCATAGGCAGGACCTAGTCACCGGGTCAGCCCCCTTTTTTAGTATAAAGATGGGAGCGGGCCCCCTGTTCAAATTAGATCATCTTTGGAATCAAGATACCACTTTCTTCGAAAGGACTTCACGATTTCTTCTTCAAGATTCTCCCTTGTGGCTAAGGAGTAGTCACCCTGCATCAAGCGGGCACCATCCTAAAGAACACTGCGGTCTGCTGCAAGTCCTTCATCACGAATCCGACGACCCAGCTCGACGAGACCCGGCTTCCCTGGCACCTCTGACCTCTACTCACCTCTACAGCCAAGCTGAGAACCGTGAGTGCGACGAGACCTCGAGGGACCGACGATCGCCAAGACTGCACGACATCTTTACTGCAAGCCCACCGTGTCCTCCACTGGTGAGTGCTTTGGGGTCCGAGAAGCCCCAACCCTGCGCAGCTCCAGCACCCAAGATCAGCCTCCCTGCATCTCCACGATCGGCGTGGGGCCCTTCTGCTGTTTGCTGTGCACCGCGTTGTTTGGCTACTAGCCGGCTGGCTTGTGGCCTTCTGAACGACGCCCGACGACAACTCTTCTGCTGGTCTGGTTGCTCCAGGCTGGCCCTTGCTTCCTTTTTCAAGAGAGGCACCCCGGACCCTCCTGGTCCACTCCAGACGCCATTTTAGGTCCACCGCGTGGGCTTGAATTTGCCAAGGCTTTGTTGACCAATCTTGGGTCCAGCGACGCCGACAGCTTCCATCTTCGTGGGACAGCTCGATCCTCCATCCTGGTCGCCGACAACGCCTCCTGGTCCGCGAGATCTTCGAGTCAAGCGTCACCCACTCACCTAGTCGAGGTGGCTACCATCCGGTGCCCTCCTGGTGCCCACTGACTACTGGCTAGTAGTCTCGAACTTGGTCCCCTCTGCTTTCAGGTGTCATCCATCTTCAAGATCCAGGCTTGGATCCGACTGAACTTTCTTCACTGGTCACCGGCCAGCATCTTTTCTTCCGGCTCCTGGTCCGTCTACGAGGATTCCCGACGTCTTTTCAGACCTATGCAGCTGCAGCCCCTGGGCTAGGTAACTTCGGCATTTCGGTGCCCCAGCATAGCCTCACTATCCAAGGGTCAGAATCTACTTTCGTTTTCTCCCTACCAGGTCGGGTTCGCCCGAGAACACTAACTTTCTAATTCCTAGCTACCATAGACTTTTGTCCCGCATCTCGCGTGAGAGTGCACACACTGCACCCGAGTCCCCTAGGCCTCCTAGAAGTAATCTAACGATTCCCTAGTCAAGTCCTAGCGATTCCAAAAGCTATTAGTACTGTACTTACCTGCTAGGAATTTCGCATTCCACTTTCAGAGTATATGGTTTTCCGTGCCCCTCGGGCATTTGTATATACTGTGCTAACTTAAGTATTTTTGTAAGAGTTTTGGTTTGTGCTTAGTACCCTGTCCTCATAAAGAGTACAGGGCTGTTGTGATTCTTAATAAATAACTGTTTATTTTCATAACACTTGTGTGGTGTCCTTTCACTTGGTATTCAAGGGGTATATGTGTGGTAAACAGCTGGCTTAACACGCCCTCTCGAGTCTTTAGCCTTAGACTGCTCGTATCCACGCTACTAGGATAGCTGGTCTATAAGGTTGACTTACAACCAATCATCAATAAGGGTTGCTGGACTGATACATAGTGTTCACTAGAATAGTGAGCACTGCATATCAGGCCACCTTCTCACAAATGTCAACCTAAGGAGTTATTCAGATAAAAATCATCATTTAAAGAAGGTTTATGCTGCTTGCTGGTGGATTTCTTGTGCAGAATTGCAAATTTTATATTTTCGTTTGTGCGAGATTCTTGCTGCTCGCCGCATCTCAAATCTCGCAATTGCGAAGTACCGCGAGACGTGATCTCGCTGTACTCGCGTTGACAAACTCTCGCTCGCAAGCCGCGATGACGTAATCGCGCTCGCCAAATCCCGCGGGATCACACAGCAAGATCCAAAATGGCGCAGCACTCGCAAACTATCGAGAAAAACAACCCGGCAAACGATGATAAACGCCGCGCGCCGCAAAAATTGTATCACCAACGCCGCGCGCCGCAAAAAAATCCGCTGCGTGCGAATTTGCGGATTTTGCGAGAAATTCGCAAATCTCGCGGATTGCGAATTTCCCGAAAATCCGCAAAATCCGCGAGCGTAACGGATTTTCCGCCCATGCTTAGGTCTGCCTCATTGTGTTTAGTCCAGGCTCCGGCAGCTACAGCGGCCTGGTCCCCACCGGGCGGGCTATGGCGTTCCAGGAGTCAGGAGCAAGTGATGGAGGATTCTGGGGACTTCACTGTTGACGCACTAATTTGGTTGGGTTACCCTAATTAGTAAACCACAACCACTCTAGCACTTTTTTTAATAATACCAGCCGGAGACTAAATAAAAATTTTTTTCAGCACTCACGTGCCAGGTATTTTTTAATTCCTCACTTTTCACCTCACCACTCACATTATTGGTACCTTCACACACCAAACACATAGTTCACTCATAAAGTGCTCCTGCGTAGTCGTGAAGTCGTAGCACGCCGCATTCCGTAGAGGTTTGCGAAGACCCCGATGATGAAGCATGACACCAAGGGGCCTGTTGGTGTGTGAGGGGTATTTTAACAACACTGGTTGCTCCCCACCATTGTGGTAACAACCGCCGTCCACCTAGTGGATTCCTTTTGTTTATGATAGTTGCCAGGGGAGACAGAATCCACTTTTCCCTCTCCATCCCTCCTTTGTTAAAAATGACTTCACTGTAACACCCTCTCAAAGGCAGCCAGATGCCATCTCTGGGGGGGGAGGGCTGGGAGCTGTGGTCTTGGAAAACAATGGAGGAATCGGGGGGCCCTCTCACGGCAGCCAGATCACCACTCTGGGGGGTTCTGTGGTGCTCCAGGAGTCTGCAGCTCACAATGGAGGATTCTATGGGCCCTCCCTAAGGCAGCCAAATCCCATCTGTGGAGGGGGATGTGGTCTTCCAGGAGCCGGGAGCCTGGAGCAGGCAATGGAGGATTCTGGGGCCCTCTGTACGGCAGCCAGATCCCCTCTCTGGGGGGTGAGGGGTGGGGGCATGGTCTTAGCACAAAAAGGAGGATTTTAAGGGTTTCACTGCAGCGCCCCCGCTTTACAGCAGCCCATCCCCTCACTGGTGGTCCGTGGTCTCCCAGGAGCACGCGATGGAGGATTCTGGGGGCTTCATTGTAGCATCCTATCAAAGGCAGCCAGATCCCCTCACTGGTGGCCCGTGGTCTCCCAGGAGCCTGAAGCTCGCAATGGAGGACTCTGGGGGCTTCACTGTAGCATCCTATCAAAGGCAGCCAGATCCCCTCTCTGGGGGGCCTGTGGTCTCCCAGGAGCCTGGAGCACGTGATGGCGGATTCTGGGGTCCCTCTCTACAGCAGTCAGATCCCCTCTCTGTGGGGCCTGTGGTCTTCAAGTAGTCTGCAGCATGCAGTGAAGGATTCTGGGGGCTTCACTGTAGCATCCTATCAAAGGCAGCCAGATCCCCTCTCTGGGGGGCGTGTGGTCTCCCAGGAGTCTGGAGCACGCGATGGAGGATTCTGGGGGCTTCACTGTAGCATCCTATCAAAGGCAGCCAGATCCCCTCTCTGGGGGGCCTGTGGTCTCCCAGGAGTCTGGAGCACGCAAAGGAGGATTCTGGGGGCTTCACTGTAGCATCCTATCAAAGGCAGCCAGATCCCCTCTCTGGGGGGCCTGTGGTCTCCCAGGAGTCTGGAGCACGCGATGGAGGATTCTGGGGGCTTCACTGTAGCATCCTATCAAAGGCAGCCAGATCCCCTCTCTGGGGGGCCTGTGGTCTCCCATGAGTCTGGAGCACGCGATGGAGGATTCTGGGGGCTTCACTGTAGCATCCTATCAAAGGCAGCCAGATCCCCTCTCTGGGGGGCCTGTGGTCTCCCAGGAGTCTGGAGCACGCGAAGGAGGATTCTGGGGGCTTCACTGTAGCATCCTATCAAAGGCAGCCAGATCCCCTCTCTGGGGGGCCTGTGGTCTCCCAGGAGTCTGGAGCACGCGATGGAGGATTCTGGGGGCTTCACTGTAGCATCCTATCAAAGGCAGCCAGATCCCCTCTCTGGGGGGCGTGTGGTCTCCAAGGAGTCTGGAGCACGCGAAGGAGGATTCTGGGGGCTTCACTGTAGCATCCTATCAAAGGCAGCCAGATCCCCTCTCTGGGGGGCCTGTGGTCTCCCAGGAGTCTGGAGCACGCGAAGGAGGATTCTGGGAGCTTCACTGTAGCATCCTATCAAAGGCAGCCAGATCCCCTCTCTGGGGGGCCTGTGGTCTCCCAGGAGTCTGGAGCACGCGATGGAGGATTCTGGGGGCTTCACTGTAGCTTCCTATCAAAGGCAGCCAGATCCCCTCTCTGGGGGGCCTGTGGTCTCCCAGGAGTCTGGAGCACACGATGGAGGATTCTGGGGGCTTCATTGTAGCATCCTATCAAAGGCAGCCAGATCCCCTCACTGGTGGCCCGTGGTCTCCCAGGAGCCTGAAGCTCGCAATGGAGGACTCTGGGGGCTTCACTGTAGCATCCTATCAAAGGCAGCCAGATCCCCTCTCTGGGGGGCCTGTGGTCTCCCAGGAGCCTGGAGCACGTGATGGCGGATTCTGGGGTCCCTCTCTACAGCAGTCAGATCCCCTCTCTGTGGGGCCTGTGGTCTTCAAGTAGTCTGCAGCATGCAGTGAAGGATTCTGGGGGCTTCACTGTAGCATCCTATCAAAGGCAGCCAGATCCCCTCTCTGGGGGGCGTGTGGTCTCCCAGGAGTCTGGAGCACGCGATGGAGGATTCTGGGGGCTTCACTGTAGCATCCTATCAAAGGCAGCCAGATCCCCTCTCTGGGGGGCCTGTGGTCTCCCAGGAGTCTGGAGCACGCAAAGGAGGATTCTGGGGGCTTCACTGTAGCATCCTATCAAAGGCAGCCAGATCCCCTCTCTGGGGGGCCTGTGGTCTCCCAGGAGTCTGGAGCACGCGATGGAGGATTCTGGGGGCTTCACTGTAGCATCCTATCAAAGGCAGCCAGATCCCCTCTCTGGGGGGCCTGTGGTCTCCCAGGAGTCTGGAGCACGCGATGGAGGATTCTGGGGGCTTCACTGTAGCATCCTATCAAAGGCAGCCAGATCCCCTCTCTGGGGGGCCTGTGGTCTCCCAGGAGTCTGGAGCACGCGAAGGAGGATTCTGGGGGCTTCACTGTAGCATCCTATCAAAGGCAGCCAGATCCCCTCTCTGGGGGGCCTGTGGTCTCCCAGGAGTCTGGAGCACGCGATGGAGGATTCTGGGGGCTTCACTGTAGCATCCTATCAAAGGCAGCCAGATCCCCTCTCTGGGGGGCCTGTGGTCTCCCAGGAGTCTGGAGCACGCGAAGGAGGATTCTGGGGGCTTCACTGTAGCATCCTATCAAAGGCAGCCAGATCCCCTCTCTGGGGGGCCTGTGGTCTCCCAGGAGTCTGGAGCACGCGATGGAGGATTCTGGGGGCTTCACTGTAGCATCCTATCAAAGGCAGCCAGATCCCCTCTCTGGGGGGCCTGTGGTCTCCCAGGAGTCTGGAGCACGCGAAGGAGGATTCTGGGAGCTTCACTGTAGCATCCTATCAAAGGCAGCCAGATCCCCTCTCTGGGGGGCCTGTGGTCTCCCAGGAGTCTGGAGCACGCGATGGAGGATTCTGGGGGCTTCACTGTAGCATCCTATCAAAGGCAGCCAGATCCCCTCTCTGGGGGGCCTGTGGTCTCCCAGGAGTCTGGAGCACACGATGGAGGATTCTGGGGGCTTCATTGTAGCATCCTATCAAAGGCAGCCAGATCCCCTCACTGGTGGCCCGTGGTCTCCCAGGAGCCTGAAGCTCGCAATGGAGGACTCTGGGGGCTTCACTGTAGCATCCTATCAAAGGCAGCCAGATCCCCTCTCTGGGGGGCCTGTGGTCTCCCAGGAGCCTGGAGCACGTGATGGCGGATTCTGGGGTCCCTCTCTACAGCAGTCAGATCCCCTCTCTGTGGGGCCTGTGGTCTTCAAGTAGTCTGCAGCATGCAGTGAAGGATTCTGGGGGCTTCACTGTAGCATCCTATCAAAGGCAGCCAGATCCCCTCTCTGGGGGGCCTGTGGTCTCCCAGGAGTCTGGAGCACGCGATGGAGGATTCTGGGGCTCTTCACTGTAGCATCCTATCAAAGGCAGCCAGATCCCCTCTCTGGGGGGCCTGTGGTCTCCCAGGAGTCTGGAGCACGCAAAGGAGGATTCTGGGGGCTTCACTGTAGCATCCTATCAAAGGCAGCCAGATCCCCTCTCTGGGGGGCCTGTGGTCTCCCAGGAGTCTGGAGCACGCGATGGAGGATTCTGGGGGCTTCACTGTAGCATCCTATCAAAGGCAGCCAGATCCCCTCTCTGGGGGGCCTGTGGTCTCCCAGGAGTCTGGAGCACGCGATGGAGGATTCTGGGGGCTTTGCTGTAGCATCCTATCAAAGGCAGCCAGATCCCCTCTCTGGGGGGCCTGTGGTCTCCCAGGAGTCTGGAGCACGCAATGGAGGATTCTGGGGGCTTCACTGTAGCATCCTATCAAAGGCAGCCAGATCCCCTCTCTGGGGGGCCTGTGGTCTCCCAGGAGTCTGGAGCACGCGAAGGAGGATTCTGGGGGCTTCACTGTAGCATCCTATCAAAGGCAGCCAGATCCCCTCTCTGGGGGCATGTGGTCTCCCAGGAGTCTGGAGCACGCGAAGGAGGATTCTGGGGGCTTTGCTGTAGCATCCTATCAAAGGCAACCAGATCCCCTCTCTGGGGGGCCTTTGGTCTTCCCGGAGCCTGGAGCACGTGATGGCAGATTCTGGGGTCCCTCTCTACAGCAGTCAGATCCCCTCTCTGTGGGGCCTGTGGTCTTCAAGTAGTCTGCAGCATGCAGTGAAAGATTCTGGGGGCTTCACTGTAGCATCCTATCAAAGGCAGCCAGATCCCCTCTCTGGGGGGCCTGTGGTCTCCCAGGAGTTTGGAGCACGCGAAGGTGGATTCTGGGGGCTTTGCTGTAGCATCCTATCAAAGGCAGCCCGATCCCCTCTCTGGGGGGCCTGTGGTCTCCCAGGAGTCTGAGGCACGCGAAGGAGGATTCTGGGGGCTTCGCTGTAGCATCCTATCAAAGGCAGCCCGATCCCCTCTCTGGGGCGCCTGTGGTCTCCCAGGAGTCTGGAGCACGCGATGGAGGATTCTGGGGGCTTCGCTGTAGCATCCTATCAAAGGCAGCCAGATCCCCTCTCTGGGGGGCCTGTGGTCTCCCAGGAGTCTGGAGCACGCGAAGGAGGATTCTGGGGGCTTCGCTGTAGCATCTTATCAAAGGCAGCCAGATCCCCTCTCTGGGGGGCCTGTGGTCTCCCAGGAGTCTGGAGCACGCGATGGAGGATTCTGAGTGCTTCACTGTAGCATCCTATCAAAGGCAGCCAGATCCCCTCTCTTGGGGGCCTGTGGTCTCCCAGGAGTCTGGAGCACGCGATGGAGGATTCTGGGGGCTTCGCTGTAGCATCCTATCAAAGGCAGCCAGATCCCCTCTCTGCGGGGCTTGTGGTCTCCCAGGAGTCTGGAGCACGCGAAGGAGGATTCTGGGGGCTTCGCTGTAGCATCCTATCAAAGGCTGCCAGATCCCCTCTCTGGGGGGCCTGTGGTCTCCCAGGAGTCTGGAGCACGCGAAGGAGGATTCTGGGGGCTTCGCTGTAGCATCCTATCAAAGGCAGCCAGATCCCCTCTCTGGGGGGCCTGTGGTCTCCCAGGAGTCTGGAGCACGCGAAGGAGGATTCTGGGGGCTTCGCTGTAGCATCCTATCAAAGGCAGCCAGATCCCCTCTCTGGGGGGCCTGTGGTCTCCCAGGAGTCTGGAGCACGCGAAGGAGGATTCTGGGGGCTTCGCAGTAGCATCCTATCAAAGGCAGCCAGATCCCCTCTCTGGGGGGCCTGTGGTCTCCCAGGAGTCTGGAGCACGCGAAGGAGGATTCTGGGGGCTTCGCTGTAGCATCCTATCAAAGGCAGCCAGATACCCTCTCTGGGGGGCCTGTGGTCTCCCAGGAGTCTGGAGCACGCAAAGGAGGATTCTGGGGGCTTTGCTGTAGCATCCTATCAAAGGCAGCCAGATCCCCTCTCTGGGGGGCCTGTGGTCTCCCAGGAGTCTGGAGCACGCAATGGAGGATTCTGGGGGCTTCGCTGTAGCATCCTATCAAAGGCAGCCAGATCCCCTCTCTGGGGGGCCTGTGGTCTCCCAGGAGTCTGGAGCACACGATGGAGGATTCTGGGGGCTTCACTGTAGCATCCTATCAAAGGCAGCCAGATCCCCTCTTTGGGGGGCCTGTGGTCTCCCAGGAGTCTGGAGCACGCGATGGAGGATTCTGGGGGCTTTGCTGCAGCATCCTATCAAAGGCAGCCAGATCCCCTCTCTAGGGGGCCTGTGGTCTCCCAGGAGTCTGGAGCACGCGATGGAGGATTCTGGGGGCTTCTCTGTAGCATCCTATCAAAGGGAGCCAGATCCCCTCTATCGGGGGCCTGTGGTCTCCCAGGAGTCTGGAGCACGCGATGGAGGATTCTGGGGGCTTTGCTGCAGCATCCTATCAAAGGCAGCCAGATCCCCTCTCTGGGGGGCCTGTGGTCTCCCAGGAGTCTGGAGCACGCGATGGAGGATTCCGGGGGCTTCACTGTAGCATCCTATCAAAGGCAGCCAGATCCCCTCTCTGGGGGGCCTTTGGTCTCCCAGGAGTCTGGAGCACGCGAAGGAGGATTCTGGGGCCTTCACTGTAGCATCCTATCAAAGGCAGCCAGATCCCCTCTCTGGGGGGCCTGTGGTCTCCCAGGAGTCTGGAGCACGTGATGCGGATTCTGGGGTCCCTCTCTACAGCAGTCAGATCCCCTCTCTGTGGGGCCCGTGGTCTTCAAGTAGTCTGCAGCATGCAGTGAAGGATTCTGGGGGCTTCACTGTAGCATCCTATCAAAGGCATCCAGATCCCCTCTCTGGGGGGCTTGTGGTCTCCCAGGAGTCTGGAGCACGCGAAGGAGGATTCTGGGGGCTTCACTGTAGCATCCTATCAAAGGCAGCCAGATCCCCTCTCTGGGGGGCCTGTGGTCTCCCAGGAGTCTGGAGCACGCGAAGGAGGATTCTGGGGGCTTCACTGTAGCATCCTATCAAAGGCAGCCCGATCCCCTCTCTGGGGCGCCTGTGGTCTCCCAGGAGTCTGGAGCACGCGATGGAGGATTCTGGGGGCTTCGCTGTAGCATCCTATCAAAGGCAGCCAGATCCCCTCTCTGGGGGGCCTGTGGTCTCCCAGGAGTCTGGAGCACGCGAAGGAGGATTCTGGGGGCTTCGCTGTAGCATCTTATCAAAGGCAGCCAGATCCCCTCTCTGGGGGGCCTGTGGTCTCCCAGGAGTCTGGAGCACGCGATGGAGGATTCTGAGTGCTTCACTGTAGCATCCTATCAAAGGCAGCCAGATCCCCTCTCTTGGGGGCCTGTGGTCTCCCAGGAGTCTGGAGCATGCGATGGAGGATTCTGGGGGCTTCACTGTAGCATCCTATCAAAGGCAGCCAGATCCCCTCTCTGCGGGGCTTGTGGTCTCCCAGGAGTCTGGAGCACGCGAAGGAGGATTCTGGGGGCTTCGCTGTAGCATCCTATCAAAGGCAGCCAGATCCCCTCTCTGGGGGGCCTGTGGTCTCCCAGGAGTCTGGAGCACGCGAAGGAGGATTCTGGGGGCTTCGCTGTAGCATCCTATCAAAGGCAGCCAGATCCCCTCTCTGGGGGGCCTGTGGTCTCCCAGGAGTCTGGAGCACGCGAAGGAGGATTCTGGGGGCTTCGCTGTAGCATCCTATCAAAGGCAGCCAGATCCCCTCTCTGGGGGGCCTGTGGTCTCCCAGGAGTCTGGAGCACGCGAAGGAGGATTCTGGGGGCTTCGCTGTAGCATCCTATCAAAGGCAGCCAGATCCCCTCTCTGGGGGGCCTGTGGTCTCCCAGGAGTCTGGAGCACGCGAAGGAGGATTCTGGGGGCTTCGCAGTAGCATCCTATCAAAGGCAGCCAGATCCCCTCTCTGGGGGGCCTGTGGTCTCCCAGGAGTCTGGAGCACGCGAAGGAGGATTCTGGGGGCTTTACTGTAGCATCCTATCAAAGGCAGCCAGATCCCCTCTCTGGGGGCCTGTGGTCTCCCAGGAGTGTGGAGCATGCAAAGGAGGATTCTGGGGGCTTTGCTGTAGCATCCTATCAAAGGCAGCCAGATCCCCTCTCTGGGGGGCCTGTGGTCTCCCAGGAGTCTGGAGCACGCGATGGAGGATTCTGGGGGCTTCACTGTAGCATCCTATCAAAGGCAGCCAGATCCCCTCTCTGGGGGGCCTGTGGTCTCCCAGGAGTCTGGAGCACGCGATGGAGGATTCTGGGGGCTTCACTGTAGCATCCTATCAAAGGCAGCCAGATCCCCTCTCTGGGGGGGCCTGTGGTCTCCCAGGAGTCTGGAGCACACGAAGGAGGATTCTGGGGGCACTGTAGCATCCTATCAAAGGCAGCCAGATCCCCTCTCTGGTGGGCCTGTGGTCTCCCAGGAGTCTGGAGCACGCGATGGAGGATTCTGGGGGCTTTACTGTAGCATCCTATCAAAGGCAGCCAGATCCCCTCTCTGGTGGGCCTGTGGTCTCCCAGGAGTCTGGAGCACGTGAAGGAGGATTCTGGGGGCTTCACTGTAGCATCCTATCAAAGGCAGCCAGATCCCCTCTCTGGGGGGCCTGTGGTCTCCCAGGAGTCTGGAGCACGCGATGGAGGATTCTGGGGGCTTTGCTGTAGGGTCCTCTCTCAATGGCAGCCAGATCCCCTTGGTGGGGGGTGGGAGGGGTGTGGTTTTCCAGGAGTCTGGAGCATACAGAGGGGGATTCTGGGGTCTTCACTGAAGCATCCTCTCCATGGCAACCCCCTGCTGAGTCAGCACCATTGTTTCGAGAGGTTACCCGAGTGCCCTCAAGTCCATTGCCCATGCAGGACACGGATAATCCTCGCTCCGTAGCCTGGCACGGCCTGTGACGCCAGCCCTTGCACCAGCGCCCCAAGTGTACGACTCGGGCTGAGGCCCTCAGCAGCAAACAAACCTTGAATTAGACTTCCTCAGCCTACTGGGTACCACCATCCACCCCGAATCAAAGTGTCGCTACTGTGTATACACTCAATGGGGTCTGCGGGTATGAGAAGAGCACTGGGGCCTACACAGCCTTTGAAGATGAGTCGACCAATGCTTGAAGGTTTTGAGTCCCATGTGCTGATCTCGCCCAGATCGAGAGGTAGGTGGGCTACATTACGAGGTGCAAGACCGTGGAATGAATGCAATTCAAAGATACTTCTAGAGGTGCGCCTAGTATTCTGCTCCCATGCCTTCCGAATAAAGATGGGTTGGTGAAAGCTAGGGCCTTTTATCAATTTGGTGAGGTTATAGAGGTCTAAGTTCAACCGCACAATAAGGACTGAGAGAAAACAAAAGTGAGCGAAGTCTCTTTCTGCCAACAGGGATTGGATGGGAGCTCTACAGCACGGCTGCCGGCGACGACCATTCTCACCGACCACCTGGGCCGCAAAGGCGAGGAAAAGGATATATTGTACTCTGAGGAGCGATTATTGTGCTCTCAGATTATATTGTGATTTGCAGAGTTGTTATTGTGGTAAGAAGTTGCTAGGATCGTCAGAGCTCGTATCGTGCTCTGAGAAGTTGTTGTCGTGTTCTGAGGAGATGTTATCGTGTTCTGAGAAGTCGTTATCGTGTTCTGAGGAGTTGTTATCGTGTTCTGAGTTGTTATCGTGCTCTGAGGAGTTGTTATCGTGCTCTGAGGAGTTGTTATCGTGCTCTGAGGAGTTGTTATCGTGCTCTGAGGAGTTGTTATTGTGCTCAGAGGAGTTGTTATCATGTTCTGAGGAGTTGTTATTGTGTTCTGAGGAGTTGTTATCGTGTTCTGAGGAGTTGTTATCATGTTTGAGGAGTTGTTATTGTGTTCTGAGGAGTTGTTATTGTGTTCTGAGGAGTTGTTATCGTGCTCTGAGGAGTTGTTATCGTGTTCTGAGGAGTTATCGTGTTCTGAGGAGTTGTTATCGTGTTCTGAGGAGTTGTTATCGTGCTCTGAGGAGTTGTTATCGTGCTCTGAGGAGTTGTTATCGTGCTCTGAGGAGTTGTTATTGTGCTCTGAGGAGTTGTTATCGTGCTCTGAGGAGTTGTTATCGTGCTGGAAGGCGTTATTGAGCTCTGATGATCTGTTACCGTGGTCTGAAGATATGCTATTGTGGAATGAGGAGTTATCGTGGCTTGGGGAGTTGTGACTGTGCTCCAAGGAGTTATCGTGCTCTGAGGAGTTGTTATTATACAATACAATACAATGCATTTTAAAAGTGTACAGCTACCTAAAAAGGTGTTCCGGCTCTAATAGAAATGATCGCCACTAGGGGCGGAGCTAGCCGGCAAGCGCATGGGCTGCCTGAACCCGCGGCTCCGGCGTGCACTAATTAAATATCCTTCTTGAATACCCGAAGAGCAACGTTTACGGACAGATTCTTGCTTCCCTACACTGTCCAGGACGAGGAGGTCGGGCGGGCGCCCCAGCGGCAGCGAGGGTGCGGAGACAAGATGGTGCGGAGCTCCGGCGGCGTTCCCGTGGTGGTAGGCCAGGAAGCCGCGGGCTCGAGCGCGCCCTGTGCCTGGGTGTCGTAACGCGGCGTGCGGCTGCGGACAACTCACTGTGCTTGCCCTCCAGCGACAGCCTGCTCCGGAGTGCGTGACTTGCCGAGAGGGCTACGGCGGGCCGTGGGGCTCAACACACCACTACTTCTCCGCGCAGGTCCCCTGAAACTGCTACTACTCCCACCCCAACTCACCGACAGGCGGAGGAAAGCCCTGACTCCTACGAGGACGTCGGACCAGTGAAAGTCTGCTCACCGCTGCCCCGGGGGCTGCTTGGGGGACTGAACACAACGGATGCCTGCCTGGATGACATCTATCCTGGGCAAACTCAAGTAAGGAGGCAAATCCCCGCTCACAAAGGTTTTGCGCCATTTTCCACTCGCACTTGGCGGACCTGTGAGGCATCGCGCTCTCGGGGTGGGGAGCGGAATCGCGCCCGGCGCGCGGTGTGCCCCCGGACAGTGCAACGTAGAGACGTTTGGAGTAAGGGCCGCGCTCGGGTCCCCCCCGGCTGGGAATTCACTTGGGGACGGGCCGCAGCTTGAGGAAGCTTCTGTGTGGCAGCTTAAACTACTCCTGATCTGTGGCTCACGCCATATTTGCCCTGGGCCAACGACGCGCTTAGATCCTGAGCCGTCGCAACAGCTACATGAGGGGACGGCAGGTCAGGCATTGCCCCCCTCTGACGCTTTTGTGACACAGCTTGAGGCGCAGCGACAAACGCAGAAGTGCAAGGGGCTGTAGCTGCATGCTCTGCGGCCTGTCTTACGTAACAAACGTTTCCTTGCAAGTATAGTGCGGTACCAGCGGCGAGATGGGCAAAGGCGATAGAACTCAAAGCAAGCTGCCCTTTTCACAGAAACGATTGCTGCAGCAGAGTCCGCTAACAGAGGAAGGTCCTGCGCCGCGCTCTGCGGAAGCTAGGGGGACTGACTCAGGCATTAAGGCCATGCTGCTCTCCATGGAGCAAAGTCTACAGACCAGCATCTCCGCCCTGGGCACTAAAATGGACGCTATGTCATACAGAATGGACCGGATGGCGGAACGGCTAGATAAACATGCTGAGCGACACGATATGGCCGAAAGGAGGATGACCGAAGTAGAAGAGGGGCAAACGGACCTAGACTCTGCGCAAAAAAAAAATGGAGAGATTGATGCAGGCCCTATAGGACAAGACTGAGGATTTGGAGGCGCGCTCAAGACGTTGCAACCTACGCATCAGGGGCCTTCCGGAAAGCACATCAACGGGCCCTATGGAGCGTTTTGTGGAACAACTGCTCACAAAGCTTCTGGGAGATGGAGCGTTCTCTGCCATGTTTACGGTGGAGAGAGCACACAGGTCGCTGGCCCCACGCCCGAAGCCTGGAGCGCCTCCTTGCCCCATAATAGAAAAGCTACTTAACTATAGGGACAGGGACACTGCGTTCAGATTGGCAAGGACAAAACAACAATTGCAATATGAAGGGTCCGCCATATCGCTATATCCAGATTTCACTGCGAAGGTGCAGGAAGAGCGTAAACAATTCATTCCGCACAAAAAGCGCCTCAGAGAGATGGGCCTGGACTACGCTTTGCTGTACCCGGCCAAGCTGCGAGTCAACAGAGGAGGACACTCGCATATCTTCACGGATCCCAAGGCACTACAGCAAGCGATGAAGCGTTGGTCGAGGGAGCAGAAAGCAAACAATGAAGAGAATCCTGAGGATGAGGGGAGTAATAGTCGACTGGACGACCAGGACTGATTTAGTTCACCACATGGACGATCGCCTTGCGTCTGTGCTGTGATGCTCTGGGAAGACTTTTAAAAGATCCCCCCGGAGAAGTGATGGGGACAGTCGTCCCAGCTTAAGAAGACTACAAACTATTCAGATAAGTGGTTTGAGAGGCGGGAGATACATGGCAAAGTTAAACGATCTGGTTGCACAACTGTACACAGCTGATCCCCGTTCTTACTACACTCTATCACATGAGTTTCGCTTTTGAGCTTATACGGTGATTCACTCTGACCTGGGGACATTTATCAGGCAGTGATTTGCGCGCAGATCGCAGAGGCGGAGCACACAACAGACGATCTTACGGCTGAGAAAATGTTGCTCTATTTACAGATACAGTGCATGGCGGGAGCGGGTGGAGGGCTACACAAGAGTTCTGAGACTTAGGTAGAGACTATGACTCCAGGCTACCTAGGCCCCAGCTCATTAAGCACACTTCTGTGGTTGTTGTTTAAAGTTGGGGTGGTGTTGCTGGGGAGTGGGGTGGGTGATAGACTACTGTCGGACCAGGTTGGGGTGGGTCTGCTGTGGGCGGGGTTGGAGAACTGGAGAATGGGAGTTAATGTTGATTGACTGGTCGCTGGTTCCTCAAGTGGGCAAAAAGTACAAAAGCTATACCGTGACAACTCGCTACTGCAGCCTAATCCAGTGGCTCAGATGTCTAGTACTGCTGGAGCGCACACTGTAGACTCTATGGTAACCCTTAGGGCCATAACCTGGAATGTACGTGGGTTGAATGATCACAGGAAATTGCGGAAAGTGTTACACTTTTTGCAGAGACACCACATTGACTTAGCCCTCATACAGGAAACCCATCTCCCTGTTACTAGCGCAATGCTTCATAATAAGAGCTTGGCAGGCTATATCACGGCATCGGGGTTCACTACACATTCAAGGGGAGTCCTGACATGGGTGAACCCGAGGGCAAAGTTGGACCTGATATTAGTGTTAGCGGACCCAGAGGGCAGATATCTCATTTCTCGATGCACTGGGAAAGGACACGATTTAATCGTGGTTAACGTTTATGGTCCAAACTACGACTCTCCTGAGTTCTCTGAAAAGCGAGCGCGATGATGCCGAGAATACTCTACCGCGCAAATGCTTTGGGGAGGCGACTTCAACATAGTGATGGACCCGGAATTAGATAGATCTGCGGGTCCACAGCGTAGACCGTCTGCGGCAGCTGTGACGCTTCAGGCCGAACTACTGTCGCTGGATTTAGTAGATGTGTGGAGTGGGAGAAATGCTACTAGGGGAGGGTACACACATTATTCGGCATATCACGACATTCATACTAGGATTGATTATTGGCTAGCCTCCTATTCTGTCTCTGATCACATATTGTCCTGCACGGTTTTAGCACGTACCCTCTCTGATCACTCACCAATACTGCCTGTCTTGGAGACACCAATACGTAGGATTCCTCCCTTCACTTGGCTCTTCCCCCCGTACTCATTGCTTGACGACGCCTTTAGAGGGGAACTGGCAGAGGAAATTGATATTTTCTTTGAGAAAAACATTGGTTCAGTCGTTAGCTTTCAAACAGTGTGGGAAGCGTTTAAGGTATTCATACGTGGGGTAGCTATGGCCAAACATTCCAGCGTCCTAAAGGCTATACGCCAACGCTTGAGATACCTGGAGACACAACTGTTAGATCTGGAGAAACGGCAGCTGTCTGACTCAGACCCCTCTATAGAGGCCCAGATCAGATCCCTAGTTTCAGACTTCAACGAGGAGGCGGACAGGGAAGTTTGCCATATGGGTAAATACACGACAGCAAGAACCTATGGGGAGGGCGAGCGTCCAAGTTCACTCTTGGCCAGACTGCTGCGCAACAGCAAACGGTCTCCGAAAATAACAGAACTCGTCACAGCTGCGGGGGCCGTTCTCACATCGGACGATGAGATCATGAGTGAGTTCAGAGACTTCTACTCGGATCTGTACACTACTAGAACCGGGAACCTGTAGTCGGATATGGATGATTACCTGGAACATATACAAATGCCATTCTTGTCACAATCGGATCGGGAGTTCTTAATGTCCCACATACAGGTAGACGAAATATCGGAAGCGTTAGCTAGCATGCGAGAACACAGCGCCCCTGGGGCGAATGGCCTAACAGTGGGGTTCTATAAGGCGTTCAAAGATAAACTAATACTGCATCTCTCCTCCCTCTTTGATGAGGTGTGCGAGGAAGGATACATGCCACAGTCTATGAGAGAGGCCTTAATAGTCACCATTCTTAAACCCGGAAGGCCCCCTAGTGCTTGCAGCTCGTATAGGCCATTATCGCTGCTGAATGTAGATGCAAAGCTGTACGCTAAGGTTCTAGCCACACGACTTGCTCTAATAGCTCCGGAAATAGTGGCTCCGGAGCAGTCCGGCTTTATGCCTGGTAGGAACCTCGCCTACAATATTCGCACGGTACTGGGGACCGTCCAACACGTTCGACAGGACACGAAAGCTGTTGCCATCTTTTTAGACATGGAGAAGGCCTTTGACTCCGTGGAGTGGCCTTTTATGCTGAGGGTTCTGCGACGGTTGAGCCTTCTTGCAAATGATCGGAGCTTTATACTGGAGACCGATGGCCAGACTTCGCATAGGTGATCGCGTATCTGACCCATTTGAAATTAGCAGGGGAACCAGACAGGACTGCCCCCTTTCTCCATTGTTGTATGCACTGGTCGCAGAGCCACTGGCTTGTGCACTTCGGGAGTATCACTGGCATCGGGGAGTTAGCTTTCCGACATATAAAATTGTAATCTCAACCTACGCGGACGATACTCTTCTCTATGTCTGCAACCCAGAGGCAAACCTGGCTTCAGTGCTGCGGGAGGTGGTCCGTTTCGGGGCGCTTTCCGGACTCAAGACCAACTGGAACAAGTCGGTGGTGTTCCCGCTGACTCCGGTGAAAAACCGGTTTGAGATGGAGTATCCGCTGCATTGGTCTACAGATCCGGTACGTTACCTAGGAATAATGATCCATTCTGACTCGGAGGTGCTGTTCCGTGAGAACTATGGTGTTGCCTTCAGCAAATGCGAGGATGACGTTGAGAAGATGGCGGTGCTACCCCGGTTCCTTTTACTATTTAATACCTTACCCATCATACTGTCGAAGGCCTTCTTCAGAAACCTGACAAGACTTATGATACTTAAACTGAAAGCCTTCTTCGAAGGTAAGGAAGACCCTAACGAAATGCTAAGGAAAGGTGACACTGGATTAAGACTAAACTCAACCTTTAACCCACCGATCCAGACAGTGCCCGCAGCAATAACTGCGTTTGAACAAGCAGTATTCCTAGACCTGGAAACTTATCAGGATACCCCATCCTACAGCAATTTCAGTACGGAAGAATACCACGCACTGAAATCCTTACAAGATGACCCAAAGATCACGATAAAACCAGCAGACAAGGGCGGAGGACTGGTCATTCAAAACACTATTGATTACGAGAAGGCATGTGAAGTCCTCCTGGATGACAGGAAGAACTGCACCCCCCTATTGCGGGATCCTACACATGACCTCAGAACCCGGATCAACAACTTGATCAAAAGAGCTGAAGAGAACGGGGAAATCTCCAAAAATGAGGCGGATTTCTTGAGCAGGAGTGAAAGTGTCACACCTTACTTTTACACTCTACCGAAAACACACAAGAACCGGCTACCACCACCAGGAAGGCCGATTGTGTCCGGCATAGGATCCCTGTTAGAGCCCCTATCTAGGTTTTGCAATCATTATCTCAAACCTATAGTACAAAGCACTCCAACCTACCTGAAGGACACGAAAAGCCTCCTGCAGTTGCTTCAAAATCTTGATCTGTCAGGAGACATGGTAACACTGGTGACATTAGACATTGAGAGTCTATACACCAGCATCCCCCAGGACGATACCATCAAGGTCCTGGGGACGGCCCTAGACTCAATCACCTGGAATTATCAGGCATCCAAGACCTTCATCCTAAACTGTGCTACCATAGCACTAAAAGAGAACTTTTTCGCCTACAAAAACAACCTTTACCTACAAACAACCGGGACATCTATGGGCAGCACATTTGCCCCGAGCGTAGCCGGACTGTATGTCGCAGATTTTGAGGCCAAACACATCATACAACCCAATGGCCCCTATACGTCTTCCATCAAAGTATGGAGACGTTACATTGATGACGTCCTGATAATATGGACAGGAAATGATCAACAACTACAAACCTTTCTTTGCTGGATTAACACACTAGTCCCTAACCTAAAATTCACTTTTGAACTGAGCAAAACAGAGGTCACTTTCCTGGATGTGACGATTCAAGTCTCCGGCTCAAGGCTGACCACAAAAACATACCAAAAACCGACTGCTCGAAACAATCTCCTTGAATTCATAAGTTTTCACCCTCGATCCCTCAAAGAAAACCTACCATATGGCCAATACCTACGGTTAAGACGCAACTGTTCGGATCTTCAAGATTTCAAAATCCAATCTGCAGATCTAACAGACAAACTAAAGTCACGACGCTATCCAGCTAAAATATTGGATAAAGGTTACAAGAGGGCCCGCAACCAGCCAAGAGAGTCACTCCTAGAAGATAGGGTTACGAACAATGAGACAATACCGCTAACATGTGTAACCACATACAGCACCATGTCCAATTATATGAAAAAATCGATCAACAAGAATTGTCGCATTGTGTCTAGTATTAAAACAGACTGGGAGAAACCGCTATTCTCTTTTAAAAAAGGTCGCAGCTTGAGGGATACATTGGTGCACACTCGACCAAGAACTGAAGCACCGACTACAGAGAGATCTATCACAGACACTTGGGGCTTACCAAGAGTTATTGGTCACTTTCCATGTGCAAACTGTAGTGTCTGCCACCTCACGACACACTCCAAAACTCTGGATCTCGAGCCAGGCAAAATCTGGACACAAAAAAATCTAACTAACTGCAACACCCACAATGTTATATATTTGATCACCTGCCCCTGCGACCTACGGTACGTAGGCATGACGACCCGCAAGGTGAAGCAAAGGATAGGCGAGCACCGCTCCAACATCAGATGTAAGAAACTGACCACAAAAATGAGCCGTCACTTTTTGGAACAGAACCACACTCCTAATGACATGCGTTGGACTGTCATTGAGCATCTGGACGGCGGCATGAACATTAACAACCGCCTTTTTGAAAAAGAGCAAAGGTGGGTATACAGGCTTGGTACCCACCTGCTTGGTCTGAGTGATGACATTCCTTGGAATACTGTTATGAAGTAGACAGGTAGTGAGTCTAACATCGTTGTCTTGGCACTTATCTATGAAGCCTTTTTATCATCATTAATATTTTGATGACAGATATTCCACCACAGGTTTCAAACTTTATGAACACCTTTTAAAATATACAGACGGTACTCTCCTGTTTTTCATACAACAATCTCACAAATTAACTAATGCCACAAAGAGACATCTCTTTTTTCAAAATCTTAGGACTTGTATTTGTTAATTTTTATTTGCATATTCACACAAGTCACCCTGAAGCGCGAACGTCATTCGAATACTTCCTTGTTCAGCGCGATCAACGTTTACCCTGGGTCGCGTAGCAACCTAGTCCTACACCCACGTGACTATCACGCTATCCACGACCCGGCGTCCTGATTGGTCACACGCGTCCAATGACGTATACTGACCAGTCACCACGCCCACCCGGAAGTGTTCGCCGCCTCGCCGGTTTGCTTTTAACCAGCGAACCAAGTCGGCTCCACTATCTTCGGGGTCCAGTTCGAGGGCGACGTAGGCAGACTGAGGGTGCTAAGCGACAAGGGCGTGAGTTGAAACCATACAACTTTACCGAGCTAAGTACCGATCACACTCTGTATCCCGATAAGTGCCATAGTGACTCCATTCCTTTTTCTTCCTCCTTATGTTTTGACATGTTACAGGGTGTGCCGAATACGCTTCCACCCCCCTCCTGAGACCCATGGTGTTTGATTCCAACACCCACAAAGTGAGACATTTTTAATTTATTTTGCGATCGGACTATTGCTTTTACTTTGATCGCTGAGTTGAAGATTTTCTTTGAAGGTCTTCACTTTTTAATCCACATCCACTCCCAGTTCATTTCACGCATAGTGCACAGCACTTCTGTGGTAAAGTAAATTACCTATACTTAATTTCTATGCGGTAAAGTTCAATAAGAATAACTCAGTCAAAAATGAGAGGCAGAGTCCGTGGCATCTGAGGTTATAAAGGTTTTATTCCTTAAAAAGGAATTGGTTCGAACCAGGTATCATGTTCCATCACCACAAGGGTTCAGGAAGGGAATGGACATGGACATGTACAATGCTTTATTAACAGGATATCATATATATAGTCAATGCATATAGTGGTGATGAATGCAGAAGGCGTAACAGCTGAGAGAAATGAGATAAGAACACATATGCGTAACAGAAGGCGTGCACAAGGGCGTACACAGAGGTGTGTGCTAGAAACGTCATGAAGAAGAGTCACAGGTGGGTGGATCCATAGAAGAATCCTGCAGAGTCAGCAGAAATATGTGGCAGAGATGCGCGCGCAGCAGCATGACGTGTAATTGACGTGGAACTGGAGGGTGAAGGGGACTTGACATTCGCGCTATACGTGGAGACAGAAGTCTGGCGTGTCAGGACAACCTAAACCCATATTATATCTAATATCTTGTGTTTGAGGAACTGTATTATCTAGAAGGAAAGGTCTCTCGGGCAAAGGCTATCCTATACTGACTGCTAGTGCGTGCATATGCGACTACATGTCTACGTGTAAAGAAAGGGGCCATGGGCCTACCATGGTAACGGGAGCTATGAATTACTTGCATGGATACAGAAAGGCCGGGCCCTTTGCTCTGCAGCTGGGAAGGATGTTTACCTAAACTACTAGACAGGAATGTATTTTCGAGGAGCGGAGCAGATAACTTGAAGGCTGAATACAGTCTTGGCAGGCAAGCAGGCCGAGCCAGGCACCGTTAGCCGCGCAGGGAGTAAGACAAAGGTCAGGGATACAGATGCAGGTCCAGGCTGCAGCTTCTAGAGGCAGAAGGCAGAAAAAGCTCGATGGCAGAAATCGGGGCCTAACTCGCCAGAGCCAGGAAAACGTGAAAAGTGCACCATGTAAAGACGGTGGCAAGGCATACTTAGGAACTGAATATTCGACCCATTCATGGTGGATCTGAAAGAGGACATGTTAACGTTGGACGCAAATGTATTTGCGTCTTCATAGCTGGAAGTGGAGGGAACATACATGTACTTGAAGCATGTACATGGAGCCGTTGGGGTCTACGTTAGGGGACACAATTGACCATAAAAATTCATATTACCTCATTCCCTCCTTGTCCCCTACGGACCCTTCATGATATATCAATCCTCATTAATCTATCAATCTGTTCATGTAACATCATTTGCTCTTCTTTCTTCTTACGGTATTTTGAACGTGGACTTGAATGAGGAATACATGATGTGGCGCACAAGCCGCAAATCGCTGGTCCACATTGCAGACATAGGCAACAACTGAATACTATGAGAAGGGCTATTCCTAGGAAGGATAGGACTTTCCATCCCCAGGCTGATAACACGCTCCAGAACCAACCGGACCAAGTCCAGGTGCCTGGATTCTGGTGTATCTGACTTGCAATCTTGTGAAGACGGGTTATGGCTCTATATACTGATGGCGCGTTTTCTGGAATGAAAACACAGCAACTCGATCCGATGACTCTACAGGCTCCGCCCCTATCGGCCAGGATGACGTCAAGGACAAGACGATTTTGAAGAACAACAATCCGCATAGCAGACTGCTCCTCTGTTAAGTTGCCTAGGGCGGAAGTAGTTTCATTCACTACTGCTTCAAGGGTCCTGGTTAATTTACGTATCAATTTACTATTGAAGACAGCACCTAAGTAGGGAAAGAAACCTTTATTGAAATCTGTATACTGCTCCCATGCCGTTTCAGTGTAATCGACAATCGGGAGATCTCTCTGGGGTCTATTGTGTACTAGATGGGAGTCCCTATGATAATCAGGAGGGGCTAGGAAAACAGGTGGCAGAAGGAAGGCAATGTAACAAGTACCATCCCAATCTAGAGGTAAGCGTATATATGCTGTATGTCCACAAACGAAATAAGAATGACGGGAAGCTTTGAATGTAGACTTGCCTTTATCACTGAATTCAATCACAGTAGTACATGTGCTATGACCTAGGTGTACTGAACCATTCTTTCTGACACATAATTCACCTTTTACTGGTAATACTGACATAGCGGGCAAGACTGGTTCGGTTTCGGACTCAACATTCAGAATCATGAGGTTAAGTGTAAAGTTACCTAATCCATATACTTCGTTTTCTAGATCAGTCCCTGTCCTTTGGGGAAGACCCTCCTTGTCAGGGAAACATACTTTATGCAGAACTGTGTTCAGATTTCCCCACACCCAGTTGCCCTGGTAAACTACGGAATTGGAGTCTAGAGAGTTCATTATACTAAACCATGCACCACAGGAACCATTGTGTGTGAACGGGTACGGAAAGAGGGGCAGAACTCCCTTATATTTCTGATAGGGAGGGAGTCGGCCACATATCCAACAATTAGTAGCATTGCTGGTCTGATGGGAATGGTGTAACATACTAATGAATGTATTGTTGCGCAGCGCAAGTCGGTAGGACAACTCATGCGGGGGCAGTTCACTGAAAGTGTGCTCGGCAGTGTCGTTTGGAGAAGAATGTGCACGTTTGAAAATAGGAAAATATACATGTAACAGTATACTTGCAGCAATAATCATAAGACTCAGAAAAAACATAATCAATAGTGTCACAATACAGTGACTACGAAGTGCTTTACAATATTCACGTTTCTTGAGCTGTTTCTGTCTATCTCTCTCTCTATTGGGGTCTAGGGGATACATGTCAGAAACTTGTCTAACCGATTCACCTAGGGGAGGACTTAAACAATTAAACTGTCTGACTTGCTAGACCTCAACTTTAATTTATACTCCTGAGAAGAAGTTTTCTCTACCAGGGGGAGTTTTGAGTCAGTCTGTGGAGGAGGGCAGGGCTGGGAGTCTAAGTCTGGCGGCAGTCCATGGCATTTTTTAACATGACTCGAGTGAAGCCAGCCCTTACGGCCCTCCACTTTGATCGCAGTCCTTGTAGTCAATAGTACTAGCTTCGGCGCCTGCCAACGGGGCTCCAGCGGACTTCTCCTGTCGAAGTTCCTCACGAACACCAGGTCCCCCGGAACAACCTCATGTGGCTTCACCTCGGTGTTGTCGGGAAAGGCTGCAGCAACCTGTGAACGACATGATTGTAGTGCAGACATCAAGGAAGCAAGGTAATCTGTCAGCATGTTACAGTCAACATCAGTAATTTTTCTCGGCAAAGGCGTCCCCCACATATTCGGTGGCCTACCAAAGACCACCTCGTACGGGGATAGCCCTGTTCGGGAGTGTGCTACCATTCTCATGTAAAAGAGTGCAACTGGTAAAGCTACTATCCAGTCGACGCCTTTCTCTCTACAGATCTTGGCAAGACGAATTTTCAGAGTTTGATTATGACGTTCCACAAGACCTGCTGCCTCGGGATGTCGGACACAGTGGAATTTCCATTGATAGCCTAGCAGGAGTGATACCTGCTTCATAAGCTCGGACGAAAATGGCTGACCGTTATCGGAGTATACGATACGGGGCAAACCATACCTGGGGAAGAATTCACGAACCAGCTGCTTGGCAGTGGTCGGAGCAGTGTAATCTGGGACTGGATATGCTTCTGTCCAACGGGAAAGTGCACATACAACTACGAGGACATACTTAAATCCTCGACAACGTTCCATCTGGATATAATCCATCTGGAGGACTTCAAAAGGGTGATCGGGAGGATGAAATCCACCTTGCTCTACGGGAATGCCTTTACCTGGGTTGAACTGACAACAGATCATGCAAGTACGCACTTTCTGTTTGGCTGCTGCTCGTAAATGTTTATTGAACCAAAGGTTTTGAATACTATCTAACATGGCTTTTTCTCCTAAATGTGCTGGACTGTGTACTGTGTTAATGATAACTTGAACCATAGAGTCGGGGAGAAACCATGTAGATTTTCCCTTCGTCATCCATCCCTGTTCTGTCTGGATCCCTCCTAGTTCAGTCCATTTCTTGATTTCGTCTGGTGTAGCATGTGTCTGTATGTCAATTACATCTAGGGCGGGATCCTTAACTGTCATGCAATGTGTCGGTGTCTGGGCTATTGTCTTTGTCAGGTCAGTTGTGTAAGTCTGAGTCTGAGCTGTATGCTTGGCTGTTCGGTCTGCCAGGTCGTTACCCTGGGAAATGATATCTGTAACTTTCGTATGTGCCTTGCACTTCATAATGGATATGGCTGTAGGCAAATGTATTGCGTCTAACAGAGCTTGAATGAGGGGACCGTGTTGGATCTTGGCACCGTGAGAAGTCAAAAAACCTCTCTCTCGCCAGAGTACTCCGAAGTCGTGTACAACTCCGAATGCATAACGTGAATCTGTATATATGTTAACTCTCTTGTTCTTTGCTCGAATACAGGCTTGTGTCAGAGCGATGAGCTCTGCTGCTTGAGCGGACAGGGTGTCAATACAATTTGTTTCTATGACTTCAGTTTCTGTCGTGACTGCATATGCGGCCACTAACTCTCCTGTACTTGTTCTCATGCATGAACCATCCACATAAAGTGTCAGGTCTGGATTTGGTAATGCGGTATCTGTCAAGTCTTGTCTGGGTTTCGTCGTGATGGTAATGACTTCAATACAATCATGTGCCAATGGATCTGTCTCACTTAATGGCAGAAGTGTAGCAGGGTTCAATGTATTACAACGTCTGATTTCTATGTGTGGCTGAAACAATGTCAATTCATAACCTGTCAGTCGTGCTATAGTCAAGTGCTGGGTCTGTGTTCGGTTTAAAAGAACTTCCACGGAGTGTGGAACTTGTACTGTCAATTGATGTCCTAACACTATGGAATCGCTTTGTCTGATTGCTAGAGCTGTCGCTGCTACTGATTTCAAGCACGCAGGCAGCGCCTGGGCTACTGGATCCAATGTACTAGAAAAATAAGCACACAGTTTGTGTGAACCTGCTTGATCTTGGGTGAGTACTGACAATGCAGTACCTTCGCGTTCTGTGACAAAAAGTGTAAAAGGCTTGCTGTAACATGGTGTCGCTAAAGCTGGTGCTTGACATAAGGCTTTCTTTAAGTCATCAAAAGCTTGTGTATGTTCCTGAGTCCAAGGGAGGACAGTCGATGTCGCTGCCTCCTGGGTTGTCAGCTGTATGAGTGGTTTGGCTAGAAATGCATACTGAGGAATCCATTGTCTACAGTAAGAAGTGAGGCCTATAAAAGCTCGTACCTCCTTTTGTGTCTTGGGTTGTGACATGTTTACAATTAACTGGATACGGTCAGGTGTTAGCTGTCTCCCCCCTTTGGACAGCAAGTGCCCAAGGTAAACCACTTGCTGAACACAGAATTGCAGCTTCGAAGGAGACACCTTGTGTCCCTTGTCGGCCAAGAAATGCAAAACCGTCAGTGATGCTTGCTCACATTCAGGTTCACTTCGGGCGGTGATCAATAGATCATCGACATACTGAAGTAGGGCAGTGTTATCAGGCATGTGAATACTGTCAAGTTGTCTTTTCAGTGCTTGGCTATAAATGTTGGGGCTTTCTGTGAATCCTTGAGGTGCGCGTGCAAATTTGAAGCTTCGGCCATTTAAACAGAATCCGAAGAGATATTGGCTTTCCGGATCAATGGGGACACTAAAGAAGGCGTTCTTCAGATCAATTACAGTAAAGAACGTTGCCTCGGAATCAATAGCTGTCAGTAGTGAGGAGATATCTGGGACCACAGGATACTGTGGTACAATGCATTTGTTCAATTCTCGTAAATCAATAACTAATCGATAAACTGGAGGTGCATTTGAATCAGTGCGTTTAAGAATCGGAATGATAGGGGAATTACATAAATTCGCGTCGGTTTCTACAACCACTCCTTGTGCAATGAGCTCGTCAATGATTTTCAGTAAAGCCACTACAGCATCTGGGGGTAACTTGTATTGTCGGATTCGTGGTAGTACTACCCCTGGCTTGAGTGTGACTCGATATGGTGTAATGTGCATACAACCTACATCAGTGGGGCCTTGTGCCCATAAATGTGCAGGAACATTCTGTAATCTGGGATCAATATCTCTCAACACATAGTGACCCTTGAAGTCACGCAAAAACAGTCTTACTCCTTCCGGAGAACAGCAAATCACAGCTCCTAGAGCTTTCAGTGTCTTGATACCTAACAAGTTTTCTGGACATGATTTCGTTAATAACAAATCTGTAGTGCGAGACAACGGACCAACTAAAAGTGGTACTGGTTTCGATACTTCATTTACAATAGGCTTGCCTGAAAATCCAAGGGAAACATTCTGGGAGCCTGAGAGGGGTGCCCCTGGAACCTCGTCGTGGCTTATTGTTGTTCTGCTTGCCCCTGTGTCAATCAAAAACTTTCTATCTTTACCTAATACCTGACTATGAACGTAGGGACCCTCTTGATCTACAGGAACCTCAATAAGAGGCAAGCCAACTTCCCTCTCTAGGCTGTTTCATGTGTATCGCTGATAATCGGGATAATCAGTTTGGGCATACTGGTACATCTGCTGTGTTGCATGTTGTGTTGCGGCAATTGGTTGTGGCTGTGGTATCGCTACGGTCTGTACTGTCTGTTGTGGAGCATGCATAGGCTGGATATTCTGTGGTACTTGTTGTTGGACCTGGTCCTGTCTAGGTTGACGCGGTCTTTCTTTAGTTTTACATGTATCTATATTGTGTTTCAAAACTGCACAATCGTTTATATAGTGACCTGGCTGTTTACAATAGTTACATGTCCCTTTAACAGGAGTTGCTGAATTATTGGACTGTATCATACCCTTTTTCTGACCGTCAGCTGGGACTGACTGTGCTACTAACATTTTCATTTTCGTGTCTTTCATACGTCTTTGTTCGTGATCATGTTCTTCTCTAATTCTGTTCTGGTGGTACTGTAACATTTGTAACATTTGGGAAGGCGTGTTTGCTTGCCAGGTGCTCTCGACTTTCAGTACACGATTCTTAACTTGGGGCAGAGAATTTTCGACTAACTTGGATACAAAAAGGTGTGGATATGACTCGCTACTTGCTTTCAGTCCACTATTAATAATAAAACATTTCTCAAATCGGGAATAAAAATCACTAGTGTCTTCATCGGGTTTCTGTTTGCAGGCTGAGATTGCATCCCAGTCCTCCTTTTTTGTTGCTAATAAGCGTGGCAATACTTGTACTAACAATCCTGGTAATGCTTTAGTTTTATCCCCAAGCCCTAGGCCTGGGGTTCGAGTATTTTCTTCGTTCTCTAATGCAGCCCAATCAATCTTTGCGTCTCCCACCTCCCATTCTTTTTCTTTGAGTTTCTCGTAAATACCGGCAGGCAGTAATACTTTCAATATTTTCATAATGTCGGGATAGGTATAATCACCCATGAGTAACATGTCTTTTATTTCACGGTGGAAACCTGCAGGGTCTTTATCGTGACTGGGCACTAGTTTCTTCATTTCCAATAATTCCATTTTAGTTATGGGCGTGTACACAAACACACGTCTAAAGGTATTATCAGTATTCCTGACTGGATGCACTACTCGCAAGGGATTTTGTCTGTCTATGTAAAACATTTTTCTTTCTGGGGGTGGAGCTGAAACAAACTGTGGATTCAGGAAAGCACTATATCTGTGTCGATGTTCTAGAATTACCTTAATTAAATCGGTACCCAGGCCCCTCCATTTATTCATGAGTAACTCTATTAGTACGTCAGGTAGGGGACCTGGATCAGAATGTTGGCTCTTATACAATATAAGGAGGTGTTGTATCATATACATACTAGCTAGTCGCTGTTCGTCTGGGGAAAGATTCAAAAACGTTTGCGCTAATGCGTCATCACTATATTTATCAGAATTGTCAGCCCATTGTACTGCTGACCTGGCTAATTCTTGTTCATCCATGGAATCGAGTACATGGTACCCCATTCGTTCTTGGAGTATTTTATCGGTAGCCTGAAATAAATGTTCAGGAGTCTTCGGGTTTGACATAGCGGAGTGAAAAAGTCTCTTGCTTTCTGGGCGTATCGGTTTATTAAAGGATCTACCCTTTCCTACATATGCTATCGTACCTTTGTCTACTTCTACTTCTAGCTCCTCCTCCCCTGAGGAGTCATTCTTGTTATTATCTGCTTCACTTTCAGCTTTCTCCCTTTCATGAAATTTTGTTATTTCTTTACGGATCTTTCTGTACATGGCTTCTATACATTTCTGTTTATCATGTTTTCCGTCTGCAATATTCTGACCCCATGTAGTTAGTACCTCCATCTCATCTTTATCTACACCAGGCCGGTCTCGTTCTCTTATAAAACAGTTTATGAGGAATTTTAAAATCATACTTTGGATGTCTACTTTCTGATGTGCCATGGCCTCGTGAATGCATTCCTGACCCTCCCCTGTCTGAACAAAATGATATATCCTGTCTAGGTAATCTTGCATTCCCGGAAATAAAACCAAAAAGTTTGCAGCACGTCTTATGCGTATTGATGCTAATATCATGCAACCGTCTTTGCCTGGTACTGGGTCATATCTACAGTCTGTAAGGTACTCTTTAAGCTTTTCAATTGGGACTGCTCTCGGGGTACGTTGCTTTGCTAGTTCTCTAATAGTTAATCGCTGTACTGGTGGCGGGGTGTGGTAACCCCCTGATGCACCTCCTGAGGTGGAGGCTTGAGCATGATCTGTCTGTAGGGTCGTGTCAGGGCCGAAAGGATTATGCGGATTAATAGGGTTAATGGGGGGTGCAGGAAGTGGTGGAGGAGTGGTCTGTCGTTGGGGAAGGTTATTAGTGGGTGCAGGTGGAACATTGGTGTATGCGGGTGCTACATCGTCTAAATAAGAAGAAAGGAAAATCTCTGCTGCGGTCTTGTGACGTAATTTAGTCGGAACCAATGGAGGGGGCTGATCTTTCGGTACTTCCGGGGTCGCCTTGGGCAGGCCCTCGGCCAGGACTGGATACAATCCTGTCATAATAGCATTACTACGTCTATCGTGTTGCTCTATCCTAACTCGTTCTCCTTCTTCTAGTAGTTCTTTTTCCTTGGCTTTTTCGGAATCCTCTTTACTTCTCTCTGCTTTTCTGAGTGCTTTCTCTGTCCGTCTGTGTGATTCTTTACGCCATAATTCAATGGCATCTTTCTGTGACTGTCTGGCTTTCTTTTTCCATAATGCTTCTTCTACTCTCATGATGCACTCGGCATCCCATGTCCCTGTAACGGGCCATCTCTGATTCTCTGCTAGATCTTTGGTGTAGTCCACCCATAAGTCGAGATATAATACAGCATCTAAGCCGTGCTTGTGGTACATAAAATATCCGGGAGTGTTCCTGGGTGGGATGGGAACAGCTTCCTCGAGTATCCCTTTTCTAGTTCCTATCTGTTTCAGTTGTAACGGATTAATAGGGTTAATGGGGGGTGCAGGAAGTGGTGGAGGAGTGGTCTGTCGTTGGGGAAGGTTATTAGTGGGTGCAGGTGGAACATTGGTGTATGCGGGTGCTACATCGTCTAAATAAGAAGAAAGGAAAATCTCTGCTGCGGTCTTGTGACGTAATTTAGTCGGAACCAATGGAGGGGGCTGATCTTTCGGTACTTCCGGGGTCGCCTTGGGCAGGCCCTCGGCCAGGACTGGATACAATCCTGTCATAATAGCATTACTACGTCTATCGTGTTGCTCTATCCTAACTCGTTCTCCTTCTTCTAGTAGTTCTTTTTCCTTGGCTTTTTCGGAATCCTCTTTACTTCTCTCTGCTTTTCTGAGTGCTTTCTCTGTCCGTCTGTGTGATTCTTTACGCCATAATTCAATGGCATCTTTCTGTGACTGTCTGGCTTTCTTTTTCCATAATGCTTCTTCTACTCTCATGATGCACTCGGCATCCCATGTCCCTGTAACGGGCCATCTCTGATTCTCTGCTAGATCTTTGGTGTAGTCCACCCATAAGTCGAGATATAATACAGCATCTAAGCCGTGCTTGTGGTACATAAAATATCCGGGAGTGTCCCTGGGTGGGATGGGAACAGCTTCCTCGAGTATACCTTTTCTAGTTCCTATCTGTTTCAGTTTAGAAAACAACGGCATGGTTGAGCCGTGATACTTGGTACTTAATACTTACTCGGATTTGGACACAACTAATACAATAAACACAGTAAATGAAAATCAAACAATCACTCATACCACGACATTTAAAACACATTGAAACACTTCGGAAAATGCGGAATACTGGATATACTGCTAAACAGTACAGATACACTGCTAAACAGTGCAGACCGGGTTTGTGTACCCAAACTCGTCTTGACCGGACACAAATTAATGCACCCGTCTAGATGCGTCCCCAGCAACGGTACTCACCGGGAAGCACGGAACGGAAGGCCTCGGAAACTCGACACTGGACTGGACCGGACTGGACTTGACTCGACCTCGATTCTGGACTTAGGTACTTCGGAACTTCGGAACTGGTGGGCCTCTGAACACCTCGGACCTTGCTCTCTCGGCTGGGCTCTGGTCGGGATCCTCCGCACTCCTCACCGCCTCGTCTGGGTGTCGATCGCAGCCTCAGTCACCTCCGTTGGCCTGAGGGAGATACAGGAAATCCTGCGGGTACGCGTAGTTGTCCTTCACGGCTGTGGCAGGGGACCAGGCCTGCAACGCACCGCCGGCGCGTAAGGTGGGGGAGGGGTCCCTGTTCGGGCGCCAATTATGTGGTAAAGTAAATTACCTATACTTAATTTCTATGCGGTAAAGTTCAATAAGAATAACTCAGTCAAAAATGAGAGGCAGAGTCCGTGGCATCTGAGGTTATAAAGGTTTTATTCCTTAAAAAGGAATTGGTTCGAACCAGGTATCATGTTCCATCACCACAAGGGTTTAGGAAGGGAATGGACATGGACATGTACAATGCTTTATTAACAGGATATCATATATATAGTCAATGCATATAGTGGTGATGAATGCAGAAGGCGTAACAGCTGAGAGAAATGAGATAAGAACACATATGTGTAACAGAAGGCGTGCACAAGGGCGTACACAGAGGTGTGTGCTAGAAACGTCATGAAGAAGAGTCACAGGTGGGTGGATCCATAGAAGAATCCTGCAGAGTCAGCAGAAATATGTGGCAGAGATGCGCGCGCAGCAGCATGACGTGTAATTGACGTGGAACTGGAGGGTGAAGGGGACTTGACATTCGCGCTATACGTGGAGACAGAAGTCTGGCGTGTCAGGACAACCTAAACCCAAATTATATCTAATATCTTGTGTTTGAGGAACTGTATTATCTAGAAGGAAAGGTCTCTCGGGCAAAGGCTATCCTATACTGACTGCTAGTGCGTGCATATGCGACTACGTGTCTACGTGTAAAGAAAGGGGCCATGGGCCTACCATGGTAACGGGAGCTATGAATTACTTGCATGGAGACAGAAAGGCCGGGCCCTTTGCTCTGCAGCTGGGAAGGATGTTTACCTAAACTACTAGACAGGAATGTATTTTCGAGGAGCGGAGCAGATAACTTGAAGGCTGAATACAGTCTTGGCAGGCAAGCAGGCCGAGCCAGGCACCGTTAGCCGCGCAGGGAGTAAGACAAAGGTCAGGGATACAGATGCAGGTCCAGGCTGCAGCTTCTAGAGGCAGAAGGCAGAAAAAGCTCGATGGCAGAAATCGGGGCCTAACTCGCCAGAGCCAGGAAAACGTGAAAAGTGCACCATGTAAAGACGGTGGCAAGGCATACTTAGGAACTGAATATTCGACCCATTCATGGTGGATCTGAAAGAGGACATGTTAACGTTGGACGCAGATGTATTTGCGTCTTCATAGCTGGAAGTGGAGGGAACATACATGTACTTGAAGCACGTACATGGAGCCGTTGGGGTCCACGTTAGGGGACACAATTGACCATAAAAATTCATATTACCTCACTTCTCCTAGTCTTAGGAACCCTGGGATAAGAGGTGGTGATAACTATAGCGCTATCCTACCACAGCTAGTTCGTTTTCACTTTTGGAGCACCATTGACCAACAGTAGCAATCAGTACCAGTACTAAGTGTCTGTTCTGTCCTACTCGTGTGTCTTTGTCCTTTTATTTTACAGGTGCAGATTACAAAAAGTAGAAGCCTCCTAAACCAGGAGTAATTAGGAAGAGTTTCCTTCCTAATTTTTTTGCACTTTTTCACCTTTAATTTATTTTCACTTTCACGCCCCTAGGTGAGGGTGGGCCTTAGCGCGCCCATACCGCCAGGGTTTATCACACACAGTCCTGAAGAATTGCCGGGTAAATTCACACCGTTTCGATGGCAAGAAACATGTTGACAAACGCATAGGAACCCACCACTCAATTACAGTGGACTGTTTCCTCAAACATATTTTAATATCTCTGTCTTTAGTGGTCACTGAATAAAACTATTACCTCAGACACACTACTGACATTTTTACTACCTTCACCACTCACTTATTTAATTGCACTCAACACGTCCTTAACTCACCATCCCGCTCCGCAGTAACAACTGGCGTTGCAGCACACCGAATAGACACTCGGTCTATTCGGTGGGGCCCGATGATGAAGCAAGTCATCACTAGGTGGTGAGTGAGGGCTTTCTCTAACATCCCAATGTGGCTGTTTTGTGTGCTCCAAACCATGGTCTAGCCTACTCCCAAGACACTCTTTTTTTGATTACTGATTACTGACCGGGGAACAAGAGTGTCATTCTACTCTCCCTACCTCTCTCTTTGTTAAACAAGAGACTTATGGTGCGTCTGGCCTGGGGCGGGAAACAACAGAGAGTACAATGGAACACGCTTACGCTCCCGTACGCCCTGGGTGGCCTGGGTACCCCGGACATCGAGCGTTATTATAGGGTGGCACAGGCTGCCCATTTGCACACGTGGTTGCACGGTGAAGAAACCATTCCACATGTGAGAATGGAACGGCTGTTTGCTGACCCCCTGCCACTTCCGGCCACAATATGTACCCCTGTGGACCGCCGGATAGGAGTGCTGGACTCTATTACAGCTACCAAACACGCGTGGTACTCGTTGCTGAGGGCAAGGGGAGGCAATTTGATATATTCCCCCCTGATGGCAGTGGAATGGATTCTGTGGCTACCGCCGATGGCGGAGAAGAGTGTTGTACAGTCGCTGCATAAGCTGGGAATAAAGACCGCCGGTGAGTTATTTATAGATGGGGCGGTAAGAACTTTGGAACAGGTGACACAGTCAGCGGAGGCTACTTCGCAACTACAGAGGTTTCAGTTTCATAGAGTCCGTTGCGCTCTGAGGAACGCTCTAGGCTCAGATATGGAGGAGCCACCGGAGCATAGATGACTCCATGTGGAAATACTGCTGTACGAACACCAGAAGGGTGTCCTTAAATGGGAGACACCGCCTGATCCACTTTAAATTTCTGCAGAGAGTGTATTACACTCCAGAACGGTTGCACCGATATGGTCTCAGACAATCTCCAGAGTGCGTGAGGTGCCACGCGGCCATCGCGGACTTTTTCCACCTGGCTTGGGTTTGCTCCAGGATACACAAGTTCTGGGAAGCAGTAATAGCAGAATTGGGGGAAATACTAGACTATGAGCTACCCATGGACCCGGCCCTTGCACTGCTGGGACACTCTAGGGTCTTACCAGTGGCGATGCGACGCTTGGCTGACATGGGCTTGATGTTGGCCCGACGTGCTGTAGCACGATGCTGGATGAGGGGCCCCTCCCCGACGAAGAAACGGTGGGCTAGCGACATGCTGTACTGCTGCACCCAGGCGGAACATTACAGCGAACTACTCCCCTCCTCGAGCCGCCCAAAGAACTTCTGGGGGCTATACAATACCTTTAGATGCGCCATCGAGGACACTGCTGACACCCAACCTTCTGGACAGGCGGAGGCAGAATAGAGCTATGCACACCAAGCTTATACGCAAACGAATAGTGGGGCGCACCCGAATGCCTTGGCTGGCGGGCTGACCAGAGACACTGTGTAGAGGCTCGATAGGGAACAGTACACTCAGGAGATTCAGGGGTAGTCACACACATAGCGGTACTTCACACGGACAGATGCACCACGTAGCGAGCGAGTTAGGGAACATGTAGACCTGGGAACCAGTCACGATGTTGGGGGGGGTTCGGGGGGGTTAAATACTTAGGGTGGGAGCGTTGTACTTAGGGGCCTTCACACTAGTGAGGATTGTCCTAATCCAGAAAATACACCTCAGCTGCTTGCTTGCAGTATAAGACCCATTCCGTACTAGCATATGGTTACCTAGACACTCTGTGACCGGATCCTACGTGGCTACTCCGATGCCCAGCATTGTTAATTTCCTTTATTTTTTCATAGGGTAATGTACGCCGCCGGACCCCAGGGTTGTCGGCACTATGGCTGTGTTTCTACAAACTACGGACAGCCTGTTCATTGAGGATGTTACGCTGCCGGCCCCCCTGGGGGTTGTAGGCTGCAAGCCGTGTATAAACCTAAGTACGCAAATAAAGGTGTTTAAAAAAAAAAAAAAATTATCGCCACTTTGTGTGAATACGAGAAAACAAAGTTAGGAAGTGGTTAGAGCAGAATTAAAGAGCAGCGTTTTAAGTCCTTTTCTGAAAACCATTTCAGAAGCACAACTTCTAAAAGCCAGAGGCAGCGCATTCCAAAGTCTGGCCTCAAGTAGGCGAAAGAACAGCCTCCTCTTCTAGACTTAAAAATGTGTAGTTTTAAACAACTTGAGGTTGTTAGAACTGTATGAGCGGGCCTGAAAGAACAACTTACAACGGCACCTAAGATAAAGAGGTCCCTTTAGATAAAAAATTCAAATGGCAAAAGTGAGTGCCTTGAACTGGACCCTTCTGTTGATCAGTAGCCAATGACGCTGTCGCTGATGACTTGTTATCGAGTTGATGAAGGCATGCACAATAGTTTTAGGAATAAAGTGTAGCATACATCTCAAGATCAAGAAACAAGAATTGGACAATGCTTTAATCGGAGGCTGAAAAGTGAGCTCAGCATCAAATTTTAGCCCACGGTTCCTTACCACCAGGGAAGGACAAGGGGGAGCTTTCATCTCTGATGGCCACCAGAGGGTGGAATAAGGAATAGATTTTGTACCAAAGAAAATAATCCCAGTTTTGTCTGAGTTCAACTACAAAACAATTGGTTCTCATCCAGTTCAAAACAGATCTAAGACAAGAGTTAAAAGAACTCAATGAGAAGGAGACATTGTCATGAAAAACCAGAAGAAGTTGAGTGTCATCCGCATAAGAGACTACTCTGACTCCCAAGGACTCAACAATATCGGCCAAGGGTGACATTAGCCGGTTATTATTGTGCTCAGAGAAGTTGTAATCATGGTCTGAGGATCCATTATCGTGGTCTGAGGAGCTGTTATAATGATCTGAGGAGTTGTTATCGTGGTCTGAGGAGTTGTTATCGTGCTCTGAGGAGTTGTTATTGTGGTCTGAGGATATGTTATCTTGCTCTGAGGATGTTATTGTGTTCTGTGGAGTTGCTATTGTGCTCTCAGCAGTTATTGCGCTCTGAATTGTTATTGTTGCTCTGAGGAGTTGTTATTGTGGTCTGAAGAGTTGTTATTGTGATCTGAGGAGTTGTTATTGTGGTCTGAGGAGTTGTTATTGTGGTCTGAGGAGTTGTTATTGTGATCTGAGGAGTTGTTATTGTGGTCCGAAGATCTGTTATCATGCTCTGAGGAGTTGTTATTGTGGTCTGAAAGTCTTTTATTATGCTCTAAGGAGTTGTTATCATGCCATGAGGAGTTATTGTGCTCTGAGATGTTATTGTGATCTGAGGAGTTGTTATCGTGGTCTGAGGATCTGTTATTGTGGTCTGTGGAGCTGTTATCGTGGTCGGAGGAGCTGCTATTGTGATTTGAGGAGTTGTTATTGTGATCTGAGGAGTTGTTATTGTGGTCCGAAGATCTGTTATCATGCTCTGAGGAGTTGTTATTGTGGTCTGAAAGTCTTTTATTATGCTCTAAGGAGTTGTTATCATGCCATGAGGAGTTATTGTGCTCTGAGATGTTATCGTGATCTGAGGAGTTGTTATCGTGGTCTGAGGATTTGTTATTGTGGTCTGTGGAGCTGTTATCGTGGTCGGAGGAGCTGCTATTGTGATTTGAGGAGTTGTTATTGTGATCTGAGGAGTTGTTATTGTGGTCTGAGGAGTTGTTATTGTGGTCCGAAGATCTGTTATCATGCTCTGAGTAGTTGTTATTGTTGTCTGAAAGTATTTTATTATGCTCTAAGGAGTTGTTATCATGCCATGAGGAGTTATTGTGCTCTGAGATGTTATCGTGATCCGAGGAGTTGCTATTGTGGTCTGAAGATCTGTTATCATGGTCTGAAGATATATTATCGTGTTCTGCTGAGTTGTTGTTCTGGTCAGAGTTGTTATCGTGGAATGAGGAGTTGTTATTGGAGTCTGATGAGTTATCTGGTTTTGAGGAGCTATTGGGATATTATTGGGGTCTGTTATTGTGTGGGAATGAGCTGCTACTATTTCATTTCATTTCATTTTGGACATTTATAAAGCGCTTGGAAGTACGCCCACCGGCGTGTCCCCGCGCTGTGATAAGTGAGAAGCAGAGGTTCCACCCACCCTCCCCGCCGACTACCTGCTAAACAGAATGGTCTTGAGTTTTTTTCTGAAAATCAATTCTGATGGCTCCAAACGCAGGCTTGACGGAAGAGCATTCCAGTGTTTGGCCGCCAGATGCCTAAAAGATCTACCCCCCATGCGGGCTTTCCTTACTCTTGGTATCGTTAAGAGCCCTGTGCAGGAGGATCGAAGGCTACGTGTGGGTTCATACACGGTCACCAAGTTCCTGAGCAACGCAGGAGCCTTGCCATTCACAATACGATGGCATGTGGAGAGAGTTTTAAATTCAACCCGACTGGCAACTGGAAGCCAGTGGAGTGCGTGGAGCGCGGGTTTGGAGGGGGATCTCCTGGGGAGCCTCAACACCAAACGGGCAGCCGCATTTTGCAGCACCTGAAGTCGCCCGATGGCCCTGCTAGAGGCACCCAGATATAATAGGTTGCCATAATCGAGGCGGGAAGTCACCAGGGCATGCACCAATGTTCTGCGGGCCGCAAGGGGGAGAAGATCTAACACCTTTTTTAAGGTCCTCAGGACGCCGACGCATACCCCAGCCACACGGCCCACATGAGTATCAAAGGTCAGGCCAGAGTTCAGCCAGACCCCTAAGTTCCTTGCCTCCTGGCAAGGAGCTGGCGCCTCGCCCAAGCAAGAAGGCCACCATGCCGACGACCAGGCATCCGGAGTCCCACCCACAATCAGTACCTCGGTCTTGCTACCGTTTAACTTTAAACAGTTGGCGGACATCCAGGCTGCAAGATCTTTCATGCAGTTCCTGAAGTTGTCCGCCGCAAGATCCGGGGTACGTGAGAGGGAGATGGCCAGCTGCGTGTCGTCGGCATAGGACACAACACGCAGCCCGTATTTTTCCACTATTCCCGCCAAAGGGGCAACATAGAGATTAAACAAGGTGGGGCTCAGGGAGGAGCCCTGAGGCACTCCCTGGCCCAACCCGATCTCTCTAGAGTAGCAATCGCCCAGATGGACCTGAAAGCGTCTGTCAGATAGAAAAGATCCAAGCCAACCCAGCGCTGCACCTGAGATACCCCCTTCCTCCAGACACTGTAGCAGAATGGAGTGTGCTACAGTGTCAAATGCAGCGCTGAGGTCTAGCAGGATTAAAGCCATGGTTTGGCCTTCATCCGCACCCTGACGCAAGGCTTCCACCGCCATTAGAAGAGCTGACTCCGTCGAATGACGGGGGCGGAAGCCAAACTGAGAGTCGTGGAGCAAACAGGCATCATCCACGTACTTCATCAGCTGGAGATTAACAATCTTTTCCGCAATTTTAGCCATATAAGGCAGGAGAGAGATGGGACGTAGGTTCTCAAATTTATCAAAGCTAATATTGGCTTTTTTTGCAGCGGGAGAACAATCGCTTGTTTCCATGCAGCAGGGACAGTCTGCGTCTCGTAAGAGGTGTTGAGCAGAAGGCGGATGTGTGGTTCGAGAACATCCAAACTTCCCAACAGCCGTCTGGGAGTAGTGGGGTCCCTAGGTGAGCCAGATCGTATTGATCCGCAAATGCGGATAAGCTCCTCCGTCGGGGGGGTAGTGAAGCTAGACAGCCGTTGTTTCCCCAGTCCCTTGGTAGTTGTCCCAAACCTCGGGATTGCAGCCATTTGGTGTGGGAAGGAGGTGTAGATTGTTGCTACCTTATTGGCAAAATATTCTGCTATTCGGTCGCAACCCTCCACCGTGCAGAGTTCTTCCGGCACTGCTACAGGTTTCCCTACCGATAGTGTTTTATAGATTAGGAACAGTTCTTTAGTGGAATTTTCAGCTTCCAAGATCCTGGTGCCAAAGTATGTCGTCTTGGCCTTCCTAATCAATCTATGGTAGGTTCGCCGAATAGCGTTGTATTCGGTTTTCGCAAGCACCGTAAGGGTCTTTCTCCATAGTCGCTCTGCACGTTTACACACCACTTTGGCTGCCCGTACCTCCTCATCATACCATGGTGCCGTACCCTGCAACCGACCACCCCTTCTTGATATGCCCAATGGGGCCACTTGATCCAAAGACTCCGTAATGAGCAGGTCCAAGTTGGTGTTTAAGGCTTCCACTCCCACTCCCCCTAAGCGACCTTTATCCATAAGGGCCTGATTAAATTTAATTTGGGAGAAGTTAGACCAGCGTCGACTATGGTGCCTGGAGGCCGATGGTACCACCGGTCGAGCTCCCTGAATCTGGATCTGAAAGGGTACCAGGTGGTGATCTGTCCAGGGAATGGGAATAGGGTCGGAGACAACAACCTGTTCCCAGTTCGCAAAAACCGGATCCAGGGTATGGCCTAGTTGATGAGTGGGCTGAAGAACTTTCTGCACAAAGTGTAGAGCTTCCATGCTTTGTTGAAATTCCCTAGCTGCTCTGTCAGTGGGATCATCAAGATGGAGATTGAGATCCCCCAGTACCAAATAGTTCTCCACTCGCAGTGCTGCCTCAGTAATAACTTCGAGAAGGCTCTCACTGAAACGAGCAGCAGTGCCCGGTGGCCTGTAGATCAGAAGGCCCTTCAGAGTGCAACTCCCGTTGACAGAGATAGAAAATTCCCCAACCTCACCATCCACGATCTTCGCCTGTTCTAAGTGGCAGTGAAGGCCGTGTCTGGCCACAATAGCTATCCCGCCGCCTCTCCCAGTTTCCCGGTCTAACCTCACCAGGGCGTAGCCCTCTGGGATAGCGTCAAGGACCTCGGGCGTGGAGTATTGGTCTAACCACGTTTCCGTGATAAAAACCAAGTCCCAATGTTTATTAGTAAGGAGATCATGCAAATCCAGACAATGTTTTCGCAATGATCGGACATTTAGCAGACCACACACCAAGGCCTGAGGGCCCCTAGATGTCTTAGTGCCCTGATTGAAGATAAAATTGCAATGGTCACAGCCTAGAGTATTTTCCGCCTTCATTTTATGCAGGCATGTCTCGGATTGAAGGCCCCGAAGGGCCAGCAGATCCTCACGGCTCCAGGTTGCAAGCCTCGGTAAGAGGCCTATGATCTGGGGGAGGCAGGTGTGGCCATGCTTGGTCGGCTCTTTGTGATGTTGAAGGCTAAAGTTGTTGTTGCTGTGATCTGTGTGGTTTTTATTAGCGTGAGTAGTTGACACCATGGTCTGACATTGGGCGGTTGTGATCTGGGGGTTATTGTAATAGTCGAAGTAGATTAATAGTCTGTGGGGCTATTCCCAGTGTTGGAGGGTGCCAATCCTAGACACTGGATAGACAGTCATACCAAGGGTCAGTCACTTTATCTGGCTCGTGAAGCTCATTTCTTGAGATCCTGTGAAATAATTATATACAAATGAGGACTGCTTTCTGTACTTTATGGAGGCATAAAGCTCACAGGTGCTCTGGAAGAAGACATTTAAAGCCCAAAAGTAGACACCTGAATTGCCCTTCTTGGGATAACAGATGACTATGAGCACAGTCGGTACCTATCTAGGTGGAGGCCAGTGTGTTAGATCTGTACTCTGTCCTTAACATGTGTGTCAGGAGTGTTCAAACACCACAAGAGGCTCCTCCTGTGGCAGAGATCTGAAGGAGTGTCCGGTCTCCACCAAAGAGTCCTCCTGTGGCAGAGAACTACAAGAGTGCCCTGTCACCACAAGAGGGTCTTGCTTGTAAGAGATGTAGAGGGGTCTCCTGTCAACACTAGATTTTATTCTTTTAGGAAAGTTGAGGAGTGGCCTGTCATCACACGAGGGTCCTCCTGTGGGAGAGATCTGGAGGTGTCCCCTTGAGACGGTCTTCCTGTGACAGCGACCTGAGGGGGTGTCTTGTCACCAAAAGAGGGTCCTCGAATTGGAGAGATCTGGAGGAGATGTCTGTCAGCAAAAGAGGGTCTTCTGGTAGGAAAGTTCCAGAGGAGTGCCTTGTCCCCATGAGAGCGCCCTCCTGTGGGAGAGATGTGGAGGTGTGTCATGTCACCATGAGAAAGTCCTCCTCTGAGAGAAACCTGGAGGAGTGTCCGGTCACCAGGAAAGCGTCCTCTGTGAGAGCAATCTGAAGGTGTGCCCTGTCCCCATGAGAGGGTCCTTCTGTGGGAGAGATCTGGAGGAGTGCAGTGTCCCCATGAGAGGGTCCTTCTGTGGGAGAGATCTGGAGGAGTGCCCTGTCCCCATGAGAGGGTCCTTCTGTGGGAGAGATCTGGAGGAGTGCCCTGTCCCCATGAGAGGGTCCTTCTGTGGGAGAGATCTGGAGGAGTGCCCTGTCCCCATGAGAGAGTCCTCCTGTGGGAGAGATCTGGAGGAGTGCCCTGTCCCCATGAGAGGGTCCTCCTGTGGGAGAGATCTGGAGGAGTGCCCTGTCACCACGAGAGGGTCTTCTTGTAGGAGAGACCCGGAGGAGTGTCCTGTCACCTCTAAGGGGTCCTCCTGTGGCAGTAGAGATCTAGGCTGAGAAGAGTGTTTGCTTTAGTTCAGTGTGAGGGTTTCTCAGTGTATCTTCAATGTAACCTGAATTGATCCTACAAAGGCGTACATCGAAGTACCCTATGTCAAGTCTCCATCTCTGCTCGTAAAACGAACAGGTACCACAACATCTTCACAGGGAAAGCACCAATCATTCTGATTCTGGCATTTTATAACTGTTAGTCCTGATGCTTGTCAGGTAGTGTTTCCTTAAACTTTTAGCTTTTTACACCTGGGTTTTGTTGATTCTTTTGTAGTGGCCTATTGCGCGGGGCAGGAACAACGTGTGATACTGTGGTATGCTGCAAACACTTGTATTCAGTTTCTGGGGAACAAGCTCTCAATCGAGTTCAGGAAAGAAGGAGAGGAATCCAAAAATGACATAGTCTACAGGGGTTTCCTTCTTCTCCCTCCTTGGCGTCTTTATCTCTGGCTTCCCTCCAGGGGCAGCTTTAGGCTCATGGCGGACCTGGGCAGGGAGCGTAGGTGGGGGCCCCGGAAGAGATGGTCCGGGTGGGGCTGAGCCCCCCGGAGCTCAGGAAGGTACCAGCAGGCCAGCAGTGGGTAGGGAAGAAAAGAAGCCAATCATGAACCAGGAGAAACGCAAGCGCGGAAGCCAGTGAAGAGGGGCGGGGGTGTCAGGGTGTTTGGAAGTGGAACAGAGCCGGAGGCCGCCAAATCCCTGCCAGGGACCGCCACACAAATATGTATCCATCCTCAGAGGATTATTATATTAAGGATATATATTGGTGTGGTGGACCCTGGGGTTTGGTGGCCCAGTGCAGGTGCACAGCTTGCACATGACTAAGGCCGCCCCTGTTCCCTCCAGTGTTTCAAGGCATAGATGGGAGAAAAGAAAAGCTTGGAGGTTAGTGCCTTACTTTGGCATGTATGTGGGGGAAAGGGAGTGAGGACCTCTTCACCCATCTATCGGAGGTGGTGTACGGGAGGGGGGGGGAAAACGTCACCAAGAGAGAGTGGGTCAGGGGCGTGTCAGGGTTTTCTAGATCTAGGCCTCAGAACGCTGCGAGGACATAGAAGCCTGCACGGCCCTGGCTGGTGCTATCTTCACCCTCCTCCCTGTTCCTAAGAGGCGCTTCCTGGTCCTGTCTCAGTAGTTCCGGTTTCGGTCTCATCCTCCTTCCGGGGATCGTCACGCCCTTCACGGCTCCTGAGGACCTTATCCGAGGCCAGAGTCGCAGGTTCCCACCCTCAAGGGGCGGGGCTGAAACCATCCGGCTGAAGAGGATTAAAGGGCCAGTCCTGCGGGTCTTGATACTCGCCCTGGTCTTCCAAATAACGATCCGCAAACGGTGGCTGCAAGGAAGAAAGAGGGTCGGCCCGGTATGGTGTAGTGGGTGGGCGACAACTGCTCGTGCTGGTTGGGGGTTGGCTCCTGACATGGCCTTAGGGCCCTGGGCACTTTTCCACTGTAAATGCAGTGTGAAAGTGCAAGAACCTTTCCTACACACGTTAGGAAGCGGTTCCGACATGGTGTTCCTAAACATAGGTCAGGTCCGCCATTGCAGACCTGGGTGTGTGCACACTGGCACCTACGATGTTTTTAATATGTGTCCAGCCTGCCATTGCAGGCCGGTGTGTGTGTTCGCTTGCACCTATGGCGCTTTCAATCATGTATCAAGCCTGCCGTTGCAGGCCGGTGTGTGTGTGTTCGCTTGCACCTATGGCGCTTTCAATCATGTATCAAGCCTGCCGTTGCAGGCCGGTGTGTGTGTGTTCGCTTGCACCTATGGCGCTTTCAATCATGTATCAAGCCTGCCGTTGCAGGCCGGTGTGTGTTCGCTTGCACCTATGGCGCTTTCAATCATGTATCAAGCCTGCCGTTGCAGGCCGGTGTGTGTTCGCTTGCACCTATGGCGCTTTCAATCATGTATCAAGCCTGCCGTTGCAGGCCGGTGTGTGTGTGTTCGCTTGCACCTATGGCGCTTTCAATCATGTATCAAGCCTGCCGTTGCAGGCCGGTGTGTGTTCGCTTGCACCTATGGCGCTTTCAATCATGTATCAAGCCTGCCGTTGCAGGCCGGTGTGTGTGCGCTTGCACCTATGGCGCTTTCAATCATGTATCAAGCCTGCCATTGCAGGCCGGTGTGTGTGTCGCTTGCACCTATGGCGCTTTCAATCAAGTATCAAGCCTGCCGTTGCAGGCCGGTGTGTGTGTGCGCTTGCACCTATGGCGCTTTCAATCATGTATCAAGCCTGCCGTTGCAGGCCGGTGTGTGTGTGTTCGCTTGCACCTATGGCGCTTTCAATCATGTATCAAGCCTGCCGTTGCAGGCCGGTGTGTGTTCGCTTGCACCTATGGCGCTTTCAATCATGTATCAAGCCTGCCGTTGCAGGCCGGTGTGTGTTCGCTTGCACCTATGGCGCTTTCAATCATGTATCAAGCCTGCCGTTGCAGGCCGGTGTGTGTTCGCTTGCACCTATGGCGCTTTCAATCATGTATCAAGCCTGCCATTGCAGGTCGGTGTGTGTGCGCTTGCACCTACGGCGCTTTCAATCATGTATCAAGCCTGCCATTGCAGGCCGGTGTGTGTGTGTTCGCTTGCACCTATGGCGCTTTCAATCATGTATCAAGCCTGCCGTTGCAGGCCGGTGTGTGTTCGCTTGCACCTATGGCGCTTTCAATCATGTATCAAGCCTGCCGTTGCAGGCCGGTGTGTGTGCGCTTGCACCTATGGCGCTTTCAATCATGTATCAAGCCTGCCATTGCAGGCCGGTGTGTGTGTCGCTTGCACCTATGGCGCTTTCAATCAAGTATCAAGCCTGCCGTTGCAGGCCGGTGTGTGTGTGCGCTTGCACCTATGGCGCTTTCAATCATGTATCAAGCCTGCCGTTGCAGGCCGGTGTGTGTGTGTTCGCTTGCACCTATGGCGCTTTCAATCATGTATCAAGCCTGCCGTTGCAGGTCTGTGTGCACAATTGCACGTATGCTCAGGTTGGCCATTCTAAGCCACTGGCCAATCCTAAGGGGACCTTCCGCTACCACTGGAGCACCCCTACAGTAAGTCCTGAGGGGTAAAGCATGCAGTAGGTGAAAGGCAGGGCAGGTCCACAAGGGTGTGCTTTGCCCAGGTAGTGAAGAATACACGTGTATTTTCCCTACTTATGAGGTTTGCTCTTCCCATAGGTTAACATCAGGGACTGGTTGAAATGACGTCAGGCTGCAATGGTAGGTTGCAGTGGAGCAGCCTAATCATATTTCCTATTATTGAATTCACAATGACAGATCCTCCCTTGTGGTAATGGTGGTTTTTCCATTAAGAGCTTAGAAATGTCACCACTAGAAAGTGGGGATTTCTCTGCTCTAAAACTGTTTGTGTGCCTTTTAGCTTGATCCCCGTCTCTTCTGAGACTGGGAGAGCACATTTGTGAATTCACTGACAGCTACAAAACCTTGGCTATGCAAATGGACCTACAGACCTCTACCATTTGAGGGCTGAGCTGGATAGATCGGAGGGAGAGGTTTTGAGACTTGGCCTCTGGGAGCAGATCATGGCCCAATAAAGATTAAGAAGATATGCATTCCATGGCCTCATGGCAGGCAGGAATGAAATTTAGGGGAGACATCTGAGGTTCAAATGGGAACCCTCTGAACCACCCCCCACTTCAAAGGCACACTACAGCATAACTACTGGTGCCATACTTCAGATGGGCAGAGATACACTTGTGGGGACGTAGGACCGGAGAACCTGGAACTGCGTGGTGCACACAGCCAGAGGAATATGTTGTGCACAAGGAGTATTACTGCCATTGGAAGGGACCGTGTGCCCTTCCTGAATAGTGGCTGGCCTGGGCTGACTACCTGCTGCTGTGTGGCAACCTGAAGTGTGCTCTCCAAGGGCTTGTTGGCTTGCCCCCTGTTCTCTAGTGCAGGTCTCAGGAACATCAAAGACCTCCCGTGAGGGACCTACACCCTCTACCTGCGACATCTGGAGAGCGGTGCCCTCTTAAGTGCCCACATCGGCTGCTGAATCTCAACTGGTAGCGCGGCATGAGCTTGGAACTAAGAACTGAGCCTGGAGACCAGATTGCCTTGTGCAGAGCCCCAAAAGTACTGCCCGTATCTAAGGAGAGGAGCCCCTGCATTGTAAAGTCCTCAACACGCATAAGCACCGTGTTAGTGGTGAGCGGATTCACCGTTTGCGGTATCCAGCGTGGCCCGCTTCGTCAATCGTGCCACATCTCTCTCGTGGGACATGCCGACTGCACGCTCATTGCATGCAGTGTCCAATTCAGGTTGCGACCCTAGAAGGTGAGGGCATACCTATAGTAGTGCCTCATTCTACCTCGTGTTGCATTGCTAGACCTGCGTGTGTGTGTGTGACTGTAATTGCCTGGCGTGACCCATACCAACATGCACTAGGCATGGTGCCTCTTTTCCAGGGAGGTACGGAAGTTTGCAACTCTTTGTTGTGTGTGACTGGAACTGTCTGATGCGATTCGGAGAAACGCGGATCAGACGCTGTGCTTCATTTCCAGGGAAGTTCCACATTTGCAACTCATCGTTGGGTGTGACCGGAATTGTCTGGTGTGACTCGTATCACAGCGCACCAGACGTTGTGTCAGGATTGCCTGGGTGCACGCTGATCAACGTGTGTGTGTGACGGGTACCTCCTTCTTCCGAGAGGCCCCCTCTGCTTCATTCCTCATTCATTGATTGTTCCTTTTGGGTTCCCTAGTGCAGCAGGCTAACTGCCCTCTCTGCACCCGGCCCCTGACAACATAGTGTGCCAGGTAGTATTGCCAGGATCCGGTCAGAGTGATTAACTGGGTCGAATTAATGCTTCCAAGAAGACATCAGAAGAGGTTCAAGAGATTGCGTGACCACCCCTATGCTTTGCAGAACCTGGCTGGTGCCAGAAGGCCCCTTGTGGAACCCTTTTGGATGACTGACTATTGCCCTTAGCCAGCTTCTGCTCCGCATCCTGTGGGTGAACTTCCAGAGTGATGGCCAAACCCTCATTATACGACTGCCTCCTAATTAGTTCTGTTATCTACCCCCACCTTCTTCCCTGGGACTCTGACTAAGTGTGAATTTGGCTGAGTCTGGCCTAGTATCCGGGGGGAGGGCGGGTTAACTCTAATCCGTGGGAATAGGGTGGTCGGGTAAGTAGGATGGTGGAGGGAGGCTTGGGTGACGGGATCAGCAGTGTGCTATCAATTGACCTGCTGGATATCAGGGGCACCGCATTAAAGTGCTGGTGCATATGTGTACGGGCGCGTTCCATACGGACGTGCCTGATACCCATTGCACCATGTATCAGTGCTGAGGGAGTCTGTGTGTGAGTGAGAGTCAGCAGACCGCCTATGAGCAACAACACTGGCCGGCAGTGTGCCTTTATATGTTCATATCTTGTCAGAAGAACACTAAATTTGACATTAGTTTTACTCATGCGCCTCAGCCCGCGGTGCTGCTTAAACGTGTTATAATTCTTTGTATATACATATTTCGGATATCGTTGCCACTTGGGGAGCATCCTATTACTGTGTGGTATTGACTTATAAGAATTGCCGGGGTAGGCCTAGGTTTGACAACGTGTTGCACCCCATAAGGGTGCGGGGGGGAGGGGGGGTAGAATAGGATCTTGCCCAAGTCTGTCTGCAAACTACTGATGTCATGTCAACACGCTTGGTCCTAGTACTGCTAGTCATATTTCCAAGTGTGATTTATGTCCAGAAATACATGATGTTCATGTTGTGTTGATTATTGTGTGTTGATTACAAACGTTAGTCTCTTTTGTGATGCTCAGAGTATTTATCGTGAGTGCTGTGCCAATGCTTTACACATTGCCTCTGTGATAATTCTGACTGCTCAGTGCCAAGCTACCCAAGGGTGAGCACAGGTTATACAGTGAGTATTATCACCCGCCTTAGACGAAACTGGTAGGTTCTGCCTGGCTGGGGCATTGCCTCAGCCAACCAGAAATTGCCTGTTCCAGCAGTAACCCGGTTTCCAAAATTCTGGACACCCTTATTTTCTGTCTTTCCGTCATCTAACGCTGTATGAATGGAAATTTCATAGAGCTTCATCCCTCCACAATGGAAGATCTGTTTATGGGTCATTTGCCGTCTTGTGTGATTTGCTGTTGGCGGCGGTGGGCGCCATTTTAGGTAGGGCTGGGGGTGTGCTCTAGTCGCGCCGCCCTCCCGCCCTCCCAGGCTATTTAGAGCTGCTCATTGAAGCCCTCGCTGCCTATTTTAGAGCTCTCCCTAGCGAGAGACACTAGGGCTGCAAGCGTTTTTATCTGGAACCTACTTGCTGGCATATTTACTAGTGAAACTGTGTTTTTAAGCTGCAAAGACAGCGTTTTTTCTGATTTTTACTTGGGGGTTCTAAATAGAATTTTTAATTGGGGAATTTATCTAGGCACACTAACATCTCTCTAACACGCTGATTTTCCTTTTCTCTGCCTCGCCCAGCCGTCTTGTGTGATTTGCTGTTGGCGGCGGTGGGCGCCATTTTAGGTAGGGCTGGGGGTGCGCTCTAGTCGCGCCGCCCTCCCACCCTCCTCACACCCTATATAATGTGTATCCCGACCAGACGGCGCAGCGGGCTGGCGCAGCGGGCGCGCCGGATGCGCGCCGAAGCCGCGCCTAAGCCAAGCCCGTCTGCGCCCGTCCGCGACCGGACACGGCCCAGGGCCCCAACCCCTGGCCCGGATTGTAGATTCACCTGGAGCAGGAGTGAATTAGTACGTTTTTCCTCTAATGTGTGCACTCCTGGCCACCACAGCGTAAGGGTAGGGGAGAATGAAGGGTGTAGTCACTGCCAATTCCGCTTCAGCACAGCGCTAGCAGACATCAGGGCTACGAACTCCTCGCTGTCCTGCGTCCTCATTAATGTGAGGTCGCTTAGCTGTCATAAACACGATGTATATGACCTTCTCATTGATAAACATCCTGATCTGCTGTTTATTACAGAAACTTGGCTTGATGCCAACTCTGATCCCGATATCATTCAGGCCTTACCAGATGACTATCAGATGGTGTGCCTGGACAGACCGGTAGGCAGAGGAGGCGGACTTGCAATCGCCTTTAAACAGCAATGGGCCTGCAAACTAGAACCAGTTAATCTGGCAGGATGTGAGGCGGGTGTTTTCACCATAACAATCGACGGGAGCATGACTGTAAAGGGTCTGCTAGTTTATCGCCAACCGGGACCTATGTCCAGATTTAAAGGCAATCTTTTAGAGTGTGTCACAGAAACAGCGATAAGGAGGGACAAGTTTCTGTTGTTGGGAGACTTAAACACACACCTGGAAGACACACTAGACAAAGGAGCGGTGGAGTTCCGGGAAGAACTTCACACCCTACAGCGAGAGCTAAAGGGGCAGCTTCCAACACGTAATCGTGGGCATCTGCTAGACCCTATATTTGCCAATTGGGAGGATGTCTTAGTTGCTCCCCCAGTGCCCCTGCCCTGGACAGATCACTTTTTTGTTCCATTCGTTATTCACTTGCCCAAGCATAAAGCTATCGCTCCCACCCCTCTCAACTACCCTCGACGCAGGTGGGCAAGATTCTCCCTGCTAGAGTTTAATAAGGCTCTTACCGCGGAAGGGCCCCCAGGAGGCAATGACGTGGCAACGGCAAATAAATTGCTCAATGACCGCATCACGGCTGCTCTGGACTGCACAGCCCCATTGGGCCGGTCAACCGAAGGTGTCCACAGACAAAGAACTGCTCCCTGGTTCAGCGAGGTGCTGCGCTGCGCCAAAAGGGACTGTAAACGAGCAGAAAGACAATGGAGAGTGGCATATGATGACCGGATGAAAGAGGCCTATCTCACTAAGAGACGTACCTATCATAACAAAATCCGGATAGAGAAAGCCACATACTATGCAGACAGAATCCACGGGGCAGAGAATTCTGCCAGGGAACTGTTCAGCATATATAAGTCCCTAGCCACCCCAAAAACCTTTACTCAAGATGAAGACCACTCAGTAGCAGCATGCAATCGCATTGCCAACTACTTTGGAGACAAAGTGTCTAAGATTTATTCTGCTTTTCCCGATATACCACCTGTAGCGGAAGAGCCTGCAGACCCAGTAGGAGATGAAGCCGATCAAAATCTGCTACTCAATTTTACTATCCCCTTACCGGAGGATTTAGTTAAAATTTGCAGATCTGTTAAATCTGGCTCCCCTCGAGATCCCGCATCCCCAAAAAGGTTGAGTGACAGTCTGGAGACACTTGAACCCTACATCAGGCACTTGCTATATGTCTCCTTCCGATCTAGTTCTATACCTGAGGATTGGAAACAGGCTGTGGTGCTTCCCCTCCGCAAGAAGCCCAACATTAGCTTTGAGAAGCTGGACAATCTACGCCCCATTTCTCTGCTGCCTTATTTTTCTAAGGTAGCGGAGAAGGTGGTAAACAAACAGCTAATGAAATATGTGGAGGAAAGCAACCTTCTTCACCCTACCCAATTCGGATTTCGGCCCCGTCATTCTACGGAGTCTGCCCTTCTCAGGGCTACCGAAACCCTCAGGCAAGGTGCTGACGAGGGACAAACCATGGCTTGTATCCTCTTAGACCTCAGCGCGGCGTTCGACACTGGAGCACACTCCATCTTGCTACAGTGTCGGAACAAAGGTGGGGTGAGAGGGGCAGCGCTGAAATGGATTTATTCATTTCTTGCAGGCCGAGGTTTTCAAGTGAGGCAAGGTGACCATTACTCTGAGCGAATCTCTTTGGACCAGGGGGTGCCGCAGTGCTCGTCCCTGTGTCCAACACTTTTTAATCTTTATGTTGCCCCGATTGCCACCTTAGTAGAGAGTTACGGCCTCCGAATGGTGTCGTATGCCGACGGCACGCAGTTGGTCATCTCCCTGTCGCGTGCACCCGGTCTTTCGGCGGACATCTTCAGAGCTTGCATGCAAAATCTAGCTGCCTGGATGTCCGCCAATTGTCTCAAGCTCAACGGAGGCAAGACCGAGGTGCTGGTCGTGGGGGGATGCCAATCGGCATGGACGTCGGCATGGTGGCCGTCTTGCCTAGGTCCAACACCCATCCCGTGCCAGAAAGCAAAGAACTTGGGCATCTGGTTTGATACTGACCTGACCTTTAATGGCCCCCAGATCAATCGGGTGGTCGGATCATGCTTCGGGACCCTCAAAAGTCTCAGGAAGGCATTGAAGTTTTTACCTGTGAGAGCCCGTCAAACTCTGGTGCACGCACTAGTTACATCAAAGATGGACTATGGCAATCTTCTCTATTTAGGGACCTTGGAGAAGAATTTGAGCCGCCTACGGTCTTACATAATGCCGCTGCCCGACTAGTGCTTAGACTACCCAGAAGAGCCGCATCTTCAGCGGCCCTCCGGTCTTTGCATTGGCTCCCGATCAGAAGCAGGGTAGAATTCAAAGCACTATGCACGTGCCATCGGATCATCAATGGGAGGTCTCCTCTCCCTTTGAAAGGACTGCTGACGTCTTACGAGCCGTCCCGCACCCTGAGATCTTCTGGCTCAGGACTCCTGGCTATCCCCAAGGTGTCTAGAGCACGGATGGGCGGAAGATCCTTTAGGTACCTTGCAGCTTCTAGATGGAACAAACTACCCATGGCATTGCGACTAGAACCATCAGAACTAATCTTTAGAGCCAAGCTTAAAACTGCACTATTCGTACAGTAAGGTATTCCGCTCCTGTAGGTTCCAGTAAGTATCTGCTCCTCAGCGCGGGGACACGCCGCTGTGCGTCACCAAGCGCTTTACAAAACCCCCTAAATAGAAAATAGAAATAGAAATGAGTCCTTACAGACTCCTTATTCTCTGGCCCAGCAGCATTAGATCTAGTTTTGATTATGCAAATTCTTGCCATCTGGATTTGCCTGATCGATCAAAAAACTTCATGGAGGTCAGAATATGGCTTTACTTTTCCATAATTTCCTGAAATTTGATGACGTCTCTGAAACACATAAGAAGCTCCGCTGGCTTCTGGGCGTCCAACATATCCATGTTAAGGAGCCCTTCTTTCCATGAACAGAGCCTTTCATGGAACTGGCCGTGACATCTCTCAAGGTAAATTGATCAGATGTGTCCTGAACAGCCCCCTCCGCTCCACTCTCTGTTCTGAGATTCCTTCGAGCTCCGTGTGGATGTCGCTCCTCTTCTGTTATCCCACCTACTCCATGGAAGAATCATCTCCCCAACTACGCCCATCGAGAACCACAGCCCTCTTCAGGGGCACTCAAAGCCCACCTGTTCTTTCGAATATTCTCTTGGCTTTAGTGAATTCAGTTCCTAGTGCCACAGAGCTTCCGGGCAATCCTCTGCATTTAACAAGTACTTTATTTATTCAATCATTCCTGGCCCTGGCCTTTCACAGGAACCCTAACAAGAGCGACTGCTCATGTTGTAGCTGCAACAGATCTCACACTTGCTTCAGAAACACGTGCATCCAGGATTCAAAGAGTAACCGCTTCAAGAATAGCACAAAGCAATGTGGGTATTTGGAAAGGAAGAGGTAGAGGTCCTCACAGTCCAAAATAACCCAATCGCAACACAACACAGGTTTCATTCAAATCATCACTGCTCCCCGGCTTGGTCTGATGCGGTGTATGTTGGGTAGAACGCAGTGCAGGACTGTGGAGCTGGTAGTACATATATGGTGTCTGTCCTGTTTGTTGTCTGATTGCAAGATCTACATTGGTTTGTGGAGCGAAAACATTTGCTGCGTCTTGATGACAAGATAGGCTGATCCCTGACACCTTCTCTGCTTTCACCAATGGTTGTGTGATACCCTGAAGGAGGAGTGAGACCCTTCTCTGCTTTCACCAATGGTTGTGTGATACCCTGAAGGAGGAGTGAGATCCTTATCTGCTTTCACCAATGGTTGTGTGATACCCTGAAGGAGTGAGGCCCTTCTCTGCTTTCACCAATGGTTGTGTGATACCCTGAAGGAGGAGTGAGACCCTTCTCTGCTTTCACCAATGGTTGTGTGATACCCTGAAGGAGGAGTGAGACCCATCTCTACAGATTAGTTACTCCAAGAGGAACCTACTTCCACAAAAGGTGTGCAGATTCATTTACAGCAGATTTATAAACTGTATTCGTGCCACTGCGGGGGCAACCAAGAAATCATGACCCTGTTGAGCGGAGCAGAGGGGCGTTCATCAGTGGTCTGTGTGAGCTCTTAAGCTGGTCCACCTTCTCAGGGCTGCCATGATGGCAAGTTTGCAGCAAACACCCAGTGGATAAACCCTCATGCATCCCACAAACTCAAAAATGTATCCGGGTCCCTGGCCACATCACAGCTGCTCTGTATGATCCCTGCCACAGCTCCAGTTGCACGATGGCAACTTCCAAATTAAACAGTATGGCATGAAGGAGACCCAATGAGCAAGGGCTAGCCTACTGATGAGCGAGGTGAGCAGCGGCAGTCTCCGGCGGCTAGGGCACCCACATGCCCTTTCACAGACAGGTGAAGGGCCCACCTGAGTCCATCATCCCGTCTGGGTCCCGAGCTGTTGACCAGTGGTGCCAATGAATCAGAGCGAGCCTATAGGAAGGCATCGGTGCCATGCTGTTATCCTACCCAAATGATGGAAGCAGGGTGAGCCTCCTTTCTCCACATTGTATCTTTTTTTACTTGGAATGTCATTCACTACTAATAATGAAAGTGGTAGTGTTTTGGGAGGAAATTCTAGGTCAGGCACATGCCTCCTTACAGAGAATTAAAAGAACAAGGGTTTCTGGGATCTAAGAACAGTATTGGGCTCCCATGGGTGGGGGGTGACGACAGCAGGATAACACGAGGGAGGCTGATCTGCTCTTGTCCTGTGAGGGCATCAACCGACCAAACGCGGCATCTCTTCCCCCTCACATGTGCAGGGTGCCACTCTGGCTGGGGTCTGAGCACAACACTACTGGAGCTCGCCATACTGGTGCTCATCTACCTTAGATAGCCTGAGAGGAGCTGGAACCCCTGCTACAAATTTCACCTACAGGCAGGAGCATTGAGTAACTACAACCAGCCTGCAGAGAGATGCCCGTGGGGTCCCTTAGGCTCTCTTTCACGGGACACCCAAGGGGGTGCACTAACGGTCACAGTCAGTATGCCTCCCTACAGCTCCTTTCCATCTGCACCCACGTCTGGGCTGGGCTGGGCCTAGAAAACCCTTCCTGGGTGATTTGTGCGTGTTATAAACTAACATAACAGGCGGGAGCACAGGGTCGAAGTGTTTCTTCATTTGGATTGAGATCCCCCCCCCATGCAAATGAAGGAACGCCCTCTTGAGATCTCACCTGTGGTAAGCCTACATGTGCTCAGGCATGACCTGTGTCATCAAATTGGTCGTGCAAGCGTCTCTGGCCCTTTCTGTGACACCACAGTACTTCTGGGTGCAGAACACCGACGTACTGAGGTCCCCAACAAGTATTCTACATTACTGTGGTATCCTCACCAACAGAGTTGACTGCTCTATGCGGCTGACAGTGGTACCCGTTGTAACATGGGTGACCGACGATCCCATGTCCAGGCCATGAGACAACTAACACTTGAAAGCAGCTGATTGATAGATGTGGGGTATCGGTTTGTTTTTTTACCTGTGCCCCAGCATGAAGACTGCGTACTGGCTCTCCCTGCATAAATCTAGACTGTCTGTCCTGACTGCGGCGATAACTCACCCTAATTGTAAATGCCACTATGTGAAAGTACATGCGACACAGTACCTTTAGGTTGGATATACCCCTCTATGCATGTAACACATAAGACTGTGGTTTCTCCATAGGATTTTTCCTTCCTGTCCCCCTGCATTGTTGCCCTCTTCGCCTCCCTACCCCCAGACATCATTGTAAAGCCAAGTGCATGTGTGGTTTGAAATGACATCCATTCAATGGAGCCGGAACAGTCGGTTGGGTTTATTTCTGCTGGACTAGCCCAGTTCCAGATGACAAGCCTGTGGCTTCGGAGGAGCCACACTGAAGACCGTCCCGTGGCCATGGGCACACCTGAGGGCCTGCCTGTGGCCACCATCCTCTGACGCGAGTGCCTGGAGAAGAGCCCAGCAGCATCACAGGGGGGCAGAGGCCGCCTGGTCCCCTGTCCACAATCCCAGAGTGACAACTGCCTTAGGAGCTGGTTGGCAGAGAGCTGTGGCTCATCTGAGGAAACCTGCTGCCCACAAAACTTGGGGCCAACTTTGAATCTCAGTGCCCAGTTGGCTGAGGCTGGAGGGCAACTTCCACTGCACTGGACCTAAACTGATCCCTTTGGCACAGACAGGTTCACCTTTAACATGGAAGAGCTCTGGATAATTGAGAGTAAAGCTGGGATCAGATGTAGAAACGTCAGCTGCCGGCGATGGGGTAGCAGAAGTACCCCAGGACTATGGGTACGGTTCTGCTGCTGCGACCTGGAGAGAAGTAGGTAGACCCCAGGACTATGGGTACGGTTCTACTGCTGCGACCTGGAGAGGAGAAGTAGGTAGACCCCAGGACTATGGGTACCGTTCTACTGCTGCGACCTCGAGAGGAGAAGTAGGTAGACCCCAGGACTATGGGTACGGTTCTGCTGCTGCGACCTCGAGAGGAGAAGTAGGTAGACGCCAGGACTATGGGTACGGTTCTGCTGCTGCGACCTGGAGAGGAGAAGTAGGTAGACCCCAGGGCTATGGGTACGGTTCTACTGCTGCGACCTCGAGAGCAGAGGTAGGTAGACCCCAGGACTCTGGGTACGGTTCTGCTGCTGCGACCTGGAGAGGAGAAGTAGGTAGACGCCAGGACTATGGGTACGGTTCTGCTGCTGCGACCTCGAGAGGAAAAGTAGGTAGACCCCAGGACTATGGGTACGGTTCTACTGCTGCGACCTCGAGAGGAGAAGTAGGTAGACGCCAGGACTATGGGTACGGTTCTGCTGCTGCGACCTGGAGAGGAGAAGTAGGTAGACCCCAGGACTATGGGTACGGTTCTGCTGCTGCGACCTGGAGAGGAGAAGTAGGTAGACCCCAGGACTATGGGCACGGTTCCACTGCTGCGACCTCGAAAGGAGAAGTAGGTAGACCCCAGGACTATGGGTACGGTTCTGCTGCTGCAACCTCGAGAGGAGAAGTAGGTAGACCCCAGAACTATGGGTACGGTTCTATTGCTGCGACCTCGAGAGGAGAAGTAGGTAGACCCCAGGACTATGGGTACGGTTCTACTGCTGCGACCTGGAGAGAAGTAGGTAGACCCCAGGACTATGGGTACGGTTCTACTGCTGCGACCTGGAGAGGAGAAGTAGGTAGACCCCAGGACTATGGGTACCGTTCTACTGCTGCGACCTGGAGAGGAGAAGTAGGTAGACCCCAGGGCTATGGGTACGGTTCTACTGCTGCGACCTCGAGAGCAGAGGTAGGTAGACCCCAGGGCTATGGGTACGGTTCTACTGCTGCGACCTCGAGAGCAGAGGTAGGTAGACCCCAGGACTCTGGGTACGGTTCTGCTGCTGCGACCTGGAGAGGAGAAGTAGGTAGACGCCAGGACTATGGGTACGGTTCTGCTGCTGCGACCTCGAGAGGAAAAGTAGGTAGACCCCAGGACTATGGGTACGGTTCTACTGCTGCGACCTCGAGAGGAGAAGTAGGTAGACGCCAGGACTATGGGTACGGTTCTGCTGCTGCGACCTGGAGAGGAGAAGTAGGTAGACCCCAGGACTATGGGTACGGTTCTGCTGCTGCGACCTGGAGAGGAGAAGTAGGTAGACCCCAGGACTATGGGCACGGTTCCACTGCTGCGACCTCGAAAGGAGAAGTAGGTAGACCCCAGGACTATGGGTACGGTTCTGCTGCTGCAACCTCGAGAGGAGAAGTAGGTAGACCCCAGAACTATGGGTACGGTTCTATTGCTGCGACCTCGAGAGGAGAAGTAGGTAGACCCCAGGACTATGGGTACGGTTCTACTGCTGCGACCTCCAGAGGAGAAGTAGGTAGACCCCAGAACTATGGGTACGGTTCTGCTGCTGCGACCTCGAGAGGAGAAGTAGGTAGACCCCAGGACTATGGGTACGGTTCTGCTGCTGCGACCTGGAGAGGAGAAGTAGGTAGACCCCAGGACTATGGGTACGGTTCTACTGCTGCAACCTCGAGAGGAGAAGTAGGTAGACCCCAGAACTATGGGTACGGTTCTACTGCTGCGACCTCAAGAGGAGAAGTAGGTAGACCCCAGGACTATGGGTACGGTTCTGCTGCTGCGACCTGGAGAGGAGAAGTAGATAGACCCCAGGACTATGGGTACGGTTCTACTGCTGCGACCTCGAGAGGAGAAGTAGGTAGACGCCAGGACTATGGGTACGGTTCTGCTGCTGCGACCTCGAGAGGAGAAGTAGGTAGACCCCAGGACTATGGGTACGGTTCTACTGCTGCGACCTCGAGAGGAGAAGTAGGTAGACCCCAGGACTATGGGCACAGTTCTACTGGTGCGACCTGCAGAGGAGAAGTAGGTAGACCCCAGGACTATGGGTACGGTTCTACTGCTGCGACCTCGAGAGGAGAAGTAGGTAGACCCCAGGACTATGGGTACGGTTCTACTGCTGCGACCTTGAGATGAGAAGTAGGTAGACGCCAGGACTATGGGTACGGTTCTACTGCTGCGACCTCGAGAGGAGAAGTAGGTAGACCCCAGGACTATGGGTACGGTTCTACTGCTGCGACCTCGAGAGGAGAAGTAGGTAGACCCCAGGACTATAGGGACGGTTCTACTGCTGCGACCTCGAGAGGAGAAGTAGGTAGACCCCAGGACTATGGGCACGGTTCTACTACTGCGACCTGGAGAGGAGAAATAGGTAGACCCTAGGACTATGGGTACGGTTCTACTGCTGCGACCTGGAGAGAAGTAGGTAGACGCCAGGACTATGGGTACGGTTCTGCTGCTGCGACCTCGAGAGGAGAAGTAGGTAGACGCCAGGACTATGGGTACGGTTCTACTGCTGCGACCTGGAGAGGAGAAGTAGGTAGACGCCAGGACTATGGGTACGGTTCTACTGCTGCGACCTGGAGAGGAGAAGTAGGTAGACCCCAGGACTATGGGTACGGTTCTGCTGCTGCGACCTCGAGAGAAGTAGGTAGACGCCAGGACTATGGGTACGGTTCTGCTGCTGCGACCTCGAGAGGAGAAGTAGGTAGACCCCAGGACTATGAGCACGGTTGAACTGCTGCGACCTCAAGAGGAGAAGTAGGTAGACCCCAGGCCTATGGGGACGGTGCTGCTGCTGCGACCTGGAGAGGAGAAGTAGGTAGACCCCAGGACTATGGGTACGGTTCTGCTGCTGCGACCTGGAGAGGAGAAGTAGGTAGACCCCAGGACTATGGGTACGGTTCTGCTGCTGCGACCTCGAGAGGAAAAGTAGGTAGACCCCAGGACTATGGGTACGGTTCTACTGCTGCGACCTCGAGAGGAGAAGTAGGTAGACGCCTGGGGTGTAAAGGATCTGCCTTCTCCAGTCCTGCGACCCGGCTCCCTCATATTAGGACACTGCTGAGATCTGGAACCTCCCACCGCTGCCCCTGCAAGTTATGCTGTAGTGAGGGTCTGCTTACTTCGTCTCTGCACCTGTGACACCCCTGTGAGTGCTCCTGTTCCTTGTGTCTCTGGCCCTCTTCATTGCCCTGAGAGTGGCCAGCACTTCCTTACAGCATCTTTGTTCCCCTTACTGTGGCCCTCAGACTTCCTGATATTACTAAGCAGAACTGCTTCATGCAAATAATCAAAGGCCTACACTGCTCAGATATATTTATTGACAAATCTTGATCCCGGCATCCATGGTTATTCCATGGCCAGCACTGGATCGCTGCGGGTGGACAAGCCATTTTGCCATGATTCCAGTCACACTGGCCCACCCTGGCCAGCCCCCTTCCATGCTCCGATGCACCGTGTTTCAAACATGCCCCATTGTCCCTGCCACACACACCACCCCGGCAAGAGAACAACAGCTCTACAAATGCGCTTTCTCTATGTAGGTAACGGACATTTTATAACAATTACAATCTGGCAATTTTTATATAAAGAATTTGAACAAACAAATGGAACCTCATCAGTTTATGCATCAGAAACTTGAACTAGTGAATCTAAAGATTCGAACCTGTGACCGGTGACTCCCAGGGGTCCCCAGCGGGCTCTCCAGTGACAGGACAGTCACTCCAACCAGAAGACTTTTCAGGCCTGACCGTTCAAGGACATATAAAGGTACACTCCGTCTTTTCTACTGATAATGCTCAATGCGCTGGTCAACCAACCAAATGCGCTCTTTCAGTGACCAACCTCTCATGCTGTCCAACCGGTTGAGATCTCTCATGCCTGGCTTCCAACCCACTCTGCAGGCCTCTTACTCTAGGTCATCAACAAGGCGAAACAAAAGCCTTAATTCAGTCTTGGTTACACCAGACATGAGCTTGTCCCACAGATCTATACCCCACACAAGCCCCCTTCATGTTTCAGATTCACAAAGGAGTCTCCCAGCCAGCAGGGTGCTGTGGCTTCAATGCGCTTCATGGGGAGCCCGGCTACCCCATCCATCTGGAAGCACAGGATAGCGCGGCGCTCAGGATAATCTCCGTACGACCTCGGCAGCAATCTTCAGGTAAGCTCTGGCCTGGAAATACAAAACAATGGGGGGGAAACGGCTGAGTGTGAACTTTTGCTCAATGTTATTTACTTAAGTATTATTACTGAGACAAGTGGATCCACACAGCACAACCAGATGACAGAAGTACACTTTCTATCACAAAAAAATCTGTCTCTTTTTAGGTCTCAACTAGAAAGCGCATGCAGACGTGCTGCTAGATAACATGGCTAAAAGACAGTCACATTGACAAGGCCAATAGCTTGGGCACTGACGAGAACTATTGGCTTTGCCAGTGCTTGTTTTACATTTTGTGTATGTTTACATTTTCTCCTTTCCGTTCCCTAGTTGTTTTCCTCTGTTTTACTCAAGCTTCACTTTCAGGTTTTACTTTCTTTTATTGTCTTTTTCTTTGCCTTGTTCATATATGGTTTTACTACTTCTATTTTTGTTCATGTTGTTGTATTACCATTTTTATTGCCCTGGTAATTTCCCACATTTTATTCAAATTCCCTTATGCTTCTTTTGTCTGCATAATTATTTAATAGTGCATTTCGATATCCCCCGCTATCTACAATTTTACCTTCATTTTGTACTTTTTTTCCTTTCTTTGTTTTTTATATTGATTTACTTTATTTTACACTGTTCCTGTTGTCTTTCATTTTAGTCTTATTTTGTTTTCTATTGATGTATTTCCCCTTTGCTTGACATCACCTTCTGATATGCAGCTCCTCAGAAAGTAAATATGATACATTACATACAGGGCTGAATACTGGGGTTCAGCACCCTTCTAGAAGCAGCTAATTCCAATTTGAGAGTTAGGGTTAGAGTGGCAGAGAGATATGATGGCAATGGAACACTATCAAACAAATGTTGTAAAAAAGGCAGAATTCAGTAGCTAAAGGAGCGCTCACTTTCGTTGTGTGAAGAGTAGGTGTGACCAGCATCTAGAGGGCGTGTTACAACATCGAGTCCCAACTCACCGCCACTAGAACCGGAGGGTCCCCATCATTAACACACTTGATACAAATAAACTTGCACAGACGTCATCAATAAGATAATCAACAATTCTGAGTGTAACAGAGGTGGCCTAGTGGAGAAGCCAGGATCCTAGCTCTGTCTCCTGGGTGCCAGCACACGCGTTGCTCACATTACCTGGCAGCGTCCCTTGGTACAAGTCTTAAAAGGGCCTACCCAAAACCACTAGTCAGTAGCTTTGCACCAAAGACTGAGTGTAGGGGAGAGCCGGGTGTCCAGTGGAAGCACCCTGCAAGTAACAGCGGCCTATACCGAGGATAGTCTGCCATGGCTGCTAAAAAGGATGTAGGCTAGTTTATCGCCTGGTTCTACAGATAATGACTTACCACGAAATCACATCACCTTTCCAGTCCCTTACCAATGCTGTAAATAAAGATTGACGAGATGGGAGGAGGCCTTTAAGCTGTGTCATGGCTGAACCTTGACGGCTCTGAACAAGACCGGTTGTTCATCGCACAAATTACCACAACTTTACTTTGAAATAATGCACCTAGGGCTCTGCATGCGTGGTAGGCGGTCACACAAGTCTGCTTCCAGACTCATCGTCTCGTGCTCACACGGCGCTCCCTCCCTCCCTCCTATCACTCAGTGTAGCATGGCCGCAGCACAGGCTGGTGTAAGCAGCAGTCTCTTTGGAGGGGGCTTCCAAGGGCCAACAGCAGCCAGTGAACAGAGTGGCAAAGGCCTTTACCATAGGAGTCCATGTCCAGTCCATTGTGGCCCTTCTCCGATGATGCTCCAACCAGCCTGATCAGGCCCTCAGCTGGACTCCAAGATCAACCAGGGAGCGCGAGCTCGGTGCTTTGCAGTCAGAGGAGGCGCAAACTCAGGCCATCCTCATTGGAAAGCGCTCCATGTGCCAACCATTATTTATTTATGTTTTTTATACTGTGGACTATGCCATTGTCGATGTCAGAGTGCTTTACACAGAACAATGCCCACGCACACTGAATAGGATTAAACAGCAGCACCCACAGGTAACAAGAAAACTAACAGCACATGGTACAGTTGCTGGAATGAAAAGGTCCCCTGTATGGTAAATGATGTGTACCCCTGCCCGAGTGCGACAACTGTACTGATGTCTGGATCCCTAATGCTGATTGTTTTGTCATAGGCGAACATGGATCATACGTGTGCACCATGACATAGGCCAGTCTCACGGATTGCCGTCTTGCTGGACCGGGAGGGGCGCTCAAAGCACTACCCTCATAGTAGTGAAAGGCTACTGCCTTTACCTGGAGATAACGATTCAGAAAAGGGGGTGGTGATGAACAGAGTGTCTGAATTAAGCAGACCACTCTTACCCAGTCCAAAGATCAGGGCTTGATCCATCACCGTTTTTTAGCTCACTGCACCATCCCAGCTCAGAACCTGGCTATATGCAAATTAGTCTGTCCCTAGCCCAGTGCATCATGGGAACAGGGCAAACCAAACTACCAAGCCAATTCTTATACTGGGAAGGAAACAAGCTTCCGGGGACCGGTTTCTGGCATTTCAGCCGTCTTCGGCACGGCTTGCTTGAATCCTGATGGTGCAATGAGCAAGGGACTCACATCTGAGTATACCCTTCCACGCTTATGGTGGACAAAAACGATTCAGAAAAGGGGGTGGTGATGAACAGAGTGTCTAAATTAAGCAGACCACTCTTACCCAGTCCAAAGATCAGGGCTTGATCCATCACCGTTTTTTAGCTCACTGCACCATCCCAGCTCAGAACCTGGCTACATGCAAATTAGTCTGTTCCTGTCCCAGTGCATGATGGGAACAGGGCAAACCAAACTACCAAGCCAATTCTTATACTGGGAAGGAAACAAGCTTCCGGGGACCGGTTTCTGGCATTTCAGCCGTCTTCGGCCCGGCTTGCTTGAATCCTGATGGTGCAATGAGCAAGGGACTCACATCTGAGTATACCCTTGGACGCTTATGGTGGACAAAAACGATTCAGAAAAGGGGGTGGTGATGAACAGAGTGTCTGAATTAGGCAGACCACTCTTACCCAGTCCAAAGATCAGGGCTTGATCCATCACCGTTTTTTAGCTCACTGCACCATCCCAGCTCAGAACCTGGCTACATGCAAATTAGTCTGTTCCTGTCCCAGTGCATGATGGGAACAGGGCAAACCAAACTACCAAGCCAATTCTTATACTGGGAAGGAAACAAGCTTCCGGGGACCGGTTTCTGGCATTTCAGCCGTCTTCGGCCCGGCTTGCTTGAATCCTGATGGTGCAATAAGCAAGGGACTCACATCTGAGTATACCCTTCCACGCTTATGGTGGAACATGCATGCTCCAAAATTGTCATTTGCAGAGCAGCCAGATGGGTTGTGTGAGGAGGGGAAGCTCTAAAAGGCTTCTGCCCATGACCAGGACTGGAGGCCCAGGCATGCCAGTCTCCCACCTGGGTGAGGGGTCATCTCCCAGGGAATCCATGACCACCTGCCCAGAGCCTGGAGCACCATAGCCTGCCTGCTTGCCAAGACCAGTGTGCCCTGTGAGGAAGAGGAAAGCATTGGAGGGAGTGAGGTCCAGTGGGGAGCTGTGTTGAGTGGATTCCCACTGCGAGGTGGTCGTAAACCCCTGCTGCACTGATCATATGTTAGAGGTAACCGCTGCTCCACCGATCGAATGTTAGAGGAAACCCCTGCTGCACCGATCGTATGTGAGAGGAAACCCCTGCTGCACCGATTGTATGTTAGAGGAAACCGCTGCTCCACCCATCGTATGTTAGAGGAAACCCCTGCTGCACTGATCATATGTTAGAGGAAACCACTGCTCCACCGATCATATGTTAAGAGGAGGGTTGCCGTGAACTTAGTCGTATGCATCATTGCCCAGATCAGGTCAGAGACCATCCGTAGTGTGGAGCCGCCGCCACTGAGGACTTCGCTGTGCCGAGTGGGCCGGAGACCTTGCACAGGAAAGATATAGTGACCCTGTCTGCCAAAAGGAGTCACCGGGAGAAATAATACACGCCAACTGATCTACCACCCCCACCAGAGAAGTGAGGTCACTGTGGGAACAACATCACTGTCATCAAGGCCAGGGACCTGCTTCAGGATCGCTGCATCACCGCCTCCACTCCAAGTGCCCGTGGATGGGGCGCACTCAGTATCTCCAGACGCTCCCAGCCTGCAGGTGCGGGTAAGATTGATTTCAGGCCAGTCTGCCTTGGGGGATCTTGCATGCTAGTTAGCATTGTGGCGCTGGAACACTGTTGACTTCAAAAGACTCGGACTATGGGTGGGGATTGTCCTGGATCTTGCCTATAGTGAATGGAGAATAACCACTATTGCGAGGAGGGAGTGGGCCCCAGGATACAGCCTAATAAAACACTAGAGCCCTGGCCTCAGCTGTTTGTGAATGTCGTATTTTAACTTTGTGTTAATACCGGTAGAAATAAATTACTTTTCTTTTTCCATGAAAGTGAGTATTTGGCTGGACAATGATTTATAGGTGTGTGCTGCTGTGTGCATTTTGAGTTGTGTGCCAGTGTTCACTCCCCTGTATCCACCTCCCCCGAGGGAGCTTTGGACTGCCCAGACCAAGCTATTCCTGAGAGTCAAATGTTTAACGAGTACTTGGCCCAGACATCAGAAGTGTAAGACTTCAATTCCCACAGTTGGGCCCAGTAACCTCTGCTTGCCCTGTGGCCCTCTGGAAGGGGTTCTGACATGGGTAGTTGCAGACATACTAACAACTGAAGAAGATTCAACTGACTTCACATGCTGGTGCCCGGTACAAAGATAGGAGTGGTAAATCAGGCTTCTTCAGAGCATTTCCTTTAAATGTTGGGTACCTTTCAGATTACTGTATGAAGGGAAGAGTTATTTCAAGTAACCTTTGCTCTTTGTTCTAGTTCAGAGTTCAATAGGATGTTCTCAAAGCAGGGGAATGCTCCTGTGTGAATGAATGCACGGCTACGAATGAGTTCTTTCATCCCTTTATTGGATGCCAGAAGGTGCTGTTCAAAGTGCTGTGGGAAAGAAGGTCCATATTCTTGAGACAGAACCCGGGAACAAATGTCACCCCTGCATGTTTCTAAAATGTCTTAATTTCTAGAGTCAGCACTTCTGTGTTCCTTGAACAGTCTTTGCCTGGGGTCTTTCATTTCTGTGCAGGTTATTAGGAGAGTTACTTTGAAGGGCTTTACATCTAATGCGTGTAGACCTAAGGATACATTGTCAGCCCACTGGAAGCCAGTGCAGAGGTTTCAGAATAGGTAAGATGTAATCAGTCTTCTATATACTAGAGATCTTGCTGCTACATTCAGGACTGCCTTCGGAGAAAGTTTTGTTCAGACTTACGAGTGAGCAGTGCAATTCTGAATTTGAGTCAAGAAAGAACCAAGGCCTTTACCAAGATCTTAAACAAACAAAGAACTGACAGTGGAGCCTTCTGGCTACCAGCACTTAACCCGATTTTTATGCTCTATAAGTAATGTACCCACTAAATTGGGTGGGAAATGTGTGCACACTGTTTAGTACCCACCGTCACAGTACTTGTTCCCAACAGGGACTTAGCAATTTACAAAAGAAACAAAGGTGCACCACCCAAAACACTTTATCAACAAGAACAAATCAATTGTCCATATCCAGAAAACAGAGAGTTCTTCAGTATTCTCTTTTTTCTTTCTCTTTTATTATTTCATTTTCATTTCGTATAAAACACGGCATTCAACACAACGAACAACAGACGCGTTTCGTCCTTATAAAGGACTTCTTCAGGGCACTAAGTTGGGATGGAGTGAAGCCCCTCCATAAGTTTTTTGAGATAAAGGGTTCCCTTCTGAGAGCTGTTCCCCATCTAGTATAGTATAACGTTAAAAGCGGTGCACTGTATATATCTGGGCAACAAATAATTAGCATCCAATACAGGCCCGTCCCACTGTGATGATGTCCAATACTGCCAGATTCTCATGTTGTTCAATATGAGAACTTAGGAAAATATTGTCTTTCAAGTTGGCACACCTACATCTGGTGGCGATGCAATGGACACCCCTTGATAGAGGATAAAGTCCTTGTAATATAAAGACTCTGCTACACCAATATGAGGCTATTGCAGTATAAACTGGCGCTGAGGGACGTGACAGCAAAACGGTCTTACGGTCTTGAGTTGGGACCAGGTACTTTTGGTTGTGTGAAGTATGGAGTTACCACTGAGCATTCTTGGCTATGTACCTTTTCTGACCATCAAGAAGGATTTTAACTCAACAGCAAACCCCAGAGAGGTCACATGTTTCTATACTCAATGGCTTGTTAAGAAGAGTGTTTGAGTCCACGATCAGAATGTAAACAGGAGTGATGTTCTTATTAGGTGTGAAGAATAGGGTCTATTTTGTCTGGATTTCGTTTTAGGAATTGATTTCAGAGCTAAGAATGAGTACTTGCGATGTCTTTTTCAGTATGCTCAGGTTTTGTTCATAACTTATTTTTAAATATAGCAGTCTCTCATGAGTGTATTGAAACTCAAATCAATGCCCCTCAATGTTTCATTTGGAAATTCCACTTAAAGGTTTAAGAGCGTTGGAGCCATCAAGATACTCTTGATGAAAGCTGGGCCTTTTTTGGCTAGAAAGTGTGTAAAGGTAGTCGACTGCCCTATCCCGAGCATGACCACAGCCCCAGTTTCCAAGCACGATTAGAACGCAAGCCCCCCCCCCCACCCCACCCCCAGCACAAGAGTCCCGACCCTCAAGGATGATCAGAGCCCCCGAGCTCGACCAGAACCCCAGCCCCCAAGCACGACCAGATGCCCAGCCCCCCAAGTACCACCAGACCCTCAGCACAACCATAACTCCAGCCCCCAAGCACGACCAGAGCCCTAGCCCCCAGCACGACCTGAGACTAGCACTGTTCTTCCTTGTCTCTGCACCACTGTAAATACAGCAGGATAACAGCAATCACCACACTTACATAATCTACTTGTTCTGTTCCACCTGCTTTAATCCTCAGTATAAGGCTGGGAGTGAGGCCTTTGAGTCCTGGGAGGCTGGAGGCCTAGGACAGCAGCCCCAGTGTGCCCCCCAGCCCAGGTCAGACTATCCAGGCCTCTTCTAACACCTGCAGAGCTCTGGTTTCCCCCTGAGGCGCCCATCCTAGACCATGGACTTCACACCAGGGTGCCACCCTGAAACAGAAGGGGAGGGGAGCAGCCAGATGAAGCCCCCTCCACTGGACTGTGCCATCTGTCGCCCTCTGTGCTCCAGTTTGAAGGCTGTGTTCAGCCTCCAGTACTAGCTGAAGACTTCTTAATTCTGCTACCAGTTTACCTCAATGAGGGGGTACCATTGAGTTTTAGGGAGCCCCTGACCTCACATTAGGTTGGCAGGGGAAAGGCTACCCGTCCTATACATCTTTGTCTACTCATTGCTTAGGCGCTCAACTCGCGCAACCACAGAGAGGGTGCTAAGTTGAAAACTCCACATCCTACCCTCAGGGGGCGCTGTCATCTGTTATAATCATCAAGCAGTCAGATAGGCCCTCATTAAGGGACATCAGACACTCACCAAACAGACAGACACACTGTGGACGGTGGTGCAAGTTTCTTACCTCATTGCTGTCAGGCTGGGACACCACCACAGGCCGGCCCTGGTCCGACGTCTCCCTTATGGTGAGGTGCAGAGGGATGTCTCCTGCAAGCACAAGGGTTGGGGGGTGAGTTTAGGAACCTCAGATCAGGCATGCCACGGTCAGGAAGGCACAGGACACAAGTGGCGGCTGCATTACTACCACGTGCCGCCGCGTGCTGCCACTGAACACAGGCCTGCGGCATGGGGGAGCGATGCATTCTGCTTTTAATACTGCATTGTGTCATAAAATGAGGATTCGTTTTACAGGACTTTTGAATTTAACAAGTGTTGGTAGACGCAGCACTGAGCATATTGGAAATCCGGTGAGCGCATCCAAGACATATATGTAGAATACCGGGATGTTTTTGACGGCTCACATAGCATGATGTGAGGCGAGGTGGTGTTTGAACATTAGGTTGGCATTAGGTTTTACGTTGGGGTCACGCACTGGAATCTATAAGGCACTTGTTTGGTATTTTATTGGTGGTTTCACGTGGTGGCTGTCCTCTCTATAGTGTTGCAGGTGATATGTGGGCGTAGGCATCTGAGACAAGATTAAAAGCATGAAATATATTTTATATTTTGTATGTATTTATTCTTGGTGGTTGTGTTATTTGTTACACACAGGATTCTATGATGGTGATGGAGACACAAATCACTTTGATTGTAAATTGTTTATAAGTGATTATGATAATAGAAAATAGACTGTAATTAATTCTTTTGTATATGATTTACAGCCTTGAGGAAGCCCGTTGGGGGCGAATCGCGCGTCGGCTGTGAAGTACTTGATTTTAAAAGAAATAAAATCTTAAACTTGTCTACATCACGAGGCTCTATTGGACTGACGTACACTGAAAAATGGTGCTGAATGCACAGGGACTATAGGTACTGGAAATGACGTGCGCTGGTGCATTTGTTTGCTATGGATAGCTGACGTGTAAGCTGCCTGTGCCATGCACTGATTGCCAGTCACCTTCCTGCTTCTCTCTCATACTCAGGGGTGGCGAGGTCTCGCCTCTCTGTGTTAGTAAATGTCTTCTTTGTATAATGCACCTGATGTGACCAGAGTTGGGAGCAGAGAGAATACATAGGTTCCGTGGCAGGAAATGACGTCTGCTGGACCTTAAAAGTTGCCCGTGTCTCCTCACTAAGCTCCCTTTAGACTTCACCCCTGTGTTCAGTAGCGAGCTTCAGTTGAAGAACATAAAATATAAAAGAAAACGAGAAAAAGATACCACCAAGCAAAACCCAAGGCTGAGCACATCAGCAATGCAAGAGTAATTGAACCCTGTACTGTACAGCATCACACAGTCGGATGTCAATAACGAAAGACTTTTCAATCATGCAGCTTCATGGGCTTTTTCCATTTCACAGAAAGAAGCCGTCTCTGAACCGCTCCTCAGCCCAGACCAGGATATTCAAAGCAGACACCCCTCAGGCCACCTGCCAGGCTAGCCACTCCTCCTTCAGGTGGGCTTGCTGGAGGTCGCAGGAGGGCTTGGGGTGCTTTCAGAATAATGTTTGGAATTTGGGTCAATATCCTCCGCGTGGAACTTTCTTCACTTGCATTTAATTCGGCATTTTTAAAAACACACCACATCTTTGCAGAAGCCCTGCGTCTTTGTTCATTTGTTGGTAGTCACTTCAAACCTCATACTAAAACCTACTGATTCTCAGCTTGGATCAATCTTTGGTGGTCGATTAAAACCTCATACTTACACCTACTGGGAGTCAGCTTACATCATTCTTTGGTGGTGGATTAAAGCCTCATACTGACACCTATTTGGTGTCACCTTTGGTCATTCTTTGGTGGTCGGATAAAACCTCATACTAACACCTACTGGGTCTCATCAGTTGTTGATTAATACTTCAAACTACCCCCCAGTAGGTACCACTGTCACAAACAACACGATTTCTTCTCAGATTTGAAGGCTAAGCAAAGTGAAGGCAAGAAAAGACTAGCTGCATTCTGTTTCTCTCTACCCGTCCAAGTACATGACAAGGCTCTATGGAGACTGGCTTATACTGGAAGCGGCTGGAAGAGTGGCTATCTCGATCTCTGTGAACAGCTAAGTGAACACTAGTGCAACAGTCTAGACGTGTCTAACATGCATGAAAGCAGGGCTGGCGCTACAGGAAAACATCTTGTCGCCCCTCCCCTTCGCTGGCAATGGGCGCATAACTGGTGCCACAAGCTGCCTAGAATTTCCTTAATAAAACACCTGTCCTGTACAACGGAAGGGACCTCGTGTACATTTCTGTACATATTATGTGCCCTGCTTAATGTACATCTTATCATTTAGGTAGGTGTACACCTTTCTGCTCAGGTACAAATAATACATCATTGTAAGTCTTATGTTTACTAGATGTAGGTTGTTAAAAACAAAAAATGTTTTCTATTCACTATAAAATAATGCTTGAATGTTTTTTATTGGGCTTTAGTAATGCGTGCGTGCATTTGTAATCCAGTTATAAAGGGCACATTATAAGGATCTCATAAGCATATGGAGGAACAAGTCAGAATCATTCTAAGATATGGCACACAGACAATGGAACAAACGGATCATGAATACCAAAGAAGTCCTAATCTCACCTAGGAAGTCCACGCCGATGGTCTGCGCCAGCTTCTCTGCACCCCCGGCTCCAAAGATATGCGTCTCGTGACTACACTTCGGGCACTGGAAGACACTCATGTTCTGCACAAGCCCCAGAACCTGCAGAGCCAAGGAAAAGAGCGGGTCATCTCGGTCCTAGCAGGAGTGCAGGGGAGGAGAGTATCATGGGGCATTAGGGTTTCTGAAGCGCTTCACCAACAGAGTGGAACGCAGGGACTCCGATTCCCCCCTGCTGACCAGAAGAGAGGGCCAGGTGGACACTAACCGGCACATTGACTTTGCGGAACATCTCCACTCCTCTGCGGGCATCGATGAGAGCCACGTCTTGCGGTGTGGAGACAATCACAGCTCCTGCGACAAAAGACAATGACAGAGTCAGGCCTGACAAGTGTCACGCATTGAATGTGACACTCACACAAGCTGGACTTATCCCGACATCTCTACAGACATGTAGCTTGGTTAGAAATACGGTTGCCACATTTATATTTGACTCTCTGTTGGAAGAAAGTTTGCCTGAAACAATAAATCTTTCAGACGGAAGTTTGTTCCTGCAGAGAACGTTTTGCAGGCTGCCTTTGAACTCGTCTCTTGCTTTTCATGTAGAATCAGAGGCCCTAAAACACAAAGGTGAACTTAGACATGAAGTCTATGTTTAGACTTGAAATCTAGGTGTCCAATTCACAAAGGTAAACTTAGATTTCAGGTCTAAACTTAGACTTCAGATTTACATTGACCTTTGTGAATCTGGCCCTCAGGCTTTAGGTCTACGTTGACCTTTGTGAATTGGGCCCTTCGAATTCAGGTCTACGTTGACCTTTGTGAATTGGGCCCTTCGAATTCAGGTCTACGTTGACCTTTGTGAATTGGGCCCTTAGACTTCAGGTGTTAACTTCGACTTCAGGTCTACGTTGACCTTTGTGAATTGGGCCCTTAGACTTCAGGTGTTAACTTCGACTTCAGGTCTACATTTACCTTTGTAAATCGGGCCCTTAGAGTTTAAGTCTAAACTTCAACTTCAGGTCTAAGTTTACCTTTGTGAATCGGGCCCTTAGGCTTAAGGTCTAAACTTAGATTTAAGGTCTATGTTCACCTTTGTGAACTGGGCCTTTAGACTTCAGGTCTAAACTTCAACTTCAGGTCTAAACTTAGACGTCAAGTCTACGTCTACCTTTGTGAATTGGGCCCTTAGACTTCAGGCCGAAACTTAGACTTCAGGTATAAACTTAGACTTCAGGTATAAACTTAGACGTCAGGTATAAACTTAGACTTCAGGTATGAAGTTTGACGTCAGGTCTCGTTCACCTTTGTGAATCGAGCCCAGAGTCAAGCTTCCACGGGGCAGCGGATATTCAAAGGCAGAGCCACAAAGATGAAGATACAAACAGACAGGCAGCACTTGCTATTTGCAGGGGTTGCAGATAAACAAAATGAGTTCCTGCTTGCACAGGTTTCTGAAAGTTTCCACTTATTTCAGACAAGGCTACTGTAACTGTTGCTTTCGAATTGAGGTGCCAATGATATGAATATTCACACTTCTTGCGTCACGTTTGTGTGTTTCTAAACACCACTGCTAAAGACTTAGGCAATGTCTCATTTTCACCAAACTGTAGATTGTATTTTAAATACTTTGGCTATGAACAGGTATATTAAACTACATCTTTCATTTAAAAAGGTGGATCATTTAACTAGATTATTCATATATCAGTTGAAAATAATGTAACTGAATAAACTAACAACAGTGGGTTTCACAAGGTGTTTGGAGAAACACAAAATAGATACACAAGGATGCAAAAACCGGGATTGTTGATAAATGCAGAGCTTTATTTGGCCATTGTTGTTTTAAGTAGATCACCACGTTTTGTTTTAGACTTTGCTTCTTGGCACTGGTAGTTCTCGATCGTAATGAGAACATCACAATAAGTTTCAGAATGCAAAGGAAAAACCCAATCTCCTCACAGCTGGCGCTGCATCAGACTCCCACAGGGCGCCTTCTTCTGATCTAAACACACACTACTCAGTCTCTCAAACTAAAAGGGGTCTTTGACACGAAGATGAAAGAAGGCTGGAGCTTGGCCTGGGACAACTTCAGAGCCCCCACTTGGCATGTGCAGTTCTACCAGGTTAGACGTGAGCAGCTGAACTCACTTCTCTTTCCAGTGCACTATGAGGTTAAAACACCTATATGACCACCACGCTTACCTGACCTTGTTGCCATCGGGCATTGCCGTGAGGGGAACGGCGGGAGCAGCGAACGCAGCGGCACACGCCGGGAGGCGTCCCGAGAGACCGGACCACACTCCCCAGCATTCCCTCTGCCAGCAGCGCGCCCATGACGCGCAGAGAGCGCCGGAGGCGCCAGATAAAGGCTGACCCCCCGGGAGCCCAGTGGGGGAACACCACGCTTACCTGACCTTGTTGCCATCGGGCATTGCCGTGAGGGGAACGGCGGGAGCAGCGAACGCAGCGGCACACGCCGGGAGGCGAGGGAGGCGTCCCGAGAGACCGGACCACACTCCCAGCATTCCCTCTGCCAGCAGCGCGCCCGTGACGCGCAGAGAGCGCCGGAGGCGCCAGATAAAGGCTGACCCCCGGGAGCCCAGTGGGGGAACACCACGCTTACCTGACCTTGTTGCCATCGGGCATTGCCGTGAGGGGAACGGCGGGAGCAGCGAACGCAGCGGCACACGCCGGGAGGCGAGGGAGGCGTCCCGAGAGACCGGACCACACTCCCCAGCATTCCCTCTGCCAGCAGCGCGCCCGTGATGCGCAGAGAGCGCCGGAGGCGCCAGATAAAGGCTGACCCCCCGGGAGCCCAGTGGGGGAACACCACGCTTACCTGACCTTGTTGCCATCGGGCATTGCCGTGAGGGGAACGGCGGGAGCAGCGAACGCAGCGGCACACGCCGGGAGGCGAGGGAGGCATCCCGAGAGACCGGACCACACTCCCCAGCATTCCCTCTGCCAGCAGCGCGCCCGTGAAGCGCAGAGAGCGCCGGAGGCGCCAGATAAAGGCTGACCCCCCGGGAGCCCAGTGGGGGAACACCACGCTTACCTGACCTTGTTGCCATCGGGCATTGCCGTGAGGGGAACGGCGGGAGCAGCGAACGCAGCGGCACACGCCGGGAGGCGAGGGAGGCGTCCCGAGAGACAGGACCACACTCCCCAGCATTCCCTCTGCCAGCAGCGCGCCCGTGACGCGCAGAGAGCGCCGGAGGCGCCAGATAAAGGCTGACCCCCCGGGAGCCCAGTGGGGGAACACCACGCTTACCTGACCTTGTTGCCATCGGGCATTGCCGTGAGGGGAACGGCGGGAGCAGCGAACGCAGCGGCACACGCCGGGAGGCGAGGGAGGCGTCCCGAGAGACCGGACCACACTCCCCAGCATTCCCTCTGCCAGCAGCGCGCCCGTGACGCGCAGAGAGCGCCGGAGGCGCCAGATAAAGGCTGACCCCCCGGGAGCCCAGTGGGGGAACACCACGCTTACCTGACCTTGTTGCCATCGGGCATTGCCGTGAGGGGAACGGCGGGAGCAGCGAACGCAGCGGCACACGCCGGGAGGCGAGGGAGGCGTCCCGAGAGACCGGACCACACTCCCCAGCATTCCCTCTGCCAGCAGCGCGCCCGTGACGCGCAGAGAGCGCCGGAGGCGCCAGATAAAGGCTGACCCCCCGGGAGCCCAGTGGGGGAACACCACGCTTACCTGACCTTGTTGCCATCGGGCATTGCCGTGAGGGGAACGGCGGGAGCAGCGAACGCAGCGGCACACGCCGGGAGGCGTCCCGAGAGACCGGACCACACTCCCCAGCATTCCCTCTGCCAGCAGCGCGCCCGTGACGCGCAGAGAGCGCCGGAGGCGCCAGATAAAGGCTGACCCCCCGGGAGCCCAGTGGGGGAACACCACGCTTACCTGACCTTGTTGCCATCGGGCATTGCCGTGAGGGGAACGGCGGGAGCAGCGAACGCAGCGGCACACGCCGGGAGGCGAGGGAGGCGTCCCGAGAGACCGGACCACACTCCCCAGCATTCCCTCTGCCAGCAGCGCGCCCGTGACGCGCAGAGAGCGCCGGAGGCGCCAGATAAAGGCTGACCCCCCGGGAGCCCAGTGGGGGAACACCACGCTTACCTGACCTTGTTGCCATCGGGCATTGCCGTGAGGGGAACGGCGGGAGCAGCGAACGCAGCGGCACACGCCGGGAGGCGAGGGAGGCGTCCCGAGAGACCGGACCACACTCCCCAGCATTCCCTCTGCCAGCAGCGCGCCCGTGACGCGCAGAGAGCGCCGGAGGCGCCAGATAAAGGCTGACACCCCCACTCGCCCCGCGAGTCGCGCGCAAGAGCGACCGGGAGAAGCCCGGGACAAGGGCGGGGCCGTCTGTGGCCATCAGGGGCCAGAAGAGGCCGGGCAGGGCCACCCCCCATGGCTCGAACTGTGAGTACCATTGAAGGACATTTCGTGGAAAACCCACTTGTTCCCCCTTGTTTATTTTAATCAAAACTTTACCGGATACTGTCAAAGCAACCCCTGAAATGTCAGTCCAAAGTACATTACCGGATAATTACTTACTGAAAGTGGTGTCCAAAATCAACAGCGACAGAAGGAAGTCACTAGGAAAAAGCACTAATGCAGACCCCCCTTTGACTATGTCCGTTGATGCAATTAATTATGTCAACTCAGATAATATTGCTAATGAGATGGTCGCTCCTGTAGAGCGTGATAATAGCATTATTAGTATAAATGTCGAAGCGACCAAGGTTCCAGACAAGTCAATAATGGGGGAAGATGACCAATGTGATAATGTTGGGGGGACACCTCAGCAATCTGGGAGGGCTTCCAAATTTATGCGAGCCTGTAGAAAACCTGTTTCCAAGCGAGGTAGTCACATCTCAATAAGGAAAAAAGATACGACCCAACTGGAACATACCGAGGATTTAGTAACCTCGAACCCAGATAAATATGTTTTCATTAAGCCTGACCAAATTGACTCACTAACGAGTACTATTCTCAGTCAACTTAGTATGGTGGTAGAGCCACTGCTCACCAAGATTGGAGATCTCCAGGAGGAAGTAGCTAGGTTAAGGGGCTTGGTGGGTAAGCATGCAGACAACTTAGAAAAGTCTTTAGCCGACATTAAAAAGTCAACTTGCCCTGCCACTGCCCCCACTATGGATAAGGAGCAGCCACAAGCCTCTACTAGTGCCCCTCCCATTGTCACTAGGAAACACTGCTCTAAGGAACCACTGAAACCACTACCCACATCGACTCAGGTGGCAGGAAGATCTTCTTCAAAACAATCTAACAATGGGGTTACAAGTACTTTGTCGGGTGTTAAATTATCAGCCCCCATGCAAGTATCAGCACCTACGGTGCCAGCTCCATCTGATACGACGGGAGGATCTAATGGGGTGCCCACTAGGATATGTAGACGCCCAGTTGATCTACCACCCGACTGTGTACCATACATTGTGGTATTAACTAACGTCCCCATTCTCACTCAGCCCCCAAACGAATACGAGACACCGGATTCTCTGAGAAATAAGACTATTTCCTGGTTAAATCGTCATTGCGGCTATCCAGTGGGCTATTCTGACCAAATCATCTCCATCAGAAGAGTCAACTGGATAGGTAACACCAAAAAAATCGGCGGGGGGGATTGTGTGATAATAAATTTTAAGCACCCACAACATGTGGCGACTGTCTTGCTTAGAGCGGCCGCAATTACACAGTCGGAGACTGAAGTAATTGCTAGACCATTGGGCTACTTTTATAATCACCTCGGTGGGCAACCTCCACCTAACTGTAAGGAGAGGGTACCGAGCAATCCTACCTATCCATCTATGGTAAATAGACCATTGATGCCTAACTTCTTTTTTGGCCCACAAAATAGTTTATTCACCCCACCGCTGCACATGGGGAATCCCATGTTTGGGGGGAATGTTCCCCTAATGCATACCCCCAACCCATTTGTGCCGTTTGGTAGTACCCCTTTTTTTGATAACGGAATGGTTTACCAGGTCCCCACCCAGAACAGGTTTCAGTCTTTGAGTCATTTAGACCAGAACGACTGACATGAGATTGACCCTCCTAGGGATCTAGGATGTAGTACTCCTAATGAAGAAGTTTTTTTGTTAATTGAGGAAATGGGTAATGATGTGTGCTTGAACTGTACGTTGAATGGGGGAGATATCCCAAAATTTATACCTAACATAGAGCCTTTTATTACAGAGAATAACATGTCCATATCTAGTGTTGAACAGCCAAATGCTAGCAAAGAGAGAGAGAAGGTAACTTGTTACATTGCTAGCTGGAACATTGCGGGAATTGCGGCCAAGGAGGATGCCTTAGGCTGGAAGGATTTTGTGTATTTGTTTGACATCCTGTGTTTACAGGAAACCTGGAGCAAAAATTTCAAGGGCATTGAGGGGTATGTGTCCTATGAGCTCCCAGCATCGCCCTCAACCCATGGTAGAGCTAAAGGTGGGTTGTTGGTGTTAATTTCTGTCAAATTACCCATCTTAGTGAAAAAGTTTGTTAATGTGGGGGCGCATTCGCAAATTTTATGGCTTGCACAAGAAACTGGCAGAAATATTATATTGATAAATTTCTATAATAATGTTTTTGACAACACTAGACATGTAGCAATTAATGACTTAGATACGGCAGTGAATAACTTCGTAAAGAATTTTAATGGTACATTCGAATTTATTTTTGTGGGGGATTTTAATGTTTCTGTGTGCCCATTATCCACCCAGAAGGTTTGTGGTGTGTACAACCGACTGGGGGAAGCTGAAGTCCATTTTCCCCATCACACCTACGGGGAAACTCTGAATAATCTTATGATACAGTATGACATGGAAATTATGGACAATGCTAAAAATGATATGGGTGAAAATATACCAACTTTTAAAGGAAGGGGCGCTAATACTGTTATTGATTTTATATGCATGTCGTCAACCATTGCCCCGCTATGCCCAATGCCCAAGGTGATAGATATTATGTTAAGTGACCATAACTGTTTGACTACTGAATTAACTTTCTGGGAAAAAGATCATGTCTGCGAACAGAATATCATCGCTAATATTGAACCCCATAGACAGAATGGTTATAGACTAAGGTGGAAAGGAGAAAAAGCTGCCATAACATCAGACTCCATTATTTCTAGTTGTCTGATGGATATCACGGCAATTCTAGAACAAGAAGACACCTCGTCTGTCAGTATTGATCACTTTAACAGTATTAATTCTACCATCAATAAAAAGTTTACTAAAGAGGCTGGGTCTAAAGCTAGGTGTCCAAGGGGTTGGTTTGACCATGCTTGCTCTATAGCCCGGAAAGAACTTAAAGAGGCCCTTGCAGTAAAACCAAGGGACAAAGATTTGGTGGTCCAACTTAGACAGGGATATAACATGACCCTAAATCGTAGAAAAGCTGAATTACAGCAAGAAGCCTGGGATAATCTTACCCAAGCTGCGGACACGAATAATTGTACCCTGTTCTGGAGCACGGTGAATAGCCCATTCCTAAAAGATGACAAGGTCCCAGAACTCACATCTAATGTGAGTATGGATTCATGGATCCAGCATTTTTCTAACATCTTTGACTCTAGCAATTTAATAGATCCCAAAGGTGATAGATGGCCCATCCTAGCCTTAGATATTACAATCAGTGAAACTATGGCTAGTATAAGATCTAGTAAAGGAGGTAAGGCCCAGGGGCCGGATGGCGTTCCCATAGACGTGTACAAGACCGCGCCAGATATTTGGGGCCCACTGCTTACCAAAATCTTTAACACAGCTATATGCTGTAAAATACCGTCTACCTGAGAAGAGTCAATAATCATCCCTATCTATAAGAAAGGAGATCGGGGGATGCTAAAATTATCGACCCATATCCTTATTGGATTCATCAGTTAAAATTATGAGTAGGGTCCTTCTTGTAAGATTAGAAGAGTGGGCAGAATCTAACGAGATACTTAGTAACTGTCAGTTTGGCTTTAGGAAAGGCCGTGGTACTATAGAACAGTGTCTGAATTTAGAGCTATTAGTGGGAAAATATACCCAGGCGAAAAAAGGGTCACTTTACCTTTGTTTCGCTGACCTTAGTAGTGCCTTTGATTTGGTAGACCATGCAATATTATGGGCCAAATTATTGGAAATGGGTGCCCCTGAAGGAATTATTTATTTCTTAGCCCGACTGTATGAAAAACTTCGCACCAGCGTCCGCTATGGACCCAATGGGGAATGTACTACAAAGTTTGGGATAGGAAGGGGTATCAGACAGGGGTGCGTTTTAGCACCCCTGCTTTTTACCCTCTTTATTAATGAGGTCGAATTTGCCCTGCAGGCAGTCGCTGCAGACGCCCCTAGAGTTAATAACTTTAACATCCCGGTATTACTCTATGCGGACGACGCAGTGTTACTGTCTAGGACACCCTTGGGTCTCCAACGTTTGATGGATTGTTTTGTATCCTTCATCAAGAATAGGAAACTGGTGATTAACAAGTCTAAGACTTATGTAATGGAATGCGGTTCGGGAAAAGTAAAAAGAAAAGGTAAAACCCATTATGTTATTGATGGTGAACCAGTTAAAAAAGTTGAAAACTTTTGTTATTTGGGAATTACCTTTTCTAATAATGGGAGTTGGGCCACTGAACATAAGGTGGTCAGAACTAAGATGATTAGGAGTGCTAATGGAGTCTTTCTGTTTGCCAAGAAGCTGGGGAATAGACGTATTAAAGACATGTTAAATATTTACCAAGCTAAATGTCTCTCTGCGGCCCTCTATGGGGCAGGAGTATGGGGTGTGTCATCTGCCAAGAGCCTTCAGGTAGAGGAGAACCTCTTCCTGAAAAAGCTCTTATGTTTACCCAAGTCTACTTCCAATTCCTTGGTTCATAACGAGACAGGGATCCAAGCCCTAAATGATCTGATCATGCTAAGGCCCATACTACTGTGGCGCTCTATCTGGCTCAGTGAAGGTACCTCATTGAACAGAGCAATTATTAAGGACTGCCTTTTATTGGACCAACACTTGAAGATCCCCTGGATCAAAAATATTATTGAAGGTGTACAAAAATTTTATGGGATCAATGTGTTAACGGACCCCTATAGGCTCTCGGAAATCCCCAAATCTAATGTGAAAACAATCTTTTTAAATCATTGCAATGAAAGGCATCTCTTAGAGGATTCTAAGCTAATTACATGTGTACTGTACAATAGCATGAATTAATTTACTGGTTTCAGCCCATATCTATCACAGGTGACAAGAACAACGCACCAGTTTGTACTAACCAGAATGAGGATGGGCATAGTACATTATCTGGTTGCGTGCCCTAACATTAAAATGCGCCCTATTGGTCCCTGTAAATGTGACAATAAAACTGAACAAAGCACTAGGCACTTTTTGTTAACATGTGAATTGTACAGAGAGTTACGGAAATTCTACTTGAAGCCATTATTCAATAGATTTGGAGTGAGAAACACTACGGAGGCTATGAAAATGCTCTTTAATCTGAACCATCCGGACATTTGCTTTTTTACCGCTTCTTTTTTGCTTAAAGCTATTAGCGCCAGGAAAAGTATGTGTTTTTAAAATATATGTACATTTTTAAATATTTATTCCATCCCCCTCTGGATATTTTGTAACTTGTGGTTTTAATTGGAGATATGTATTGTTTAATGTATTGTCTGTAATTAATTATTCTATATTTTATATTATGTGTTTTCTTCTATGAAATTGTATAAAATGTCTGTATTATATGTGCTTTTATGGACATGTTTTTTAAATGATCCGAATAAAGCTTTATGAAATGAACCTATATGACCAAGAACGGATGGAAAAAACAGGACCACTTTTCTGCCTGCGATAAAGTGCCATTCAAAGTGGTAGACGTGGCTGCCAGGATCTCACGCAGACATGTTTCAGTTAGTACATACATGTTCTGTAAAGAACTGGTACATGTTAGGAGTACTTTCATGGTGTCCCTACAAGATACATCTATTCCTGTCGTGTTCAGGGATGATACTGTGTGTATATTTTAAACCAAAGATACATTATTGATTAAAACAAAGTTAGACAGACATGTTTCGGCCACACATGGCATGTTGTGTCTTTAATGAGTACATTTGTAGCAAGTGTGTCGCCTTGCCGTAGGTGACGGTGACGGAGAGCACACAGTGGCCCCAGGTTTAGATCGTTGGTTTTACAGCAGAGGACATTAGATTTAGGATAGGCTTGTGATCAGAAAGGATTACACAGAGGTAGATGCCTTGAGGGGAAAAGTGGAGACTTGTGGACAGGTCTCTCTATAAGTTACTGGGGCTGGGAGGGGTCAGCCAGCTGCCACCATACCTGACACGGGGATGTTCTGGGACACCGACAACTGGACGTCTCCGGTGCCCGGGGGCATGTCAATCACCAAGTAGTCCAGTTCACCCCACTCCACCTGCGGAAATAAAGGGGCATCAGTCAAACAAAGAGTTGTGGGTCCAAAACAAGATGTCTTCCTACCAACTCCATAGGGGAGGGCCAAGGGACACACGAAATAGCCAGCCTTTGGGGTGGGACCATTCCACGTGACAAAGGAAAGAGCAGCCCAATAAACAAATGTTGGCGTCCAAGCAGGTCGCCCTCAAAAATGCCTGCACAGGGCCAGACACAGGATGGCCAGCTCGGAGGCAGCCCTACTCCACCTGCGAAAGGAAACAGCAGTCAAACAAAGGGTTAACTGTCCATGCAGGTCACCCTCCCAGTGCCTTCAGAGGGGATACACCGTGACACTGAGAAGGTAAGGCGCGAAAGACAGACAAAGGGTTAACTGTCCATGCAGGTCACACTCCCAAGGCCTTCAGAGTGGATACAAGCTCGACGCCTGAGAAGGTAAAGAGCGACAGACACACAAAGGGTTAACTGTCCATGCAGGTCACACCCCTCCCCCAAGTAACTTCGGAGGGGATACACCATGAGACCTGAGAAGGTAAAGAGCGACAGACAGACAAAGGGTTAACTGTCCATGCAGGTCACACTCCCAAGGCCTTCGGAGGGGATACACAATGAGACCGGAGAAGGTAAGGAGCGACAGACACACAAAGGGTTAACTGTCCATGCAGGTCACACTCCCAAGGCCTTCGGAGGGGATACACGATGAGACCGGAGAAGGTAAGGAGCGACAGACACACAAAGGGTTAACTGTCCATGCAGGTCACACTCCCAAGGCCTTCGGAGGGGATACACGATGAGACCGGAGAAGGTAAGGAGCGACAGACACACAAAGGGTTAACTGTCCATGCAGGTCACCCTCCCAAGGCCTTCGGAGGGGATACACCATGAGACTGAGAAGGTAAAGAGCGACAGACAGACAAAGGGTTAACTGTCCATGCAGGTCACACTCACAAGGCCTTCAGAGGGGATACACCATTAGACCTGAGAAGGTAAGGAGCGACATACAGACAAAGGGTTAGCTGTCCATGCACGTCAACCTCCCAGGGCCTTCAGAGGGGATACACCGTGACACTGAGAAGGTAAAGAGCGACAGACAGACAAAGGCTTAACTCTCCATGCACGTCACACCTCCCAGTGCCTTCAGAGGGGATACACCATTAGACCTGAGAAGGTAAGGAGTGACAGACAGACAAAGGATTAACTGTCCATGCAGGTCACACTCCCAAGGCCTTCAGAGGGGATACACCAACAGACCTGAGAACATAAGGACAAAGGGTTGCAACTCTGAGTTACTCATTCACTGGGAGGGCTGAAGGATGTACAATAAACAACCTATCTATTTTATTTTTCAGATCTTTTTTTTAACAATAGAAACGTACAAAACACAGCTGTGCACTGGGAAGTTCCTTATCCTCATTTTCATAGCCGTGTCAAACCACTCCGTCTCCCGCCGTCCCTCATCAAAACCCACAACATGGCCCAATGTCATTGTCTTTGACGACTGATCGCCAAAGGTGATGGGGGCTGGGACCTCACATATGTTACCTCTATATTCATTCCACTGTCCCCAACTTTTCACCCATTTGTGGGGGCAACCTCTGCCTTCATACACCACATTCCTCCTTTTAGCCACAGCCAACCCCAGGGTCATCCATACACATTCCATACGGAGCAACTCTGCTTCCTTCCAGACATTTAAGAGACACCACTTTGCCGAGGTGGTGAGGGGTGCCCCACACACATCACTCAAACAGGCAATCACCCCCACCGAGTGCTGGTCTGTCCCAAATCATATGATAAAAGGTACCAGTATGGCCACAGCCTCTTCCGTTCCCTACCCATTTCAATCAGTGCAGTAATAGAAGCATGCAGGATCTTCAGTTGGACTAGGCAAATACATGATCATATAGCCACTGCTCTAGGGGTGCCAAGGCCGCCACCCATTTGTCGTCTTCCAGGCCCCACAAATCTTGGACCCAGCCCTCTTTGAATTGTGTCAGGGCATCCTGGATATTGTTGAGTAACTTCTGGTATGTCACGGACATGGCTCTTCGCGACTTGTACTCATCTAATAATCTGTCCTCCAGGGGTGAAGACTGCGGGAGCACCGTTCCCTTTGGCTGTGCTGCCCTCAGGGTGTGGCGCACCTGCATGGAGCGATATGTTTCAGTAGGCGCAAACTGGTAGTCATGGTGATGGTCTGTGAGGGAGATAACATCTCCTTGGTTGCACAAGTTGCTCACCCAGGAGAGACCAATATGGTCCCTTTTATCAAAGTCTGGTAACCATCCCAATGTACCCAATGCCGCTGTGTCCTACTGGGGGGTAGGCTGTGTGATCCTCCGCTTCCAGCCCAAGGTCCGCGTTGCTGTATGCCAGAGGTCAACCACGGTGCAGTTTGGCCATGAAGGTTAAGGTGCTTTGGGGCATCATCGAGAGCCCTAAGATTTCCCCCCCGCTGCATCACCAGCCTACCCATCTGGACGGCTGGTTCCTCTGTGGAGCGAAAGATCCAGCCATTAATAGAAGTTGGCTGGGCTGCCCAATAATATTTTTGAAGGTCGGGTAGGGCCACTCCCCCATCATATCATCCCCTCGTCAATTTGTGTTGTGCTATCCGCGCAGAGGCTTCATCCCAGAACAACGCCGTGATCCTGCCCTCAATTTCCCTGAAATATGATTTATGGACAGGGTATGGTGAGTTCTGCATGAAAAGCCAATCTAGGGGGAAACCCTATTCCACCTGAGAAAGGAACAAGCGACTGATCAGATGCAGGGCTGTGCATGCAAACAGTTGACCCTCCCAGTGGATACAAGCGGGGGCCAAGATGCAAGTACGAAAGAACTTCAAACAGAGAAGTGACCAAGGCAGTCCAGAGAGCAAGAAGAAGGAAGCTACAAGACCCCATACAATTTGTTACACATCTGGGAACCGTTTTAGCCATGAATGGGACATTGATCTCGTGTGTGTTTCTAGAATGTAGGAGGAACAATAGCATGTCTCAGCAGCTTGTACCTGCTGTAGAACCTAGTGACACAAGCATCGAAGGATCACACAAATTTAGGGAAGACAACTCGTCCAGGGTCCTAGTCTGCACCATGCGCTGTCGGCTGATGCTGCAGACACTGGACTAGGTGCAGATGGTCAGAAGACACCCTCTAAACTCAACATCAAACGCCTGGCACTCATCCAGCATCCTAGTCTACACCATGTGCTGTGGTTGATGCTGCAGACACTAGATTAAGAGCAGATGGCGCCCTTTAAACCCCACATCAAACGTCTGGCAGTGGTCCTCTTCCACAGCGGCAGCTTCCCTGCCCACAAACCAATGTTATGAGCCAGGCTGGCACCAACGTCTGCAAACAGAGACTGAAGCACAGACCCAGTCCACAGCAGGGACTTGCTTCTCTACAAGTCCAAATGTCCCAATGACCAAAGACATTTCTGTGCCCACGACGGAGTCGATCTGCAAGTTACAGACCGCCTTTGGGCAACTCAAACCTCTACAGAGAGAGGTCATCTGAGTGAAATGTGGCATGAGCACGCCAGGAGTGCACGTTTCAATCAGACATCCTCTGCCAATGTTGCCCGCTGTTGGAAAGCCCTTCGTTTTCATAACAGACTCTCTTTGGATACAGTGTCTATTTGAAAAGTCTAAAAAACTTTTGTCTTAAGCTGCTAATTTTAATCTGTTTCATATTGGTTTCTTTTGTTTGTTATCTGATCATTTGTCTTTTATAGTGTATTTTGCTTTCTTACAGTGTTCTTTAAAACACTGGTTTTGTTTAAGTAGTAAGTGCAGATTTTCTCTATTGAACACCAGTATTCTGTAAAAGGTACTATTTGCCACAGTCTTGACTGATGAAAGTGTTGGCAATGAGGTAATACAAGGAGTTAAGGTTCCATGTGGCACGGGGTGATTGACTGCGCAAAGGTTATCCACCTGCCATGGGTATACAGATGATGCCAAGGGCATACAGATGATGATACGGTCACACAGATGATGCCACAGGTATATATAGGATGCCAATGTTATACAGAAGATGCCATGGGTATACATAGGATTTTATTTATTTATTTTTATTTATTTATTTAAACTTATAAAGTGCACAGCTACCCGCAGTGGGTTTCCCGGAGCTCAGGAACAGACTAAAGAAGAAAAACTAACATGCTGATTTTGCTGATAAGAAGCTTCTACTCACTGCAGAAAAAGCCAAGTTTTAAGTCCCTTACGGAAACGAAAAAGATTGGTTTCCGTCTTCAGGGTCACAGGAAGAGCATTCCAGAATTTAGGACCCAGATGGGCAAAAGAGCGGCCTCCCATTTTTGCTAGCCTAAATCTGGGAACGGAAAAATCACCATTCCCTGAGGATTGCAGAGTTCGACTTGGCTTGTAGGCCTGGATGAGGTCCTGAAGATATTTGGGGGCTGAGCCTTGTTTGATTTTAAAAACGTGACAAAGGGCTTTGAATTTAATTCGGCTCGGGATTTTGAGCCAGTAGAGATCACAAAGTGCAAGAGAGGCGGATGGTCTTCTAGGAACATTGCGGAGGAGCCAGGCAGCCGCATTCTGAACAACCTGGAGTTTTTTTATGGTTGTCAGGTCGGCTCCAAGGTAAACGACGTTGCCATAATCCCAGAGGCCCTTTTACCTCTACCCAAATCGAAAAGTCTGTCAACAGATTTGGTCCCCCATTAATGCCCAAAACAGTGCCTTCTGATAACATGTTCGACTGTGTGGGCAGCAAGGGGGCTTTGCCTAGGAAGCATGGTCTGTGCCTGGCTGGAGCCTCAAGTAAGGGTCAAGGGATCAGCTGTCAGTGTTCACCATTAGTGAGAAGCCCTCGCTTGGACCCTTACAAGCCCTTGTTTTGATCATGTTTGGGTCCAGGTGCTTAGTACACATCTGGGCAGTCCAACCCAGACCTGTCTTGTTCTACCCCACCATGTGGAAGAAAAGTCCATGAAGGAGGAGCACGTCCTGGTTGGCAGCACTTCTAAAAGTCAAAGATGATGATTTACACTCACGAGGCATAGACTTCCTGATATCGCCCCAAACCTTCTACATTTTGTTGAGGTTTTTATAAAGTGCTACTAGCAACCATTGGGTGGCTTCAGAGCACATTGAAGGTGGGGTAAGAAAAGAGGAGGTGGCTCGGAACTTTTTAACAATTGTTGCGACAAGTGGTGTGCAGCCTGTCTGACTTTCAAAATGTTGCGTACCTGGAGAGAGCCCCTTCAAATATGACCCCAACAAGACCACAAAGCCTTGGTAACAGAGTCCAGAGTGCCTGGATGAGCCATTACGTCAAACTATCCTTGTACTCACCACAAGACTCTACACACTGGTTATAAGAAGAGGTTCTAGGTACAATACCATGTTTGTGGTCTACCAGAGGCTGGGACTAGACCTGAAGGACGTCCCTGCCCAATGTCGAGGAGCTTATCCGGATCAACTAAGCCGCTGCAATGGAGGCGGCTACGAGCCAGCAGCCAATGCTGGCGGGCATTAACCTACAAAATATGGGGCTGACCCTTGCAAGCCCAGCACCGGCTGACGGGTTATGTGGCTGCTGGACAGAAGGATGCGAAGACACTGAGTGAAGCTGAGAAACCACTGACAGAAGCAGCCCTGCCTGACATCTCAACACCGTGCAGCGCCTTCAATTGAGTTCCCGTGTCTTCAGTGCACTAATCATGCACCGTTCCTTGTAAAGAGCCTCTGATGTTCAGTGGCACTTGCACCATTCGGGTCAGAAGTAGGAGAGCTCCACAGCCCATGAATATGTGGTTGTGGTCGCACAGACAGGCTATGGTGATATAGGATGGACAGAAATTCAGATTTAAAAACTTCACATTCAGGAAAGAAATGTGTTGGCTACTGGCTGTGAAGGCAAAAATGGCCCTTCTTTCCTGTGCTCTTTTTCCTTTCGCTCCTCCTAAAACTTTAAATCTTCTGCACATTGACACCATTTTCTGTTTGCGCACTCTACTTTGGAAGCTACTGTGAAACAATAGTAACAATAGTAGCCAGTGGTACTGCTGGTGGCACAGAATCAGGGACATTACTGAGCTTCTCACTGGTCGTTAGTCTAGAATTTGTCGATGATCTACAGCCAATTATGGATCCAGCACACTGTCGACAAGGGGTCTGTCAAGAAGTGAACAGCGTTAGTCTAGAATATGTCTAGAATTTATTGCCAATGATGGATCCAGTAGACCATTGACAAGGGGTCTCTCAAGAAGTGAACAGCGTTAGTCTAGAATTTGTCGATCTATTGCCAATGATGGATCCAGGTGACCCTCGATCAGGAGTCTGTCAAAAAGTGAATAGCGTTAGTCTGGAACTTATCACTGATCTATTGCCGGCAATGGAACCAGCAGACTGTCAACAACGGGTCTCTCAAGAAATGAACAGCGCTAGTCTAGAATTTGTTGATGACCAATCACCAATGTTGGGTCTAGCAGACCGTCAACAAGGAATATGTCAAGAAGTGAACAGCGCTAGTCTAGAATTTGTCGATGATCGATTGCCAATGATGGATCCAGCAGACTGTCGACAAGAGGTGTGCCAAGAAGTGAACATCGTTAGTCTAGAATTTGTCGATGATCTATCGCCAATGATGGATCCAGCAGACCATCGAAAAGGGATCTGTCAAGAATTGAACAGCATTGGTCTACAACGTGTCGATGATCTATTGCCAGCATATAGTCCACAAGCGGTGTACCAAAAAGTGAACAGCAGGTGTCGAGGGGGCTTTTAATGAGGATTGTATCATCAAGGAGGGATGATGGGGTTGATGGAGGGGTCACAAGCACAGGTTGCGTCAATGAGAATATAGGCGCCAGGGGTGGATTTCTTCATTTTTCTTAAGCTGAGAGGATGTTTTTCTGAAGGGGAGGACATATATCCTCAGTAGAGACCCAGGACAAGTGTTAAACGTTCACTTTGGTATCATCTTTAGCAGAATGGTCCATAAGAAGTGGAGGGTGGAGTGTTTCTACTGGACTGCTTTCCAGAGGACAGGGACTCTCTTAGGGCAAAACAGCATCTCTTCCTGAGCTGCAGAATGCAGTGAGGATTGGCCGATAGGCTAATCCTTAGTAATGTGATAAGCGTGCGGATGCCAGGGGCCATCTGCATACGTTTTATGTTAAACCACAGGTCTGGGGCGGTGATAAACAGGATTTTTTCAGCTCGAAGGAGCGCAAACAGCAGATGTAAATTGTGACCCAGGCCCAGCTCACCAGGCCTTGGCAAGCAGAGAGAGCTGCAGCTACCAGTAGGAAGGTCCAGGAGATAAACCAACAGTGTTTGTTAATAGTCTTCAGCAGATGCGGACAATCTGCTGCAGTGTAATATCTTAAAATGACATTTAATCCTGTGGTAACAGCTTACACACAGGATTCCTTCACACAAGGTGTGTTGTAGAAGATGTGAGGTAAAGAGGCCTCCAGAAGGGAGCAGTTCAGAGCTCATCCTACACAGTGGCTGCTGAGCAGACGTTAAAATGAGGCGGAAGGGCTACTAAACACCTTTATAATGTGTGTGTACTTGTAATTCTGCTGTGTTGAACAGTTTCCCGGAGACTCCCAACCAGAGGACATCAAATATATCAGCATGCATGTCTATGAAGCCTCACCTGTTGCGGAAACACAAGGGTGTGCACAGAAGGTCACAATTATACAACATGCGATGAGTAGAGAACATGCGATGAGTAGAGAGGATGCAAAGGGCATCTCTAACCCAAGGAACCAGAGCTGTCCGAAGGACTCCACTATTACCAGGACTGGACTAGGTTCAGGAGGCCTCACTGACCCAGAGAACACAGGCGGCCATGTTTAAAAGGAAGACAAGAATGGGATCCTTTAATTGTTCATTTAAACCTACCAACTTTTCAGATTACAGGAGGCATTTCATTGCATTGTTTCCCCCTTTTGCACTTCTGTGCTTTTAAAGGTAACGTTTGAGATATTTTAGTTTTAGTTTCTGTAATTCCCATTTTCCTGCAGACTCCCGTGGAGAGCACTTTGGCTTCTCTGGTGTCCGTTTTTTCTCTACCCCAAACTCAAGCCCTCACTGGTAACAGAAACATCTAATAATACACACACAGCAGGAACCTCACACGCATATATAGCAGGACCTCTCGGGATACACAGGTAGCAAGGAACCTCCTACAACACGCAGACAGCAGGACCTCTCAAAATATACAGACCGCAGGACTCTCTTGACATACAGAGATAGCAGGAACCTCTCACAATGCAGACACAAGGAAGCACTCACTGTACACAGACAGCAGGAACCTCTCCCTGTACACAGACAGCAGGAACCTCTCCCTGTATACAGACAGCAGGAACCGCTCACGATATACAGACAGCAGGAACCGCTCACGATATACAGACAGCAAGAACCTCCTACAACACCCAGACAGCAGGAACCTCTCAAAATATAAAACAGCAGGATCCTCTCACCATACAGACAGCAGGAACCTCTCACTGTATACAGACAGCAGGAACCTCTCACTGTATACAGACAGCAGGAACCTCTCACGATATACAGACAGCAGGAACCTCTCATGATATACAGACAACAGGAACCTCTCACTATATACAGACAGCAAGAACCTCCTACATCACGCAGACAGCAGGAACCTCTTAAGATACAGACAGCAGGAACCTCTCAAAATATAAAACAGTTGGGGCGTGCCTAGCGGCCGAGCATGATGGCCACAGCCTGAGCGAGCTCTCGTCGACCCGTGGCTGCCGACTGGGACACAGCCGATATATCGGGGCCGCTCCGAGAAAGAACGACGGATCGGGAGCCCAGGAACATGCAGAGGGCTCTGATGTAAGGATTGTGGGGCCAGGACCCTTGGAACGCGCCAGGAGTGTGTGTGCCTGGCCCGGGGACCGCGATAAGCAAAATGGCGATGTGGGCATGAGAGTCGAGCTGCGACGTGCCGGGCTTCAGGAGGGACGTCCCATGGTCCCAGGTGGCAGGTCTGAGCAGATCTAGCTCCCCGGACGGGGGAGCATGATGTTTACGGCACCTGAAATAAATAGCGCAGCCCTCCTCCGTGGATCCGGAGGTGCGGTGCGGGGACTTGGTCAGCCCGGGAGGCGGCCGCAATTGAGGCCCCGGCTTTGGGGCCTGGTCCTGGTCGGCGCCGGGGAGGTGACCGGCCGGGTTGGTGTGAGCCCTCTCTCCTACCTCCCCGCTTCCCTCCGCCTCTGATTTCCTGACATGCTGGACTTGACCTCTGGGTGCGGGGGTACTACATCGAGGAGCTGAGGCGGCGGGCTCCTCCTGTGGAGCCTTTCTACGGTGCTGGACAAATTCGCGAGCACCAACTGGGGTGCAACGCCACTTGAGGCCCCGGCTTTGAGGGCTGGTGCAAATCGATGCTGGTAAGAGGCAGCACGCATATACAGGGAGCGCCCTTTTTGGAGGGGAGCGGCTTGGATTGAGTACTGGGCCAGCAGCATTGTGGAGGCTGTCCCCGGGCCCCCCCCCCCCCACGTGTTGGACATAACGCTGCAGGGGGCTTGCTGCTCCCAGGGGATTTTGCAGGGGAGCTGATGGTAGCTGCAATACACTGTGCCCCGTCCCTTGGACGCAGGGCTTGGAGCTGGATGACCCTGTGCTGATCCGCGAGAGGTGTGACGGGCTCCCGGACCCCCTGGGCCGCGTCGTGGTGATTGGGGGGACAGTTGGTGCCTCTGCTTCCCCCCCCCCCCGACTGTAGTGGAAATTTCGCGGAAGGGCGCAGCTGACCCCTCGATTGCTGTCGACACCTTCGGGGACCATGATGGTTTCAAGGCCTGGACTGGCCTTGAGGGACTAGCCGGCGACGCCCATTCCCGACGGGTGTATGTGATCATTGCCGTGTGATCCTAGAGTGTCCCCAACGAACGATCGTGGTTGGGGGGTGAGGCCTGGAGTTGGGGTGCTGCCAGATACGCATCCTTTCCGTCGTCGGACTGCTTGGGGGTTTACTCCACCTACCTGGGACTGTGTGGGACCGGTGGACATTGCTGATAGATTGGACCTGCTACTATTGCGCGCCACCTAGTTTGCCCTATATGCCGACGAAGAAGATGGCGACGGGGGGCAGAGGTTCGAGGGGTAACCCGCAGGCGCAGTTGTCCAAGTTCACCTGGACCAAAGGGACGGACAAGGGAGACTCGCCTAAAGCGGATAAGATAGGAGCAGGGACGCCACCAACCCCGACAAAGGAACCAACACTCCATGATGTTCTGGCGGCCATTGGGGACATGCGCACATCCATGGACTCTGTCACTAATTAAGTCGCCCTCCTTCGTGCAGATTTTAAGCAAACGAACGAAAAAGTGAAGGAGCTTAAAGTTGTGACGGCAGCGCTACAAGAGGATACCTCGGAGCTACAACGGCAAGTGCTGGACCTGGAAAAGAAACAAACCCGCATGGCGCAGCAGCTGGATGACTACGAAGGGAGGGCCCGCCGGAACAATGTACGAAAAAACAGAAGGGCCTACTGCGGACCTTTTCGTAGAGGAGCTGGTCGTGAAACATCTGAAGTCTAAGGCCCTCTCCGCCTTTTTCTCTGTCGAGCGCGCTCATAGAGTGCCAGGCGGGCGACCCAAGCCTGGGGCCCCGCCGAGACCCATAATTGCGAGAGTTTTTAATTTCAGGGACATTATCCTACAGGCCTCTAGAACTGGCCCGCCGTTGAGGATTAACAACTATGAGGTCTCCTTCTTTCCTGATTTCACTGCGCGGGTCCAGGCGCAGAGACGCAGTTTTCAGGCAGTTAAACAGGAACTTCGCAACAGGGAAATCAAGTACGCCATGCTTTTTCCGGCCAAATTGAGAGTGGTTTTTTGACTCTCCGGATGTTGCCTGTGACTGGCTGGAAGGGTGGACAAAGGTTGGTGACGCGAGAGTAGCCCAACGCAAAAGGTCTAAGCGACAGGAGGGTGAAGAATCTACTGTTCCAGTGGCAGAGGCTGAGATGTAGGCCAGCGGACTAGATGAACAGGAATGAGTAGTGACATTGTCCACCTGATGGTCTAACATGTGGTGACATTAACAAGTAATGGGGGGGTGTGTCCCTTGGGGGGGGGGTAATGGCCTGGCCAGGGGGGGGGGGATCAGCGGGGTGCGTTTTAGTTTGATGTAGTGAATGTGTAACAGGCCTAATCTGCGTTCTTTATAGACATGTTATGATGTTATTCTGAAGGTTGTGTCCTTAGAAGATAAGCACTGAGTTTTTGTGTTTACAGTCTTAAGCCACGGGTTGGAGAGATCTGCTTCTCCTCCGCGTATTTAGCATGGTTTGGGGTAGTACGTGCACTCTGCCTCGTTGGGGGGTGGGCAGTTTGAGGTCCACAGGCAGGGGGGCGGGGGGGAGTTGGAGGGGGGATGGTGGGGAGGTTGACGATGTTGATTGCAGAAACACTGAACAGCTTGCATTTTCATTGACGGAAGAGGGGTGGGGATTGTTATGTTTCTTTATTTTTTTTAGTTTTAGGTTGCATTTTAGCTTCGCTTATGGTAGGGGGCATGTGACAATGATGAGATTTCAGGGCGATGTTGATTATGATGTCAGACGAGAAAATGGGTTACACGGAGATTGAAGTTACTGCCCCGGTCCAGACCCTGGTGCCTCCCATGACCCTCCTTACTTGGAACGTGCGCGGGTTGGGGGACAAGATTAAGCGAGGATTAGTACTGCAATATATCTGCCGTGCTGCCCCAGCGCTTGATTTGCTACAGGAGACGCACTTGGTAGGGGCGACTTGTAAGGCCCTGGATCGCTGGGGGTACACGATGGTGGTACATTCTGAATTCTCCACTGGGTCCAGAGGAGTCGGCATATTGCTGCACAAGCGCTTCCCTTTGATTGTACAGCAGGTATGGACAGATGCGCAGGGTCGCTTTGCGGCTGTTTCTTGTTTGTGGGAAGGGAGAAAATTTTATGTGGTGACAGTATACATTCCACCGGCCCTTCATGCTGTTGCATTCCCCTCCCTTAGTGCTTTTCTGTTGACACTGCCGGAAGGGGAGCTTATAATAGGAGGAGATTTTAATGCGGTTTTGGATGAGGGGCTAGACCGCCATCCCTGTAGACAGCAGGAAGGTCGAGATTGTCTGGTTTCACAGAAGCCCTAGGCCTCATGGATGGGTGGAGGTTTAAACATCCTAGGGAGCGCTGCTACACCTTCTACTCGGGGTACACAATAGTTTTTCACGTATAGATTGCTTCTTCCTCTCCGCTGATAATCTGCCCCATTTGACGGAGGCAGTGGTAGGCCCCAGAGGTATTTCCGATCATTCGCCGGTTTTCATGACATACTCCACCTATTTGACAGCGCGTAGACGTATTTTCCCGATTTCCCCGGGTTATTTGCAGGTTCCCCAAATTTGGAAAGAGTTGGTCACGGTTTTGAAAAATTACTTCCAGGAGAATGCGGACTCGGTCCGCTCGCCGGGGGTCCTCTGGGAAGCGTACAAAACAGTGCTGAGGGGCCAGGCGATGGCCACCATAACAGGTCACAAGCGGGCTTTACATGCTGACCTTCAGGTGATCGAGGGTGACCTGGCACTGATACAGTCTAGGCATGAGGAAAACCTTACAGAGGAGCTTAAGCAGCAGTTACGCCTTAAACAGGGGGAATAAACCGAATATCAATGGGCCCAGGTCCGATACCGGCTTTTACGATCGCAACATACTGTCTATGAGATTGGGGGTAAAGCGAGGAGGCTCTTGGCCTGGCTGGACAGAAAGGAACGGGCACAGAGGACAATAGCGCAACTCCGCACCCCGTCCGGCTCGGTTGTTTCTACACCTGCCGATATCGCTGATACCCTAGCCGACTACTATGAAAAGGTTTATACCCCCACCGCCCATATGACAACAGAGGAAGCACAGACATATATCAAAGATATAAGAATGCCCTCATTAACAGACGCTGACACATTGCTCTTGGACTCGGCCTTTTACGAAGGACGAGGTCCTGCTCGCAATACACTCCTTGCAGTCGGGTAAGGCCATGGGACCGAACAGTATTCCTGTAGAGCTTTATAAGCGCGTCTCAGATCTCGCGGCTTTGCCTCTTTTGAGGATGTTTGTCGATAGCCTAGATGCGGGGGAATTGCCGCAAGATCAACGGACAGCCACGATCATTGCTATACCGAAACCTGGCAAGCCTCCAGACGAGTGTACTTCTTATCGTCCATATCGCTGCTAAACGCGGAAGCAAAGATATTGGCAAAAATGATAGCTAGTCTCCTAACCCCCACTTGACAACGCTCATCCACCCCGATCAATCCGGATTCATGCCAAACAGGAACACTGCGTTGAATTTGAGGCGCGTCCACGTGGTAATGGTTTTGTCATTAGATGCCCGAATGGCCTTCGACATGGTCGAATGGCCGTATCTATTTGCGGTTCTTCGGCATCTGGGCTTCGGCCCCAAATTCTGTGCTTGGGTAAGACTATTGTATATCAAGCCTCTTGCGCATGTGGTGGCTAACGGTCACATTTCCAGAGATTTTCAACTGGGCCGTGGCACGCGTCAGGGGTGTCCTTTGTCGCCTCTGCTTTTCGCCCTAATCCTGGAGCCCCTGGCGGCGTGGATAAGGTGGGACCCCATGATTAAGGGCCTTAGCTGGACAGAGACATGGGAGGATCGTATATCCCTCTACGCTGACGATATCCTTCTTAATTTGACCATGCCCAGACGGTCAATAATAGTACTTCTTAATATTTGTGAAATTTTCGGCAGGGCTTCGGGATATACCATCAACTGCTCTAAATCGGTCTTGTATGTTTCTTAAGGGTCCCCCACCATCACTTCCGGCTGATTGTCCCTTGGTGATCACTGATGGGCCCTTTAGGTACCTGGGGGTCTAGGTGACGCCTAACCTGGACACCTTTTTCCAACGTAACCTATTACCCCGCTTGACCGTTTCCGTACGGATGTGAAGCACTGGCACACCCTACCGCTGACCCTTTTGGGGAAAGCGGCATTATTCAAAATGATGACTTTACCGCGGCTACTATATATTCTTGAAAACACTCCGTATCTTGTGCCTTTGAAATATTTTGCACCAATAAATACACTGGTTTCGGGTCTCCTTTGGGGGGATAAACCGGCGTGCGTTTCCAGGCAAAAGTTAGTTAGGGGCTGGTATGATGGGACATTGTGCTTCCGGATATTCAACTGTATTATTGGGCGGCTCAGTTGAAGATCATAAATCACTGGCTTCATGCTCCACAGACTGAACCGGCGTACAAGGCGGATAGATACGATCTGGGTGTCGGAGGGGTTCTGGCAGCGCTCTATGATGTTAAGAATGCGGCGGCCTTGGTGGGACCTACTGCCCATACGGTACGGCTGTGGTACTTGGCATCGGCTCACCTTTAATGTAAATGTAAGATCACGCCGATGACACCACTTTGGTCATCGCGCCGGCTCGGCCAACTCCGCAATAGTAAGTGATTCGAGGCCTGGGATTTGATCGGTATCTCAACGGTGGGGGATCTTTGGCGACGGGGCGCGGCCCTTCAACTGGTGGAACAATATGATCTGGCGCCTACAGAGCGCTTTAGATACTTACAGATTAGCCATACCCTCCGGTCGGTGATTCCTATTGGTGAAGAGTTGCCTGAATCCACGCCGCTAGAGGACAGACTACTTACGGAGCATATGCCCACAAAAGCAACCTCGTTAGTGTACCGTAAGCGGGTCAATAATTTGCCTGACCTCACTGCGAAACTAAAGGAAGCATGGGTGGTGGAGATAGGTGAAATGGATGAGTCCGACTGGCAGACCGCGCTGTCCTCCCCCAAAGAGGTGGCTGTGCCGTCTAGGCTCCGATTGGTGCAGCTAAAAATTTTGCACCAAGTGTATTATACTAGGGTCACTCTTCACAAGATAGGGAGAATTGCACATCAGTATGGCTTGCGGGGATGCGGGGACTTTCTTCCATACCATTTGGGACTGCACATTAATCGCTGGATATTGGTCCAGGGTCATGCGTACCATATCACAAGTGGCAAAGGTCACACTGGTTCCAGAGCCGCTTTGTTGTCTGCTTAACATTTGGGAGCCCAACGACTTGAGTCACCCCATGCAAGATTGGGCCACGCTAGGTATTATGTATGACAAACGAAACGTGGCTAAGGCGTGGGGATCCCCCCAGGTACCAACGCTCAGGGACTGGTGTGCGGATCTGGACTATGCAATGGTAGCAGAAAAAGCAGTGTACTTGAATCGAAAATGCCCACGGAAGTGGGCCAGGATTTGGGGGGCTTGGAACGAGTATAGAGGATTCATTTGTGACCCTCCGCAGCTGGATAGTGGCACTGACTCTGATTAGAGGGGAGGTGGGGGCGGGGAGGTTCTGGGAAAGGAGGAAAGGGGATGATGTACTGCCATGATCGTGATTTGTTTTTCGTCATGTGTCACTATATTTGTCTTTTGTACGTCATTTGTTTTGCCCTCACCACTGAAAGCCCAATATGGTTTATTTAAATGCAATCATTGTTTGTTATGTTTATGAAAAAATAAAAAATAAAAAAATATATATAAAACAGTAGGATTCTCTCGCCATACAGACAGCAGGAACCTCTCACTGTATACAGACAGCAGGAACCTCTCACTGTATACAGACAGCAGGAACCTCTCACTGTATACAGACAGCAGGAACCTACAGCAGGAACCTCTCACGATATGCAGACAGCAGGAACCCCGCAGGAACCCCTCATAATACAGACAGCAGGAACCTCTCATAATACAGACAGCAGGAACCCCTCATATTACAGACAGTAGGAACCTCTCACTGTATACAGACAGCAGGAACCTCTCACGATATACAGACAGCAAGAAGCCCTCACGATATATAGACAACAATCACCTATCACAATATCCACACAGCAGGAAACTCTTACGATATATAGACAGAAGGAACCTTTCATGATATACAGACAGCAAGAACTTCATACAACACGCAGACAGCAAGAACCTCTCAGGATATACTGACATCAGGCACCTCTCACGATATACAGACAGCAGTAAACTCTCACAATATACAGACAGCAGGAACCTCTCACAATATACAGACAGCAAGAACCTCTCACTGTATGCAGACATCAGGAACCTCTCACGATTTCAAGAGAATGAGAACCCCTCACAATATACAGACAGCAGGAACCTTTCACGATGTACACACAGCAAAAACCTCCTACAACACGCAGACAGCAGGAACCTCTCACGATACAGATAGCAGGAACATCTCCGGATACAGACAGCAGGAATCTCTCACCATATACAGATTGCAAGAACCTCTCAGGATACAGACTGCAGGAACCTCTCAAGATACAGACAGCAGGAACCTCTCAAGATACAGATAGCAGGAATCTCTCACTGTATACAGACAGCATGGATCTCTCACCAAATACAGACAGCATGAATCTCTCACCATATACAGACAGCAGGAACCTCTCACAATATACAGACAGCAGGATTTTCTCATGACACAGACAGCAGGGATCTCTCAGACTACCAATAGCAGAAACATCTCAGGATACAGATAGCAGGAATCTCTCACCATATAAAGACAGCAGGAACCTCTCACTATATACAGACAGCAGGAACCTCTCATGATACAGATAGTAGGAATCCCTCACTATATACAGACAGCAGGAACCTCTCAGGCTACCAATAGCAGAAACATCTCAGGATACAGATAGCAGGAATCTCTCACCATATAAAGACAGCAGGAACCTCTCACTATATACAGACAGCAGGAACCTCTCATGATACAGATAGTAGGAATCCCTCACTATATACAGACAGCAGGAACCTCTCAGGCTACCAATAGCAGAAACATCTCAGGATACAGATAGCAGGAATCTCTCACCACATAAAGGCAGCAGGAACCTCTCACTATATACAGACAGCAGGAACCTCTCATGATACAGATAGTAGGAATCCCTCACTATATACAGACAGCAGGAACCTTTCAGGCTACCAATAGCAGGAACCGCTCATGATACAGACAGCAGGAATCTCTCACTCTATATAAACAGATAGCAGGAACCTCTCACTATTTACAGTTAGCAGGAATCTCTCATTATGTACAGGCAGCATATTCGGACGAAGGCCGGCCTTACCTGCCGCAGCAGCTTTTCCATGGCTGACATAACCATCAGGCCTCGCCATACAATTGGGGCTGATTCTTCAACCAGGAAACCTATTGACATGCTGAGGAGAAAGATAAGCCAAAGAGTTACTTTCCTGCAAGCAGAAGGTGGCGAAGGAAGTAAAAATAAAGTAATAAATGTGCTTCAGAAAACAAAATTAAACATCACCCGTGGTTTAAAGGCAGGAATGCATGTGAAGAGCCTGCTAGGAAATTTGAGAGAAGCAAAGGAGTATCAGCCGTGTACCTTGCAGCGCGACCTGATGGATTACTTACACACAGTGAGAAAGGGCTGAGAAACTCACCTAGCTACAGCACAGTATATTATCCAAAGGAGATGACATCATGTAAAAAGTCACCTCCCCCAAGCAAGAGATCCTCAGCCCATGAATGTTCTCTTTCAACCGTGCAAAGGGACTACTAGCCGGAAACCCCAAAGGGAAAGACGTATACTCACCAAGCAATCCCATAGTTCACAAGAGGTCTCATTAGGTTCTCTGAAAAATAAAGAATATAAACTCAATGCCTGACTGTGATCATCATACAGCTGTCACTCAATTGTATGCTCTTCTAATGCTCAAATCCCCTACTACATTAGCTCGAAAAGAATGAACAGAGAGAGAATGGAAACTAAAAGAAACCACCCAAAATCAATGGGCTTCAATCCTGCTGTTGTACACTTTGTGCCTTCAGAGTCAGAAAACCACTGCTCACCAGTGCACGATCTGCCGAGAACAATTACAACACTCTTTGAACCCCATTAGGACCTCCCTCGCTCTCTATAAAGTCTTGATTTCCATCCTCTTTTGTAACGCCTATTTACTAATTTGTAAGAAAGTTTCATTCTCCCCAGAAAATCTGCACCGTCCCATTAAAAGCATTCATCATCTTCTGCAAGGCCGCTCCCCTCCCCTTAAAATGGTGAATTCTCCAATGTCGTGGGACGCTTCGGTCAGTATTTGTAAAGCATGCATGGTTCCCAGTAAGAGCTCATTCATATCCCCTACTCTGTAAGATCCACCTGGCCTCCCATCGAAGGCTTCTCTTCTGCTGTGAGGTCTGCCTGTCCCCTGCTCTGTGAGATCCCCCTGGTCTCTCATCAAGGCTTCTCTTCTGCTGTAAGGTCTGCCTGTCCCCTGCTGTGAGATCCATCTGGTCTTCCATCCAAGGCTTCTCTTCTGCTGTAAGGTCTGCATGTCCCTGCTCTGCTGTAAGGTCTGCATGTCCCTGCTCTGCTGTAAGCTCTGCCTGTCCCCTGCTCTGCTGTGAGGTCTGCCTGTCCCCTGCTCTGTGAGATCCCCCTGGTCTCTTATCAAGGCTTCTCTTCTGCTGTGAGGTCTGCCTGTCCCCTGCTCTGTGAGATCTCCCTGGTCTCCCATCCAAGGCTTCTCTTCTGCTGTGAGGTCTGCCTGTCCCCTGCTCTGTGAGATCTCCATGGTCTCCCATCCAAGGCTTCTCTTCTGCTACGAGGTCTGCCTGTCCCCTGCTCTGTGAGATCCCCCTGGTCTCTTATCAAGGCTTCTCTTCTGCTGTAAGGTCTGCCTGTCCCCTGCTCTGCTGTAAGGTCTGCCTGTCCCCTGCTCTGCTGTAAGGTCTGCCTGTTCCCTGCTCTGCTGTAAGGTCTGCCTGTCCCCTGCTCTGCTGTAAGGTCTGCCTGTCCCTGCTCTGTTGTAAAGTCTGCCTGTCCCCTGCTCTGTGAGGGCCATCAAGGTTTCTCTTCCGCTGTAAGGTCTGCCTGGTCCCTTGCTGTGAGATCCATCTGGTCTTCCATTCAAGGCTTCTCTTCTGCTGTAAGGTCTGCCTGTCCCTTGCTCTGCTGTAAGGTCTGCCCGTCCCTGCTCTGCTGTAAGGTCTGCCTGTCCCCTGCTCTGCTGTAAGGTCTGCCTGTCCCTATTCTGCTGTAAGGTCTGCCCGTCCCTGCTCTGCTGTAAGGTCTGCCTGTCCCCTGCTCTGCTGTAAGGTCTGCCTGTCCCCTGCTCTGCTGTAAGGTCTGCCTGTCTCCTGCTCTGTGAGATCTATCAAGGCTTCTCTTCCGCTGTAAGGTCTGTCTGTCCCCTGCTGTGATATCCATCTAGTCTTCCATTCAAGGCTTCTCTTCTGCTGTAAGGTCTGCCTGTCCCCTGCTCTGCTGTAAGGTCTGCCTGTCCCTGCTCTGCTCTAAGGTCTACCTGTCCCCTGCTCTGCTGTAAGGTCTGCCTGTCCCCTGCTCTGTGAGATCCATCAAGGCTTCTCTTCCGCTGTAAGGTCTGCCTGTGCCCTGCTGTGAGATCCATCTGGTCAACCATTCAAGGCTTCTCTTCTGCTGTAAGGTCTGCCTGTCCCCTGCTCTGCTGTAAGGTCTGCCTGTCCCCTGCTGTGAGATCCACCTGGACTCCCATCAAGGTTTCTCTTCTGCTGTAAGGTCTGCCTGTCCCCTGCTCTGTGAGATCCATCTCGGCTCCCATCAAGGCTTCTCTTCCGCTGTAAGGTCTGCCTGTCCCCTGCTGTGAGATCCACCTGGTCTTCCATCCAAGGCTTCTCTTATGCTGTAAGGTCTGCCTCTTGCCCTGCAGGCAGTCTTTCACACCTTCTCTATCGTCCCTTCTGCTGTAAGCATGGTCACACACTCTTAAGATCTATCCTACTTCAGGTTATAGAACTCTTACTTAACATACTTTCTGACAGCTCTGGGTTTCCGCTCAGATTCATCATCTTGGGGATGGAGGGGCCGAACACGTCAGCATCAAGGAGGCCGACAGCCTTCGTCTGACCAAAGAAACAAAGAGAAGACATGAATGTATCACAGCAAAACCAACACTTCTTTTATTGTTGCAAATGGTTCATCCATAGAACACAGCTTTACTTCACACACACGCGTGCGCTGCCTGTTGCATCAGAGTCTGACATGTTAATTCAGTGATGGGCCTGAATTAACCAAAGTCCTGACGCTTCATTTTCAAACCCAGCATCTTAATGGGGCTCCAGTGGTGGCCCCTGCAGGCCCGCACCATCTCCAGAACCAGCGGCATCATTTACAAAGCCATCATGACCAGCACCATCTCCAGAACCAGCGGCATTATTTGCAAAGCCATCCCGACTAGCACCATCTCCAGAACCAGCGGCATCATTTACAAAGCCATCCCGACCAGCACCATCTCCAGAACCAGCGGCATCATTTACAAAGCCATCATGACCAGCACCATCTCCAGAACCAGCAGCATCATTTACAAAGCCATCCCGACCAGCACCATCTCCAGAACCAGCTGCATCATTTACAAAGCCATCCCGACCAGCACCATCTCCAGAACCAGCGGCATCATTTACAAAGCCATCATGACCAGCACCATCTCCAGAACCAGCAGCATCATTTACAAAGCCGTCATGACCAGCACCATCTCCAGAACCAGCGGCATGATTTACAAAGCCATCATGACCAGCACCATCTCCAGAACCAGCGGCATCATTTACAAAGCCATCCCGACCAGCACCATCTCCAGAACCAACGGCATCATTTACAAAGCCATCATGACCAGCACCATCTCCAGAACCAGCGGCATCATTTACAAATCCATCCCGACCAGCACCATCTCCAGAACCAGCTGCATAATTTACAAAGCCATCCCGACCAGCACCATCTATAGAAGCAGCGGCATCATTTACAAAGCCGTCATGACCAGCACCATCTCCAGAACCAGCGGCATCATTTACAAAGCCGTCATGACCAGCACCATCGTCAGAACCAGCGGCATCATTTACAAAGCCATCCCCACCAGCACCATCTCCAGAACCAGCGGCATCATTTACAAAGTCGTCATGACCAGCACCATCTCCAGAACCAGCAGCATCATTTACAAAGCCGTCATGACCAGCACCATCTCCAGAACCAGCGGCATCATTTACAAAGCCATCCCGACCAGCACCATCTCCAGAACCAACGGCATCATTTACAAAGCCATCATGACCAGCACCATCTCCAGAACCAGCGGCATCATTTACAAATCCATCCCGACCAGCACCATCTCCAGAACCAGCTGCATAATTTACAAAGCCATCCCGACCAGCACCATCTATAGAAGCAGCGGCATCATTTACAAAGCCGTCATGACCAGCACCATCTCCAGAACCAGCGGCATCATTTACAAAGCCGTCATGACCAGCACCATCGTCAGAACCAGCGGCATCATTTACAAAGCCATCCCCACCAGCACCATCTCCAGAACCAGCGGCATCATTTACAAAGTCGTCATGACCAGCACCATCTCCAGAACCAGCAGCATCATTTACAAAGCCGTCATGACCAGCACCATCTCCAGAACCAGCGGCATCATTTACAAACCCATCATGACCAGCACCATCTCCAGAACCAGCGGCATCATTTAAAAAGCCATCATGACCAGCACCATCTCCAGAACCAGCGGCGTCATTTACAAATCCATCCCGGCCAGCACCATCGCCAGAACCAGCTGCATCATTTACAAAGCCATCCCGACCAACACCATCTCCAGAACCAGCGGCATCATTTACAAAGCCATCCCGACCAGCACCATCTCCAGAACCAGCGGCATCATTTACAAAGCCATCATGACCAGCACCATCGTCAGAACCAGAGGCATCATTTACAAAGCCATCCCGACCAGCACCATCTCCAGAACCAGCGGCATCATTTACAAAGCCGTCATGACCAGCACCATCTCCAGAACCAGCGGAATCATTTACAAAGCCGTCATGACCAGCACCATCTCCAGAACCAGCAGCATCATTTACAAAGCCGTCATGACCAGCACCATCTCCAGAACCAGCGGCATCATTTACAAAGCCGTCATGACCAGCACCATCTCCAGAACCAGCGGCATCATTTACAAAGCCATCATGACCAGCACCATCTCCAGAACCAGCGGCATCATTTACAAAGCCGTCATGACCAGCACCATCTCCAGAACCAGCGGCATCATTTACAGAGACATCATGACCAGCACCATCTCCAGAACCAGCGGCATCATTTACAGAGACATCATGACCAGCACCATCTCCAGAACCAGCGGCATCATTTACAAAGCCATCATGACCAGCACCATCTCCAGAACCAGCAGCATCATTTACAAAGCCGTCATGACCAGCACCATCTCCAGAACCAGCGGCATGATTTACAAAGCCATCATGACCAGCACCATCTCCAGAACCAGCGGCATCATTTACAGAGACATCATGACCAGCACCATCTCCAGAACCAGCGGCATCATTTACAGAGACATCATGACCAGCACCATCTCCAGAACCAGCGGCATCATTTACAAAGCCGTCATGACCAGCACCCGCTTATCGTGCAGAAAGGTTCACCGTCTCTGGTGGTTCTCTGCACACCTGCAGCCAGGACCCAATCGGACTGCAGACTAAGAAGGGTAAAAAAGAAAAAATACAAGGCCGCAGGCCTTTTCCATCTATGTGCCTGGGATCTGGAAAAACATCCTTGCATCCATCAAGACCGTCCCAAACCTAACTCCGATTTAGGATACAGTTTAAGACGCACCTCTTTAACCCATTCGACGCTGATGACGAGATGGGCTCGTCATGGCGTAGCCTCCTCGCACGCTGATGACGAGCCCAGCTCGTCACGTAAAGTGCGTTTTTTAAAAACCCAGCGTGCGAGCGGAATTCCGCTACATCACAGTGCATTAACCATCCACAACCCATCTACCTCTCTTTGACTTTATGCTCATCTATGACCGAGTACATCACTTCGCTGCCTTTTCGCTAAGTTTGCACTACAAACATACCATCTACATACACACTATAGTGCCTTAGCTCTTCCCGGAGTTGTTCTCTGGTCTCTTTTTTCTCTCTGGTGGGCCTCTTTGCTCCTATTCTCTAGTCCACTTGCCCTTTGTGCCACCAGCCACTTTTCAGTCATGGTGCCCTTAAGGTTTTGGCCTCACTTCTCTCTAGTATTGGCTACTGTTCCACACTGAAAACATTCAAACCTCATCTGAAGTCTTTACTTTTCTCAGGCCCATCCCTCCAGCCTCTCGCCATTAATGTACCACTGTATGAATATGTGGAAGGCAATCCAGCGCCTTTGACAGCGCCTGGATACCCCCATGGTGAATACTGCGCTTTACAAATACGGATTGATTGGTTGAATGAATGCCAAGGTTCTCTTGGGTAGGAGCAAGAAATCAGCAAAGAGGTGGGACTGGCAGGGGGGGATCCTGTGGCATGGGGGTGGGGGAGTTGGTGACCACGTGCAGCTAATGCCTGAATCCTCGAGCAGTGGCAGCGTCCCTTAAATGACCTTAGACTTTTGGGGGGTGTTTTATATGGGGCAAAGCCCCTCCTTACAATATCATAAGGATATTTCAAGTCTCTGAGGCGTTCAGTGAGCAAAGAGAGCAGTTGTGCACAAGCAGGGAATTTTAATGGAACTCATTTCCATGGTCACTGGCTGGGCTGAAAGTGTGGCCTGGATCCTCATACCTATGTTAGACACCCCAGAAGTTGCTGATGAGGTTGCATGGTGAGTGCACGTATGCGGGCACAGTACACCACCATGCCCTGCAGTGATCTGTTCATGTAAAGCAGGAGATGTCCACATCATCAGCTCCTTCTCGTCAATCACTGGTTCTGTCCCTCCCTCCCTCTGATGCAACATGTGATGAGTGATGACGTGCAGGCAGAGCCTTACTCCAGCAGTGCAATAAATACACAAACAGAGCCACACTCCAGCAGAGCAATAAATACACAGACAGAGCCACACTCCAGCAGTGCAATAAATACAAAAACAGAGCCACACTCCAGCAGAGCAATAAATACACAAACAGAGCCACACTCCAGCAGTGCAATAAATACACAGACAGAGTCACACTCCAGCAGTGCAATAAATACACAGACAGAGCCACACTCCAGCAGTGCAATAAATACACAGACAGAGCCACACTCCAGCAGTGCAATAAATACACAGACAGAGCCACACTCCAGAAGTGCAATAAATACACAGACAGAGCCACACTCCAGCAGTGCAATAAATACACAGAGAGCCACACTCCAGCAGTGCAATAAATACACAGACAGAGTCACACTCCAGCAGTGCAATAAATACACAGAGTCACACTCCAGCAGTGCAATAAATACACAGACAGAGCCACACTCCAGCAGTACAATAAATACACAGACAGAGCCACACTCCAGCAGTGCAATAAATACACAGACAGAGCCACGCTCCAGAAGTGCAATAAATACACAGACAGAGCCACACTCCAGAAGTGCAATAAATACACAGAGTCACACTCCAGCAGTGCAATAAATACAGACAGAGCCACACTCCAGCAGTGCAATAAATACACAGACAGAGCCACACTCCAGCAGTGCAATAAATACACAGACAGAGCCACACTCCAGCAATACACAGACAGAGCCACACTCCAGCAGTGCAATAAATGCACAGACAGAGTCACACTCCAGCAGTGCAATAAATACACAGACAGAGCCACACTCCAGCAGTGCAATAAATACACAGACAGAGCCACACTCCAGCAGTGCAATAAATACACAGAGAGCCACACTCCAGCAGTGCAATAAATACACAGACAGAGTCACACTCCAGCAGTGTAATAAATACACAATCAGAGCCACACTCCAGCAGTGCAATAAATACACAAACAGAGCCACACTCCAGCAGAGCAATAAATACACATTCAGAGCCACACTCCAGCAATGCAAGAAATACACAAACAGAGCCACACTCCAGCAGTGCAATACATACACAGACAGAGTCACACTCGAGCAGTGCAATAAATACACAGACAGAGCCACACTCCAGCAGTGCAATAAATACACAGATAGAGCCACACTCCAGCAGTGCAATAAATACACAGACAGAGCCACACTCCAGCAGTGCAATAAATACACAGATAGAGCCACACTCCAGCAGTGCAATAAATACACAGACAGAGTCACACTCCAGCAGTGCAATAAATACACAAACAGAATCACACTCCAACAGTGCAATAAATACACAGACAGAGCCACACTCCAGCAGTGCAATAAATACACAGACAGAGTCACACTCCAGCAGTGCAATAAATACACAATCAGAGCCACACTCCAGCAATGCAATAAATACAAACAGAGCCACACTCCAGCAGAGCAATAAATACACAAACAGAGCCACACTCCAGCAGTGCGATACATACACAAACAGAGCCACACTCCAGCAGAGCAATAAATACACATTCAGAGCCACACTCCAGCAGTGCAATAAATACACAAACAGAGCCACACTCCAGCAGTGCAATACATACACAGACAGAGTCGCACTCGAGCAGTGCAATAAATACACAGACAGAGCCACACTCCAGCAGTGCAATAAATACACAGATAGAGCCACACTCCAGCAGTGCAATAAATACACAGAGAGAGCCACACTCCAGCAGTGCAATAAATACACAGACAGAGTCACACTCCAGCAGTGCAATAAATACACAAACAGAATCACACTCCAGCAGTGCAATAAATACACAGACAGAGCCACACTCCAGCAGTGCAATAAATACAAAGACAGAGCCACACTCCAGAAGTGCAATAAATACACAGACAGAGCCACACTCCAGCAGTGCAATAAATACACAGACAGAGCCACACTCCAGCAGTGCAATAAATACACAGAGCCACACTCCAGCAATGCAATATATACAAAGAGAGAGCCACACTCCAGCAGTGCAATAAATACACAGACAGAGTCACACTCCAGCAGTGCAATAAATACACAGACCGAGCCACACTCCAGCAGTGAAATAAATACACAGACAGAGCCACACTCCCGCAGTGCAATAAATACACAGACAGAGCCAACAACGTCTCCTCGTCAGCCCACAACTCCCGCCTCAGGCGCAGGATGGCTACACAAACCTCCATACTTGGATAGGGACTGTGATTCTACAGGGAACAAAGTTTAGAAGGGGCAGAGCCGAAACCTGAGTGTCCCAGTTAATGTTTAGGTGACAAGAGGTTTATCAGCCTGGGAGTTCCGGAAGGGGGTGAGGGGGTGGAGGGGGTCTGCAAGCCACTGCACCAGGCAGTGTGACATCATATCTCAACTGTAATCAATGAGTACAACTGAGTAGGGATGTCATGTTATTATATGTGAGTGTATTATAGGTAGGGCTCCCTGTTTTCCGTTTTTACTGATTTTTACAGTTAAATACAGACAGATAACCATGTATTTTCTTATATGTGTTTATTTTTAAATGTGGATAAAAACGGAAATGGGGTGCTTTTTGAGTGATTCTAAATACACTTTGCCATGACTGCCAGGCCAATAACTGTGTGGATTAGAAGGTAGGGGTGTTAAAAAATTTAATTTTAGTAAAGAGGTTTAAACAGCAGTAGATAAACACAAGGCGGATACTGAAATGTGCATATTTTTTTATACTTGGATTGATTTATCTTCTGCAGGTGTTCATATCACTGAAACCTGGCAGGCATTCAAGCAGGAGTGCATATTTATGGTTAATTAAATGTGGAAATATACAAGTTTTAGCTTTATCTTTTTCACAAAATCCCTAATAAATATGGATAAATACAGATAAAGTTGACCAAAAAAATAAATATGGATAAATACAGACGGAAATGTAAAAAAAAAAAAACATACAACCGAGAGCCCTAATTATAAGACATATAGTTGGCGATCACTCACTGAATCGTTGGCTGCGATGCCCAGGGCCAGGTTTACTGTAAGAATACAAAAATACACATTCATGAATAGTGCGTTATTTCAGGTACATGCATTAAAAGATGAATTCAACATAGTTACCAGTCCCACAAAGTCAGGCTCATACAGAGCAGAGGGGGGAGGGAGATTACGACGCACAGGGTCCATGGCATGTCAACCACCTCGCACGGTTCTCATCCAACCATGATACAACTTTCTGTCGCAGTAACAAGGTAGTAGACAGTCCATGCAATAGAAGGCACCTACTGGCACACCAGGGGACAGAGAACCAGGGCACTTGAAACTAAAATATGTATTTTAATTTACAAGCATTACTGACTACCAAGAAAGTGTACATTGCAACAAAATTCATTGTGTTACATTTCAAATATATGTTTGCTCCCCAGTAAAAAAAAAAGTCAGTAAAAGGCTCCAGCTTCGGGAACTACTAACTTATTTTATAGAACACAAATCATTGCGGTATTGGAATAGGCCCAAAACAGCGTCCTTGTGTCGCTGCAAACCTGAATTTCGAAGCTGAGGAAACAGCTATGATGAAAACCTCAGAACCACCGGTGGAGCGAACTCAGCTTTTCATCCATTTAGGAATCGATAACATGAGGTCCAGCTTCAGCTAGGAAACATACCTTACCAAAGGATTGTATCTGATAATAAAAGAATGATTCACAGAGCTTTACCTGCTGTTGTGGACTTCCCAACGCCTCCTTTGCCAGAAGCTACCAGGACAACATGACTGACGCCGGAGATTGGCTTCTGCCGGGGCAAGCCTCGAGCCATCATCTGCGCTTGCCTCTCCTTGACGGCTGTGGCCGCGGAGCCTGAAGACTGGCAAAAAAACAAGGATAACATCAACATATCGTAGGTGCTATATTATCATTTGCATTGCTCCTGGGTTTATTCATTCATCATGTAGTACACTAGGAGCAGAAGTCAAGGCACTACATTCAATACAGTGCATTCATAGGGTCATCACAAGGGCCCCTTTCCTTTTAGGCCTTTAGGAGCTACAGTACAGAAGGACTAGTGTGGGCTGTGTGCCTGGAGCCCCCTTTCTTAGTGGTTGAATGGAAGGGTGAGTGGCAGAAAGCATGCTAAACTACATCACACACGTGTGTGCACTAACAGAGTGCGCGTGCCCCATGGCCACATTCTATGATGGCCCTTACGGAGGCCATTCAATGTACACAACCTAGAAGGGATGGCAGAACTGCAGTGACATTCCTCTCCCACAGGATGTCGACTGCCTGTGCGCGGTTGGCTGTAAGAGTGCTGCTTCACCATGCCTGAGCCAGTGGCTGGGAAGGGAATGATCCAGATAGAAGAGTTCAATGAGTTTAGAGTCTGGTAAGAGAAGAACTGCTGGGAGAATTAGTAGCTGGAACAACACATGTCTAGTGAGAGTCATCCTGACAGACTCTACTTGAAGGGATTCCCAGTCTGGGGCAGGTACCACAGCATCCAGGAAAAGATGGACATGGGAGCAAGAGACTTCCCTGTGCCATGGTGACTGAGCCATGGTAGTTCTGCCCATCCACCCTCACAGCCCCCACTAGTAAGAATCAAGCAGCCCTAGAGCCTCATGCAGCGGTGGATCTTGAAGACTGACAATAAACGGGAGTATGATTGGGCCACTAAACCTCCGGGGATTATGGAATGCAGTGCAGCCCGGTACCTAGACCTGTGTGGGTGTGTGGTCTGAAAGGTACATTCTTAGTGCATAGACAAGGCTTCTGAAAGTGATTAGAGATCAGGCACCCGGTGTGAGGTGGGTGAGGGGCCGCAAGGTAACCCAGAGGTGTAGGCCTCTGATGATTACACACTTCCATCATCACCCAAGAGGAATACCTTGCCCTAGTAGCTAGCGAGCTCTCTAAGGGAAGGCTGGCCAGAGCAAAAGTGGTGTCAGATGGAAAGGATGGACCAGACGGCTCTCAGGTCTATCGACAGAGATGAGAATGTGCCATTCCCTGTGAGACTGTCTGTATGGAACAGCCCCTAGAGGTCCACAATGTATTTTCCAGCAATAGATGCCATGGCGCTCAAGATACGCTGATGAGAGAAAACAAGGACCCCCTGGGTATCAGTAATACACAGACTCCTAGGGCAGGGTAATAACCAATGTGGGTAAAAAAATCCTAGGCCATCAGCTGAGTGCGTGAACAATTAGTCTAGGACCAGTGGAGAAAAGGAATGTCGAAAAATGAAATGTATATTAAAAAATATATATTTAATTAACATAGATAAAAATCATATAGAGACTCAAACATTTAAGTCAAACTATATGATACAGTAAAAATATTGTACATAAAAAATCATCAACAGACTTCAAAGACAGTAATTACAAAGCATATAAATCATACTAGCATATAGATCAAACAAGTTACAAGTAATAACACATCCAATATTTGAAATGACATAGGAAATGCTGAAGAATTATTTGTTAAACTCGACGCGCGTTTCGGCAGAAAAAAACGCCTTCCTCAGGAGTCACAGATGAAACTCTGAAAGAACATTATTAAAAATATATATATCAGATCACAGGTTTTATTTAGCATGACTAATACATATTACCAACTATACTTAAAATGTTTGCACAAATCAAAATTCGAAGAACTTTTACTACCTAACAGGTCCAGACTTTGAATTTGGTCACTTATTGTCATATGATAGACAGGTATTCATAAGGGATAAGTGCAGTACTTAACTAGACAGAAGACAATTAGTCAAAAAATCATCTGAGGTGACTCCTGAGGAAGGCGTTTTTTTCTGCCGAAACGCGCGTCGAGTTTTTGACTTATATGTTTGAGTCTCTATATGATTTTTATCTATGTTAATTAAATATATATTTTTTAATATACATTTCATTTTTCGACATTCCTTTTCTCCACTGGTCCTAGACTAATTGTTCACGCACTCAGCTGATGGCCTAGGATTTTTTACCCACATTGCTCAAGATACGCTGTCCTCGGTCTCCACCTGCAGGATATGGTTGAGTCGGATTAAAGAGGAGGTCTAGCAGATAAAGCAGGATCATTCCTGACAGTGAGACGTTTCACACTTACAACTGGTCTTATTTCATAACTCTCAGGGGATGGCACTGGGCAGGCAACTCCAGACTAATTCGGATTCTTTCAAAACTTTAGGAGTTACATTTTGATATGAAACGGGTTTCAGGTAAGGACATTTGTAGAGCTTACTGCCTATTTACATCACCCCTGGAAGACAGAGAGTATGAAGTAGGCTCTAGGACAGGGTGCTGCAGCCACTGTTATCTGACATTCTTGAGCCTGATTAAGTTCAGGTTTCTAAGGATGATTGTATATAAGTAATGTAGGATAACATATGTTGATCAACAAAAAAATAGGATGACGCATGTTTTATCAGCAGTTAAGGGACAGATTGTCAAAAAGTAGCTGACTTACTAGTGAGGTTCAAGTTTTTCAGAAGATAAAATATTAACTGCGTATTAAGGGAGCGTTTGTTATTAGAGATGACAGTTCTGTTCCCCCAGATTTTAAGTCTAAAATCATTAAAGTAGTGCATAGTGGAACTCTAGGTGAAACATTTACTAAAAAATTAGTAATAATTAGATTTTGGTGACCATATATGGAAGCTATGATGAACAATGTTGTCGAAAATATTTAGGATTTGTTCAATTTCTGACAAATCCTTACAAATTGGTAACGTATGTATGTGTACAGCTTTTCTATAGCGGAAATCTAGTCCGAAGCAGCAGAGCCGTGTACATGATCAGCCAGACTCCATTCCACCCAGTAGTGAACCCCAACAAGCCTTGAGAAGTGGTTGGAGTTGATTGCTTGGGGTTGTTTCATTGCTTGAAAAATGACAAGCACACAAAGTTGTTTCAGTGGATAATTGTTCTAAATGGATGGATTGGAAATGTGAGAAATAACCAAAGTGAAGGGGTGTTGAAATTCTTTAAGCAATGTTTTTACAGAGAAGAGGTACACAAAGGGATTATTTCACAGAATAGTGTACAATTTGTTTCTCATAAAATAAAGACTTTTTGTTGAAACACAATATTCAGCTAAAGTATTCACCTCTATACTCGCCAAAATCGAATGATTTATTAGAAATAATCAATAGGGTATTTAATGGGGGAATTCAAAGCACTCTTTCAAGTGGCAAAGATGTCAAAAAGTTCCTTTGAAATAAAAGGCAGAGTCATCATTTGACCCCAAACGCCGTTACACACTTGAGGTTACTCACCTTTTGGTCTCCTCAGGAATAGAATTCCTTGTTCTTGCAGGAATACGAACTGGCCATTTATGTATAAAACTCAAGAAAATGATTTTTAAAAAATGCATTTAGGGTGCGAAACAAAAGGTCTGACAAAACAAAAGAAATGAAAAAATGTTATGACAAGGAATATTGAGCTAAACTTTGAGGTATTAGTGTAAATTTTGTTAGGGTCAAGAATCCTCAATTTAGAACACAAGGTAGTTTAAAATTCATACTTCCACACACTTTGTGAAGATAATACAATCTTCTGTTTTGGTGGATGATGAAAAACTGTGAAGTCTCGGCAGACAGACTTTATCAAATAGTTCTCAGGATATAAAAGATTTTGATTATTTAACAGCTAGAGATGAGTACTTTTTCATGACTGAATGGAGCATATGAGTGTAATAGTCATTTTCCTGTGGATCATGCAGTTGAAAGTAATAGCAATCTCAATGTAAGAAAAAGTAACATAATAATAAAAAAAAGACATTTTTAGAGATGATATTTAAAGGGTATATTCATTTCTTGCTTTGTTCTTGCTTGGTTTAAGTGCCGTTTCTTGTCCCAAATGTTTCTGTTCTAACGTACTCGCCGTTTTGTTTGTTTTATTGCTTGCTTTGTAAGGAAAGGAAAAGTGTTACATTTCCTGATATTATCACAGTATCAAATAATTTTAAACACTGATCTGCAACAATACTGAATCCAAAGATCCCCCAGGACAATATCGTCAAGGTGAGCATCTCTGGAGTCGGAGTAAGACACAACTCTTTCAGTGCTTAATTTGTAAAATATGAAGTGCAGGTGCTCAAATGTTTGTCGGAGGCCACACCTACTTTTCTCTGGCTCCACCGACTTTGTCCACTCGCTCCACCCGCTTACTATATTAGCTCCACCCACATCGTCAACTGGCACTGCTGAAAGTCAGATGTAATATATACCCAATCTGAATTTCTGCAAGGGAGTCTTCCTCATAGTAAGGTTTTGATAGGAGGTTCCCCTGCCCAGTGAACATTTTGAAAAAGATTAAATTAGCTAAAATCACTAATGCATTGAAAAGGGACAATTTCAGTGCTGTATGTGCTGATTTGGGAAAGCACAATACTGGGGTAGGGTATGTCGTTTTGAACAGAGTCTATGAGTACAAAAGGTACACCTTTTACATAGCTATTGTTAGGGGTTCTCTCCAATAAGAATTGATTTCTACCCAAATGAACCTTTTTGCAAGATTAGGATAATATCAGATTGGGCAATAGAAACCATATAGCTCTAATATAGAACTTGCGGTTTGCAGCAGCTCTTTGATGACAGTTAATAGCTTGCTGTTCTAGGATAGGATATTAACTTACAAACTGCAAGTAACAAAAGTATCTCTCTGACAGAAGCAGTAACACACTGACCTACTTTACATTATATGCACTTTTTGATCTGCATGGTAAACGTTCTTTGCAGCAGGTAGATTAACCATCTGTACTACCTTACAAGCAGTCACAACTTCCCCTAGACAAAACTCCTGTCTCTCTCCAGGAAGACAATTAATCATCAGAGTTATCTTGACATTTTAATTTATTCCTAAATATTACTGGAGGCCAGGAAGGAACCAGGCAGCAGCAGGTGCTTTTAAAACAACAATATACATTGCAAAGCTGCTCATTCTTTCCTCGGATTGTCTGAGAATATAGCGTTGGATCGTGTCAACGTTAACTCACTTCCAAGTTCCATGCAAGTGCTGGGGGTTAACTCGGCCTCTGCTTACCTTTGGGACTACTGGGCCCACCACCCCGGCCCGGTCACAAGTCCAAGCCCCACTAAGGTCGTCGAGTTAAAATGCACACAGTATAATTGTGACTGGACCCTGTCCTCTTAGTCTGTGTGTTTTGGCTGATGAGGATTCCGAGGGTGGAGGGAGGCACCTGGCACGCACGACTGTGCGCACCCAAATAAAAAGCAACGTTGGTTGGTTGGGCAAGCAAGCAATTGGCATGGGTCACCACCATGCCACTGCCACCCACGGGCGGCATGAACATGGTGGCATCACAAGGCGGCTACGGCCGCTACCTTAGTTTACAGTAACAGTGCAGCCAGCCAGTCACGGTGTGTATCAATTAAAACTTAAATTACTGGTCGGTTCGGGACAGGGACACACACACCAACTACTGCAGTAGTGCACAGGCTGCAGCCTTACTTAGGCTGCTGCGCAGCTTTATTTTAACTGATTAGGCCTTGCCTCAACTGGTGGCTAGTGTGGTTACTGGCGGGCGGCAGCCGCGGCAATACCCAGAGTCAGACTGGCCATGGCCAGTAATAGTACTCACTCACTGCTGGCAGCGGCTATGCCACTGGGTGCTACTCTGAGTCCTAAATGGCAATAAGTCGCCAATGCATGTCGTCACACTGCAACAATGTCGTCTGGCCTGGCCGTTCGCGCTTGCTGCTGGCATACTTTTCACACTTAAGTTAGAAGTGAACCGATGCTGCTGACTGGTTCTTGTACCCTTGAACAATGGCCATGATGACTCAGTGGTGGTGAGAGAGCGAGTTGACGAGGTGAGGGTGTGGTTAAGCAGTGAATGCGCATGCATTACCATAAAAAAAATCAGCGCACCCCGCTTGCAGCGCACAGCCCCAACCCCTGCAGAATGGATTTGTCATTTGTGGAACTGAAACCAAAACCAAAACCAAAACCAAAAGTAACTGAATCCATCCAGCCCGGGCCGGCCGGCCGCCAGCCACCACGTCATCATCATCAATCATAATCAGTCGAATCGAATTATAAGCATAATCGCCACACCATCACCAAATAATCATTCGAATAATCATAAACAGTCGGAGATATTAAAATACATTAATTAATCTCCCTACTCACTGCTCTCTTGGCTGACAGTGTGCACTGTGCCCGCAACACTCTACTGTTGGACGGGACCCAGACCAGTAAGTTGAATGGGACGGTGGGAGGAGCAGTACTGTGTGAGAGTCATCTGGGATGGGAGTTGACTCACTCGGGACTCTGTCACTGTTAGGCTGCAGCTTCATTAACTGATTAGGCCACGGCGCCTGCCAGGCCCGTCTCACCTCCTTATTGCGCAGCTTTATTTTAAATAATGATGCTTAGCCTAGGGGCCGTGCCTCACCTGATGCTGTTGTAACTATGTACTGAGTGTACTCTCCTCTACTCCTCAACGCGGTCAACGTCGTCCAGATCGGGTCAGCCTCTCGCTCAGAGACTTTGAAGAGCGGCAGCGGCAGTTGAACTACAAAGACTCGGTGAGGTGCAGTGGGTGCGGGTATGCTGGGGCGTGATAAAAAGCAGTGAATGTGCGCGCATTTCAATCTTGAAAAAAATCTGCGCATGCTGCCTGTTGCTGCCGCGCACAGCCCCAACCCAAGTCAACTCCCGCGAGAGACCAACCAAAGGCTTAACCCTGCCCTGCTTAACTCTGTGTCCCGCCCACTGGGCCGGCAACACTGAGCCGTGGCCACCCGTGCCTGCCACACTGCATTGGGAACATTGATTGAGAACGAACGTGAGAGAGAATAAGTAACTTACTAACTGTGTGACTCGTGAAGAAACAGAATCATCAGTACTTCACATCAGTCATCAACAACACAACCAGTACGTAACAGTCTAACTTAAGCGGTAGAGCAGCAGTCAGTCAACTAATTACTATCAATCAATCAATTACGTGTGGTGCACTAAATGCGTGTAGACCCGGCCCTGATAATTAAGTGCCGGTGCTAAGCACCGGGAAGCACCGGCACAAATTAAGCACTGCTCTTTCGCATCAGGCTGTGAAGCATGTTTGCGGCACCTCCCCCTGTCGGTGAGATGTATAAGCAGTATGTATTTATGCAGCAGAAGCAGATGCATTGCTCCCTGAAGCAAGAAGGGTTGCGGGTGAACAGAGACTGGAATTTGGCACGTTCATAGGGAATCGTCTGTTGCAGTTAATTTGTCTTGCATTACAGTTTGGCCGCTTTGCAAGCCTGTGGGACCCTTTGGAGGAGCAGTTTCAATACTGATTAATCAAGGAGAGTTGAAAATAGTTTTGTTTTGTCTATTTCTCCCTCTTACTCTCCTGTCCTATTCCCCTCTCTGCTTGTGGGGGGGGAGTGGTGGGTTTAGAAGTAAACATTAGAGACATTCCAGAGTTTGTTGGCATTTTAATAAGAAGAAATTATGTTTCTTTCTGGGCTCCCGGTGAGTGGTTTGCTTTATATTCAGGTGTATCCACAATAAGTTATGTTATGTTATGTTACGGTTATTTATTATGCGCACAGATACTCCAGCCAAGGAGCGTCCCGGCGCAGAGACAAGGTAGAACGTAACACAACAGGAGAATAAAAACAAAACAGCTAAAACAAGAAGGTTTTTATAGCCCTCCGGAAGGTCAAAAGGTCCTCCATCAGACGGATTTCAACAGGCAGGGAGTTCCATGCTGACGCGGCCATTACCCTAAACGAGCGGCCTCCCATGCGACTGAGCCTGAATCTGGGGACCACCGCGAGGGCCAAACCCTGGGAACGGAGGCTACGGGTGGGAACATAAAAGGAAAGACAGCTCGACAGGATTTCCGGGCCAATACCTCTCAAGATCTTAAAGGCAAGACACAGAACCTTAAAGAGGATGCGCTTCCTAACCGGAAGCCAATGTAGGGAGCGAAGGACACCCGTCACCGAGCTGAATCTGGGCAGGCCAACAATCGCCCTCGCCGCAGCATTCTGAACCCGTTGCAAGCGGGTTAGCTCGGCCTGGTTAGCCCCAGCCAGGAGAGAGCTGGCATAGTCCAGGCGAGAGATGATAGTAGCCTGGATCACCAGCTGCCTGGTTGGGGCGTCAAAGAACTTGAGAACAGGTCTCAAGCCCCTCAGGAGTCCAAAGCAGCAGGCCGCAGTTTTTTTTGTGTGCCCTACAAAGTAGAGGCCCGCATCCAGCCATACCCCCAGGTTTTTCACCTCCGATACCGGGATCGGAGTAGGTCCCAACTCTGAGGGCCACCAGTGGTCACCCCACAGCTCCACTCCCTTACCGACGACCATCACCTCTGTTTTTGTGGCATTTAGCTGAAGGCAATTGCCTGTCAGCCAGCTAGCCACCGCCTTCAGTCCAGACTGAAACCCGGGGGCCTCAATCTCCGCATCCCCGCTGAGAGTAACCGCCAGCTGTGTGTCGTCGGCATATGAGACCAAAGTTAGGCCCCACTGCCTAGCGACATCAGCCAGCGGTCTCACGTAAAGGTTGAACAACGTGGGGCTCAGCGAGGACCCTTGCGGAACCCCCATGGCCAGCGGTTGGTAATTGGACTTGAAGGGAGGGATGGCAACACAGAAGGAGCGGTCATCTAAGAAGGAGGGGAACCATTGCAGCGCCTGACCGCCAATGCCAGTCTCCTCGAGCCGATGCAGGAGGATGCTGTGGTCTACCGTGTCAAAGGCGGCGCTAAGGTCTAACAAAATAAGCGCCGCCGTTTGACCAGCATCCAACCTTGCCCGGAGATGTTCCACCATCACAAGTAACGCGGTTTCCGTACTGTGACCAGCACGGAATCCGTTTTGTGTGGGGTCGAGGGCATTGGTCCGTACCAGATGTTCAGACAGGGCCAGATTGACATGGGCCTCAGTGATCTTGGCTGGCCAGGGTAGCAACGAGATGGGGCGATAACTTTCAGGCTTGGATGGGTCCAGGGTGGGCTTTTTAATAATTGGGGACACCACGGCTTGTTTCCACTTAGCTGGAACAACTCCCGTTTCCAAGGAAAGGTTGACGAGGGAACATACAGCTGGATGCCCCATAAAAGCCTAATCTCGGAAGAGAGCAGGCCTTACTGGATCGGATGGAGATCCAGATTTGACTTGCAACGCAAGTTTGTCAAAGCCGTCCAAGGTAAGGGGGGGGAAGACAAGCAGAGTAGTCTGATGGTGGGCCCCATTAGTACTTTCCCCACTGGACCCTATGCTAGGGAATGTCCGATAAATAGCTTGGACCTTCCCCAAGAAGTAGAATGCAAGGGATTCACAGTGGGAAAGAGAGCTTACGGTCGTAGAGGTAGTCCGCTTCGTCATAAGATCTTTTACGGCCTTAAAAATGGCTTTCGACGGATTAGAACTGTTCCGGAATTCAGTGGCGTAAAAAGCCGCACGAGCTCGGCAGATGGCTCGATGGTAGAGCTTGACGGACCTGGCATATGCAGCTTTTAGATCAGCCCCATAGGTTTTCCTCCAAGCCCTCTCAGCTCGTCTGCAGGCACCCTTTAGGGCCCGAAGTGCGCCATCGTACCAGGGACTCGACTCTCTGGAGTTGATTTTAGTTGATACAATAGGTATCAGAGAGTCCAAGGCCCTAGTGATCCAAGAACAGAAGAGGTCATACCCCTTTTCTACATCCGTCAAAGGGCCCAGCGGCTCCTCTAATAGAAGACGATGAAAGTCTTCTAACCTAAGCTTTTTCCAAGCCCTCTTCTGAACCCGTCTAGCCGTAGAGATGGAAGGAGTGGCCGAGACAGGGCATAGGATGGACACCAAGAAGTGGTCTGTCCAATAGTGAAAATATTAAAATGTAAGTTTCCAAACAGTCTAACAAAGTAGCGAGGAAGTGTGCAGAGGGGGAGTAATAACCAGCGATCCAGGGAGAAAGGATGCCCTGAGAGGCCTGTGCTGACAAGGAGGGTGGGCCTGCCTGGAACTTAACTGAGCCCATGTATGTGGCTTGCTGTGACCTGACGTGTGTTCGGACCCCTGCCCGTGCTGAGGGGGTTGTTTGGTTCACTGAAGCGAGACAAGGTTTACTTGAAAAAAGTGGTACAATTTGTGGTATGAGTGGTCTGGGAGAAACCCAGGTATGAATGGCATGGTATGGGGATGCTTTGAATATTCTCCGACAGATACAACTACCAGATTAAACTGTTAAAGACAGTTGTGTGGACAGTATATAAATGTATGGGCATTCATTTACTGGGATTGGTGACGTATGATAACGCCGGATATTAGCAGCGATTTAACAGATTTTTTCTCCTGCTATGCAATACCAGAATCTTCGATCAGTGTCAGATGCCCGGGTCGAAGTTGGGGCCATCACCTATATGAGGTTCAGAGAACCCTAATCAATCTGCCTACAAAATCCCTGGGTGATCAGACTCCCTATGAAACACTGCTTGGGGTTAAGGTGTGGGTTCCAGACCTCAACAGGCCCAGCACAATAGCGTCAGAAACACCATTTGACATCAATGAACGTTTGGATGTTTTACAGGAACTGAATAACTTTCCGGAACACAGAGCAACGTCCAAGTGAAACGTACTGCCACTGTAGAAGTGAAGGAAGTGCCAGCAACTCCTGGCTGGAATCTGAGAATAGGGGATCTAGTCCAGGAGAAAATTGTGGACAGAAAAGTAATTTGGGCAATCCTACAGAGTGCAAGTAACTGTTCTGACTGTTGAAGGTACCAGAACTGTACTTCTACTACCCCTTGCTGATTGCAAAAACAAGAGATTTGTGTCAATCTATTGTGTCAATAGATTTCATCAAACCACATTATGTGGCAGGTTCTACACAGTAGGCCGAAAGGGACCCTGGGAAGTTACCTATCTACTCTCACTACCCTACAGGAAGTCCCTGTGGAAGCTCTGACCAACGAAGAAGCTTATTCTCCCTAACTAACAGTGAAGTATCCCTTCTACTGTTGAATCAAAAACTACAATACAATCAACTTTCATGGAAACACAGATTTCACTTCTGCAAACTGACAAAGAGGGTCTCTACCATAATGTACCACCCTTTCAGTCATCTCCCAGTTGTAGCTATAACCAAAAAACTTAGGGGTCTATATTAGAAATCCTTTGGTGATTCTTTATTATTGTACCTATGCCAACTAATGTGCGTAGGAACAGAAGACAAGCTAAACTAACAAACCATATCAATAGAATGTCTCAATAATCAAGAGACATAATACCCTGGAAGGATAACCAGATTAGAATATTGATTAATACAAGACTTTGATGGGAATCCTCAACTAAGTTTGACTGACAGTTGCTGGTGTTTCTCATTCTATTGATATGGTTTGTTAGTTTAGCTTGTCTTCTGTTCCTATGCACATTAGTTGGCATAGGTACAATAATAAAGAATCACCAAAGGATTTCTAATTTAGACCCCTAAGTTTTTTGGTTATAGCTGTAGTTTCCCTGGGGGATAATACTTAGGCAGGTCTCTAAACATCCCTCGAGCCCTATACTACCGTATGGTTTTTTGTGTATCTCCCAGTTGTAGACAGCCACCATGAATGCCACAAATAGATCGAAAAGCCTACGGCTACTTCATCGACTTTGACGACTTCTCGTCAGATTCATCTGATCCACTACCACCTCGAGGTAGCTTGCATGAATTCTACATTTGGCTAAAAAGACGTACTCTGTTCCGCATTGGATATATCTTTTGAATTACAATTGCATTACTTTCCCTCTTCCTTTGGATTAGTTTTTTGACAGTTCTTTCCTACTTCTGAATGGACAGTGTTTCCTTGAAAGTTGGTGGTGTTTAGATAAACCTTGAAAGTTGGTGGTGTTTAGATACCTTGAAAGTTGGTGGTGTTTAGAAGACCACAGAGAGAAAATACAGCCTCTCTACTTGCAGTTAAGAAACCTGACTGTCAAACTTGCCCGTATTAGTGGGCAGGTCGGGCCAATGCTGATCGGCTAATGGGCCCATAGGAGCTTCAGTACGCCTGTCTTAGACAGTCTCTTGGTTAGTCACTCTGTAAACTTGTGACCACCCGTACTCTGGGAAGGCTGTTATATATGACACTTTGATTGGTGGAGAACATACAGATGTACCTTATTTTGAAATAATTGTATAAGAATATCATTTGGACGGAATTAACACCAAAGGAGAAGCTTTACAATTAAAATATTGAGCCTTGAAAAAGTTGCGGGACAGTGTGCCCACCAGGCAATGAAACACATGTTGGCTAAACATTCACCATAAAGAAAGAATGAAAAAAGAAAATAAAGATAGAAAAAGATATAACGCAGAGGACTGTTTTACTGTGTACCCTAATTGTGATATATATATGAACGACTTGAATAGTGTGTGCTGGGGACTGTTTTATGTCAGTTTCTGAATGGACATTACCTCCCGGTACGCTCTGGTTATGAACTGGTGAACTTGGTTTTAACAACCCATTTTTAATAACACAAAGTGCGAAGAGAATTTTCCCTGGTGAACATTTCTGCTGTTCCGGTTCTTGATGGAATTGTTTGGGATAGGGTATCGTATGATATATTCGGACCAACTGAAAATTTGTAAATACCATATGTATTCTGCATTTCTTTGAATGACATTATCACCCTCAGTACCATTTCTGATGATTGGGGCATTGATGCAGTGTATGAAATGCTAGTAGATCTAGAGCATTCAACTGTTTTAACCCAAATGAAATGTATGATAGAATGACTAATTAGGTTGAAACGTTTTGTTTTCAACATTATGGTCACCATTTAATTACCCACAATGGGAACACTACCCTACACCACCACAGGCTAGTTCCAAAGTGTTTGCACAGGTGTTTGCATATTTTTCTAGTCATAATACAGCGGACCCAGTGTCCTGTTATAAATTAACACCTTCCAGGGACGAGAAAACTATGTTCACTGATACTAAGATGATTTATTTTGCATCTTTTATTTCCCAACTGTCTCTACACGGGTTTGACTTTTGAAAAGCCAATGTTAATTTAAAATCTATATAGGGATTTAAAGATTGGTAAGTTCAGGAAAATGAGGCTTTATTTAGAGCATGCCTTATACCATAACAAATGATTTTTCTTAACAAAACGGTGCAGCAAACATCGTGGCCTGGCCTGGCTAAGGTAAAATATTTCGACACACCAAAAGTCCCACAATTTGTGAATTGGCAACAATTCACAAATTACATGGAGGAAACTTTAGGCAGCATGCTCCGCAAGGGCACATACAATTCGGCACGTACCTAAGAGGGATGGTTAGTGTGCCCGTTAGATACTAACAGATGTGAGGCATGTTTTCTGGATGACACCAATGGATTTAAGATCAGCAGTTATGCGCACACACAACACTCTGTGGTAACAACTTACAGTGTTGCAAAGTTATACCTAGATTGGCTAAAATCCTCCACAATATCCCAGGTGAAACAACATTTTCCCCTTATTTCTGATGACCTTGGAATACAGGACTTTTTACCAGGTCCTCAAAAACCACATCAAAAGCGCTTGCTGTATGCAGTGTGGAAGGTGTCACAGCAGGAGGCTGCTGAGAGACTGTGCAAGATTGACAGGGCAAATTTAGAAAGGTCTTTGGAAATAGTTGCCAGTGGTATAAATATATTATCCACTAGGATATACTCCTTATGTGACATTGTATCATCAGTTACTGACATCATACTGAGTGACATGTCTTATTTACAATATTGGTAGTCACGGTTTAGAACTATCATGTTACTGAATTTGACTCTGCTTACACTTCATGCTGGCCACATTCCATGGAGACACCTTAGTGCTACAAGGTTGTTTTTACCTTACAATCTTACAAAACAGCAAACTAGCATGGCTAGGAAGGACGCAACATACACTATGGTACACATTGAGAAGTTAGAGAAAATACCAATCACTGTTGCAGAAATACCTTCAGTGGATTTGATAATCCACAGGTTTATTTCTCTGTCAATTTTGACTTTTCACTTCCAAAACTGCTTACAACACCATAAAATGGACAGATATGAAACGCTAGGAGAGGGGTATGTGCATGAGTCATGGTCTAACCGTTCAAATACCACTGTAGGAATGAAGGCACTGACAATTTTCTTAGCGGGCTGATTGTGAGAGGACTTTAGGGCATTCATGAGTGTGCAGGGAAATTTTGCTTCATGACGCATGCAATGCAAATTGCAATCTGAAGGGTTCTCCAGCGCTGTGATCCGTCCAGCTTTCAGATTACTCTCTAATGGGAGTTATTTGATGTTGAACGATCAGGGTTGCTGTGGCATGAAACTGGGGGTTGCCTATCTTGTGACAGTTTCTGTGGTCATGACCTGTTGCACTCAAGTACTGCTTTCACCTACCCCACACAGTTAGGGATGAAATGCTTTGGATAACGTTTTCAAATTTGCACTTTGAGCAGACTGAAAGCTTTATTTTTCCAGAAAGATGTTGCCTTAACATCTGCAAGGGAGACGTTTGATCTTCAAATTGCAAGGTCCTCTTCTGAGATACAGTTGCTACGCTGCACTAATTTCCCACACCATTTTGGAGAGCTTCTGCACCACATCTTTTAACAGGTCGGATACTGCACGAGTAGCGCACCTTTTTAAAGTGAATTGGCACAGTTTTACTAGGGAAAGCATAAGCCACACAACAACGTATGCACTCTAGAAGGGAAGTACCACCAGTCTCACACGCCAGACACATGGCAGCCTTGAATACATTTTTACTGAAACTCAGGAAAATGATGGATCATGAAATAAAAATACATGCTCAAATAGGTATCAGCTAGGCAATGTAGGGAGGGAGATCGCCCAGGTCAGAAACTTGCCAGATTGATCAAACTCCAAAGGTCTTAGCATACTAGAAATTGAAGATGACAATGGGTTGAGGCATAGTAACACCCCCAAGGTCTTAGATGTATGGACACAATTATATTATTCTCCTGTGAGTAACTCCAAAGATTACATCATTGACTACTTGGATGAACTCACAATGGTATGGTCAAAGGAGCTTAAGAAAGATTCACTGCTACACCTAATGGCACAAGACAAAATGAAGGACAACATAGAGACCGAGCACCCCCAAGGTAGGATGCCTGGCAGGGGATATTTTCACAGCACACTCCTATAAAAAAAGAATACATCGTTGTAGTGGCTTGCTAACACCTGAGCATTACTGAAGAGGCACCCAAGAGGAGACTCCTCCTTCTAAACCTACATAAAGAAATGACAATCACCTTGCGGAAGTCCGGCAACCAATATTACCTCTGTCTGTTGTATACACTACTCTCACTCATCAACACTAACACAAACATCCTGGTCACAGTACTAGAAACAAAGGCTTCAACCATTTTTGTAAGGCATTGGCCTCTCAAACCAGCTGTGTTTCAGCCCTGGACGGTCCATAACATGACATCTAATTTAGAGAGTACATTTGGCATTTTGCCTCAAGTAGATCCAGAGCTTCCTAACATGTCTAGTTTTTCTGAATGCAGAGTAGGCGTTTGGTTCGCTCAAATAGCCTTTAATGAGCACAACTCTTTGCTGGTTGGTGAAGAAATAATTAAATGGATCTCTTTGTTATATATGTCCCTGCAAGCTTGGTTTATAATTACTTGTCATACTTCACCTTATTTCAGTATTACTAGGGGTACCAGAAAGGGGTGACTGCTACCCACAGCTTCTATTTGTTGTGGTACTTGCATGTGCCCTCTGGAAATATCATTAAGAGAGGACATAAAAATGGGTGGCACAGGTCCACTTTCCATTTTTTTGGGTATAGGCTGACCCCCCCCCAAAACCCCATCTAGCAACTGAGGGTGAGCTTATCTTCAATGTCCGCTCAACCCAATATTGGACAAACTGAAGAAAAGACCCTTTACACAGGTGAATACAATGGCAAGAACTGTTTGGGCCTGGGACCCCTTGTCGATGAGGATCAGCTCCACCCAACTTTATGTGCCATGAATAGGCGTGACGCCCACTTCCAACTGTCAAAGAGTGGTTTTGAAACTTAGAATATTGTACTGATAGTCCAGACATATATACAACCATTCAATCAATCAATCAATCATACCATTTGTATAGCGCACTACTCACCCGGAAGGGTCTCAAGGCGCTTGGGGGAAGGGGTCTGCTATTGCTTGAACAGCCAGGTCTTGAGTTGTCTCCTGAAGGCGAGATGGTCCTGGGACAGCCGAAGGTGGATGGGGAGGGAGTTCCATGTCTTGGCCGCAAGGTAGGATAAGGATCTGCCTCCGGCGTTGGCTCTTCGGATGCGTGGTACGGCGGCGAGGGCGGGGCTAGTAGAACGCAGCTGCCGGGTGGGCGTGTAGAAGGTCAGGCGGTCGTTGAGGTACTTGGGGCCCAGGTCGTGGAGAGACTTGTGTGCGTGGGTGAGGAGCATGAACGTGATCCTCTTGTTAATGGGGAGCCAGTGCAGGTCCCTCAGGTGGCCGGAGATGTGGCTGCGTCAGGGGATGTCCAGGATGAGTAGGGCGGAGACGTTCTGGATTTGTTGGAGTCTTTTCTGTAGCTTGGCTGTGGTTCCGGCGTAGAGGGTGTTTCCATAGTCCAGTCAGCTGGTGATGAGTGCCTGGGTGACCGTCTTCTTGGTTTCGGTCGGGATCCAGCGGAAGATCTTGCGGAGCATGCGTAGGGTGTTGAAGCACGATGAGGAGACGGCGTTGACTTGTCTGGTCATTTAGAGGGAGGAGTCCAGGATGAAGCCCAGGTTGCGTGCGTGGTCTGTTGGCTTGGGAGTGGTGCCCAGGGCGGGGGGCCACCAGGAGTCGTCCCAGGCGGAGGGCGATTGTCCCAGGATGAGGACTTCCGTCTTGTCTGAGTTTAGTTTCAGGCGGCTGTTCTTCATCCATTCGGCGACGTCTATCATCCCTTAGTGTAGGCTAGTTCTGGCGGTGTCGGGGTCGGGGTCTCTGGTGAGGGAGAGGATCAGCTGTGTGTCGTCAGCGTAGGAGATGATGTTGAGTTTGTGCTGGCGTGCGATGGCTGCAAGAGGTCTCATGTAGACGTTGAAGAGGGTGGGGCTGAGTGATGATCCTTGCGGGACGCCGCAGATGACTTCGGTGGCCTCGGATCGAAATGGGGGAGGCGGACTCTCTGTGTTCTTCTGGCCAGGAACGAGGTGATCCACTCCAGCGCCTTCCCTTGGATACCGATGTTGCTTAGGCGTTGAACTAGGGTGCGGTGACAGACAGTGTTGAATGCTGCGGAGAGGTCCAGGAGGATGAGTGCCGCTGTTTCCCCGTTCTCGAGCAGGGCTCGGATGTCGTCGGTGGCTGCGATGAGGGCGGTCTCGGTGCTGTGGTTGGCTCTGAAGCCGGACTGCGAGTGGTCAAGGGATCCGTTCGTCTCGAGGAAGGGGGCAAGCTGTCTGTTGACGGTCTTCTCGATGACTTTGGCAGGAAAAGGGAGGAGCGAGATGGAGCAGAGGTTCTTGAGGTCGGTGGAGTCCGCTGTTGGTTTCTTCAGTAGGGCGCTGAGCTCGGCATGCTTCCAGCTCTCCGGGAAGGTGGCGGTGTTGAAGGAGGTGCTGATGATGTTCCGGAGTTGGGGTGCGATGGTCCAGAGTTGGGGTGCGATGGTGAATTCGGCCTTGTTGAAGACGTGGTGGGGCAGGGGTCAGTTGGAGATCCGGAGTGGATGGTGCTCATCGTGCGGGCTGTGTCTTCGGTGGTCACCGTGGTCCAGGTGTGGAGGGTGGCGGTGGGGGCGTTGGTTCGACGGTAGGGTGCGTGGATGGTGCGTCGAAGCTGTTGTGGATGTCGGCGATCTTGCGGTGGAAGAACGAGGCGAGAGAGTCGCAGAGATCTTGTGAAGGAGTGATGTCGTTGTTGCCGGTGCTGGGGTTGGAGAACTCCTTGACGATGTTGAAGAGTTCCTTGCTGTCGTGGGAGTTGTTGTCCAGTCGTTCCTTCAGAAATTTCTTCTTGGTGGTGCGAATAAGCTGGTGGTGCTTGCGGGTGGCGTGTTTGAGGGCGGTCATGTTGTCTGTGGTCTGGTCGCGGAGCCAGGCTTTCTCAAGGGTGCGGCAGTTCTTCTTGGAGTCCTTGAGTTCGTCGGTGAACCAGGAGGCCTTCTTGCTTCTGAGTCTGCTGGAAGGTTTCTTTAGTGGCGCGAGGTCGTCGGCGCAGGCGGTCAGCCACTGCGTGAAGTTGTGGACTGCTTATACCTCAATCATATCATTCTAGACATTGGCAGTCCTCTTCAGGAATACTTGATGAAAGGAGACCTTCGGCAGTCAGCTGATGTAGCTGCACTGTAGGACGTAGGCACAGAGAGGCCACTGGGGTTTTGAAACTTGACGTACATAGGCGTAGGTCACATTGGCTATACTAGGCAGCCAATGTGATGTCATCACTGTGATTATATTTGTGAATAGACAGAGACGGGCACATCATTGAAACTGCATTTATCATCTTCTCCATCATATGCTTTCTTTCCAGTATCAGTCTCTATGGTCTGTTTGATATAACTTGTCATTACAAAGCTAGTTTCACATATGGTGCTCTATAAAATGATCAAAATAAACAAGAGTGATGTGAACGGGACACGCCCCCTACCTCGCCTAGGTCGCCATGTCGCTCAAGATCCCGGACATCTCCGACCGATCCTCCGGCCTCTCAAGCATCTCTGACTCCAACCTTCTCTCCTTCCCCGGTAGCTTGTCTCCTCTCTGGTGAAGAATTGGCTTGGTAGTTTGGTCTGCCCTGTTCCCATGATGCACTGGGCCAGGGTCAGACTAATTTGCATATAGCCAAGTTCTGAGCTGGGATGGTGCAGTGAGCTAAAAAACGGTGATGGATCAAGCCCTGATCTTTGGACTGGGTAAGAGTGGTCTGCTTAATTCAGACACTCTGTTCATCACCACCCCCTTTTCTGAATCATTTTTGTCCACCATAAGCGTGGAAGGGTATACTCAGATGTGAGTCCCTTGCTCATTGCACCATCAGGATTCAAGCAAGCCAGGCCGAAGACGGCTGAAATGCCAGAAACCGGTCCCCGGAAGCTTGTTTCCTTCCCAGTACAAGAATTGGCTTGGTAGTTTGGTCTGCCCTGTTCCCATGATGCACTGGACCAGGGTCAGACTAATTTGCATATAGCCAAGTTCTGAGCTGGGATGGTGCAGTGAGCTAAAAAACGGTGATGGATCAAGCCCTGATCTTTGGACTGGGTAAGAGTGGTCTGCTTTATTCAGACACTCTGTTCATCACCACCCCCTTTTCTGAATCGTAGTTGAAAAAGAGGCCCGGGCCATCAAATGGGCGGTTGAAAGTCTCCGATACTATCTAGAGGGGCGAGAATTTGTTTTGTACACCGACCACGCCCCGCAGGAATGGATGGCCCGCAACAAAGGACACAATGATCGCGTCCTTCGTTGGTTTTTGTCCCTATAACCATATAGGTTCAAGACTTTGCATAGAAAAGGCATTGATCAGGGAAATGCCGACTACCTCTCCCGTTATCCTCCCCCTCCACCCAGATCAAAAAGGACAGCTAGGGGAAGGGGATGTGAACGGGACACGCCCCCTACCTCGCCTTGGTCGCCATGTCGCTCAAGATCCCGGACATCTCCGACCGATCCTCCGGCCTCTCAAGCATCTCGGACTCCACCCTTCTCTCCTTCTTTGCAGGACCCAATCACAACAAGCGGAAAACCGGAAGGACTCCCGAGCAACCCCAGAAGTCCATCCCTCTACTCGGAGCTGGAACACGGAAAAGCCGGAAGCGAAGACGGCAGTTCTTTCAAGGAGTTGGACTCTTGGCAGGAGACAGCTGACGGTGAACCTAAGAAGAGCATCGGTGAAGACGAGGAAGTCTGGACCGAGGACTGGTGGAGTTCGGTGGAGGACGTTGGAGAGCGGCCACAACTCACGGGAGAGTTGCGGCGGGGCACGTGAGTAACGAACCCTTTGTAGATTGAAGAGTGTAAATAGCCGTAGCTTAAAACAGTCACGACTGCACGTTTGCACTTACCACTGTATATATTGTTTAGTTCACGTTCCGTCACGGACGTCACTGTACAGAATCCCCGCACTTGTTCACGGCAGCACCAACCCCTCTTTCTCCCAGATACTCTTTTCCTCTCCATCTTGTCCCATTCCCCACTCTACTCACGGTCCGTTCTTATCCCACACACCTGGTGACGGTATTCGGTACCAAGGCAACCTACAACAGTCAAACTAATGGCCCTTTCTCTTTCTCTCCTTCCCATACCTCTTAGGAACCCCCATCCCAACGAACGGCCAACTGGACCTGCTGGACGACCCCAACCAACGCCTACCCAAGAACCAACCCTTCCAAGGAACTACTGGGACGTCGGACGACCCAACATCAACCCGGAGCCACCCCTGTCCATTTCTTTCCTCACGAACTGCAATCTCTGTACACTAGTAATAAAAACCGGCTCAGAAATAGCCCACTATATACGGCCTCCACGCCTGTTATTCCGGTCCGCACACAGCCCACGACCACAAGTGGTAATCCCAACAATCTGCTTTCGCTGAATCGGTAACCAAATACACAACGCCACTTACAGACCCTGATTAGAAATTATAATGCTAAGGGAAAGTGCAGAAAGGATTATGCCAAAGATGAGGCTGCAATTTCTGCAGTTATCGAAAAGGCCTTTGACAGCCTAGAATGGCAGTACCTCCATAGAGTCCTAGAGACGATGGGTCTAGGCACTGGGTTTGTGGAATGAGTAAAACTGCTATACGCGGACCCCAGAGCCAGGGTGCGGACGGGGAGAGTTATTTTCCTGAGCATTAGAGTAGAAAGGGGTACTAGGCAGGGATACCCTTTGTCTCCTCTGTTGTTCGCACTGGCCATGGAGCTGCTGGCATGCCGGGCCAGAGCGGGACGTGATTACGTGGGGATGGCAATCAAGGACACTTATCATAGCGTAGCACACTATGCCGACGACCTACTCCTCTTCCTACAAAATATAGATGGAGACTTGCAGGGGGTTAGGGTTATGTTGGAAGAATTTGGCGCTCTTTCGGGGCTATGGGTAAGCTGGCAGAAATCTAAGGTATTCCCCGTGATGCACAATAGACACCCTCCATAGGGGTTGGGGACCCTGTAATGGGAACCCACCTGCCTAGAGTACTTGGGAGTGACAATATACCATGACATGGCGAACTTGGTGGAGGGCAATGTGGGCAGGGGGATACGTGCTCTCCGTTCCTCCATAGACTTTTGGGGATCCCTCCCGCTGTCGGTCGCAGACAGAGGGGCCCGCTGAAAATGGTGGCGCTTCCACGCCTGCTATACATATTCGGAACACTTCCGGTGTGGCTACCTTGTGCGACATTCCGCAACCTAAACTCGCAGATTACAGCATTCTTGTGGGGGACAGGACACAGACGAGTGGCCCTGGGTACGATGCAACGCTCCACCTCCACAGGAGGGCTGGAGGTCCCTGACCTTGAGGCATACTACCTGGCAGCACAGCTGCAGTGGTTTGTGAGATGGCTGGCAGACAGCACCCAGACAGGGTACAGTCACCATTTGCCCCTGAACACCCAATCCTAACGAAAATACTATTAAGTTTGAAGCAGGGACCACGCAGGAAGACGGACGAGGAGACAGTAATCACGAGGTGCTGAGCGAGGTGTCTACATCGGGCGGGTTGCAAGATCCCTTACTCCCCAGACATACCTTTTGAAATGCTCCGACAGGTACCGCATGGGGAAAATTGGGCTGGACTGGATGACTGGAAGGAAGCGGGGCTACGAGTGGTCGGGGACCTCTTTCGAGAATCCCAAATGCTCCCATTCGAGACTTCCGCGTGGAGTTTTACCTCCCGCAGGGTCATTCCGAAAGCACTGGACTACAGGAGCGACAGAACCTAGAGCATTGGACTGCTGCAGATAAGTGGTCCTTTCTGCAGGTAGGATACAAATGGTCTCCTGCATATATGGAGCCATCAGAAGGGATCTACAGAAGATGTACAAAAACCCTAGGAGTGACAGAGTACAATGGGAAGAGGATTTAGGGGCACCAATCACAGAAAAATACTGGGTTGCCATTGTAGAGCACACCTTGAAGGTCTCTAGAAATGCGAGGGTCAAGCTCATAAACTATTACATACTTCATAGGGCGTACCTCACGCCAGCCAGAATCTGGCGCTACTTCCAAACGGAGGGCGCGGGCTGCCCCTGATGCAGAGACAAAGAGGCACACATCCTCCACATGCTGTGGGACTGTCCAGGCCTGGGGGGATTCTGGGAGGAGGTAATAACGACAGTTGAGAACGTAATAGTAAGGGAAGTCACGCGCACACCAAGTTGCTGCATACTACATTGGTTTCCACACACGGCTAAGACAAAGGTCACTGGGAGGTTTCAAGACAGCATTTGTACTAGTGAAAAGGGAAATCACGAAAAAATGGAAATCCGTGAAAGGCCCACGAATAGAGAATTGGAGAAGGGAACTAGGGAAGTGGGCAGACGTAGAACATTTTTGTTGTTCTGATTTAATTTGATTAAAATGTACTCTCTTCCTTTCACAGTGCAGGGCAGGACATCAGACGCACCACAGGAGGTGGAGCCAGCATTGTGGAGGGAAGGCACAGCCCTATTCATGTACCAGGTGCAACTCCTCCCACCCATCTACATGCAGATCTCTCTATTCAGCCCTGGGCTGACTCACCCTGTCTCCTGGAATCCCCCAGCCCCTGTCACTCCAGACAAGAAATACACAACCTAGCAGAGGCAGGCTTGGATGGTTAGACAAGAAAATAACTACTTTCTAAAAATGGTATTTTCAAACACAGAATGTTAAAACCAACTTCACTAAAAGATGCATTTTATCATTCTGAGTTCAGGTATACTACACTTGAATTTCTACCTGGTTCCCTGAGTCAGTTAGGATTATAAAATGTAATAATCAAACTGCCTATTCTGGCATATGGGGAAAAGGTAGCCTTTTAATAGTGAAAAACGAAAATGGCTGTAATTCACTATTAGGACATGCCACACACATCAGGACTTGTCCTGCCTTTTACCTACAATGCACCCTGCCGTATGGCCTACCATAGGGATGTCTGATATGAAGAAAAGGGAAGGTTTAGGGACTGGCAAGTGGGTGCACTTGCCCAGTCAGCATGGCAATACCAGACTAAACACAGGCTCTGCAATGGCAGACCTGAGAAACACTTTTACAGGCTGCTTCTGTGGGTGGTACAATCAGTGCTGCAAGCCCACCAGCAGCATTTGGTTTACAAGCCCTGGGCACCCCTGGTGCACTGTACTAGGGTCTGACAGGTAAACCAAACCAGCCAATTATGGAATGACTAATCCATACATCAATTTACCTTAGGGAGGGCATAAGTACTTTAGCACTGATCAGCAGTGGTAAAGTGCCCAGAGTGATAAAACCAACAAAAACAGGTCAGACAAAATACCGGAGGAAGGTAAAAAGTTCAGGGATGACCCTGCAAAAAGGGCCAAGTCCAATACAGAACTACCAGGGATTGAGCTCAGATTAATTCAGTGACTTTAGTGAGTCACTATGACAAGTACTGTGGTTATTATTTGAGGTGGGAACTAATACCCCTTAACTAATCTCACAACTTCTCACACGAAGTTAAAACCTTACAGGTAAACAGGAGCGTTCCTGGTCACTCTTCACACTCTTCTCCACTCCAACTGACAACTCTGTCAACATGATCACCCACTCCATCACAATCTATCCCTAAATATTCCATACATACAAATACTCTAAGCGGCAAGCCCAACAATGGTGGGTGAAAAGGAATCACACAAGCACCTCTGTAGCAGGGCCACATCGCCCAGACATTGATTTTGCCAGAATCTGAACATGGTAGCCTTGGTCTGCGCTAAAGGTTGACGTATGGGTTGACTATAGAGATGCGCTCCCGCATCTTAGTTCATAAACAAACAACAGTTAACTATAGTTTATCGACTGTCAGCTAAGTTTTTGACTGCACATTTGAACAGTGATTTAAGCCATGCTGTGCAGAAACATGCCATGTGACAGCTGTGGAACATCACTAATATACCACGTGCAACTCTTACTTACCTTGAGACGACACTGCCTCAGAGTTTGGGTCTGAAGAGCACATTTGTTGAAGGACAGTAACCCCCGGGGAAATGAAATTTGTGTTTGGAAGTGAGCCAGTCCAATCTGAAGAAACTGGGAAAAATGTCTTGCTGCCATCCCTCACCCAACTACACCCCACTACATGGAAGATATAAGACTGACCCTGTAGAAGTCCCTACACTGTCAGAAAGCTGTGCACATTTCAGAGCGGTTTGCACCTAGAATTGTATTCTTGGAAAATTGCACAACCGTGGTTGAAGATCCCTTTGAAACGCTAAATAAAATGTACCAAGTATTAGTGATCGGAGAGAGTAGGCAGCAGTAAAATAAATGTCCACCCTAAGACTGTGAGGTCATTATAGCTTTAGACAATTACTGAATCTGTAAGTAAGTGAGAGGCCAGAGGGACTGTCGCCGTAAGACTGACAGATCTCAGGTGAAAGGCTGGCAGGCGTGAGTGAACGTCCTCGGACTCCTAGATCTCCATTTCTGATTGCACTGTCGCTGATAGTCAGACCAGAGTGAATGCTCAGCTCAGTCTGTCAGAAGCTTCTGACTCAGAGTGACTGAGTAGAATCTGTCATCAGTCTTCTGACAGATTCCTGTGCACGCACACAATGTTAGTAACCCTGGAGAGTGAATGACTGATGGACCAGAGTGGTTGTCACCCTCAGCCAGTCTGATTCTAGCCTGTAAACAGACAATGACCCTGAGGAGGGAGTGACTGGCACACCCCAGTCACTGTCACCCTCGGACTGTCTGTATGCAACCAGGGACCCCGAGAAACGAGAGTCTGGTAAACGGCCCAGGAGTGACTGGCAGCGCAGAGTGAATGCCCCAGACCGTCCCTCTGCTGCTGGCACAGGCCCGGGCACGCACACGACCTCAGACCCCGAGAAACGAGAGTCTGGTAAACGGCCCAGGGGTGACTGGCAGCGCAGAGTGAATGCCCCAGACCGTCACTCTGCTGCTGGCACAGGCCCGGGCACGCACACGACCTCAGTGGCTGGAGGTCACTCTACCTGGGGCTCTGGGCACACGCGCTCCTTCGCTATCACTACTAGAAACGCCCTATGTGAGCCCCTTGTCCTGCTCTGAACGCTGCTCTATCATTCCCTTCTGATATTAAACCTCGTGTTTGCACCCACGCTTCCATAAACCCTCTGTCCCCTAACAGTGGATAATATAAACATGTGTACTTCCGGGGTAGGCGTCAAGGGCTTACAGCCAATCAGCGAGGCGGAACAACATATTTGTTTGGAGTTTAGTCTGAAAGCCGCGGCTTCATTTGGTGAACATCTTGTCCCTTGATTGGCTCCTGGCCTCTTGTCATTTGTCTATTGGTACTTTAAACTCTCGCCAATGTCCAGTTACTCTACATTGGCTAGGAGATCTTGGGAGGAGCGCTTGCCAGATCCTTATTGGCTGATTACTTCTATGACGCGCGTGCAGAGATGCCGGGTGTTTAGCCGCATTTGTGTTGGTGTTGAAGGAGTTTTTTTGTGTCAAAGTCTGTGTTCCCGGAGGGAAACTAACCCGTTCCCTGGAGCCCGCACTGCTGGCAACCGGAAGTGACAGCATCGGGGCTGGTGAGTAGACTCGACCCCGACGGGGCCTCGCATTGAATCGACTCCTCCAATCGGCGGTTTCTGTGTTCCGATGCACTGCCGGGAGCCATCCGGGCGGGTTCACG